>NC_135959.1:58660597-59330760 GCF_053455715.1 Rhinoraja longicauda
CATTACCCCATTACCTTTCTCATAATACACAAACACATAGTGAAAGGAAGTCATCCTTAATTTCATAGGTCTGCCTAAGAGGCAGAATTGGTAAAGATCCAACAACAAAACTTACTCTTATTACTGTCATAGTGCCACCTTTGGTTGGAGGATTGTAAATGATTGAATAAACCACAGTACAGCTGTGAAGTCATGTTCCGGTCAGCAGTGAGCTAACTTGTTATTTTGTGTCTGAGCTCAAGATATCACAATTACATGAAAAAAAATGTTGAAGGTGCTTCACAGAAGGAACAAGATTTCACAGACGATTTTAAAAGGGAAAAAGAAGTAAGGAGATTTAGGGAAGGGATATCATAGTTTGGGCAAGGTACTTTCAAATATTTGGCCATCAGTAGTTGGGCAAAAAGAGGGGATGCATAAGGCAAGATCCTTTTAATGCTGGAATTCGTTTTAATCTTCATTTTACCTATTATTTCTGAAAAATCAGCACTAATATTGATACTAGTTTACTTTCCTACTTTATGATCTGAAAATATTGGTAAGCCTTTCTTTTCTATTCAACGAGATTACTCTGACAGGTAGCATGTAACATTGGAAAGGACTATACATTTCCTTTATTGAAGAAATAAAACCAACATTGACTTCATGGAATATGATCCTTATTTGTGGTTGAAGTATGAATTAAATAAGAAAAATTGTTCAATGGGGACCTCTCCAGACAGCTTTTAGTACTGCAATAAAACACATACCTGTATAACTTTAGGAAAACTGCTAAGTTCAAACGTACCATTTTGTGAAAGAAACTTTAAATTGACAGATGTATTTTAGAAGTATAATTACAGATTCTTGTAAGTTCCATGTACATCTTCACTATTTGCCCAGGTACTCATTCTTTTAGGAAATATAACTTATTTGGTTGTTCCACCCTAAAATTTAAACATGTAAAATGTTAATGTTTGTTCTTCATGAATAACAGATGATATACTCAAAACTATTTTTCCACTTCTCCCACACAACAGTCTTTTACACATATGTATTTTACACATATGTGCATTTGTGATAATAAAAGTTTGGATAGATGAAATTCCAACTTTAATTTTGTATGTGATAAATGGGGCTTTTTGTTGTTTTGAGAAGTTTGGGGGAAACTGCTTGAGTAATAGGTATTCTAGTACCTAGTATGCTGCTCTTGAGCCACGAGATGAACCAAATTATTGATCAGGGCAAATAAGATAATAGCCAAGATTTTTCTGAGGAAATACAAGGGTTACACTTATGTGTTGGAAAGAACTGCAGATGCTGGTTTAAACTGAAAATAGACACAAAATGCTGGAGTAACTCAGTGGGACAGGCAGCATCTCTGAAAAGAAGGAAGGGGTGACGTTTCGAGTCGAGAAGAAGGGTCTCGACCCAAAAGGTTACTCCTTCCTTCTCCCCACAGGGTTACACTTATGATTGCCAGCTTTTCACAGCAAAAAGTGCTGATAAGTTTCAGGATTCGTGTACAAGTGCAGAAGTCTCAAACTTCCTGCTGGAATGCTCCAATCCATTTTGCTGCTGCAAATTGCCACTGTTCTCCATGTTAAACCTCATGCAGAATCTGTATGGAGGACAGGGAAGACAGAAGAAAATAAAACAAGTTACATTTTTGCTTTCCTTTTGTATAATCTTGGTAAAATATTTCATTATTTTATGTATTTTTGTTTTTAATATTTTAAAAGAATTTTTAATTTTAATGATTTACTTTTTAAAAATAGTAGATATTCCTGAATGTCAGAGACAGTCAGAAACACATAGAAAATGTTAATAGTTACAGCAGCTAGCAAAGCGGTGGATTGGTTTTGCCGCCTGTCAAAGACTTTGAGAGGGATTTTTATTCAGCAGCATGATCTTGTTGGACAGCAAGATTGGCCTGTAGGATATGGCCAACTTAAGTTATAGAGTCATACATTATGAGAACAGACCCTTTGACCCAACTCATCCATGCTAATCAAGATGTCCCATCTAGGCTAGTCCCATTTGCCCTTGTTTGGACCATAAACCTTTCCTATCCATGTACCTGTCCAACGTACGTGACATAAAGAACATGTGCACAGAAAATGGGCAGTAGCTCTTCTCTGTGAAATTCAGGTCATTTATCAGAATTTGTAACTAATTGAGTACCAAAATGGCTTAAGAAACTAGGGGTTTTATTCTTTCCATAGGTGAGAAGAAATTTAAAAATGACCATTTTTTTCCTCACAAGTAGGGATAACCTTTCCATGAAACTGCAAATGCTAGTTATTGACTGCCAATGTTGAGATGCGATTTCAATGATGTGAAGCTGAAGCTCAGCAGACCTGCAGGGGTATTGTTGGAAACAAAAGTTTAATCTGCTTAAAGTTAGCAGCATTATACTATTGTTTCGAGAGATTTCAAAGCAAAATGTAACAACATTGAGGAAAAAGTGACCTAATTCAACAAATGGACAAAGGATGTACAGGAAGCTCTTAAATTCAGAGACAAAAGTACCAAAGCAAAGAGTTATGAAGTGAGGTTAAAATTACAAAAGATTCAATACAGAAAATGCTGTAATTTGAATCTTCAAATTACAAAGTGATTTAATACGGAAGAGTGTCATTTAGCCTATCATGCCTGTTCTAGTGAAATCTGCCCAGGAATGCTCTGAGAATTATTTGATTACAACAAGTCGCCACAATTTTAGTTGCAATCTGGTGTGATTTCCGTAAAGTCTTTAAGAATCCAGAGGATTTGAAGATTAGAGCAAGCCTCCACAACTCCTTTAGGATATACATCCATTTGTATACTTTCTAGCCAGTCCTAGTGAATTTCTTACTTTAAGCATGGTGAATTTTTCATATAAGATCAGTTTTCATCCCATCCATTATGCCCACTGAAATTTTGGCAGCATTCGTTTCCTTGTTAAAGGCGGGTAGAAAGTGCTTATTAACTATTCCAGCATTGCCCTCTGGCTCTATGGGTAGATAATGTTCTTATCCCCTAATCAAATCTTGAACTGTAATTATTATCATTATTATTCCTGGTAAGAGGCCTTAAGGTTATTGAATGGCCTGATAGAATAGACATAGAGATGTTTTCACTCCACACATACACAACGAGGAGCTATAAATATGTCACTAATAAATCCAACAGGGCATTTAGAAGAATCTTAAATTAAGGAGTGGTAAGAATGTGGAGCTTGTTGCCACGAGATAAACATCTTACAATGACACATTTAAGGTATGGTTGGATTAACATGTGGGAGAAAGAAATAGATAAGGTACTGAGGGTAGAAGGATCATAAACACCATATGAACTTGTGAGGTCAAATTGTGGGTTTCTGCACTCATAAAGTATTATGTAAAACTCTGAAGTTTGTCAGACATTGGTGTTTTATGTATATTTTCTGGAATTATTGTTCTGAGATCATTCATGAACTGCGGCATTTGTTTTCCAGATGCAAAGATGGCCTCAAGGGATTTGCTTTCTCTGCACTCAAGTAAGTATAATAATTCAAAATTTCTAAAATAATGGTTACTTGTTTATGATCTGTTTTACAGACAAAACATTAGCCTAATCGTCTATTGCAGATGAGTTTCAAAAATAGACAGTCATCACGGACAGCTTTCTAATTTGCCGTCATCACTCACAGCCTGTTGATGCCTATGATGAATTACAGCAACATTATATTTCAAAGCATACATGTATATTTGTTGCTGTGCTGGAGGAGACTGTTATGAAGTTGCCAAAACGTTCCTCCCTAGTTGCAGCGAGCTGTTCTGAGTGCTGGCATCAAGAAAAAACAGATAAATTTGTCCTTAATTCTCAAGAAATATATAGGTATATAGTTCTGGGACACCAATGAGACAGAAACAAAATAGACTTCTCACCTGGCACATGATTTTATTGTGATTGAATTTCCATGAGAATTAAATTTGCTATGACATTATTTCAGCAATATTAGACAGTAAAGGAAAATAAAAGTAGCTATGCCAAATAAACTTCGCTGACTATTAATTATAGAATGATGGAAGAAATTGTCAATTGGAAAACAATTTCAATCTTATAAGAACGATTGATTGTATAGTAAAGGTTTTCTTTATTTTGGCAAGAGAATGATATCTCCGAGTAAGAATCCCCGAATCAATCTTCATTACGGGCAGGGCAGACAGTCATAATCTTTGACCCAGGATGGAAATGTCAAATTTAAGATTACATCATTCTAAGGTGATAGGGGGAAAGTTTAAAGGAGATGTGCTTTTTTCATCCAGAATGGGGGGTGCCTGGAATGTACCTGCCAGGGGTGGTAGCTTGTGGCATTTAAGAGGCTTTTAGAGAGGCAGGGGAATGTGCAGGTAATGGAAGAATATGGATCACGTGCGGGCAGAAAGGATTAATTTAATTTGGCATCGTGTTCGCCAGAGATTTTTTTGGCTAAAAGGCTTATTTCTAGGCTGTACTTTTCTATATTCTATAATCTCACAAAAAGTGTGTGTCCTTTGGGACAATACCTCATACGCTATTACAGTAAATCCATGAGTCTGTGCATATTGGTTTTTGGTGGCTGATACTAATTAAAATAGAGTAGGTCTGTATCAAGCACTGTCATATTGCCAGACACTTGCCCAAAGCAGGAGGTTATACTCTTGAGATTTGAAAGCTAAAGTACGAGAATTTGGCACTGATACTTCCAATTTATTGAAATTTGTGCCACTTATGGCACACGGCAGGTCCATGACAGACACCACTTCCCTGGTCCTACACTTAACTTTGGAACATCTGGATAACAAGGCCACCCATGCACAACTCCTATTATTCACCATAGCTCTGTCTACAACACCAAAATTCGAAACAAACTCCTGAATCTAGGTCTTGGCACTCCTCGACTTCCTGACCCATACACCATAATTAGTAAAGATACGTGACAAAATGTCCGCCACGATAATTCTCAGCACTGGTGCCCTGTAAGGATGCGTTCTTAGCCCCTTACTATACTCCCCTTACCCTCACGGCTGTGTAGGAAAATTCTGCCCGAACTTATCTACAAGTTTATAGATGACACCACGATATTGGGCTGGATCTCGAACATTGATGAGACGGAGTACACAAATGTGATAGAGCTTGATAACATGGTATCAAGACAACAACGTCTTCCTCAATGTCAGGAAAACAAAGGAGCTACTCAATGATTTCTGGAAGCAGGGTGGTGTACGTGCCCCAGTCTGCATCGGAGGTGTTGAAATGGAGACAGCTGAGAGCTTCAAGCTCCTAGGCGTAAATATAAACAACACCTTGTCCTGCTACAACCGCATTAGTACCATTGCCAAGAAAACAACCAGTGCCTGCACTTCCTCAATGTTTGTTTGCCAACTTGATTTGACAACTGCTCTGCCCAAGACTGCAAGAAGTTGCAGAGTTGTGGATGTATCCCAGTTCATCACGCAAACCCCTCCCCCAATATTGACTACATCTACACTTCATGCTGCTTCAGGAAAACAGCCATCATAATTAAGGACCACTTAGACCACAATCATTCATCCTTCTTTCCTCATCCATTTAGGCAGACAACACAAAAGCTTGAGCGCATGTCCCACCAGATTCAGCAAGGGCTTCTTCCCCTGTTATTAGACCAATGAACAGACCTTTCATAAGCTAAGGATATAAGCCTGACCTCCCAATCTATATCATTGCAGCATGCACTTTTTTTAACAGCATTTCCTCTGTACTTGTAACATTATATTCTGCACTCTGTTTATTTTCTCTTTGCACTGCATATGGTACTTGTGTATGGTCTGAATGTACTTATGTCACCAATCGCCATCTGAAAAACAGATCACTACATATTTTGGTGGCCATTCCTTCTCCAATGCAGATCTGAACACAAACACTGCAATGCAACCATAGGTTTTGTCAGGCTTAGGAGTAGGGTCTCTGAAGACCCTGACCTCCAAGTGAGGACCAAACTGCTTGTCTACAAATCCATTATTCTTTCCACCCTACTATAAGGAGCTGAGACTTGGACCACCCACACCAGACACCCCAGAACCCTCAAACTCTACCACCTGAGGTGCCTCCATAAGATCCTATGTATCAACAGGGAAGACAGTGTGCAGGAAGCAGCTAATGTTGACCATCATCACCACCATCATCAAATGCAGCTCGGATTGACTGGCCATGTTTTGAAGATGCCCGACGTTTGTCTCCCAAAAAAATGCCTAACTCCCAACTACCGCAAGGACAGCAACCCCTACCCCCCACCCCCTCCCCTTCCCCCCAGCCGTCAGAAGAAGTACTACAAGGAAAACATCAGGATTAACCTTTAAAAATGTCACATAAGCCCCATCAACTAGGAGGACTTAGCACCAGATGGAGCAACATGGAGAATCACTGTTTACAAAGGAGCTGCACTCCACAAGGAAGGTTAGTGGAAGGCTGTAAAGCACAAGGGCAGCAATGAAAGGAGAGACATGCCATCAAGATGTCCAATCACATCTCACCACCAATACAACTCACTGCAATAAAGTCTGGGGCTCCAGGGTTGGCCTCTCCAGCCATCTCAGAACCCATAGAAATGACCCACCAGGAGGACAATCATACCTGATTTTGAGTGATCGCTGGTGGTGATGTGTACCATGTAAGGTGTCATTTATTGGAGAGCAAGCAAAACACATTTTTTCACTGTATCTCAGTATACGTAACAATAATAAACTAATACAAATACCAAGCCAAACCACGGCACAATAATTGTTATCAATCATCAATCTTGTGTGATTAACAAGATGTTTCTAATGTATCTTGGGTTTAAGAAAATACCAGTTTTCAGATGGTTTGGTTCAATGTTTAGGATCTCATTTATATCTTCATTTTTCTATGCTTTTCAATGTTATTTCCCTCTTCCCTTGCACATACTGGAAATACTAATTCACACTGCGGAATAATCTTGAACCTGCCAAAAATTATCATATACCTCAAACAAATGGTAGTTCTACATGTACAGCTTAGCATTGAATATGGGTAGATTACTCATTCTTCATTAAACTTTCACTCTCCTTTGGCTCACTGAGTAGTAATGGAAAGCTGGAAGCATATATGACTGCATCCCCTGCTTAGCTAACAGATGTCAAAATGAAAACTAATATCTCAACTGCCACCGTCATTAAGATTACCTAATTAAAGATGGACTGAAAATCAAGTCCTTCAACTTTTGGAGCAATTGTAGATACAATATCCAGAAAGCTGCCAGGATGTTTTATGTAGTCAAAAGTTTCAAAAGTAAATCATTGATTTTTATTTTGTGAGGAATGCCATAGTTCAATAAGTCTAAAATTTGAGACATTTAAAAACAATTTACATTGTTGGTTGATTGAATTTTATTTCATCTTTACATTATTAATTCTTGTCTGTTAGATTTATGATTGGAAAAGAAGAAATTCCAACACATTCAGTTGTGGCAGAACACCGGAATCCCATTACAACCAGTGGCCATATCACTGAGGACCAGGCACTAGAAGGTCGAACCAAGAAATCTTTGATAGCATTGACAAGGCAACTTATTGCCAGAATGTAAGGAATCATTTTAATTTCTCCTCAGATTTTGTGTACATTTCATCCATTGACTAACAGCATAGCTTAGTAATAGATTAACAAAAAACAAGGATAAGTATTGTCTCTATAACTGATTCCGAAATGTTGGGTTTCACCATCTGAAAGCAAATGTCACCAGAAACTGGTGTGAAGTTAAAACGGGGTCATTTATGCGATTGTATTGATGACTTGGACACTCTGACAAATCAGAGGAGATTTCAGATTGCATAATTATTGTGTCCTCTGTGGATAATATGGCATACTTTAGCTTATGTGCCTGTCAATATTCCAAACTATCCTGCTGTCTCGGTGAGAAAATGTCAGCATATAATATTTAGAGGGGGTGAATGATTGTTGTTTTATTTTATTTTATGGTTCTTGGGATCTAATAACATGGGCCGCTGTGATTTTGTTAGCTATTTGGTGTAATAAGCGTCTTTAATAGTCAAACCAATGAGCTTCATTTTAAGAAAAATAAGAATTTTTGATTCATGTTTGAACAAAGGAGTTTCCCCTCTAATTTTCTTGAGGAGTAAAGAGGTTCTGATTGAAATAAAACATGCAAGTGGTTCAATATAACAAGAGGAGTAAAGAATATTAAGACACATATAGAATCAAAGTAAGCTGAAATATTTAAATTCATGGTTACTAGTCCTTTCACTCTGATAATTGAATTAATAAGGGAAGTTTTATGCGATAAACCAAAAATGGATCTTCCTGTGAAGATATTTATTTATCATATTTAATAAAGGTTATTGATATATTATTTATTGAGAAGGACTTAAGGGCAGACAAGCTGCAACAAAACTTGGTCTTACACCCAATGCAGCAAATACACAGGTGATGAAGATCCACTCCAAAACCAGCAACCCTATCCTCATGCACAGCACTGCCCTGGAGGAGGTAGAAACATTCACATACCTAGGCAGTGTTGTGGACACCACCGGAGGGCCAGATGCAGACATAAGCAGCAGGATCAATAAGGCTAGGGTGGTGTTTAACATGCTCAGGAAGATCCGGAGCTCAAAATACATCTCAATCAACACCAAAATACGCATCTTTAACTCAAATGTGAAGCAGGTAATGCTGTATGGATCAGAGACATGGAAAACAACAAAACACACAACAAACAGGCTGCAAACATTCATTAACACCTGCTTCAGGAGAATACTAAACATCTGGAGGAGGAACAAAGTAAGCAATGTGGACCTGTGGAAAAGAGCAAGCCAGGATCCCATTGACTTACAAATTCGAAGGAGAAAATGGAGTTAGATTGGACACACCCTCAGAAAACCTGCCACAAACATCACCCGGCAAGCCCTGAAATGGAACCCACAAGGAAAAAGGAAAAGAGGTCGCCCCAGGAACAGCTGGAGAAGAGGCAGAAATGTCTGGGAGTGGGCTCAACTGGGGAGATCTCGAAAGAACCGCCAACAACCAAGTGAGGTGGAGGACATTTGTCAATGGCCTATGCTCCCTAGAGGAGCAAAGGGCTTATGAAGAAGAAGAATTTAAGGGCAGCACAGTGGCAGAGTTGCTGCCTTACAGCGTGAGAGACCCTGGTTCGATCCTGACTACAGGTGCTGTCTGTATGGAGTTTCTACATTTGCCCTGTGACTGTGTGGATTTTCTCTGGGTGCTCCGGTTTCTTCCCACATCCTAAAGACATGTAGGTTTGTAGATTAATTGGCTTCTGTAAATTGTCCCTCTGGGTGTTGGATAGAACGAGTGTATGGGTGACCGTAGTTGGCACGGACTCGATGGGCCAAAGGGCCTGTTTCCATGCTGTATCTCTAAACTAAACTAAACTAAAGAAGAAATATCGAGTGGAAAATTGATAAGATCCTAGCGAATCCCAGTGAGAAACATGTAATTTGGGATAAATGTTTGATAGCTATATTAAATCTTTAAACTGCACGATAAAACAAGCTTGCTTGGGAAATCGCGATTTTGTATCTTCCAGGCGGCAAGTTAATGAGTGCTTAGAACCTGTTAAAGTGCCTATAGACCATCACTTTCATTAATTGATAAACACAACACCGTGGGTTCTGAAAAACCTGGAATAAACACAGAGGACGCTGAATGTACATCACAGATCAGGTATCAGATGAGGAAGGAAAGGCATAAGACCAGAAGCAGCTAAAATGATCCTACAGTAGTTGACAAAGGGTTACTACTTTCTATTCTTAACTGCAGCTGTTCTAACTTTATTTACCAGCTTTAGGAAGCTCCTGACAGATGCATGGATAAAATTAACAAGGGTAGGTTTGTTTGGGAATATAGAACATTTCAACAGACCAGGCAAGGAATGTTTTCCTCCTAAAACTAGTTCTACTGTAAATCAAATTAGAACACCAGTTTCCAAGTGTCAAAGGTTTAGATATTTTTTGCCTCAAATGTGGCATTGCTTTTATGCTGCATTTTTACTTTTGTCATCTTATATTTTTAGACATTCACTAATATGTACACTATAGGAATAAATCACTCTCCATTACAATCAGTTTTAATTAGTTATCACAATAAAATATTTTCATCAGCAAAAATTATGCCATCAGCCAGGGAGTTTTGAAAAGCTAAATGGTCGGGGCAACTAAACGTCCTTCCATGAATATTTTTAATTTGTGACTAGTTTGTTTCTCGTTAAGGTGCAGGAAGGAAGCTTTAATGGAAAAATAATTTTCTATTGTGGACTTCCAGCATTAGCTTGGTCCTCACAGATTAGTCAGTATTGGTCACAAGGTAACTTAGATCAGAGACAGTATCATACTTGGAGCACATCTCTGTTGCAAATTTAATTGTGTTTCATATAATCTATTCCATTCCTGAGTGAGATTCATAATTTAGAGTTAAAAAGCTGCAGACATTTCTGGCAGTTTTGTGTTGTACACCACACTCATGAGAAAGCAAATTAAGAATATTCAGGCTTACTTCACATAATTTGGCCTGGATTTGAACCCAAGTCTTAAATATAAAAGGGAAGTAGTCAAGTATTTTGTGCCTCAAGCCTGCTTTTTCCTAAAGTTGTTTTAGTTAGCTATTACAGAAGTGGGTTTACTATGGGGAGACTAACTTGGCTTCAGGCAGGAAAAATTAATACAATATACTTGTTACCAGAGTGACAATCATGTACAGGTTTAGTAACTGTGTGTCTCCTTTACTGAAATATTCAAGATTCAAATAATAAAAGAGGATGTGGGTGATATCAAATGTAATTCCTGCTTTACACAGTTCCACATCTGGAGGCCTATTACCAAGAATAACAGACCCTGGAGAGGAGTAGGAAAGAGAGGAACAAAACAGAAACATACATTGTAATTTCCCTTTCCAGTCACTTTCCAGTGACCTGGCAACAGGCAATACGCCCATCCTTTCAGCTGCAGCCAAAGAGTGATTTTCAGCAGAAAAAAACAATTGAATAAAAAAGGAACATTACCAAAGAAAAATATATTTGCGAAACAAAACTATTCAAGAAAATTTGAATATCAATAGACAATAGACAGTAGGTGCAGGAGTAGGCCATTCAGCCCTTCGAGCCAGCACCGCCATTCAATATGATCATGGCTGATCATTCGCAATCAGTACCCCGTTCCTGCCTTCTCCCCATACCCCCTGACTCTGCTATCATTAAGAGCTCTATCTAGCTCTCTCTTGAAAGCATCCAGAGAATTGGCTCCACTGCCTTCTGAAGCAGAGAATTCCACAAAATTACAACTCTCCGAGTGAAAAAGTTTTTCCTCATCTCTGTTCTAAATGGCCTACCCCTTATTAGACAATAGACAATAGACAATAGGTGCAGGAGTAGGCCATTCAGCCCTTCGAGCCAGCACCGCCATTCAATGCGATCATGGCTGATCACTCTCAATCAGTACCCCATTCCTGCCTTCTCCCCATACCCCCTCACTCCGCTATCCTTAAGAGCTCTATCCAGCTTTCTCTTGAAAGCATCCAACGAACTGGCCTCCACTGCCTTCTGAGGCAGAGAATTCCACACCTTCACCACTCTCTGACTGAAAAAGTTCTTCCTCATCTCCGTTCTAAATAATAATAATAATAATAATGTATTACATTTATATAGCGCTTTTCATACACTCAAAGACGCTTTACAGGGATTTAAAGAACATAGGGAAGTGAATAAATAGATAAATAAGTAAACGAACAGAGAAAGGAGACAGAAGGTGAGGTGACCTTCAGTGGTTGAAGGCAGTACTGAACAGGTGAGACTTCAGTGATGTTTTGAATGTGGTGAGTGAGGAGGAGTCTCTGACGGTTTGGGGTAGTGAGTTCCATAGGGTGGGAGCAGCGATGGAGAAAGCCCTGTCCCCCCAGGATCTGAGTTTGGTCCGGATGGGGGGGATAGGAGATTGGCAGCAGCAGAGCGGAGGGTGCAGGTGGGAGTGTGCCTGTGGAGGAGGTCAGTCAGGTAGGATGGGGCCAGGTTATGGAGGGCTTTGTAGGTCATGAGGAGGATTTTGTACTGGATTCTCTGGGGGATGGGGAGCCAGGGTGGACGGAGACGGGCAATGTTTTTGAGGTGGAAGAAGGCTGTCTTTGTGATGTGTTTGATGTGTTTGTCGAAGGAGAGGGTTTGATCAAAGATGATTCCAAGATTCCGGATGTGAGGGGAGGTGGATACTGGGAGACCATCAATATTGAGGATGAAGTTTTGGGTGGATTTGGTGAGCGTTTTTGGACCAATGATGATGATTTCAGATTTGTTGCAGTTGAGTTTGAGGAAATGGCCTACCCCTTATTCTTAAACTGTGGCCCCTTGTTCTGGACTCCCCCAACATTGGGAACATGTTTCCTGCCTCTAATGTGTCCAATCCCCTAATTATCTTATATGTTTCAATAAGATCCCCCCTCATCCTTCTAAATTCCAGTGTATACAAGCCTAATTGCTCCAGCCTTTCAACATACGACAGTCCCGCCATTCCGGGAATTAACCTAGTGAACCTACGCTGCACGCCCTCAATAGCAAGAATATCCTTCCTCAAATTTGGCGACCAAAACTGCACACAGTACTCCAGGTGCGGTCTCACCAGGGTCCGGTACCACTGTAGAAGGACCTCTTTGCTCCTATACTCAACTCCTCTTGTTATGAAGGCCAACATTCCATTGGCTTTCTTCACTGCCTGCTGTACCTGCATGCTTCCTTTCAGTGACTGATGCACTAGGACACCCAGATCTCGTTGAACATCCCCTCTTCCTAACTTGACACCATTCAGATAATAATCTGCCTTTCTATTCTTACTTCCAAAGTGAATAACCTCACACTTATCTACATTAAACTGCATCTGCCATGTATTCGCCCATTCACCCAACCTGTCCAAGTCACCCTGCAGCCTTATTGCATCTTCCTCACAATTCACACTACCCCCCAGCTTAGTATCATCTGCAAATTTGCTAATGGTACTTTTAATCCCTTCATCTAAGTCATTAATGTATATCGTAAATAGCTGGGGTCCCAGCACCGAACCTTGCGGTACCCCACTGGTCACTGCCTGCCATTCCGAAAGGGACCCCTTTATCCCCACTCTTTGCTTTCTGTCTGTCAACCAATTTTCTATCCATGTCAGTACCCTACCCCCAATACCATGTGCTCTAATTTTGCCCACTAATCGCCTATGTGGGACCTTGTCGAAGGCTTTCTGAAAGTCGAGGTACACCACATCCACTGACTCTCCCCTGTCAATTTTCCTAGTTACATCCTCAAAAAATTCCAGTAGATTTGTCAAGCATGATTTCCCCTTCGTAAATCCATGCTGACTCGGAATGATCCTGTTACTGCTATCCAAATGCTCAGCAATTTCGTCTTTTATAATTGACTCCAGCATCTTCCCCACCACTGATGTCAGACTAACTGGTCTATAATTACCCGTTTTCTCTCTCCCTCCTTTCTTAAAAAGTGGGATAACATTTGCTATCCTCCAATCCACAGGAACTGATCCTGAATCTATAGAACATTGAAAAATGATCTCCAATGCTTCCACTATTTCTAGAGCCACCTCCTTAAGTACCCTGGGATGCAGACCATCAGGCCCTGGGGATTTATCAGCCTTCAGTCCCATCAGTCTACCCAAAACCATTTCCTGCCTAATGTGGATTTCCTTCAGTTCCTCCATCACCCTAGGTTCTCCGGCCCCTAGAACATTTGGGAGATTGTGTGTATCTTCCTCAGTGAAGACAGATCCAAAGTAACGGTTTAACTCGTCTGCCATTTCTTTGTTCCCCATAAACTGTTCCCCATTCCCTCTTAAACTGTGGCCCCTGGTTCTGGACTCCCCCAACATTGGGAACATGTTTTCTGCCCCAACATTGGGAACATGTTTCATTTGACATATAAGCCAAAGAATACAGCTATTAAATTTCCTGAGCTCTGCATTAAAACAGGACTTGTTTATAGTTCGAAGAAGGGTCCCGGCCCGAAACGTCACCCATCCTTTTTTTCAGAGATGCTACCTGACCTGCTGAGTTACTCCAGCATTCTGTGTCCATCTTCATGTTTATCAATGCCTAATATATGATCAATTCCTCAGTTTGTTACACAGTATTTAGACAAGTGACTTTATCAAGATTGAATAGATGACGTATGCATTAATGACAAAGGAAATAATATTTTTGTCAATTTATATCCCTCTCTATATATACAAAATGAAATGATCTTTGACATTTTAAAATGTCAAAAATTATTTCATTTTGTAAATATAGAGATAGAGTGGGAGAATGTTTAAAACCCAATAAAACTAATTCTGAATGAAATTATTAATTTACCAACTCTGACACTGTAGTTGTTGTCACTCAGATTCACTCCAATATCTAAAATGTTCAAGCTGGCTTTTCAATCATCTAAAATGTCAGAAGATAGACACAAAAAGCTGGAGTAACTCAGCGGGACAGGCAGCATCTTTGGAGAGAAGGAATGGGTGATGTTTCAGGTCGAGACCCTTCTTCAGACCTGAAACATCACCCATTCCTTCTCTCCAAAGATGCTGCCTGTCCCGCTGAGTTACTCCAGCTTTTTGTGTCTATCTTCGGTTTAAACCAGCATCTGCAGTTCCTTCTTGCACATCTAAAATGTCAGCACCATTAATTAAATTCAAAAAACCCACTTGGAACCATAAGAAATTTGTAGTCTTCAAGTTATATAGTGCAGAAACATACTTTCTGGTCCACTCTGTCCATATCACCTATGAAGTACCCACCATACAGTTTTGGTCTCCTAATGTGAGGAAAGACATTCTAGCCTTAGAGGGAGTACAGAGAAGGTTCACCAGATTGATCCCTGGAATGGCAGGACTTTCATATGAAGAAAGACTGGATAGACTAGGCTTATACTCGCTGGAATTTAGAAGACTGAGGGGGGATCTTATTGAAACATATAAAATTCTTAAGGGGTTGGAGAGGCTAGATGCGGGAAGATTGTTCCCGATGTTGGGGAAGTCCAGAACCAGGGGTCACAGCTTAAGGATAAGGGGGAAGTCTTTTTGGACCGAGATGAGAAAACATTTCTTCACACAGAGAGTGGTGAGTCTGTGGAATTCTCTGCCACAGAAGGTAGTTGAGGCCAGTTCATTGGCTATATTTAAGAGGGAGTTAGATGTGGCCCTTGTGGCTAAAGGGATCAGGGGGTATGGAGAGAAGGCAGGTACAGGTTACTGAGCTGGATGATCAGCCATGATCATATTGAATGGCGGTGCAGGCTCGAAGGGCCGAATGGCCTACTCCTGCACCTATTTTCTATGTCTATGTTTCTATACCCATCCCATTTACTAGCACTTGATATGCAGTCATTGGTGCCTTGGTGGTTCAAGTGCTGATCTAGATACTTCATAAATGACGTAAGAGTCTCCGATGCACCACGCTCGTGACCTTCAACCACTGGGTGAAAAATAATATTCCCTGTATTCCCTTTATACCTCTTACACCTGACCTGAAATCAAATGCCTTCTGTTTATAGATACCTCTGCTACAAATAAAAAATACATGGAGTTATTTAGTGTTACACAATGGCCCAGTCAGGTCAATGCCATAAGCACACCAGTTTAGTAATGGAGTTCCCGTTGTGACCATTGTGTAGCATTATATAGTAGATTTGCAGAGGTGGGTTTGAAAGATTGTACTGCAGTGGTAGGCCAGAGTAGGGCTGGATACACTTAAGCAACTTGCAAAGTGCATTTTCTCATTGGATATGAGTTTGTGTAGTTGGTTGGTGAGGCGAGGAATGTGCTTTGCACAATGTTTAGGCCTTAGAATCTTTGGTAGAGGGATTAATTATAGAGTTCTTGGGATGATATGTAATGTCAAATGCAGCAAAAAAATGAGGCTGATATATAATGACTAATTCTAGACACATCTGCAATGTTTTGCAGTGTCAATCACCAAGAGCAGATGTCCATAGGGTGGACGCTCTTGGAACTCAGTGTAACCCGGACAGTTTTTTGCATGGACTGTTCAGTCTCTTGGCTTCCATTGGTGCCTGCTTCAACTGTGTCTGACAGCTCATTATTCAACTTGTGATCATGCCTCAGCCTCTGCCCATTCGCATAAAACCCCAGTGATATCAGCATTTTGTAATTAGGAAAACGGGGGAAGTTGTCTTGAAAGTACTTGTCTGGCGTTGTCTGGAGTTATTTAGTGTTACACAATGACCCAGTCAGGTCAATGCCATAAGCACACCAGTTTAGTAATGGAGTTCCCGTTGTGACCGTTGTGTAGCATTATATAGTAGATTTGCAGAGGTGGGTTTGAAAGATTGTACTGCAGTGGTAGGCCAGAGTAGGGCTGGATATGCTCTACAGTAATTGATCTGCTCTCCTGTTTTAATGTGTGTAATGTGTTCTGGTTCAGAGCAAATTCAAGCTTCAGTGGACAATGCTGGCACAATCTGTTCCCACAATCAGGTGTGTGGCAAATTGTTGGTGTACAGCTTGGATCACTCGCACATCCCTGAGACGTTCCACTGGTCTGTCACCAATAGACATCCGATTAAGTATTCAGCTGATTTCCACCTTTTCTTCAGGTATATGCTTGACATTTTAATTATATTTAAAACACCATTAAAGCCCAACTCTATTTGGTGTAAGCATGGTTGACCTGATCTTAAATATGTTAAGTGAAGGAAGGAACTGTAGATGCTGGTTTAAAATGAAGATAGACACAAAAAGCTGGATTAACTCAGCGGGATAGGCAGCACCTCTGGAGAGAAGGAATGGGCGACGTTTCAGGTCAAGACCCTTCAGAGTGGTTAGGGATTAGGGAAATGAGAGATGTAGACAATGATGTAAAGAGATAAAGAACAATGAATGAAAGATCTGCGAAATAGTAACAATGATAAAGGAAAGGCCATTGTAAGCTGTTTGTTGGGTGAAAACGAGAAGCTAATGCGACTTGGGTGGGGGAGGGATAGAGAGAGAGGGAATGCCAGGGCTACCTAAAGTTAGAGAAATCAATCTTCATACCACTGGATTGTAAGCGGCCCAAGCAAAATATGAGATGCTGTTCCTCCAATTTTGCTTTTGGAAGGGAGTTGCGGAGGGATCAATCTCTGACAATGGAGGAGACCTAGGACAGAAAGGTTTGTGTGGGAATGGGAAGGAGAATTAAGGTGTTTAGCAACCGGGAAATCAGGTAGATTCAAGCAGACTGAGCGAAGGTGTTCAGCGAAACGATCGCCCAGTCTCCGTTTGCTCTCGCCGATGTATAAGAGGCCATATCTTGAACGACAGATACAGTAGATGAGGTTGGAGGAGGTGCAAGCAAACTTCTGCCTAACCTTAAAGGACTGTCAGGGTCTCTGGGCAGAGTCGAGGGAGAGGTATAGGAACAAGTGTTGCATCTTCTGCAGTTGCAGGGGAAGGTACCTGGGGGGGGTTTGGTGGGAAGGGATAAGTTAACCAGGGAGTTGCGGAGGGATTAGTCTTTGTGGAAGGCGGAAAGGGGTGGTGATGGGAAATGTGGCTAGTGGTAGGATCCCGTTGGTGGTGGCGGAAATTTCAAGAATTATTTCGTGTATGCGACGGCTGATGGGGCGGAAGGTCAGGACTCTGTCTCTGTGCGACTCGGGGGAGGGGGAGCAAGGGTGGAACTGCGGGGTACCGAGGAGACACGAGTGAGGGCCTCATCTCTGATGATAGAGTAGAGCCCCGTTCCCTAAAGAATGAGGACATCTCGGATGTTCTCGCATGGAACACCTCAACTTGGATGCAGATGCAGCATAGGCAGAGGAATTGGGAGTAGGGGATAGAATCTTTGCAGGAAGCAGGTGGGGAGAAGTGTAGTTGAGATAGTTGTGGGAGTCAGTTGGATTGTAATAGACGTCAGTCGAGAGTCTATTTCCTGTGATGGAGACTTATGAGATCAAGAAAGGAGAGGGAGGTGTCGGAGATGGTCCAAGTAAATTTGAGTACAGGATGGAAATTGGTGGTGAAGTTGATGGTCCAAGAGTTCTGCATGGGTGCAGGAGGTAGCACCAACGCAGTCGACAATGTAATGGAGATGGAGTTCGGGGATAGGGCCAGTGCACGCCTGGAACAGGGATTGTTCAACGTACCCTACAAAGAAGCAGTCATAGCTGGGGCCAAAGCATGTGCCCATAGCTACGCCTTGGACTTGAGGAAATGGGAGGAGTCGAAGTAGAAGTTGTTAAGGGTGAGGACCAGCTCCGCAAGGAATGAAATGATCTTTGACATTTTAAAATGTCAAAAATTATTTCATTTTGTATTTATAGAGATAGAGTGGGAGAATGTTTAAAACCCACTAAAACTAATTCTGAATGAAATTATTAATTTACCAACTCTGACACTGTAGTTGTTGTCACTCAGATTCTCTCCAATATCTAAAATGTTCAAGCTGGCTTTTCAATCGTCTAAAATGTCAGAAGATAGACACAAAAAGCTGGAGTAACTCAGCGGGACAGGCAGCATCTTTGGAGAGAAGGAATGGGTGATGTTTCGGGTCGAGACCCTTCTTCAGACCTGAAACATCACCCATTCCTTCTCTCCAAAGATGCTGCCTGTCCCACTGAGTTCTCCAGCTTTTTGTGTCTATCTTCGGTTTAAACCAGCATCTGCAGTTCCTACTTGCACATCTAAAATGTCAGCACCATTAATTAAATTGGATGGTTTTGCAGTCGAGGAAGAAATGGAGGGCTTTACGGCCTTCCTGGTGGGGGATGGAGCAGTAGAGTGACCAAACATCCTTAGTAAAGATGAGGGTGTGGGGGTCGGAAAGACGAATTCATTAAAAAGACGAAGGGTATGTGAGGTATCTTGGACATAGATATATTAACCTGCCTTTGCTCCATATTCCCAACCACAGTAATAATTTATATCTATCTTGATTAAAGGCCGTTACATGGCATTGTTGTAATTTTGGTGTTCCCACACGCAGCAGAGAGTTAGAATATCTACCTATTAGACCAAGTCAAGCAGGTTTGAGCTTTTGGTATTTGCTTTATATGGTCTGGTCCTGGCATGTTCAGAAAAGATCTTGCAAGTGGTAACAGGTCCATTGGTGGTGGGTAGACCTCAGTTTCTCCACCCCTAAGGCCATATTCCCAGAATGCAGGAGGGAGGGCTCACTTGTCAAATTTGGCTGAGTTAAGAATACTTTAAATGCATCTCAGTTAGATTTAGAAACATTTAGAATGGCTGTAGATAAAACATTTTTTAAACAAATAATAAAATAGTTAAAATTAAGCTATTTCTTTTTTTTCATCCAATGTTGGGATGTTGGGAATCCCCATTCCAACAAATGGCAACTCTGCTGTACAAGGTGTAGTTTCGGAGATGTGGACTCACCAGTGTAAAGTTGGGGAACTGTAGCATCCGTTACCCAGCATTTAGCGTACTTACAGTAGGTGCATGTTAGTCGGGACTTGCTTGGGGACAGCTATCTATACACTGACGGTTCCCACCTCTAGGCACAGCCAGCAGGATTTGTCCCAATGTCTTCCATTGTAGAGAAATATAAATAAGGCTTCATGGGAGATGTAAGAGCAGATATATAGATACATCAAAGAAAAGCGCAAAAGCAATAGGGTTATAGTAGTGAGGGACTTTAACTTCCTCAATACTGTGATTGCATTGGTGCAGGGGCTAAGATGGGTTGGAATTTTGACAGTGCGTACGGGAGTTTTTTTAAAGCCAATAAATAGATAGTCCTCCTGGAGACAGGATTAAACATGATTTTCTTTGTAATAGAGAACACTGATGGGTGAACTGATTGTATGAAAAAAATGAGGGAGATAGATAGTGTGGACTTGTTTTCCTTGTGATGGGATTGGCAGAGGTGTAAGATGAAAGGTATGGTTTAATGGGTATCTTAACGGGCATATTTTAACATAGAGAGTGGTTGGAATTTGGACATGTTGCCTAAGGAGAAGGTGGAGGAAATCCCGGGAAGCTGTGCGGCGGCGGGAGTATCCCGGGGAGCCGCGGCCCGTATATTGGGGACCCGCACGGAAGGTCCAGCGCACTCCCTGGAGACTGAGGACTCGCCCGCCCAGTGGGCCCAACTCACCCGCTGAAGCCCAACTCACCCGCCACGGATGGTAGAACCATGAACCTGCGTCGGCAACCAGAAACCGCTGGCTCGCCCGCCATGTACCGAGGACTCGTCCGCTACGGACGGAGGACCCACGGACTGGAACCCCGCCCGGATCACCCTCCATGGATCGAGGACCCATGGGAACCCGCCTGGAAGGCAGGTTAGCAGACCGGCTGCGGGAGGAAGTGCACGGCCTCGACAGTTGGAGGCCCTGCAGCAGCCTGGGGCTCGGATGGACTGGGCGCCGCTCCCAGAGGCCAAGCATGTGGATCAGACGCAGCCTACGGCAGTGGAGCAGCGGAGGAGGACACCACGGCCACGCTTGACCAGGCCTAGCCCTGTAACACTGCCAGGATAATGGACCTTCATGGTTAAATCAAGATCCCTGCACTTACAACTGAGACTTGAAAATGGCGCCAAACTGTCGTCGCTGTATACTGTATTGGTGTACTACTGCTATGATCTGTATCTGAGGTGCTTATCTAATATTTATCTAAGTGCTTATGTATAGTGATACTTGTACTGAACTGTATACAAAAATGAATTTCACTGTAACTTGGTACCAAATAACGTACCATACCATAACCATACCATACTTTCACAATAATCAGAAAGTATGTGGACAGTTATTTGAAGCCTAGAAATCTATGGACCAAATGGAGGTAAATGGGTCTAGTACAATGTTCAGCGAGGACATAGTGGAGCGAAGAACCTGTTTGTGTACTGTATGATTATAACTCTGGAAAAGGAAAATATCAGAGAAAGACATTTTGACAATTCTAATTGCATATTTGAGGAAGTCTGCTGTCACAGTAACGTTGCAGGGGGGGGGGGGGGGGGAAGGTTTTCCTAGGCTTGAATCAAGCACCTGAAGCTATCAGTGGAATTTGCATGTTTTCCCACTATGACTGCATGGATTTTGCCTAAGTGCTCTGGTTTCCCCTCATGTTCCAAAGATGTGTTGGTTGTTACGTTAATCTGTAGGTGACTGGTGGACCAATTGGTGGATGAGGGAATGGAACTGCTCTGATAACCATCAGGCACTCAATAGGTTAAATATCTGATTTATGTTATGAGGAAATATAATAAATAAAAGTAATACCATAACATATAATTCTATATTTCAGGGTATTGTATAGAACCTTAGAAATGATTAGGTACTTCTTGAATTGCAGTCACTGTAATTATGTTGTAGACTTAACTGGCAACAACAAGCAATTCAATTATGACGAGATCTATTTCTTAATGTTGATTAAAAGATAAATATGCAGTGGGGATACGTCCTCTGGTCATTTTGAACATACTGATTAGCGAACAGGACTTCAGTTTAACATAAGTTAAAAAAAGAAAATTATGGAAATGCTCAGCAGGTCAGGCAGTAGCTGTGGACAGAATTCACATTTCTTGTTGAAGGCGCTTCATCAGAACATCCTTATTCAATTTAACACATTCAAAGGTCCACACTTTGACAGTCTGTATTTAAAAGCTAATTTTCTTGATTTGGCAATGATTTTAGACTTTAACTGAGTTTTAAGTACACATTCTGTTGAACTTAATGTCATCAAAATGCTAATTGTATTATCACCTTTATAAGTGTCTTTTGTAACATTCTTGCAGGTTTTTCATTCTGATTTTAAACTCTAGATTATACTTCTATGACATGCATTTCTAAAACTTGGCTTTAGTGATATTTATGGTGACGATTTAAAATGTCACATCCATCTTCATGTCTCTCTACAACCTTGCATCATGCTATCTTTGCAACCTTCTCAGGAGTCCTGTATTCACCCCTGCATTTTTAAATCTTCCATTCTCTTCCCTGGATTCTGTTTCCTCAGCCACTGATCGGGTCAAAATCTTTAATCACCTTTGCTTATCCTACGAAGCTCATGTCTTGAAGACAACTATCTCTCTGGATGGGCTTGAAATGCACAATGGATGTGCAACTAATGATGCATTTTAGCCCATGGATAACACAGGCCAGAAGCAATTTAAATTCTGATCTAACTTGCATACTGCCAGAAAATTGATACTCGGTCTTCATGCAATTAATGAAACTTGGGCCAGCTTTGCGTACTTTATAAAGGCCCCACTTGTTTATAGAAGACAATTGACATAAACCAAATAGTGCTACTGCTAAGGTTCATTGCTTGATCAACAGGTTGCAATGCAGCATTACTGCTTAATTCTACACATTTTTAAAATATTTGTGAAAAATGAAGCAAGGTGATGGATGAATGGCACCACAATGTGCTCAAGGATGCCTTCCCTGACTGACATATGTAATGCCAGCGTTGATATATCAGTATGAAGAAATCTAAGGCTTTGACAGTTAAGCTGAAACCATGATATAATTTAGTATTGTGAAGCATGCGACCTTTTAGTTGGAAGTTTAAACAAAATCTGAATGTGCTGCTTGTAACCTGATGTATGACCGAATATTTTGCTTCCCTGATTTAATGTCCACACAACAGTTAATTTATTATGGCTGTCAGTTGAAAGTCGACTGGTACAGTGCTTCTCGTTCACATTATTTTATGGGGTGTATTAAATTGTCATGTATTATAAAATAACATAAAACAGTTGTTTTGTCTTTTATGGTTTACATATCTGAGATACTTTTCAAAAAGGGCACTATTAAAATAGGAGGAATAGATGTTAATTTTTTTTTTCTGTTCAGTTGCAAATGTGGCCCAAGACACAGATGTTGTAAGCATTATGAAGACAACTGCATATCCTACTGTGTTAAAGTGAGTAATTATTTTCCATTGAAACTAGCAGTAGATTTATTATTTTACAATTCAAGGCCATTTTACAATTGACTAAGTTCATAACACTGTGCCTACAGCTTCAAGCAACAACAGTTTAAAATCAGAAACACTGAGGAAAATAGGAATTTGATATGGGATTTAATTGTTTTAAGCTCTTGGCTGTCATCCAAGATTTTCCTATCTGAGAAATTATTTTAATCTGTTAGCTTCCGGTACAGTATGTCTGTTTTTTATACAAAGGCAATTGACATTTTTGTGCAGTTTTTGAGGAGAGTCATTTTCACCTTCATCCCAGTTGGCTTATTGGAGCTTTTTACTCCATAAAACTTGATATCATATTTAGAATTTGGACTGGATAGCACCATATCTGATTGTAATACAATATTCAATTCAATTGACAGACCATTCACAATGAAAAAGGTGAACTTTGAGTTCCACAACATTCCTACTGACTCTTCGGGGCATTCGACCTGTTAATGAATAGAGAAGTCCAGGGATTTCTGATCATGTATATGTGTCCTGCAGATGGCGCAAGCCACTTATTCAGCATCAGGCCCCAACAGAACTTGTGAGCTGGCCTTAGTATTGTTTAAAAGGGTTGCTGGAACTGGAAACCCACTTCAGGTTTGTTTCCATCAACTGGTCTGCATATTGTGACAGTTCTCCACTTGCATGGGGGACCAGTGTGACATTGGTTGGCAGGATGCCTCCAACTTGCAGCCTTCAAGTACACGTGGCGGCGCCTAACGGCAGCGGCTGACTAGCAGTCTATCCGTCTTTTTTTTGTTGAGTGTCGGTGTTGGGATGATTTTTATATATATTTTTTTGGTTGTGTATGTGTGGGAGGGGGTGGTGGTGTGTGGGGGGTGGGTGTGGGGAACTTTTCTCTTCCTCACGGCGCGGGGTGCGGCTCGGCTGCGGGGCCTAACATCCCCCGGTGCGGCGCGGCCGCTGGACTTTACATCCCGGTGCGGCTTGGCCGCTGGACTTTACATCCCGGTGCGGCTTGGCCGCTGGACTTTACATCCCGGTGCGGCTTGGCCGCTGGACTTACATCGCCCGGTGCAGCTCGGCTGCGGGACTTAACACCGCCCGGTGCAACTCGGCTGCGGGACTTAACACCGCCCGGTGCAACTCGGCTGCGGGGCTTAACACCGCCCGGTGCAACTCGGCTGCGGGGCTTAACACCGCCCGGTGCAACTCGGCTGCGGGACTTAACACCGCCCGGTGCGGCTCGGCTGCGGGACTTTTCACCGCTGGTGCGGCTCGGCTGCGGGACTTAGCTGCGCAAGGCTTGGTCGCGGGCCTTTCATCGCCCGGTTCGGCCGCGAGACGTTTCAGCACCCGGTGCGGGGACTATGCGGGTCGGTCGGGGACGAGCTGTCTGTCCGTGGGCGTGGGGAAGAGAGGGGAAGTTTTGTTGCCTCCATCACAGTGAGGGGGTGTTTGGAGTCACTGTGATGGACGTTTGTGTTGGGGTTATGTGTCTTGTGTTCTTTTTTTTTTCTATGACTGCTATGTAGTTTCGTTCGGTACTTCGGTACCGAACGACAAATAAAGCTCTGTTATACTGTTATACTGTTATACTGTTATCAGCCTTGCCATTAGATTCAATTTCACTCTGACCGCTGATCTCTCATTTGATCCCCACTTCTGTTAACTCCTAGCCTCAAAATAACTCCCTCATGATAATCCTTAGCAAATGGCTCAAGCCCTGATTTTTCCCAAGATGCCAACTCCCACCTAATCCTCCTGCTGCTGTCCCAGCCCCTCTCTTGTGCAGCACTTTGCTCCTACCCCTCCCAACCCTTACCTGATTTTGAGTGTGTGCTCCAGAATGGTGGAGCACACGGAGTAAAAGGCTTTCAGTGTGAAAATACAATAGCAATTAACAAAAGGGAGCAGGAGCAAACCACCTGCCCCCTCAAGCCTGTTCTGAATGAGTCATGACTGATCTGCCACAGGCTTCAACATCCTCTCCTTTGCCAGTTCCATATAATTCCATTCTCTGATTTTGTTTTGGTCAAACATTTATCCATTTCCTCTTTTAAATACCTCCAGTGATGTAGCCTCCACAATCTTCTAGAGTAGAGAATTCCGCCTTCTGTGAGAAGCAGTTCCTAATGCACTTCAGTTTTAAATGACTGCTCCCATATCTGGCAACATCTTCTATCATGAAAGACACCTCACTTTAAAACAGTCAACAAGAATTTACACAACCTTAATAACGCCTCCTCAGGCAGTAGTTTCTCTTTATATTGACATTTATGTTTATATCCTCAAGGGAGAAAAGAATGCAGTCCCTAGTTTTCAAATTATTTTCTTTCTCATTGTCATCATATTTTTACTTCATCAAATCTAATCAAAAGATGAGGCAAGCAGTCCTCTGGGTCCGAATCATCTCTGTGTGCTAACCAACACAAAGGTGCCTTCTTCCATCAAAACCTAGTTCCAAGAGTATATCCCATGCAATTCATATTTCCATCACACGTAAACGTTTTAAGTTTCCTGATTAATTGAATGGCAACTTTTCTTTGTTTACCAGCGCAAAAATCAGTGACAAGTTTCTCCCCTTAACCCATGATTTGAGAACAATTATGCTGCTCAAACGGGAATTCTGGAAGCTCCAGTACGAGGCCAGGCAAAGCATCAATAACTGTGAATCAGGCTCTGAATTGCCCCTGATCAAACTGC
The DNA here is from genome assembly GCF_053455715.1 of Rhinoraja longicauda. Taxonomy (NCBI): domain Eukaryota; kingdom Metazoa; phylum Chordata; class Chondrichthyes; order Rajiformes; family Arhynchobatidae; genus Rhinoraja; species Rhinoraja longicauda. The sequence goes on from NC_135959.1 coordinate 58,686,193, forward strand.
AACATCTACAACTAAATGCATAAGCACACCGTCTTTATCTCTTTAAAAAATGTTTTGGAAGGGTAGATTACATTAGGAATAGCTGAATTTGGAAAGTTATTTTTTCCCTCCAGTAGTCCTGGGATTAAGTAACAAACTGTTCCAGTTGATTACAATAGGGGATGCCAGTGTAAAAAATGTACTCCAAGGTGGAGAAATAGGTTTATTCCATTTAATCCAAAACTAGACTGGACAGAGTGAAAAAGAGATGGGAATAGTGGCTCAGTAGTAAATCAGAACGTTTACATAGTTTTCTCATCAGCTGTTTAAAATACCAGTAATAAATTTTGCGTTGTTCAACAAATACACTAATATGTCAAACAGCTGAATAGTGCGTTCCTAATGATGCAACTTTTGGATTAACAACTATCTTGAAATGTTTCCAAGTTTATTTGGGAATATAGCAAAGTCAGTCACTATAATTTCCGTAAACTCAGAAATAGTATATTTTTGTAACGAAAAGGCAGGTTGTGTGGATATGTTTTGAATTGTGAATATATTTGTGACATATCCTATCTTCCTTAATTAGAGGTGACTGATCTGTTGTGCATTTTTCCTACATTTTCAGCATTTTTTGTTTTCCTTTTTGTTTTAATATTTGGTATGAAAGCAAATGCTTGGTAAAGAAATTCAAGATTTTTTTAATGGATTGTAACTGAGTTAGATGAATCAACTGTGCTGGTGGGGGATGGGGATTCTAATTAACTAGACCAGGAATGAATGGCAGTGTTTGTTTCCTAAAGGGAATTAGTGAAATTGTTGAATTTTAAGAGAACCTGCTAGCTTTGTAATCTCTTTGTTGGAGAGTCATTTCATTAGTGATTTTTTTTTTACAAACTATTTTAAAAACTGAATGCAAATACTTAAATTGCCATGCAGGGATTTGAACTCTTATTCTTTTGGTCATAGTGGAGTAGCCTTACCATTGCTCTATTGGATGTCTTGCACTTTTATAAGTCAGAGTTAATTCAGCCACATTTCATTTGCGATTTTTTAAAAAGTGTGCATAAAATACTGAGTTAAATAAACTATGATGGAATTTCAATCAAGAGAATTGGAACGTGTAACCTTTAGGCTTCCATATCATGCTATTTCTAAAGTACTTACAAAAATCTTTCTTCCAGGGTTTTATACGGATGTTCGGTGTTGGCTACCTTATTCAGTGCTGCCTTCGTATTCCATCAGCATTTAGACACTTGTTTACAAAGCCATCTCGGTTGTTGTCCGCTTTGTACAATAAAGAGAATTTCCAACTTGGAGCTTTTCTAGGATCCTTTGTCAGTATTTACAAGGTAATAACGCGCAAGCTTATATGAATATAATATTGTAACAAAAATATTAATGTCACTTTTCTAGTGAAATTTAAATACAAATAAAATGAAATGAATATATTGCATATTTCAGGAAAACTAGGTTTTCCTAATTCAAGGTCATTTGGCAATAGATTGAAGAATAAGCATTATTTAAAAAATACAATAACAAATGAAAGAAAAAATTTATGTCTAGAAAATTATTAACAGAACAAAAGCAAACATGTCACATGAATGTTTCAGAAAGCTAAGATGGTACATTAATTTTGTGGAAAATAAATAATGAATTTTCATTTAATAATCAAAACAATATTGCATTTTGCTACATGTAAGCCACAGAAATGTAAAACAGATGAATGCTTCAGAAAGCATATAAAGCAGTTACAGTATAAAGAGTTAGGCCTGTTTTACTTGAAACAAAGAGTGATTAGAGGCACCTTAATTAAAGTCAAGGTGGTCGGGTTTAATTGGGTGAGTCGAGGAAAATCATTTCTTTAAGTGAACGGGTCCAATAATTAAAAGCCATAGAGTGAAAATCTTCAACACAATGTGTGGAAAGGGCTTGGGAGAATTTTTAACTCCACAAAGAGTGCTGTCAAAATATTGTTGCTGTTCCTGAAAGCATTGAGAGTCATTTCATTAGTGATTTCCAAACATATGTGACAATGTTGGTTCACATGAGGATGAGAAACCTCAATGATTTTGGGCAAAAAGCTGGATGTAGCCCCTAATGCAATATCTCCCAAACCAAATAAGGAAGGCATTGTGAGATATTTTAAAATTATTAGAAATGTATTGTAAAACTTTCTGCATGCGTTCTAATCCCTTTTCCTTTTGTAAGCGTTAAATGGATCATGCATTTCAGGAAGGGGAGAGGAGATGAGAAATGTATTCATATATTGCTATGCTAGATGGAATAATTGAAGTAAAGACTGTTTGTTGAAGAGATATTTGAAACAAATATTTAAAACAAATATGAACGCAAAGCAATAGGGGAGAAACAAATCTTTGTAATATGTTTGATGTTACTCTATTGAAGAGTCGCCAGAGACGATTAAATAAAATTCTACCCTGATTAAGAGCAGTGAATCGCCTTGATGGGGGATGACTGTGAGAGGGGAGGGAAAGAACAATGGACCCGGCTTGGGGTGACTGCCTTGAGGGGGAGGGGAAGACCAATGGCGGACCCGGTATGGGGGAACTGCTGTGGGGGAGTGGGGGGGGGGGGGGGGGGAGAACAAAAGGAGGAGCCGGCGTGCTTTGTAACTTTGTCAGCGCCGTAGATGTCTGCTATTTGTACATATTGGGTATGCAAGCAAAGAATTTCACTGTGACTGGTCATATGTGACAATAAAGTATTCCTATTCCTACGAATGTTATTTCCTAAAGTGCCAATATCAAATCCATCTCATTAAAACGTTATTGGATTCGGTCATGAAACTGTGGTTTACTATGTTCAGAGCACCCTGCTCAAATCATTCTGTTGTAGTACTGTGCAGCTGAAACTTTGGAATTCAATCCTTACAGGGCAAACACACCACCCAAGCACTAGTTCTGCAACTGTATGAAATGGTGCTATTTGAAGAATGGCGGTAATTTAGGAGAAAGGAACATGCTCCATGATTCACAGAGATTTATGGGGGATGGTGAATGTGCTGTCTGCAAGGAGGTCATGGTGACCTTTTCACCCTGCAAACATGTGGCAGGACATCTTGGGAGATTTTTCACATTTTCCTATGACCTGGAGGGAAGGTATTTGCTCATTGAGAGTTTGCTGGTTCTCAGAGCAACAACATCAATCTTACTATGCCATTCATTTCCCTGTAACCTATTGTTTTTCATGAATTCATCAAATCTACCCTGATTCTTTTGCCACCCACATACACTAGTGAAAAGTTGTAGTTACCAATGGATTGATCTAAGAGGCCCAGCACATTTTTAGAAAATTTGTATTCAACTTTATATTCAACTGTACAGTGATTTTTTTCATTTCCCAGTAGAAGTAACTTTCTAGGTAAGTTATCTTTACTTGCTTCCTTGCTATTATAATTTTGTAATGTAACCAAGATTGGATTAGACCAGATTTGAAACATTAATGACTCAACATAATTTTTTGCGACAAGCTCAGTGGATAATTCATGTGAAACTCCAGCAGTTTTAAAGAAAATAATGGAAGGGTGGGATTTGTGTGAAGCACTTGAAAATTGAGTAGTAACTAATGGAAATTTACAACGTGTAAAGTATTTCTTAATTGCCTGAATAAAATGGCTGATTCTTATCTTAATAATAGACATATTTGTGGCCCAACGTAGGGTGATTTCTGAATTTTATTTTATTCTGTTTTAAACATCAAATACATTTTCACTAAACAAAATGTTTTGTGGTTTTCCAATATATAATCAAGGCATTTAATGAATACCATTTGACAAAGGCATTTACAATATTACAGGACAAGTTATTTAATTTTGGTGTTTTTATTTCATGTTAAGGGTACTAGCTGCTTCCTCCGATGGGTAAGAAATTTAGATGATGAACTCCATGCACTGATTGCTGGTGAGAGTAATAATTTTTTTGCTCTTTTTTTTACAAGCATTTTTCCAAAATGTTTAGCATATAACTCTGAGATGACTAGTTGTGAGATGAAATGAATAGAAAGGAAGAATAATGAACGAAAGTCCATCCAAATGCTTTTTAAATTTTATTGTTCTGATTATTAGTAAAATTCAGCACCATAATTTGAAATTTGTACGGGGTGTTTATTATGTAACAATTTGAACATGACAATGGCATATGCTGTTGATAGTTGAAACAAATCTAAAATACTGTTGTGTGAATCTAAATGATGATCTGGGTAATGGCTAGCATATGCAATGCTGCATGGAGAGCTATGTATGAAATTATTATCACATTCATTTTGATTAATTTGTGTCTTCCATTAATGGCATTTAGTGTGAAAGCATACTTTTGATAGGTCAAATATTTTTCGGAAAAGGCTGATTATTAAACTGCAAATGGTGTAATCCAAGATGTAATTCAATGAAGAGTTAAATGTTTTAAATTGGATTACTATTGCTGTTGGTGAGAATCTATCCTTGCATTAATGTGCATCAATCAAATTCTTTTTTTATGCAGGTTTCTTAGCAGGAATATCAATGATGTTTTACAAAAGCACAAGCATCTCTACGTACCTGGCTTCCAAACTTGTGGAGGTGAAATAAATTTTGTATTTTGTAAATGTCAATTTGGATGCTCTTATCTTACATCGTGAACAATGTAATCAGTGTTTGTTTTATGTTAATTGTTGTGGTAATTGCTGTTACCTCTTTCCTTTGGGGTGGCATAGTGGCACAATTGGTAGAGTCGCTGCTTCACATCTCCAGTGATCCATGTTCAATCCTGACGTTGTATGTGTAGAGTTTACACTTTCTCTCTCTGATAGTATGAGTTTATTCCGGGTGCTTCATGTTCCACAGACATCCCAAAGATACGCAGGGTAATGAGTAAATTAGCCATTGTAAATTGTGCATGATAGTATAATCTGAGGGTTGTTGATTGCAGGAGAAAAAAAATGGGATTAGTAAATGGGTGCTTGATGGTCAGCACAGACTTGTGGGCCAAAGGCCTATTTTTTTGTTGTATGACTATATGACCATGATTTGCAGGGACATGGAGCAGGTTTTCATCTCATATGTGATGGGGCAGGCAGTTCTCATTTCCCAGCGATAGAAAAGTAAAAGTTTTTGAAGTGCATCTCTCATCCTCTTCTTATTACTTATTGAATCCCCAAGGAAATCCGTCAATTCACCAAATGGACACTTAGGAAAATATTGGATGCGGACGTGGCCTTTTTGGACAGAGTCTAGGTAGAACCCAGGTAAAATCTGGGAAACTAAGTGGCATAAGTGGCATAAACTCTCTAGAGGTTCCCAATGGATATATAAAGCCAATTAGTATTGGTCCCAGCCATGATGTGCACATTGCCTTTTCTGTTTTAAAGCCTTGTTGAGGCATAAGACAGTGCCAATCTGAACATTTTTGGTTTGGGAGAAGTGGGGATAAAAAAAAGCTAGATTACAATTTTTTTATTCTGTCGTTCCCATCTATTTATGAGTCTGTGTTAGAATAGCAAACTAAATTACTACTTTTTCCATCCTGGGCTATAAATCCTATAAAGCATGGAATGAGACTATTCAGTTCACAGTACTTTTGCAGGTGGCATCTCTTCGACAGGAACAGATACTTTAATCTCCCTGACATTTCTTCATATTTTATGTTCTTTCTTATCAGACACATATCTAATTCCCCTTTAAGTAACATTGTAGACTGATTCAATAATTAATTGGTCCAGCCACTGATGAAATGGGTGGAACATGAAAGCCCACCAGCATTCTGACACTCAAAATTCACTCAACCTAAATGTCATTCTGACAGTCAATGCAAGCAGAGCCGTCTGATTCCGTGGGTTTTAAAACTTTTTCAGGCTGGGTTACTCCACACCAAATAAGAATACTAGTTATGTGTACATTTTATTGGACTTTCTGTTGGTATAGAGTCTGCAATGGGATGGAGACATGATAGGCGAATGGGTAAAAAGTTGGCAGATGCAATATAATATGTAAATGTGAATCCCTTCAGAAAATCAGAATATTATTTTAAATGGTGAGAACTGGTGAAATTGTACAAAAGGATGATGGTATGATGCAGGAAGTAAATATGGGTACAGCTGGGAATTTGGAAGGGATATTACATGTTGGACATTATTAACAGAGAGTTGGAATGCAAAAGTTAATGAAGTCTCATTGATGTTTTTCTCAGGACTTGAGAACGATTTCATTCGGTGTACTGTGAATTTGACCTCTGAATAAGGTCAGATATGTCTAGAGGCTGTGCAGTCTAGATTTGTTAAATTCCTTCCTGGGTTGAAGATATTGTGATGAATAAGATACACCAATATTCACTGCAATATATAAAAATGAGAGATGAGCATATTGAAATATATATTGAATAGAATTTACAGGATACAAGACTAGAAAATGCTGAAGGCTATGGGGTTAGCCATTTTACAGGGAGAAATTTATTTTCACAAGGTAATGTAAATCTTTGGAATTCTCCTCTATCTCATTCGGTTACTCCATGATTGCACTTAAGTTTTTTTCCCCACTACTTCAGATTGCACTATAATATTTGCCTTATAATTTATTTATTTTTTATTTTTTTTAATGTTTATTTTTAAAAATTTTAATTTAATTGATTACAGTGCATATAACAACAACAGTAAACCCCATCCCTTCCCTACATAATCATGAAAACAAACAAACAAAAACAAACAAATAAATAAATAAAAATAAATTTAAAAAAAACATAACTACAATGTGACAAAAAAGACAAAAGCACAAAAACATGAGGCAAGGTAATTTTCACATGTCAAATATTTCAGTATTTTCACTGCTGGATTCAAAGAAGGTACAAAAGCATGTGGCATTGAGGGGATAGTTTTACTTGTCCTTAATATGCTGCAGCACTGGGTTCCATATGTTGAAGAACTTTTGAGGGTTGCCAGACAATTCATATCTCAACCTCTCTACGTGTAAGATGCCCATTAATTCTCTTAACCAAGTCTCAAACTGAGGAGCAGAGTCTGATTTCCATAGTTTCAAAATACATCTGTTGGCAATTACCATACCATAAACCAAGATTGTGCGAGCATTATGGTCTAGCTTCTCAAGTGTTGTGGAATACCCGAATAGAGCAGTTTCAGGGTCCGGAGTTAAAGTGACGTTTAAAACAGTAGAGTACCATTGAAATAAAAGACACCAAAAGTTGTGAAGTTTTGGACAAGTCCAAAAGTGGTGAGCGAGTGTACCCTCAGCGGTCTTGCATCTATTACACAAAGGTGAGAGATCAGGAAAGATTTTATGCAGCTTAACCTTAAAGTAGTGTAATCTGTGTATAACCTTGAATTGAATCAGTTGTAGCCTAGAATTAATAGAACAGGATTTTATACTTTTCAATACTACCTTCCAGACATCGTCATCAATTTCAATGTTAAGGTCTTCTTCCCAGGTTTGTTTTATTTTTAAAGTAGATTTATCTAGTTTGTTTGAAAAGATACCTACAAAAGATGAGATTAGGTTCTTTGCTTCCGGGGGACCCAGCAAAATTTTGGACAACGAGTTGTCTTCGGGCAGGGACTCAAAAAGCGAATTGTTTTGTCGAACATAATTTCTCAGCTGTAAGTACCTGAAGAATTGAGTTTTGGGCAATGAGAACTTGGATTGTAGCTGATCAAATGATGCAAAGTGTCTATTTATGTAAAGATCTTTTATTGTAACTATCCCTTTACAGCTCCATTCTCTGAATGGTGTGTCTGTAAATGATGGGGGGAAAGCGTGGTTATGGCAGATTGGGGCGTGCATTGACGTATTCGGAAGCTCACAAGCTTTCCTAATTTGGTGCCATATTCTCTGAGCATTGGACAGAGTGAAGTGATCCTCTCTAAGAGAGGTGAGAGATCTGGGTAATGAAAAAAGGAGAGCAGGGAGAGAAGTTTTTGGGGTTAAGCTTTTTTCAATCGCCAGCCAAGGGGACAGGTCATATCCAACTCCCCGTTCATATGCATACTGCCAGTATACCATGACTGTAACATTGGCCACCCAATAGTAATATAAAAAGCACGGTAACCCCAGTCCCCCATGTTCCCTCGTTTTTTGAAGATAAGCTTTTGAGATCCTGTGTGCTTTATATCCCCAAATAAATGGCATAATGATAGAATCGATTAACTTAAAGTAGGATTTGGGGATAAAAACAGGGACATTCTGAAATAAATACAGAAATCTCGGCAGGGAGACCATCTTTACTGCGTTCACGCGGCCAATCAAGGAAATAGGCAACGTTCTCCATTTCTCTATGTTCTCCTTTAGCTTGTTCAACCTTTCGGTAAAGTTAGTTTTAAAAAGGGTCTTGGGTTTTTTTAGATATTTTAATGCCCAGATATTTTATACTATCCGGATTTGTTTTAAACTGCATGTTGGCTAAGAATACAGGGTCTAATTCTGCTGTTATCGATATAAGTTCACTCTTCTGCCAGTTTATAGTGTAACCTGAGACCTCGCCAAAGGAATTAATAAGCTGGAATAGGTAAGGGACAGAATGTTCAGGGTCAGATACAAGGTAATGTAAATCTTTGGAATTCTCTATGTCAGTGGGCTCTCAATGTTTTGGGTCCAGTCCCTGTATCAGGCCTGAGGGTGTCAAGGGAAGAGTGCTAGCATGCAGCAGTGATAGGAAGAGGTGAGACAGAGCCTGCTAAGTGATAGGTGGAGGAAGGATCTGCAGATGCTGGTTTAAACCAAAGATAGACACAAAATGCTGGAGTAACTCAATGGGACAGGTAGCATCTCTGGAGAGAAGGAATGGGTGACGTTTCGGGTCGAGACCTTTCTTCAGATTGAACAAACATCGCCCATCCTTCTCTCCAGAGATGCCGCCTGTCCCGCTGAGTTACTCCAGCATTTTGTGACTATCTTCAGTGATAGGTGGAGCCTCATGAGGGGAGGATGATGGGCAGATAGCTCTCACTTCTATTTACCGGCAATCTGCACCCTACACCATCAGTGCTGATGCAAGGTCCCGACCTGAAACAACGACCATCCCCTTGCCTTTGCAGATGCTGCTTGACTCACTGAGTTCTTCTGGCAATTTGATTTTTATTCCAGATTCCAACATCTTCAGTTTCTTGTATCTCCTTATTTTGTACTGAGACTGAAATATTTTCAGGATCTAATGGTACAACGGGATGAAATGATTGGGTACGAAAATAGACGAGGTATTGAACAGTGGAGAGAGCTAATGGTTTATTTCTGTTTCATACTTTTCTCACACGAGTACATTTTATAATTATATTTACTGTACCTTCTGTTCTTTATGTTCATGCAGCAGCTCAAATGAGCCATGAGGTTTTTCTTTCCAGCAATTATTTTCTGCCAATTTTCTCTTTTTTTTAAATTGCTGGATATGTTTTCAGTGTGTCTGGTGTCAATGAGTGCGTAATTAATTTGTACGATTATCGTACAAATAGTTATCAGCAGGTTATTATTTCATAAAGCACAACAGCTGAGTATTATTTTGTTCTCTTTCAACATCTACATAGGTTTTTTTGGTAGATTAGCTATCAAGAGTGGGAGCTCTCATTCACAGCCCCTTCACTCTTACTTCTACCTCTAGCTCATTTGGTTACTCCATGATTGCACTTAAGTTTTTTTTCCCCACTACTTCAGATTGCACTATAATATTTGCCTTATAATTTTTGCACCATTCTGCTGCTTTGCATTAATTGTTGGATTTTTGTTGTATCTATCATTACCATGTCCACTGTATGCTCTGTGATCTTCATGCGAACAAGGAATTTCATTGCAGCATGGTGATGACAATAAACTTATCTGAAACCAAATAATTTTATTTTTCCTATCATAGCAAATGGAGTTCAAATGTCACAGAAAAATGTGACTAAAGTTGATATGTTCATGTTTAGATGGCAAGTTTTCAAAGAATCCAACCACATGGCGACCTTAATCTTTCATCTTCATGACAATATTAACTGTGGCTTTCCTATAGCCAAATGCTATGGGATGATCATTTTGAAATTTGCTGTTCTTTTTGTTCATCACACAAGGGGAATATCAGCAACATTTGTGATATTCACATACATAAAGTATAGCAGGGTATTGGGTTTAATTAGCACTGTTGTTCAGAACTCCATGTTCTGGTTTTATGAATAAACTGATATTAAAATAAATTGGTGATCTGATTTGTCTAATCAGTTAATATTCATCATTGTTTGCAGACACTATATTTCAAAGGCATTGAAGCAGGAAAATGTCCATACATAGCACATGCAGACACCATCATCTATGCAATTTCCACAGCTGTATGTTTTCAGGCGGTAAGTACCAGCTAAAAGACAGATTTATGAGTAGATTTTTATTTAGAAAGTTCTCCCATTGCTTTTCTAATCAGATAGAGCTACCAGATTACTTTTGATTACATGCTGCAAAAACAATTGATTGAAGTAACATTTCAGAGATTTTCTTGGAAAATCTGCAATCTATACATGAATCGTCACCCATGATTTTGTCCTGTATTATGCAGAAATTGATGGTTATGTGGGATAACAAGGGCAGATGCTTTATTTATCTCAGATGGCACCAACTCAATTTACTCAATAGTTGAACACAATTTTGGCATTATGTGGATACCCTGATCCTTTATGATGACACGCATATTTCATGGACTCTTGCAATTATATTAGTTGATGTGAAATGAATGCATGTCTGGACATTACTTTCTGTCTGTCTGCCAAGCAGTTCTCTATGCACCTTGGCAACACTCAAGCACACCCACAATATCCAAGAGGATAGCTACCTTATGTTGCCTGCTAACTTTAATGATTTAGGCATCCAGCCAGTGCTGCTCATTAGGTGATTCTTCAACTGGGAGCCAATGTCCTGAGCAGTTACTGTTGCTTAAAGCTAGTCTGCAATTTTTATGATCAGCCTACTCTATCTCACATCGTTGAAGCTTGGGAAACTGTGAGACAGCACACATGGTTCAGTGATCGGTGATTTATGGACACTCCTATTGGGGAAAGTGATGGAAAGGATCAAGCGTGCTCAGAAATCACTGGCAAGTTACGCGAGGATGGTGAGGTGGATAAAAGGAGAGATACACAGTGCAAAAGAGCACAGTGTCTGAAATTGGTGCTTAAAATTGACTGCTATCTCCATCTCACTGCCCAGAGCTGTTCAAATGTGTTTATGCATCATCTACAATCTCTTCTGCCGAAAATCAGCAGCTTTCTGCAGACATTCAGCAACCACAGGGTGAAGGATTAGGCCAAACGAAGGAACATGATGGATAAGCACTGACTGAATACACCAACATGATTAGCCAAAGATGGACTAAGGCCTAATTTTCCTTCATATGTTTCATTTAAAGTATTTGTTTTATAGATACATTTAATTATGTGTGTTGGTTAAATGACTAAAAAGTCAGTGACGAGGAACAAGGCTGCTGATCAATGTAGAATTGGAGGTGTGGTTACTGGAGGGCCACTGAAAAGCTTTGCAACTGCATTGTGTATATTTGGCATATTGGGCACTGACCTTCATGATTTGCTGAATATTTGTGAATACCGAGGAATTAAGTCTTACAAAGTTCATTGCCGTGACCCGTTTATTGGCCACCATCTTCGTTTTTCTGAAACTGAGATCTGCAGCTGACACATCCTTGTGGAAATGAGTAAGAAGGAACTGCAGATGCTTGTTTACACCGAGGATAGACACAAAATGCTGTAGAGTAACTCAGCAGGATAGGCAACATCTCTGGAGAGAAGGAATGGGTGATGATTCGGGTTGAGGCCCTTCTTCAGACTTCTTCAATCTGAAGAAGGGCCTCAAACCAAAACATTGCCCATTCCATCTCTTCAGAGATGGTACCTGTCGAGCTAAGTTACTCCAGCATTTTGTGTCTATCTTATGGAAATGAGATTGTTCCTGGAGAAGGTGGGACCTATAAAGCTGGACAGGTTGCACTTGAATGAGAACAGGACCAGTATCCCCACAGGGAGGTTTGCCTGTGCTGTCAGGAAGGGTTTAAACTAATTTGTCAGGGAATGGATCAAAGTGTTCGATCTGGTTGGAAGATGCACTCACATAATGGTAGCATTAAGTAATACAGAGACTGCCTATATTCTGGGAACAGATAAAGGAATGAAAATTAATCAAGGCAGTGCAGTGGCACAATGGTAAAGATCCTGCCTTACAGCGCCAGAGACCTGGGTTCAATCCTGACCTCGGCTGCTATCCATATGGAGTTTGTATGTTCTTCCTATAACCACGTGGGTTTTCCCCGGCCGGATTCTCCGTTTTCCTTCCACATTCCAATAAACGTGCAGGTTTCTTGATTGATTGGCATCTGTAAATTGTCCCTAGTGTGTAGGATAGAACTAGTGTACGGTTATTTCTGGTTGGCTCAGACTCAGTGGGCCGAAGGGTGTGTTTCCACGCTGTATCTAAGCTAAACTAAAATGTGATAGAATAAAATGATTACCACAATGAGTGCACCAGTGAGTTCCACATCAAACCGGGCATTAATTTATTTGTAAATTTATACTTTCATACTGAATATTGTTTAGGAGACGATTGTAGTTAACAGGAATGTTCTCTTGGGACATAATGAAAATTGGAATTCATTAAATGGTTAATTCACAAAATGAATATGATACACTTGTCAGAAATGCAGGTTTGAAAAACTTTACTGTCGGATTAAATAAAAAATAATGCATGATTCAATAATATGTCTATACATTCATTTTGTATTTCATATTGCATTTCATTGAGAATTTTGTAAACAATCGTGATTAACTTCCCACATCATATTTAGGCAGTGATGGAAGTTGAGAACCTCCGGCCTTCCTATTGGAAATTTCTGCTAAGGCTTACAAAGGGAAAGTAAGTGTTCCAGTTCATTTTTGTCATTTGTGATTGATTGAACGTTTTGACAAAGTAACAAGAAGGATGTACTGCATTTGCCCTTATCTCCATGAATTTTTGCAAGGCCTTAGAAAAAGGTTTTATGTGAAAGGCGGGTGATAAATCTAAGCTCTTGAGTCCAAGGGAACATGCCAAATTGTAATGCAAAACCTGCTCATTGGCAGAAATCAGAGAAGAATAATCAACTGGCAGACTGTTTGCAATTGATTCTGTAACAATCAGTGTCAGGTCCTTTAGTTTTGAGGATATTCCCAGTGAGATCGGTTTAAATGTGTGGTGCACAATTGACAAGCCAAGTTGCCATAAGATAATGACATTGTGATATTAGTGAAGAATATAATGACAGATTGCAGGAAGATAAAAATGAGCTGGTTGGGAAGCAATAAAAACCCAAATAAAATTGATTTGAGTAACTTGCAAAATGAAGGTTTAAATTGTGTTTGATTCAGCCTGTTCCCGGCTCTTCCTCTGCCCACACAAACCTAGTCCAATTATGCACACGCAGTACTCATCTCCCCTCCTGATCCTAGAGATGGACAGCACGGTGCAAGGAGTTGCAATGAGATCTCAGCCTGCGTCACACCAAGGTCCTGCCTTGGATGCCATCGTCTTCTTTCGTGTCCATCATTCAAATGTCACATCACTGTCATTGTCCGTCCTGAAAAGGGCGCAAGCTTCCCGCGACAATCAGTGGGAGCCTCACTTGTACAGTAGACGAAGGTGGTAGCAGAATTAGCTCAGGACACTTCCAGTTTCCAGCCCCGTGACATGGACGCTTCCAGTATGGGGCCTTGGATGCTATGATGACCAATAACAATAGCCTCACCTCCCGTTAATGCCAGTGAGCTTCTCAGTGTTTCCAGATCACTGGACAATGTTTCAATTGTTTATATTTTTTAAATGATCAAAAAAATTGTTACATCCTTTAAAAAAAATTCAAGGAAAAACATTGAAACATGAACTAATTAGAACATTCAAAGTCAAATAAAATCTGGTTGGTACAGGATGGTGGAGGCAAATTCTTCAGACTGATGTCGGGGGATTGAGCTTTAAATGTGTATTTAAATGCATATGAGGCAAAAAATCGAATAAGGCAAAAAGATGAATGAACCGAAGGCATAGATTTAAACAAACCACTGCAAATATTAGAGAGTGGCGCAGGTCAGAAATTCATTGCCCAAAAGAGTGATGGAGACAGAAATCCTCAATGCATTTTAAAATACCAAGAGGAGCATTTTAAACCTGTAATCCGCAAAGTATGACCAAGAGCTATAAGATTCAAGATTCAAGATAGCTTTATTTGTCATCCAAATTGGACGAAATTCAGTCACCCACGGTCCAACAACAAAAGCACCAAAATAGGCATTAAAATTACACAACCCCAAAAACACACAAAAAAAGAAACATCCATCAAAGAAACATCCATCACAGTGAGTCTCCTCCAGTCCTCTCCTCACTGTGATGGAAGGCCACAATGTATTTTCCCTTCTCCTGCCGTCCTCTCCCGCGGTCAGGTTGTTGTGGTTGCAGGCCGCGCCGGACGGTCCGCAGCGGCCCGAGCCTAAGGCGAGTCGCAGCCGCTCCCGCAGCCTCCGAAAACGGCCGGCTCCGCTGATGATAAGTCCGATCCGGGGCGGGCGAACACGCTGCCGCTGTTGCTGCAAGTAGGGTTAACTAAGGTAGACAGTTTTCCTCTTGTGAAATAGACCCAAAATGCTGAGCATCCATTATGATTAGGGTCAGAATGTATGGAAAGACCTGTTGGATTACATTGCATTTATTTCAATGCAAGTGGCCTGCTTGGCAAGGCGGATTAACCCAGGGCATGGATAGGTATGTGGGACTGGGGTACTGTAACCATTGTTGAAAAATGGCTCGGGGAGGGATAGGACTGCTGACAGTATGGTGTTCCTGGGTGCAGGTGCTGCAGGTGGGCTGGAAGGAGAGGAGAGGGCGTTGCAATTTTTATTGGGGAGAGCATATTGGGGAGGTGATGGTCTGGGATAAGATTGCTGAGAGATCATCCAGTGAGACCTGCAGGGTGAAGGTGAGGAATAAGAGGTTATATCACATGGGATCCAAGGAGAGATATGTAAAAATATATATAATTGGCTTGATGGTAGGAAGCAGAGAGTGATGATAGAAGGTTCGTGCTGGGCCCATTGACACCTGTACCAATGATTTGGATGAGGATGTACAAATGCATGGTTAACAAATTGAGCAAAAAACAAAGTGCTGGAGGATCTCAGTGGATCTGGCAGCATCTGTGGAGGGAATGCACAGACAACATTTAGGGTTGAGATTGTTCTTTGGAGCCGCCGTCTGGCAGTCTGTAGAAGGATTCCGACCCAAAATGTTGCCTGTCCATACAGTCTGCAGATGTTGCCTGAACCACTGAGTTCCATCAGCACTTTGATTTTTGCTCATGATTCCAGCATCTGCAGTCTCTTATGTCTCCATGGTTAGTTGGTTTGCAGATGACACTAAAATAAGTGATATCATGGGCAGTGAAGAAATGTTATCAAGAATTACAATTGGATCTTAATCAACTGAGTAAGTGGGCTGGGGCATGGCAAATGGAGTTTAATTCAGATAAGTGCAAGGTGCTACATTTTGGGAAGCCAAACGAGGGCAGGATCTTCACAGTGAACAGTAGGGCTCTGGAGAATGTTGTGGTGCAGTGGGAGCTATGAATACAAGTACGTACTTCCCTAAAGGTGGCATCATAAGAAGACAGGGTGGTGAAGAAGGCATCAGGCAGCTTGGGCTTCATCAATAAGGGCATTGAGTAGATAATTTGGGATGTTATGTTGCAATGTACAAGAGTTTACTTGAGAGCGCACTTGTAGTATTGTATTCATTTTGGTCACCCTGCAATAGGAAAGATGCCATTGAGCTGGAAAGAATGCGGAAGAGATTTACGAAGATTTTGTCAGGACTCAAAGAACTGAGTTACAGGGAAGGTTGGGTAGGGTAGTAATTTATTCCTTGCAGCCTAGGAAACTAAAAGTTGATCTTATCGAGGTATATAAAATCACAACAAGCATGGATAAGATGATTGCATACAGTCTTTTTCCTGGGGTTGGGTAATCAGGAACTAGAGGACTAAAGGTCTAAAACTATAGGCTAAAGGTGAGAAAGAAAGATTTAATAGGAACCTGAAGGACAACGTTTCTCATTGAGAGTGGTATGCATATGGCACAAGCTATTAGAGGAAGTGGTTCAGGTAGGTACAATAACATTTAAAGGATATTTGGATAAGTGTATGGATGAGAAAGGTTTAGAGGGATATGGGCCAAACGCAGAAATATGGGATTAGCTAGGATGTGCATCTTATGGATTGGTTGGTCAAAAGGTCTGTTTCCATGCTGTGGGTAAGGTTATAACTGTGATAAACAAAGCTTTGAAACACCAAAGGTTAGTTGCATTTAATAATGCCAGTTATTAGCTACTGAAGTAAAATGCTGGAATGTTGCACAAGCTTGCTTGCCATTGCATCTTCTGACCACTGGAGGGCAGTGTTTGGCAGCATATTCATTAACAATAGAAATTAAAGGTAAGAGCCTAAAATAAAAACAAGTTGCTCAGATGTTTGTGTATTCCCTGCCTTTCAAAAAATTATTTGTTTACCTTTTAAACCAACACCACTTTTCTGCACAAACCCCACATCCATTCACCCCCACATCTATTGAATTTGATTTTCAATATACAGCCACTCCCTGATTTGAGTAATAGGCAACTTGAGTAAACTCGCACTTATGTAAACAATTCACAATAGATGGTCCCGTTTACAGACCTGTGTTTTTGCAACAGGAAGATAGCAAGGGCTTGCTTTCCACTTCATAAAAATAAAAGTGTCGCTGGGCTTGCTGCTCTTCCAGTTTTGGCCACTGTCAGTGTGACACGTTTGAGAGCAAGCGAAAACGAGGGAGGTGGTGGAGAGCAAGTCCTGGCCGAGTCGCCGACATCTTCCACAAGGTGCACCAGGGAGCCCTTCTTCACCAGCTGCCGCCCTGTCTGGTCGACGCATTATTGATGAGCCTCACGTTGTAGTCCCTGGCCGATGGCACTTTGTTCAGGCCGCTGCCAACGATAGAACGTGCCCGGTCACTGCGGGGCTCCCTCCTCCCTCACCAGCCGTCTCTTCTTTCTGTCAGCCATCGTTTGTCTGCTCACCCCTCCACCGCTGCCTCCTCCTTCTCCCGTTGCTTTGTCCACTCTGCCGCTCCCCCCTCCATCGCCTCTTCCTCCTCCTCCTCCTCCTCCTCCTCCTCCTCCTCCCCCTGAGTCGCCGACATCTTGAGGGGAGGAGGGGGGCGACGATGGAAAGGATAGGGGCAGAGTGGACAAGGAGAGAGGAGGGAGCCCCACGATGACCAAGAGCATCCCGTCGGTGGCAGCGACTTGAAGAAAGCGCTGTCAGTCGGGGCTACAACGTGAACTGCAAAAACAGCTGTGTCAACCGGATGGTGTGGCAGCTGTGAAGAATGGCTCGCTGATGCTGACCAGTGCCAAATGTGCTACTTTTAAGGAGAAATAACGCAAAGTGCTGGAGTAACTCAGCAGGTCTGGCAGCATCTCTGGAAAATATGGATAAGTGATGTTTCGGGTTGGGACAGATGAGCGGAAACTATAAGTCGGTTAGCTTGACTTCGGTGGTTGGTAAGATTTTAGAGTCAATTATAAAGGATGAGGTTACGCAGCACTTAGAAGTTCACGATAAAATAGGCTGAAGTCAACATGTTTTGTGAAGGGAAGATCTTGCCTGACGAATCTGCTGGAGTTCTTTGAGGAAGTTAATAGCAGGACAGACAGAGGAGAAGTTGTAAATGTTGTTTACTTAGATTTTCGAAAGCCTTCAATAGGTGCCGCACGTCGGGCTGCTAGGGAAGATGAGAGCCCATGGTATTAAAGAGAATAAACCTCCCCTGTCCAAACCAGCATAACTTGCCACTCCTCTCCTCTAATCTCCTCAGCACACTTTCATTTAGCTCTAACTGCCATAGCCTAAGTTCAAGCATTTCTAACTTGTTCAGTCCACCTTTAACCATTTTCCTTCACCTTACTTCATTGAAATCCCATCCTGCCTTTGCCCCACCTGCCCCTCCGCTACCAACTCCACCAACTGCCCACACAACCCCCACCCTCCACACAACCACACATGCCCGTACCTCCCCATGCAGATAAGGCCACACTTATCCCATCCTCCCTCCCCTCTATCCTCATCTCTTCATCCTGCTTTTCAAATGTGCCTCCATTTCATGACATCAAACGGTTCTTGCACATTTATTTCTGTATTTCTGTTTCAATCAGGTTTGCTTTGATGAACAGAAGGGCATTGGATGTTTTCGGTACACATGCCTCAAGGGACTTTAAAGGATTTATTCCAAGGTTGGATCCAAGATACACTCATATAAAACCAGAACTTGAACTTGAACTCCATTCCTGACTGGTTACTGTATGACAGATCAGGAAAGATATTCAGGTTTGTAGGGCAGGTTTAGCACAGGAAGTTATTAATTCCAATGTTTTACCAGGTAGGGGGAGGGTGGGCAATATTCTTGCTATTTTCTTTAAAGGATATCTAATCGCGCCTTTTTTCCGAAGTAAAATGTGAATGCATAAAGCACTTAATCTTTGGAAGTTTAATTGTTCTTTATTGATTATTTCATTTTTGTTGGTTATTTTAAATGTGACATTCGATTGTCCTATAAATTCCACTTATGCAAACTGCTTATTAGCAGGGTGTGGCTCATTTTATATCTGCCAATGCTAATGATTTTTTTGTGAAATTGAAAGTTTTTTTTCTTTTTGCAAAGTCTGTAGTAATGGGTTCATTCCTTATCGCCAATGGTTGAAGACGAATAAACAAGATGTACTGAAAAATAATTTGTATTCTGCAGTGTAAATTACAACACCAATTTGCACTGCTAAAGAAATATCATTGTTTTTGATATTAAATTGCTGTTGTTTTGAATCATTTAAAGACCTATTCATTTATGTTTAGTAACCTATTTACCCTAAACCTCAATCCATACTAGTAACTTAATGAAAGTCTTAGTCTGATTCCTATTGAAGAATTTTTTACATCTAATTGAAGATTTTTCATACTCTAGTGTATTATAAAATTATAATGATGATTAATTTTGGCTAAACATGTAATAAAGTGTGTATTTCAGGCAAAAATCAATTCATTAAAAACAAACTAAACAAATAAATATTCAATCAGATTTTTTCCTGAGGAATTGACCAAAAAGCCTTCTGTTATAATTAACTTGCACTAATCTTTCAGCATTAGAATCTTTCGTTTTTGAAAATCAACAATGTCACTCAAAATGCAATAGTGATTAAATAGTGCAAAATAATTTACAAATATTGAAAACTTACATTAAGGATACAGTTTTATTAGATTTTATATTTGATACCATGTTGAAAAAATTAGGAACTTTTATTTTTGGGACATAGATTGTATTAATCTAAAATGCCTTTTGCTTGTAGAAAATATGCATGTGTGTTGATTTTGTAAGAAACACCTTATTTCATCAGCTGATGATATGTAACTCTAGCTGTTTCAAAAACCTGCAATGAAAAGCAAATGCTTGCTGTGGCAAACAGATGATGATCCACTGTGTGTGTTCTAGGCTAGATTCATCTATGTGCTTATTACTAAAGATGCAATAATTTCCAGGGTTATCCCTGAAATATAACTGTGAACTGGACTATTCCCTGGTTCCACTTTGAATGCAATTACATATGGAAATGCAATTGTTTGCAATTGGATCTATGTAATGATTATAGATCCATGACTATCTTCAACCATTTTGGTGGTGTACCCTTAACACAAGTGGCTGGCATTGAGAGAACAGTAACTTCTATTGCAACAAATTACAGCATGTATGGTTAATAATCAGTACAGTTACTTAAGTCAAAATACCTCATGAAGTAAAATTTATCATGGCATCTGATCTTGGTGCAAAATGCTTTCCTGGTTTTGATTGGAACTGTGAGCAAGGTTGTGCGAATTACTAGATGATGGGAGATTTTCACCATTAAATACTGGAAAGCTATTGTTGAGGAATTCATTCAGCAACATGTCAACCGTTAAAAAGAATTCATGTTCTTTGTAATGTGTTTGTGTTGAGCTACCTAGAATAAAAGGTCGTTTATAACAGCTTATGTATAGCCTCTGAGTGCAAAAGGCACAATTTGTGACTTTTGTTACCATTCCATTTGTCAATACCGCCTTAAACCTCTGCCCGGGAAACTGGAGCTTGAAAACAAAAGAAGACAAAGGATGTGAATCTCTTCCATTGTTAGCAGATTCCTTCAGTGGTTTGTATCAAATGTTTTCTGTGTCAAAGGAGATAAAACAACACTGGAGTGAAAACTGTCCCATGTAATTATGTTCAATTTGGTAATCGAAGAATGGAAACCCCAAACTTGGCAGTCTTGTGATAAATTTAAAGCTACATCTCAGTAACTGTATAATAATATCAATTTTAACAATTAAAATACCAATGAAACACAAGTGGTACCAAGTATATTTTTTTACCGTCGTAATAAAAGAAAATGGATGTACAATGGCCAATTTTCATTTGTCAGAAAGTTGATTTTGTTTTGAGGAATTTAGCATGTTGTTCAAATGGCAATTATCTTTTAACAGTCCCTGTGTTGATGGTCCTAATTCAAAATGTGTTGATCATTGGTTGGTATTAATAATCCAAAGCCATCAGTAATGGATTTTACAGATCCACCATAATAACATCACAATAGAACTATCAAGTGATTTCAATTGAAAATTAAAAAAATAGTATGGGCCCCCATTCTACCAAAACTCCAAGAACAATTTCCTTTTGAATTGTTTTGTGTGCTCTTTCCTTCATTATAAATAAGCATTTTTCTGTGTTACATATAGATAAACTACGACAGATTTAGTACTATTATTATCTCTCCCTGTATTATTATTCTCAGGTACAGAAAATAATAACCCCTCAATAAAGTTTTATATCATTGGTAAGTGGTCATTTATAACTTTGCATATTTAAGCATGGATGATTAATGCAATAAATACTTCTTGATTACACTTCATTTCTTTTGATTACTGAAATTTTCCTTAAATTACTTGTAATTATTTCATTAGTTCCTGAAAGTTTACCATGAGAACACACTTTAAGACAAAATGTAGGCCAATACAAGAATATTGATCCATCTCAATTGTCAAAAAAATGAAAATACATTAATAAATGAGTTGTGCTCTTCCCAAATTATCCCCTCGTGCTAAATTTAGCCTTCTTGTTCCTTGAATCCTTTGGTGCAATAAGTAGGCAACATTGCTAAGTAGGTTGTCTTTACATATGAGCCTAAGAACATGTAAAACATTGCCAGGGATGAGCTGATCGGCCCTCCAGTTTTGTTTCATGTTTCACATCTGTTTCCCTTTCTCTCCCCATATTCCTTGACTCCCTTGTTGTTCAAATGTCTGTTTGTCTCCACCTTGAATACATTCAATGACTTTGCCTCCACAGTTGTTTGATAGAGAATTCCAAAGAGTGAAGATCTCTGGGAGAAGAATGTTCACCTTACCATGATCTTAAATGTGTTAACCCGTTATTCTGAAACATTGCTCTCTAGTATTTTAATGGAAATATCTTGTCAGCATCTACATGTAAATATTCCTCAATAATCTTTTCATTTCAATATGAGGACCTCATGCAGTGAGTATGTTTAATCAGCTCAACCTATACTCATGTGTCAACCCATTCATCTCAGCACTCAATTTGATGAACTTTCTGTGTACTACCTCCGATGCAAATATATTCTTCCTTAAATATAATTGTAATAAGTCAAATATAAGTCCAAAACTGTTTGCTGTACTCTGGGTGCAATCTTAACGGTACTCTGCAAAGTTACATCAAAACTCTTCTACTTCTGCATTCCACATCTCTTTAGTAAATGACAACACTCCTAACTACTTACCTGCTAAACCTTTGTGTCCCATGCACTAGAAACTCCAGGACCCCATTGTATTACAGCATGTCTCTCCTGCAACGCTCTAATTTTACTGGAAACAAAGGGCTGAGCAAACAGTAATTCTTTCAAATATTCTGCTGCCGTAAAGGCCAGTTTGGAAATAATTTTCATTTGCTATGGGTTCTGATACCTGCAGAGGTATTAAAATCTTGTAGTACGTTTGTATTGTTGATGGGGGTCCATGTCAGAATTCTCTTTTGTTGTTGAGGACAAAGTTTGAATGCAGCTCACATTTATAACTTGAAAGTTTCTTCTTTGTCATGTGGGTCCGCAAAACAAGTGCTCAGAATACATAGAATGTGCAGAGAGTAGCAGGTGAACACCTCACGGCAGTGATTCTATTAAATCTGGAGAAAAAGTATGGATTTTTAGTTTAGTTTCGAGATACAGCATGGAAAGAGGCCCCTAGCGATCAGCCTGTAAACTAGCACTGTCCTAAACACTAGGGACAATTTACAATTTTACCGAAGCCAATTAACCTACAAACCTGTACATCTTTGGAGCGTGGGAGGAAACCCACACAGTCACAGGGAGAACATACAAACTCTGTACAGATAGCACCCATAGTCACGATTGAATCCGAGTCTATGGCGCTGCAATGCAGCAACTCCACTGGGCCTGCCTTTCCTAAACTTTGCTCAGGAAAATAAACAACATAGATTCAATTGATGCTCATTGCGAGCTATTTCCAGGCACAACAAAGGAATTGGCATCTGTTGGTAAAAATGGAATAGAAGAAAAATTTTGATATCTAAAACCACAGAAAGTAAAGGTCAGAAGAATGGTGCCATCAAGGACCATGATACATCAAAAAAGGTACCGATACTGTAGGCCGGGGTTTGAATGATTGAGGAACAAGATGTATTTCTGCAGCAGCAGCCAGCTGTTCATATTGGAATGCATCCAGAAATCACATCAAGTTTATGAGGTGTGTACAGTGGAATGAATATGTGGCTGGGCCCTCATGATAATACTTGTAAAATACTTGACAGTGGTCCAGATTCAATCCAAAATGTTCATGTCCTTAAACTGGGATTGTGGTCCCCATCCAAAGTGATCATTGAGCCCAGTAAACCGCTGATGGGTGCAAAACAGATGTTTCTTGCTTGATCATAGAGATGAGTAATCTCTACAGGAAGAGTGGCCTGCAATCCGGAAAATTCCAACAAAATATTGTGAGTTCAAAATTGAGTTTAGTGCCTTCAACTGGCTTGCAGTAACAGCATGCTACACACTACTATGTAGCTGGCATTAGTGGGCTATACTCTGTGGTTCATCACATCAATTAATTGTGTAGAGATTGATGCAGTGAGGTTTGCAGCTAATTGTGCATCAGATGGAGGCCAATGTTAAGTGACAGCCACACAAGAGCAAACATGGATCAAGGTGCTGAATTCTGGAGGTGAGGTGACAGTGACAAAGTCTGCCATCAAGGGTGCATTTGACTGATTGTGGCCTGGTTATTTAATAGGAAAACACACTACTGGTTGGAATCATGCTTGCAGGAATATGTTAATTGTCACTTAATCTAAATCATCTATTGCAACATTTAAAAGACTTTAGTACTTTTAGTTTATTTTACAGATACAGCACGGAAACAGGTCTTTTGGTCCAACAAGTCCACACCGACCAGCGATCACCCTGTATGCTAACACTATTCTGCACAATAACGACAATTTACAATTTCACTGAGGCCAATTAACCTACAACCTGAACGTCTTTGGAGTGTGGGAGGAAACTGAAGCTCCGGAAAAACCCCAATGCGGTCACAGTGACAATGTACAAACTCCGTACAGATGGCACCTGTTGTCAGGATTGAAAGGTCAGTGGAAGAATGGAAAGGGGAGTTGAAATGATTAACAACTGGGAGATCCAGCAGGCCTTGGCAGACCGAGCACATGTGTTTGGCAAAATACTCGCCTAGTCTACGCTTGATCTCACCGATGTAAAGGAGGCCACATAGGGAACACCAATTGCTGTAGATGGAGTTAGAGAAGGTACACATGAACCTCTGTCTCACCTGGAAGGACTACTGAGGCCCCTGGATGGATGTGTGGGAGGAGGTATATGACAGCAATTACATTTCCTGCAGTTGCAGGGGAAAGTAGATGGGGAAGAGATGAGTGAACCAAGGACTTGTGGAGAGAGTGGTCTCTTCTGGAAGGTGGAATGGGGTGGGGATGAGAGGATGTGACTGGTGATGGGTTCATGGTGGAGAGAAACGACAAGGATCAGGGGAACTCTATCTTTGTTCCGTTTAGGGGGAAGAGGTAGCGAGGGCAGAATTAGAGATACAGAAGAGAAACAGGTAAGGGATCCATCTATGACAGCAGGAGGAAACCACATTTGCTGAAGAAAAAGGACATCTCGGACATACAAGAATGGAAAGCCTCATCTTGGATGCAGATGCGGCGGAGACAGAGAAATTGAGAGTAGAGGATAGTGCCTTTGCTAGAGGTAGAGAGGGAGGAGGTGTAGTCCAGGTAACTAGGAGTCGGTGGGTTTATATTAGACATCAGTCAATAGTCCGTCCCCTGTGATGGAGACAGAAAGATCAAAAACGGGTGAGAGGTGTCAGAGATAATCCAAATTTTGAATTGATTTATTTCAATTTCAGAATGATAGGAACTATGTAGTTTGTCCTAGTGGTTCAGAGTGGATAGAGTAGCTAGGGTACAAAATTCATTCTGGCATCGGACCTGTAAAACAGTTTGGTCAGGATGGTTGTGTTTCCTGCTGTTAAATTTTGATTGAAAAGCACAGCATGAGGAACTGGCCCTTCACCTCACTGAGTCTGCACTGATCATCGATTACGTTCACAGTAATTCTCTATGTTAGACCTTTTTCACATGCACTCCCTACACACTAGGGGCAATTTACAGAGGCCAAAATAGTGTGTAATTCAAAGCATTTGAATGTAGACAGGAGGTATATTCTCTTAATCCATTAAAATGAAGACGGGGAAGTTTGCTGTGCTGTGTTAATGATCAGAAAAGCTTCACATTTTCAGTATTTTTACACAAAACATTCTATGAAATTGAATAGAAAATGCAAGGTTTTCAAATCTTTAAATTGCACAATCTGCTTGTATCACAGACTTGCATTTGTGCTGTTGATATAATCTTTAGTCGATTGAGTCATAGAAAGCAAGTGCAGTGAAGAGAAAGTGCTTTCAGGTTTGGTACTACTGTATAACACTCACAGATCAAAAACACTTCTTTAGACATCTACCAAGGCCTCAAGTGCAGCTTTGCACTACTCTGGCCAGTTAAATTATATGCATCCAATTCACTGGATGAATCTAAAAGAGAGTTAGATAGAGCTCGAGGGGCTAGCGGAATCAAGGGATATGGGGAGAAGGCAGGCACGGGTTACTGATTGTGGATGATCAGCCATGATCACAATGAAGGGCTCGAAAGGCCGAATGGCCTCCTCCTGCACCTATTTTCTATATTTCTATGTAACATGAATAACATGCAGTTTCAGTGGATGATGACTCCTTAAAGTTAGTTGTCTGTCGTATAGAAATAATAGGGGTTATAAATGTTATGTGATAGGAGTAGAATTAGGCCATTTGTCCCATCAAGTCTACTCTGCCATTCAATCATGGCTGATTTATCTATTCCCATTCTCCTGCCTTCTCCCCATAACCTCTGACTCCCTCCTTGGATATCACATGACAAAAATAACAAGCATCTGAATAATACCTCAACCATGTATGTTTACATTTTTCTACTGGAAGTTTGCGGATGTAAACAGGGACCATAATTAATGCAAAGTTATCTAATAACCAATTTCTCTGCAGCTGGCACAGTTTTATAATATGCTTTCACAGAAATACGGTGGATCAATGGAGCAAATTGAATATGTAGTTTTTAAAATCTCTATTACCTTTATATTATTTGTGACAGCTTGGATTGAAAATGTAGGCCTCTGATGTTTCCCTAATTTTGTGCATAACAGGCTCTGTTACTGTGTAGTGCCTTCTAATCAAATAGAGATTTATTTCAAGGATTTTTAATAAGATTGCAATTAATTAGTTTGAATTAACATTTAGACTTGCAAAATATAAAAACACTTCCCCACCTTGAATTGCGAATTTTCAAAAAATATTATTTCCACTTTTTGCATATCAAACGCATTTGCACCTAATTTTAATGCAAAAGCTAGATACATTTAACACAAAGAAAGTGCTTTGATCTTTTGTTATTCATTTCATTTACAACAAGCAGATATCCTGATTAGTATAACTGATTAGTGCAGATTTGCCACTGAAACATCACAGACAAGAATCTCTTGAACATCTCTGCCTCTCAAAAAGATATATCCCTCAAAAGGCCGTTATTCATATTGTTATGTTCACCATGCACAAGACTAGGTCATTTGCATTTCTCAATATGTGTAAATAATAAGCTGACCTAGATTTTTCACAAAATCAAATAATTATTCCACAAGTTATCTCGATTTCACAGAACTGAGGCAACATAAGTTTGAGAGCAATAATAAATACATTCTTTTGAAACCTGCATTAAACCTATGTAAGTCTCAATCATTCAAAGTTCCAAGCATCAATATTAAGAAAGGATAAGTCTTCTTATGAATGCATACACCTTGTTCTGCACACTAATGGTGCAAGAAATGCAAAATACTCGAAAGGCTCTTGAAAGTATGGAGTCACAGCAGATGCCAAAAGTACATTCACTATTAGTCTCAGTGATGTTGCTAAATTTGGACATAAGTAGAATATGCGTTCCAGGAAATTAGCTTTGCAGGACATTTCAGTGCAAGTTCCGATCCACAAAAGCAGAATGGAAACCATTGACAATGTTAATGGTAATTTCCACATAAGCATAATTCAGGAAATTTATGGGCATTGTGCCAGAAATTGCATTGGTGCCTTCTGTGCGCACTCTGACCCGCAGGGTGTTGGTGAGTTTGTATTTGTCTCTTGCAGATCTGTCAATGTTGACTTGTGGCTAAGTACAGTCAGAAATCAAAATGACGGTGTGCCATGTGGCAGCAAGGCCTTGTGTGGCGTGGTCTTATTGCACTGGGTAGATAGACAAGCTACAATCATGAAATAGCTGAAAGAGACCGACAGGTAATTTAGCCACATCCTTTGGCTAAACTGGCTTTCAAACCTATCATAGGCTTTGAATGCTTCTATATACCCATAGGGGCGAATTGGAAAGGACATGCGAAGTGGTGTTTGAAGTAACGGGTGATTTATTGAAACGTGCACACCAGGAGACCAGTCAAAGCTGATCTGTTAAGTGTGACTTTGGTACATTTTTTATATTCTCAGATGACAAGATTACTCAGAAACTTGATTTATAGTAAACCGAGGTCTTAATTACAGAAACGACCAACAATAAAACGAGGCTTTACATGTCAGTGGAATACTTTTGAGACATCTCTTGAAGCACTTCTCTGAGAATAAACCGACTTGTTTGAGAAACTCACCACTGCTGTACAAGATTTTCTTTGTGTCTTGTCCCCATCTGAGCCGTAATTAAAAGGATGATTGGGCTTCACGTGAAAGCCAGAGTCAGGGAGCAGATAGAAATGCTTTGGACATGACTTACAATCATGATCAGACATTGGTCAGCTCTAGAAGAATAGTGCACCAAGAAAGTTATCACTAAATATTGGAGGTAAAGGCTAACCTCATTGCTGTCTGTGCTAATTAATGTGTTAAATAGTTTCTGAGTTCTTCTCTAGTATCAGAAAAACTTGTGTGGCGTCTCACTGGACCATCATTTCCTGATACAAATTGTCATTCCATGAGTTTCATTGCAGGGAATGCAAATTTAGAAATCTCTCCTAAGTAGATGGTATGGCACAGCTGTGTAATAGACCAAAGTGTAATAGATGTTGTCATCAGCATCCATCATCCATCACAGACATCCCCTTTGTTCTCTTCTTTCTTTGCAACTTAATGCTAGTTTGGTCTCCGAAAAAGGTTCCCAACCCAAATCGCCTATCCATTCCCTCCACAGATGCTGCCTGACTAGCTGAATTACTCCAGTGCTTTCTGTTTTGCTTTAGGTTCCAGCATCTACAGTTCCCTGAGCAAAACACAAAGTGCTGGAGTAACTGAACAGCTCAGGCAGTATATGTGGAGGGAATGAATAGGCAATATTTAGGGTTTGGATTCCTCTTCCTGCAGTTCTCTTCAAGACCCTTGTGCAGTTCCTTGTGTCTCCATTGGTCTCCCCCTTTTCCTGCTTTTGATGAATCACCAACTTGAAATATTGATTCTGTTTTTCTCTCCATACTTGCTGCTCGACCTGCTCCTCAGGCACTTTGGATTTTTGACCTTTGTTACGTGAAATCCAAGGACTGAGCCTGACAGTCATCAAGCATCAATCTATTAGTTTTACTGGATTTACCCAGTCACCAGATTTAGGAATCAGTCATGAGAAGATTGGATTTTGCTTACTCTGCATGTTCACCCAATACCCACACTCTGAGCTCAGCATGCATGATTGCCATCTGTATGAGAAACTGCCAGTAACTGTGCCCACAAATGGGAAAGAGCAGCAATAATACCTTCTGTATTATTGAGCTGGTAAGTTGCGAGGTTGGCCACTAGAGGACAGTGTGGGCGCATTGAGTAAATAAGAATGTAAGAGTTTAAGAACAAGTAGGAGTTCAGCCCTTCAAACCTGCTGCCTCATTCATTATGGTATTGGCTATCGACTCCACTCTTTTGCCCAATCTCTATAACTATGTCAAAGGTGTTTAATTGTCATATGTGCCCATAATGGAGCAATTAAATTCTTGCTTGCTGCTGCTTAATAGGTCTATAAAACCATAATATACACTTAATATATTAAAATCAAAAATATAATAAATTAATAACTAATACTAGGTAACTATAGTAGTGCAAAGACCAAAGTCCAATGTGCAACCAAATACACAGTCCAGAGAAATTAATTGTTGTTGAGGTTAGTGGGTGGTGTTCAAGAGCTTGATGGTTGCTGGGAAGAAGTTGCTCTTGAACCTGGTGGCCATAGTTTTCAGGCTCCTGTAAGTTCGTCCCCATGATAATAGCAAAATAAGAACATGGCCAGGGTGATACGAGTCTTTGATGATATTTAAGGCTGTACCTCCTGTGTATACTTTCAATGGTGGGGAGGTCAGTGCCTATGGTGGAGCAGGCCGTGTCTACCACTCTCTGTAGTCTCCTTCATTCCTGGATATTTGAGTTGCCAAACCAGGCCATGACGCAACCAGTCAGTATGCTCTCAACGTTTACCTATAGAAGTTTAATAGAGCATTCGTTGACATATCAAATTTCCTCCATCTTCAAAGGATCGAGCACCATTGATGAGTTTTTTTTGTGATTGCATCAATGTGAGGGGCGCAGGACAGATCTTCAGAGATATGTATGCCCAGGAACTTGAAGCTTTTGACTTTCCATTGCTGTTCCGTAAATGAAGACACATCTCTTGGATCTCGTACTTTCCCCTCCTGATGTTAACAATCAGCTCATTGGTCTTGTTGACCTTGAGAGCAAGATTGTTGTTCTGGCACCAATTAATCAGATTTTCAATCTCCATCTTCTACTCTGATTATTGGCCACGGTTGTTCGTCTAACAACGGTGAAATAATCTGTAAATTGAAAGATGATGTTGGAGCTGTGTCTGGCTACACAGTTAGTGGATATAGAGAGAATAGTGCAAGGGGCTGAACACACAGTCATGGTACTCCTGTGAGAAGGACTTGCTCTGGAAGGGTAGAGCGCATGGAATCCAAGGAGAGAGAGCTGAATGGATAGAAAATTGGCTTCATGGAAGAAAGCAGTGGGTGATGGTGGAAGGATAATCCTTGGATTTGAGGCCTGTGACTAGTATCCATTATAATGAGATTGTTAGATAATCCTAACAGCACACTTGATCAGATCTCAAATAACTTCGTAAGTGGCTTATTGTTCAAAGAAACTGACCCAAACACACTCAAATTAATTCATCATCAGGACTACCTTTGTCAGTTTCTTTTCATGAATTTATGTGAAGTTTAAAGTATCCCAGAATATTAGTTCTTAGATGGTATGGTGACGCAGCAGTAGAGTTGCTCCCTTACAGGGCCAGAGACTCGGGTTCGATCCTGACTATGGGTGCTGTCTGTACAGAGTTTGTACATTCTCCACATGACCTGCGTGGGTTTTTCCTGGGGTCTCCAGTTTCCTCCCACACTCTACAGACGTATTGGTTTGTAAGTTAATTGGCTTGGTATAATTGTAAATTGTCTCTAGTATGTTTAGGATAGTGTTAATGTGCGGGGATCATTGGTCATCGCGGATTCGGTGGGCCGAAGGGCCTGTTTCTGCACTATATCTAAATTAAATCTCTGAATTTACTTAAATAATACCCTCTCTACTGGCGTACAACTGCCAATGCTTTCTATAATTAGATGAAACACAGGGAAAATTATTAAACCTGTTGCATGTGTTAAGAATGTATCACGACGGTATATTAAATCTGTTTGTTCCAAAATGGACGGATACATAGATACATAGACAAAAGGCGCAGGAGTAGGCCATTCGGCCTTTCGAGCCAGCACCGCCATTCAATGTGATCATGGCTGATCATCCACTCTATCTAACTCTTTTGAATGCATCCAGTGAATCCGCATCCACTACCTTCTGAGGCAGAGAATTCCACTAATTCACAACTCACTGTGTAAAAAGGATTTTCCTCATCTCAGTTCTAAATGGACTACCCCTTATTCTTAAACTGTGGCCCCTGGTTCTGGACTCCCCCAACATCGGGAACATGTTTCCTGTATCTAGCGTGTCCAATCCCTGAATAGTTTTATATGTTTCTATAAGATCCCCATGCATCCTTCTAAATTCCAATGAATACAAGCTCAGTCGCTCCATCGGAAAGCTAAGCAACTTCACTGCATGACCTTAATTGTAGCAATTGATTCAAAGGAATTTATTGAATAGTTAACATGCAGCTGGATTGTGAACGTTGAGCTAAAGAAAGACCTAAGCTCATACCACTTCTTGGAAAGCATAAAAGAAGCAAAAGTGAAATGTGAAAGTGGGCTGTGATTTTCAAGAAGTGCTTTACAGGACTGTTCTTCAATTTCTTCCAACCATTGAGGGGTGCGTCTAAGTGCACACAAGGCACTGTACGAGTATGTCGAGCAACATAGATCTGTAAACAATGATTCCCGTTCAGAAGAAAAACTCAAAATTCGACCTTGATGCTGACATCAATACCACAAGATCACATCCAAACAACACCTTTATCGGATTTTAGGCTCTTCAAATGGCTAGTGAAACTTTTGAACTGGTTCTGCTGAAATGCTGCAATTCCCTGGACATTGGTCCTTCCCATGCCATGCACCAAAGCATTAATAGCCAGGTAACAGAGGGAGAAATCATGAGAAACAGAAAAAAGATCTGTTGAACACAATGCTTTTTCTTTCCTTGACTGAAGAACTGCTAGTGTATTTTCAGTCTTGTGGCAATAGGGCCAAAATACATATCAAAATGGCATATTTTGTCAAATAGAAGATTGCATTCAGACAGTATTCATGGCATCTTTTTGTGTGACATGTTGGTCAATCCATGTAATATTCATCATCACTGTCAAATGATAAATGCTGCACTTCAGTACACAATCTTTTGAGTGGTGTGTCATTGAAGTAAATCAGATAGTTCTGAGTAAGGAACAGCGCAGATTGATTGTTTAGGTAAATCAGTGACTTCAATCCCATCTCCAACATTATGATCACTCTGGCAAAGCAAGGTGTTAAAATGTAATCGTTTCCAAAAAGTCTTTTGTCTCTTGGACTGTACCTTAGAATCAACAATGACTGTGGGTCTTTGTAGGTGACTCTGGGTTCGGTTCTGTGGGTTCTGAGGACCCACACTTTGTTACAGGTGTGACAGAAGGAGCTTGAAGGGCAGCTGGATAATTGGGAGGTGATGTGATGGTTCTGACTTCTTCACTGAGCTTCTGTGTGCTTCCAACAGTGGAACTCAAGCTTCCCAATTCAATCCCTAATTCTGCTTCCCTATTTTGAGTGTTCATTGACCACGGGAATTGTATGGAAAAGTTACATGTTTTAAAGCGGATGAGAGAACACTAGACCAAGTGGACCTGTTAGGCCCAAACCTTTCCTGAATTAGTGCAGCACCCTCTCCTACCCCCTCACCTCTCCCCCTCCGCTCTCCCCTCTCACCCCCTCCCCCTCCCCTTCTCAGTTGACATGTGATCTTTCCAAACATCCATGACCTACTCATGTCCTCCAGAGGTGTTGCATGACCTGTTGAGCTACTCTAACACTTTGTGTTCTGTGAAATTCCAGTATCTACAGTTTCTTGTGTCTTCATTTCTCAGTATCTTGTTAGTCCGGGGTAGTGCTGACACTGGCCAAGAGAGCTTGGTGTGGAATGTGGTCAAGGATAGAGTCACGATTGAGAACTTCCTCGGTGCTCTTTCCAGTGACTACTGGCTGCCAGTCTGTCCTTGATACAGTTTGATGAATGGTTGGTTCTCAGTGGGATGAACCCGTGGCTCTCTGGGCCATGGGTCGCCTTGACCATGCTGAAGAATTCACAAATGTTGCAGATATTAGTGAGTTGGTGGACATCCTGAGGGTTTCCCTTCTACTCACCTGCTTTTTGTTGGGCTGTAGCCTTCAGTTGCCTCTTAGGATGCTACGGAGCTTCCAATCCAGGTGTTCTGTGTTTTTTGGTTAATATCTCTGGGAATTCTTGGTTATTCTCATCTAATGTCTTTGGCTTTGGTGATAGCTAAACCAGGATGTGAACTTCACGAGATCCAAGCATAGCGGACAGACAGTGTCTCTTGTGAAAGAAGGAACTGTAGATGCCGGTTTACAACGAAGATAGACACAAAATGCTGGAGTAAAACAGGTCAGGCAGCATCTCTGGAGAAGAGGAATATGTGACATTTCGGGTCGAGACCCTCCATCAGACTGAGAGTTCGGGAGAGGGAAACTAGAGGTATGGGAAGGTACAGAACAAAGCAGAGCCTGCATTGATGACTCAGGAAAGATGGAGCCCTCCAATGTGGAGCATTTTGTGCCTACACTGTGTCTCTTGTCATAAATTGGTAGTTAACAGATTGTCTTTAAGGTGTTGTTTCATAAGGGGATTGCAAGTTCTTAACTGTGATTTTCTTGAGGCAGTGTTTCTGCTGTTCTTTTGCTGATGGGAGATAACAGAGCAGGTTAAGCAGTAGTCGGCCCATCCATCATTGGTACCTTTAATGGTGAGGGTAATGCATACATCTTTGCATTCACTCATCAGTACAAATTCACTAATGGCTATAACATCCTGGTTCTACATTAGAGTAATCCTGAGAGTCATGAGATGTTCACCTCTCCTACATGGGAAGGTGTTGAGATGCTTGACTAGCTCGTTCTTGATGGCAAAGCTCAACCCCATGTGGACAGTATCCCTTTACTGGTTTGCCATTCCAGGAAAAGGTGTGCCCTTCACTTACTTCTTTCAGCTGGCCTACACCACCTGCCGTGTCTCACTCAGGGTGGCAATGTCAATGTCAAAGCATTGAGTTCCCAAACAATGAAAGGCAAATTATGTTTGGATGTGCCCTGATGGGACTGTCTCTGAGGTTCTTGTTCCATTACGTTGAGATATGGATCAATACCTGTTTGTGATTTCTGTTAAAGTTGGATAATCCATTGAGCAAAATATTCATTGCACTGTGTGTGCTTGCAGAAGCTTCTGCAAAAGACACAAGGTTGGGACTGCTCATTTGCTCCACTATCCCTGGCTGCTGCCATTAGTCACCCTGCATTTTGCTAAGGGAACAGCATTCAGCAGCACACAGAGGTGGGTGCTCATTGATGGAGTCCAAGGGTGGATAAGGGAAGGACATGGGATAAGATCGGAGATAACGGGGATGTGAGATGGGAGGAGGGAAGGTACAGAGAGCGCAGAGCTGTAGGCTGATTGAAAGGAGGAGCCAGTGGGAATTACTAGAGAAAGGGAGGGGTGTGGTAGATGGCAGGGATTGAAGTCAGCAGGCTGGTGGGTGGAGTCATGTGGGGGTGTGGATATTAAGGCCACGCGCCCAAGACCAAATGTGTGTATGCATGTGAAATTATGTGCACATGTGTACATGCACGTGCACATATGCTGAGAGGCACTCACATGTCTTGGTCTTCAGTCTACTTGGATTGTTTGCCCCTGGATGAAGGCCTCATTCTGCCCAATCCACATGGTATCTGGGGTGTAAGAGCTACCTCACATTTAACAGGAAGCACACTTGCCACTGCAAAAGTAA
Organism: Rhinoraja longicauda; assembly: GCF_053455715.1. Classification (NCBI taxonomy): domain Eukaryota; kingdom Metazoa; phylum Chordata; class Chondrichthyes; order Rajiformes; family Arhynchobatidae; genus Rhinoraja; species Rhinoraja longicauda. Next base: position 58,720,417 of record NC_135959.1, read on the forward strand.
CAGGTAAAATCAACCCTCATGACAGCAGAATGTTCAGATTGGGTGTTTGAAGTGAGTTTCCTCCCCTCCTTTTAGATCAGATACCCTGTAATGGGCTGTCAGACTAAATATATATATTGGATTTCAAAACGTTAAGAATTTTTTTTTCTCTTATCATCTCTCTGAACCAAAGATAAAATGGTTAATTTCCATTGCAAATTAGCATTGGTGATATAAACAGACATTATTGCTGTAAGGCAAGAGAATTATTTCAAAAGGACTATCAGATTTCCTTGGGTGAGTCTTTAAGTTGTGCAGCCACAGACCTTCAGCTGCGCTCACAATGACATTTGTTAATGTGGTAGAACAGCAGAGTTCTACTTATAGTTTTGTGCCTTAAAAAACAACATTAATTTGCACAGTCTCAAAGACTGTCTGGGGAGGTAATGGAGTTTTGAAGATCATTGGATCTGTTTTTAGTTTGCTGGATGTGATATTGATGTACCGCTGAGAAGGAAATATAAAACCTATTTTGAAGGCTGGTGCACCTGCCCACTCTCAGGATGCATAAAGAACAAGCTCTTATCTCAAATAAACCTAATTAAACACATTCAGACCTCCTGGCTGACTTTGTACTTTTGTATATGCAAAAATGCAAATCTTCATTGTTAATGAGGCTAAATTTGCTCCTTTTATTAGTAAATGAAAAATATACTCTTTATTTTCTATAGCTTCATTAACAGAGGCATCTCTATTTTTGGATGTGGTTGTTAGATGCTTTAATTTGTCAGTGCCCATAATGTTAAACAGAAAATCCTTTGATATTACTTGAAAGAAAGACACGCCCTACGTTATGTTTTTTACAACCTCTGTGATTCAAAAAAAGTTTTGCAACAACTGCTTTTCTTCCTAAAAATATATAATATTTCAGAGACTAATTCAGAGGTTGAAGGGAAACTTGCTGGAAGAATACAAAATGATGAGAGGCATAGATAGGGTAGACAATCAGAACCTTTTTCCCAGGGTGGAAATGTCCAACACTAGAGGGCAGAGGTATAAGGTGAGAAGTGGAATGTTTAATGGAGAGTGGTGGGGGCCTGGAACACATTGCCAGCAGTGGTGTTGAAGACAGATCTGATAGTGGCATTTAAGTGGCTTTTAGACAGACTCGTGGAAGTGTAGAGAATAGAGGGATGTGGATCATGTAGAGGCAGATGAGATCATAAAGTCATGTGATAGGAGCAGAATTAGGCCATTCGGCCGATCAAGTCTACTCCGTCATTCAGTCAGTTTTCAATTCAGATCAGTTTTACTTGGCTTGGCAAGTACTTGGCTTTCAAGTTACTTGGCACAAACATTGTGGGCCAAAGGTCCCATTCCTGTGCTGTACTGTTTTATGTTCTATGTTCTTAATAAAACACTATAAAATGTAATCTCTGTTGTAATGTAGAAAACTCTAGACAGAACACTTTTTCTAATTGCAGGTGACTCAGTAAGTATACCTTTTTGGCTTAAACTGCTAGGGCTAATTAAAATGGGAAACACTTCCGTAGCCATCTTATTTAATACTTTACTGAGTACTCAGTACTCAGTACTGACTCAGTAAAGCCTCATTGGATGAGCATCAACAAAATAAATAAATCTCATTCCTTGTCCGTGCAAAAATAAAGTTATGCTCTGTGTGGTTGTGTATGATAGACACGAGACAATAGGTGCAGGAGGAGGCCATTCGGCCCTTCGAGCCAGCACCGCCATTCACTGTGATCATTTCTGAACATCCACAATCAGTACCCCGATCGTGCCTTCTCCCCATATCCCTTGACTCTGCCATCTTTAAGAGCTCTAACTCTTGAAAGCATCCAGAGAATCGGCCTCCACTGCCTTCTGAGGCAGAGAATTCCACAGATTCACAACTCTCTGGGTGAAAATGCTTTTCCCCATCTCCGTTCTAAATGGCCTACCCCTTATTCTGAAACTGTGGCCCCTGGTTCTGGACTCCCCCAACATTGGGAACATGTTTCCTGCTCTAACGTGTCCAACCCCTTTATAATCTTCTGTGTTTCAATGATCCCTTCTCATCCTTCTAAATTCCAGTGCAAACAAGCCCAGTCGCTCCATTCTTTCAACATATGACAGTCCTTCCATCCTGGGAATTAACCTTGTGAACCTTCGCTGCACTCCCTCAATAGCAAGAATGTCCTTCCTCAAATTTGGAGACAAAAATGCACACAATACTCCAGGTGTGGTGTCACCAGGGCCCTCTACAACTGCAGAAGGACCTCTTTGCTCCTATACTCAACTCCTCTTGTTATGAAGGCCAACATGCCATTAGCTTTCTTCACTGCCTGCTGTACCTGCATGCTTACTTTCAGTGACTGATGTACAAGGACACTCAGATCTCGTTGTACTTCTCCTTTTCCTATCCTGACACCATTCTGCCTTCCTGTTCTTGCCACCAAAGTGGATAACCTCACATTTATCCACGTTAAACTGCATCTGCCATGCATCTGCCCACTCACCCAACCTGTCCAAGTCACCCTGCATCCTCATAGCATCCTCTTCACAGTTCACACTGCCACCCAGCTTTGTGTCATCTGCAAATTTGCTTATGTTACTTTTAATCTCTTCGTCTAAATCATTAATGTATATTGTAAAGAGCTGCGGTCCCAGCACCGAGCCTTGCGGTATCCCACTAGACATTGCCTGCCATTCTGAAAAGGACCCGTTAATCCCTACTCTTTGTTTCCTGTCTGCCAACCAATTTTCGATCCATGTCAGTACCCTACCCCCAATACCATGTGATTTAATTATGCCCTCTAAACTCCTATGTGGGACCTTATCAAAGGCTTTCTGAAAGTCCAGGTACACTACATCCACTGGCTCTCCCTTATCCATTTTCCTAGTCACATCTCAAAAAATTCCAGAAGATTAATCAAGCATGATTTCCCCTTCGTAAATCCATGCTGACTCGGACCGATCCTGTTACTGCTATCCAAATGTGCCGCTATTTCATCTTTTATAATTGACTCCAGCATCTTCTCCATCACCGATGTCAGGCTAACTGCTCTATATTTCTGTTTTCTCTCTCCCTCCTTTCTTAAAAAGTGGGATAACATTAGCTACCCTCCAATCCACAGGAACTGATCCTGAATCTATAGAACATTAGAAAATGATCACCAATGCGTCCACGATTTTTAGAGCCACCTCCTTAAGTACCTTGGGATACAGACCATCAGGCCCTGGGGATTTATTAGCCTTCAGTCCCATCAGTCTACTCAACACCATTTCCTGCCTAATGTGAATTTCCTTCAGTTCCTCCATCACCCTAGGTCCTCTGGCCACTAGTACATCTGGGAGATTGTTTGTGTCTTCCTTAGTGAAGACAGATCCAAAGTACCTGTTCAACTCGTCTGCCATTTCCTTGTTCCTCATAATAAATTCACCTGTTTCTGTCTTCAAGGGACCCACATTTGTCTTAACTATTTTTTTCCTTTTCACATACCTAAAGATGCTTTTACTATCCTCCTTTATATTCTTGGCTAGCTTACATTCATACTTCATCTTTTCTCCCCGTATTGCCTTTTTAGTTATCTTCTGTTGCTCTTCAAAAGTTTCCCAAACCTCTGGTTTCCCACTCATCTTTGCTCTGTTATACTTCTCTTTTATTTTTATGTGGTCCTTGACTTCCCTTGTCAGCCACGGTCGCCTCTTACTCCCCTTAGAATCTTTCTTCCTCTTTGGAATGATCTGATCCTGCACCTTCTGTATTATTCCCAGAAAAACCTGTCATTGCTGTTCCACCGTCATCCCTGCTATGGTCTCCTTCCAGTCAACTCTGACCAGCTCCTCCCTCATGCCTTCATCGTACCCTTTGCTCAACTGTAATACTGACGCTTCCGATTTTCCCTTCTCCCACTCAAATTGGAGATTAAAACTTATCATATTATGGTCACTACCTCCTCATGAATGGCTCTTTAACCTTGAGTTCCCTTTTCAAATCCTGTTCATTAGAAGAATTGCCTTCACCCTGGTCGGCTCCAGTACAAGCTGCTCTTAGAATCCATCTCAGAGACACTCCACAAACCCCCATTTCTTTGGGTCCAGTACCAACCTGATTTTCCCTGTCTACCTGCATGTTGAAATCTCCTATAACCACCGTAGCATTACCTTTGCTACATGCCAATTTTAACTCTTGATTCAACTTGCACCCTATATCCAGGCTACTGTTTGGGGGCCTGTAGATAACTCCCATTAGGGTCTTTTTACCCTTACAATTCCTTAGTTCTATCCATACTGACTCTACATCTTCTGATCCTATGTCACCCCTTGCAAGGGACTGAATTTCTTTCATTACCAACAGAGCTACCCCACCCCCTCTGCCCACCTGTCAGTCTTTTCGATAGGACATATGTCCCAGTATATTCAGTTCCCAGCCCTGGTCCTCTTGCAGCCGTGTCTCTGTAATTCCCACAACATCAAACTTGCCAATCTTTAACTGAGCCTCAAACTTATCCGCTTTATTTCTTATACTCCGCGCATTCATATACAAAACTTTAACTTTGGTATTCACCTCCCCTCTCACACCGGTCAGTATTGCCCCTGACCTTACTCTCTTATCCCTTCTCAAACTTTCCTTCCCATTAATTCAGGATTCTTTTGTAACTTTTCCTGTACTCACTACCCCTTTAACTCCATCCTTGTACTCCCAATTTGTCAACAACCTCCCCCCCCCCCCCCCCCCGCTATTTAGTTTAAGCCCACCCATCTTGTGCTAGCAAACCTGCCTGCCAGAACGTTGGTCCCCCTCCAGTCAAGTCAAGTCAAGTTTATTTGTCACATGCACATACACGATGTGCAGTGAAATGAAAGTGGCAATACCTGCGGATTGTGCACAAAAAAAGAATTACAGTTACAGCATATAAATAAAGTTAATAAGTTACTATAGTGTAGACAAAAATTTAGTCTCTGGAGTTATAAAAGTTGACAGTCCTGATGGCCTGTGGGAAGAAACTCCGTCTCATCCTCTCCGTTTTCACAGCGTGACAGCGGAGGCGTTTGCCTGATCGTAGCATCTGGAACAGTCTGTTACTGGGGTGGCAGGGGTCCCTCATGATCTTGCTTGCTCTGGATCTGCTACCTCCTGATGTATAGGTCCTGCAGGGGGACGAGTGTAGTTCCCATGGTGCGTTCTGCCGAACGTACTACTCTCTGCAGGGCCATCCTGTCCTGGGCAGAGCTGTTCCCAAACCAGACTGTAATGTTGCCGGACAGGATGCTCTCTACAGCCCCAGAGTAGAAGCAATGAAGGATCCTCAGAGACACTCTGAATTTCCTCAGCTGTCTAAGGTGGTAAAGGCGCTGCTTTGCCTTACCCACCAGTGCGGTAATGTGTGTTGTCCATGTCAGATCCTCTGTGATGCGGACTCCCAAGTATTTAAAACTGCTCACCCTATCCACAGTAGGTGTCACCCATCCCTTTTGTACAGGTCACCCCTACCCCAGAAGAGATCCCACTGGTCTAAAAATCTAAATGATGAATTATACTTTAAGTGGTACAGGATGGAAATGCATTTCTTAAGAGCTTTTGTACCAGAATCTTTTAAAAAATGAATAGAATTTTACATGAGAAAGTTTTAAGACTGCCAGTAACTCGATCATCTATTCAAAGCATTTAGCCTTTGAAAAGGCACAAAAGCTGGCATGAAATTTTAATCATCCTATACTTTCAGTGGAGGTAACACAGCAATAAATGGTTACTGTAAAATTCAGAAAGAGGATTATTATATAAGTGGCCATCAACGTTTGTTCGTGCGACATTTTATAATATATGAAATGTTTTCTGTTACGTTGGTGTAAACTTGAGGCTGATATTTTTCACTTGTATAGTTTAAAATACCGAAGCATGCTGAATATAAGCCGTGATTAAGTATTGTGATTACCCATAAACAATACAATTTTATATCAATGATTTGTGGATCACCTCTTCGAAAGCTAAGTAACATTCCTGAATCCAAGTGGATAATATGGAATAGATGAAGAGACTTTTGTACCATGCTGCAGAACCCTTATGAATCTGTGTTAACGAAAGACAGCAAATGGAATGCTTATGTAAGAAAAATAAATGACTACCGTAACCCAGGAGCCCAGTTTGATATTGGAAATCGTCAAAACTGTGCAGCTCCACTCAGGAGACTGAATTGATGCTATAATGTATTTGTCGCTCTGTGTGAAATGGAAATAAGAGAAAAAATAGCTCTGGGCAAAGATGAGATAAAAATAGGAGACAATAAACAAAAGTTTCAGTGAACTTCCTTAACATTCTAAATTGCCCGAAAATAACATGCTATTGACTTTTTAAAATTAGTATTATCTTTGAAATTCTGATGTATTTAGAGGAACAAGAGTAGCCCACTAATCTGACCTAGCTCAGGGATGTTTTTGGAGAGTATGTACCAGATTTCCACGACCTGTGACGTGCATTCTGGACATTACCCCTCAATGGTCTTGGTCTATTTTGATGCTACTTCTACTGTTCCAAATGGGTGCCACAGTGATGCAGCTAGTAGATTTACAGCCTCACAGTGTTCAGCCAACCTTGACCTTAAGGTGCTGTTTGCATGTCAATAGTCAATAGTCAATAGTCGTTTATTTGTCATATACACATAAATGTGTCGTGAAATGAAACATTACCCGCAGTTGAACAATAAGACCAATAAGATTAATCAATAAAAATGCAATAACACATACAATCACAAACTAACACCAAACAAAAAGAAACATCCATCACAGTGAGTCTCCTCCAGTCCCTCCTCACTGTGATGGAAGGCCAGAATGTATTTTTCTCTTCCCTGCCGTCTTCTCCCGCGGTCAGGCTGTTGGAGTTGCCACGTCGGGGCGGTCGGGGCTCCCGACATTGAAGCCCCCGCCAGGCGGTGAAAAATCCCGCGGCCTATTCCAGGCCGCGCCGGACGGTGAAAGGTCCACGGCGGGCCGACCCAAGCCCCGCGATTCGGGGCGGGTGAACACGCTGCCTCTGCCGCTGCCGGAGGTCCCGATGTCGGCCCCTACCCAGGGGACTGCGGGCTTCCGACGTCCAGGCGGCCCGCGCCGGAGCCTCCGGAGACGAGTCGCAGCCGCTCCCGCAGCATCCGAAGGCGGCCAGCGCCGCAGTTGGTGAGTCCGGGCCGCGGGCTCTGCGAACCAGAGCCCAGGTGGTCCCAGGTGCATGGTCGGTGGTAGGCCGCAACGGGAACGGAGACACGACACAGAAACAAAGGTCGCGTCTCCGTTCGGGAGAGAGAATTTTACAGTTCCCGTTCCCTCCCTCCCACCCCCCCCCCCCCAAACATAACATACAAACCCTACACCATATTAAAACTACCCCCCCCCAAACATAACATACAAACCCTACACCATATTAAAACTACAATTCAGACAAAAACAACAAAAAACACAAAAGACAGACGGACTGCAGGCAAGCCGCAGCTGCGACGGCAGCGCTGGCTCCTTCCTGTGACTTCTTGGTTTCCTCTGGGTGCTCCAGTTTTCTGTCACATCCCAAAGACATGTGGGTTGGTAGATTAATTGGCCAATGTAAATTCTTGCCACTGTGCAGGTTTTGATGATAGAATCTGAGGAGGAGATAAAGAACCATTGAACCATTGGGATGTGGGGAGAATGTAAAGTGGGATTAGCGAAGGATTCATGTAAATGGGTGGTTATGGTTAGCTTGGCCTCAGTGGGCCTAGGAGCTTTGTATGACTTTTAAGAAGTAGTTACTTTCTAGTTACCTTTTCAAATATTTTAATTTCCTTAAAAGAAGCTCAGTTTGATCAATTGTCGATATTCTTTATTCATGGGTTTACTAATCATGTTGGCATTTTTGTCATTTAGAAAATTCTCTAAATTTTCTGTTTTAGGTCAAAAGTGGATGGCATTGAGCTTCCCCTTGTTAAACTCCAGGAACCATGTATCTTTCCACCCTTTATAACCAGTCGCTGTTGGATTCCTGCTTCATTTACACGATCTACTGTGCTAACAGCATAGTTTTATTCGTGAACTTAGATGTGCAAATGATTCTAAGTGAGTTAAAAGCTGAGGCCCTGGAACTGATTCCGAGGAGAAGCTACCAAAGGCATCCTGTTAATGTGAATGCAAGCTCATTATCCCAACTCTGCATCTCATTCCTTCGAACAAATTTTCTTTTGAAGTCAGTAGGTTGCATTCAATTCCATCCACTTTCACTTTTGTCATCATTCTCTTGTAAAAAAACCCCAATTGAATGTCTTCTGCAGGGATCGTTAAATACAAACAAATAACTATCTACTACATAATTTACTTCTTTAAAGATCGGGCAACTTCATTGTACATCACTTACTCCTGTGTCGGAAGGAACTGCAGATGCTGGTTTACACTGAAAACAGACAGATTGCTGGAGTAACAGCGGAACAGGCAGCATCTCTGGATAGAAGGAATGGGTGACATTTCGGATCGAGACCCTTCTTCAGACTTATTGTTCCATGCTGGATTAAACTGGCAACAGATTTCAGCAAGTTACCCATCCCTCTTGTTGGATCAATGGACTTAACTTTTTCAAGAGCTCAGTCCTACCCTTAAATAATGGAAAAGTATTAATCAATCCTTGGCAGCAATTCTAAAATTTAGAGAGTTTTAGCATGTCCAACTCTTCATCCAGTTCTTTTAAAACCCTGTTTGGAAACTATAGCATCCTGAAAGTTTGGTTATTTTCACTCCTCTTTATTTTTTGATTACCATATTTTATTTGTATTTAATCTAGTTAGGGCCTTGATTCGATTTTTTTCTTATACTTTTTTCTGTGGTATTGGAACATAGTCATAGAACATACTGTATTTAATGTTGCATTAACATGCCACACAATTTTCTTTGTGTTTATTTTAACTTCCCCTACCCATCTTTTCTGTCAGATGATGAGTAGCAATTGAGTGCAATATGTCAGTGTATGGAAAATGAAAGCAATTCACTTTTTGATCTCTTGTTGTTATGAGATTTTTAGCCAAATGGATAAGAGAGTGCAATGATGAGCACTTATTCGTGTTTTATACTTTGGGTCACTGAAGGAGAAAACTGCACAGAGGCGATAACAACAAAAAAACATCAGAGAGAAGGAAAATGATGAACCTTGGATACAATCTACAAATGTGGAGACCTCTCACTAATTCATACCACCCACCACTGGGTCTCAGCACCTTCACATGTCTGAACGCTGTGCAGTATTCTGAGACTGTTACGTGGAAGAAAGAATAAGCTGTTAAAATGAAACATAAACTTGAGACACCATCCCTTTGTTCAAGTGGACAGAGACAGAGTTAGACTTCTCTAACTGCACCATTAAAGGATCATGCATTTCTCCTCCGCCCAGGCCAATGGTGAAATTTAGCAAAAATGGGTGAGCTGACCATTTCTACACCAAGATAGACACAAAATGCTGGAGCAACTCAGCGGGACAGGCAGCATCGCTAGAGTTAAACTGCAGAAGCTGATTTAAATCGCAGATAGACACAAAATGCTGGAGCAACTCAGCAGGACAGGCAGCATCTCCACACCTGGAACCTTCTGTAAATTAGGTTTTGTGTTTGAGCACTGTGACATTAGCTGATAGATTTTGAATGAAATATTTAGGGTCCATGAAAGGTTCTCTATAAATTCAAGATTTTCTCCACTTTGGTGCTTGTTGTGTCAAAATAACAATATTACTGCTGTGGGCATTGATGACCTAGGAAACTAACCTATTTTCTATTTTGATGCCTGGAGGATTAAGTTTATATCAATACTTGCACCCAAAGATAAACTTCCATTTCAATAATGATAATCACACTTCAGTAGTGAATTTATGCTGTTCTACATCCACACCACTTGCCCTGTAGCTTGTCCCAGTGCACCTCTGTCCTATCAGAAATATATAATAAGCACTTTACCTACAGTGTTTACTGCTATCTAATTACTTATAAACAACTATCGCTGCCCTCCATAGTCATAATTGTAAGTGAAACACTTTGTCATTTTTGAGAGATGTGTTGATATATTACATACATAAAGTCTTTATTTTATTCCCCCTGGTATAATTAGAGTTTTATTCAAATGGGTAACTATAGCAATGCTACACCCTGTTACAGGGCCTTGCACTAGGTTTAAGAGTTTAGCTGCATAATTTTGCGAGATTCAAATGCTATATGTGTTTTTGGGAATGCAACATGATCGAATTTATTCAAAATAAATGCATGAAAGTAGTATTATTGATTCAGTTGTCAAATAATCAGTGCTTAAGTGGATAGAACTTCATGCTGTGATGTAAGTTGAAATAATTGAAATCAGATTTATTTTCCTTTAGATGATGTACAAATATCCCCACCAATGGAATAGGTTGAACAGGTCAAAATAATTAAAACATTTCATTTAAAAGAAACTGAAAGGAGAAACTGTAGCTTTCTTTCATTGACCCGCTGAGTTACTCCAGCACTTTGTGTCTAAAGGGTCGGTTGTTGAACTAAGGAAGGGAGATGTGAACACAATCCTGTTCTAATCAGTGGAGCAGCTGTAGAGATGGCTGACAGCTTCAAGTTCCTGGGCATCCACATCATCAGCTGGTCCCTCCACACTGATGAACTGATATGAAAGATATTTACTTTATTAGGCCTCTGAAAATGTTCCGCATGTCCACGAGAAATCTCAAACTTTTCCAGATGTGCTCTCGAAAGTAACGTGACAGGATGCATCTCAGCCTGGAACGGTAACTGCTTTGCTCGTGACCACATGAACCGGTGTAAAGTGCTGAACGCAGGCAAGTCCATCACAGGCTCGTCACTTCCATCTATCCAGTCCATCATCACGATACGTTGCATTAGGAAGGCTGGAGGTATCAAGGATGCCTACCACCCTCTGCTGTCTTTTACCTTCGCAAGGAAGATACAGGAGCTTGAAAGCTTGGACATACACATTTAAGAGCAGCTTCTTCCCCACTCCCATCCATCTCCTGATCACATTCTTTCCAGACCATTCTCAGAGCTGTTGCCACAGACCATTATGCCTAAAGGGCCTGTCCCACCGTCGATTTTTAAGGCGACTGTCAAAGTCGTAGCAGATCGCCGAAAAACCGGCGACTTTCACCCCCTATGACAATGTCTACGACAACGTCAACGACAATGTCTACGACAACCTACCACCTAGTCGACAGCAAGCTACCGACAACCGGCGACCCAGTTGTCGGGACCTAGGACGTCCACCTACGACAGCGACTACGACAACTGAAGTCAACCTACCTTCACCCTCGACAAGCTATGACCCTGTCAGGTCACAACTGATGACAACGGTAGCCATTTCTCGTAATTTTGGCGCCAAAGGGGTGTGGGGAGGGTCTCCAATCATTCTGCATCATGACTTCCAGGAAGCAACATATTATGGTATTGCTCTTACATCAAATGCAAGCCCTGCTGCTTGCAGCGGCCCTCACGCTTAAAATTCTGATAGAAAGAAGAAAAAGAAGAATGGTGAAGAAGGTGCCCAAGAAGGGGACTGTGTGGTTGAAGCCCTTGTCCCTGAAGAGACCCAATACAGTGCAATGTCAAAATAAATGAAAATAGTTCACTTACCAATGCAGTACAATGCTTGTGTTTGTGTTTGTTTTATTGGTAAAAATAAATGAAATTGAAATATTTGAAAGAGATGCCATGAGAAACTACTCTGAAATACACTAACCTCAAACATCAATCTTTTGTCAAAATGTCCAAAATTTATTTTATTCAAACAAACAAATTTCTTATAAAAGGTGGATAACCATCGTCAGCACCGGCATCAACCTAAGTCACCTGGCGACAACCTACGACAGCGCCCACGACAGGAGACGACAAGCCACGATCATTGGCGCCAAGCCAGCAGTCGCCGAAAATATTTGAGCAGGGAGAAAATTCCGCGGCGACCATGCGCGCGATACACCAGGGACCGTGCGGCGACAGCCTAGTTGCCTGTAGTCGCCTTAAAAATCGCCGAAGTGGGACAGGCCCTTAACTCTCCCTAATTTGGTCATTATTGTGCTTTATTCTTTAGCTCTACTTGGATTTTACATGACAATGTTTGCACAATTCTGACCTTTGCATTAGTTGTATTTATTGTTGAATTTCTCATACTGTTACTTCGTGAGCTTCATGTGAACAAGGTATTTCATTGCAGCCTGGTGTATACAACTAGACTAATCTGAGCATCTGAGACTCCATTTCACGATGTTCCATGTAGCTCGGTTTAGATCTCCTGCTGATTTGGAACCACATTTTAAAAGTTGCCATGGTGATGCGTTCTATTCTGTGTTGTCATTTGCAAGATGCTATTTAACAGCACTTTTCTTTCCGTTATATGTATTTTTTAACTTACATTTGTTTACACATGTTTGTTACTAGAAAGGCTCCTCACTGATAAAGATGCCCTTCAGAATTAATCCTAAACAATTTGATCTTATTAATCAACACTTTACTTATGAGTTCAGCTTACTCCATTTATTTCTTTATTTCGATGAATGATTACACAATATATTGTGTTGTATTGAAATAACAGCAAAGTACTAATTATAATTAGTCTAAGAAAATAACTGCAGAAGGTATTTATTCACAAAATGCTGGAGTAACTCAGCAGGTCAGGCAGCATCTCAGGAGAGAAGGAATGGGTGACGTTTCGGGTCGAGACCCTTCTTCAGACTGATCAGGGAAGGAATGGGTGACGTTTCGGGTCGAGACCCAAAGGGAGACCCTTTGGGTCTCGACCCGAAACGTCACCCATTCCTTCTCTCCTGAGATGCTGCCTGACCTGCTGAGTTACTCTAGCATTTTGTGAATAATTATAATTAGTCAGCATCTGTGGGAAGAGAACAGGGTGTAACATGTCTGGTCTTTATACTTTACTTTAGAGATACAGCTCAGAAACAGGCCCTTTGGCCCACCATCCTACACACCAGGGACAATTCACAATTTAAAAAATAACTAAAGCCACTTAACCTACAAACCTGTATGTCTTTGGCGTGTGAGAGGAAACCGGAGCACCCGGAGAAAACCCACATGGCCACAGGGAAAATGTACAATCTCCGTACAGACAGCACCAGTAGTCAGGATCGAACCCGGGTCTCTGATGCTGTAAAGCAGCAACTCAACTGCTGCGCCATTGCATCACTGTGGTCAATGACCTTTCATCGTAAATAGTGATGCTATTCAACGTGAGCACTTGTGGCATAAGTTGCATTCGTTGCCATAAATATTACTGCCTGCTGGACATTTTGCAGAGGAGGTGAATGACCAGTAACTGACCTGATGACATTCCCATTTTTTTGTGAATGGATCACTTCACTCCTCTATGAAAGCGCATTGGAAAACCTTGGAATACACTCACTCCAGGGCCGTACTTTTCTTCAGTCTCCCAGGTTCAAAGCATTTGGTAGCATCAGCTTCAGTCGTGATTCATCTACTCTCCTCCCTCTGGCTTTAATAATGCAGGCTAATGTGAAGAGATGCTGGACATTCACATTATATGCTCCCCGCTGAGATATGCAGCTGCTCAACAATGCAGCTAATAGCTGTCAAGGCAAAGTTGGCATGCTGCTCATGTCTGAGGCAATGGGAACTGCACATCACAAACCCCATTCCCATTTTCAAAAGGATATCGCATTTAAGACCCCAAATCAGTCAAAGCCTTTAGGGTCACGTAGATATCTTAATTTCAACCTTTGGTTCCAGAAGTTAAGAAGCATTGTGCCGATTGTATATTATAGATACTGAGAGGTAACTGTTTTATTCAAGAGAACATAGAACAGAAAAACACAGCATAGGAACAGATCGAGTGCACAATGTCTGCACCAAACATAATTCCAAGATAAACTAATCTCATCTGCCTGTGCATGATCCATATCCCATCGCCTTTCCAGAAGTACATTTTTATGTTACGTGTAAAACCAAATAGCTAACATTCATGTTTTGGAATTCTAATGAATATGAGTTAATTGCGATAATATCCACGAAGCAATTAAACATGCAAGGAATTATGTGTGATTAACAAGGATAAACTCCATCGACTGACTGCCCGAGAAACTAAACTAAGCAGTGGATATGATGGGTTTTCCCGCAGAACTTTTCTTCAGGCATGTGTTAAACAGAAGTATTGTTCTAACTAATTCTGTTCCCTTGATGCCAGAGTTGACATTTTCTTGGAATCAATTCAAGATCAGATCTTCTTTCCAGGTTCTTGAATAAATGGTTATATACCTATCTTCCCCAGACATAAGGAACACTATTCGACTTCTAATAATGCCGTACCCTTAGAGTGAAAAATGGGAATTGAGGAACCAATCAGCCCTGAGAATCATAGCAATTCTTGGAATTCTTATGTTCATTTTCTTATTAAAGAACTATAACCTTGCCTTGGGTAGACTCAGCATCTAGAACATTCTGCCTGTCAGAACTGCCTTTATACTATCTGGAGAACACCATGTACTTACTGTCACTACATGTACTTGCTATCCTTTTCCAATTTTACTTTTTGAAAATTGCTTTGCCCTCTGCCACTATTAACTAGTTCCACATAACCTGTCAATGTCTGTGCTATATTGGAGGGTACAGATGTAAAGAACTATACAGTCCAAGCCCATAGCTGGAATGGTATTTTGTTAAGCCACAAATGCCTCTTTAATAATGCATGGAACTAAATCATGCTGAAGCCTGCATAAAATTGATCCTTTATATAAAGTTCAACTTTGTATAGAATTACATAACCAGTAAAAAAAAACAGCAAAGAACCGATGACGTGGAAGACATTTCTGAATTTTAGACCACAGATAAATCAACACAGCTATAACTTTTTGTAATGTAATGTCAGATATCTTGCTTTTTTGGATGAGATTTTCAATTGGATTCCCATCTGTCTCCTCAGCTGGATATGTTGGAGGAAGAGTTGAGGAGTTTGCATTGGTGTTCTGGCTAATATTTATCCTCCATCAACATTACTGAAATAGATTGGAAACACAAGAGACTGCTGAAGCTGGAAATGGGATTTTAAAAAAACAAGCTGATGGAAGTGTTCAACAGGTAAAGCAGCATCTATGGAGACAAAGGAATAGTTGTCATATTGTGACCTGTACCGGGAGTGAGGAGGGATGATAGCCAGTGTAATGAAGCAAGAAGGAAGGGTGAGGCTGGCTGGTGAATGACAGGTGAAGCTACATGAGCTGGGGAATGCTCGGCAGTATTTAGAGACAGAGGTTTATGGGTGAAAGCTTAGTTTAGTTTAGTTTCGATATACAGTGTGGAAACAGGCCCTTCGGCCCACCAAGTCTGTGCCAACCAGCTATCCCAATACAATAACACTGTCCTACACATTAGGGACAATTTACAATTGTACCGAAGCCAATTGACCTACAACCCTGTACATCTTTGGAGTGTGGGAGGAAACCGGAACACATCCCCTCCCCAAACTTATTCACAAGAATATTTAGTTTAGAGATATAACATGGAAACAGGCCCTTCAGCCCACTGAGTCCACGCCGACCAGCAATTACCTGTACACTAGTTCTATCCTAGTCACTGAGGACAAGGACAATTTACAGAAACCAACTAACCTACCCATACAGACAGTACCTGTAGTCAGGAATGAACCTGGGTCTCTGGTGCTGTAATGCAGCAACTCCACTGCTGAGCCATTGTGCTGCCCCAAATGAGTAAACAGATAGGGGGGGGAAACATAATGAGCAGATGGAGTCAGGTAGGGTTTTGGGAGTAGGAAGGTAGAGACAGGGACGAATGTGGAAACAGGTATTGGTGGGATGATAGATAGCTGCATACTGATGGGGAAGGGATGGGCAGTGTAAGATTGGGAAGAGAAACCCAGGTGAATAGGAGTGTGGGCAATGGGCAGATGGAAATGGGAATGGTGAACAAAGGGAGGAAAAACCTAGGTAGATCTGTAGGAGTGTGAAAGGTGCACAGGGGATGTGGGTTACCTAAAATTAGAACATTTAATCTTCATTCCATCGGTTTGTCGATAACCCAAGAGAAATATGAGGTGTTGTTCTTCTTGATAGATACAAAATGCTGGAGTAACTCAGCGGGTCAGGAAGCATCTGTGGAGAAAAGGAATAGGTGAATTTTTGGGTTGAATGCCTACTTTGTTGTTCTTCTAGTTTGCCTTTGGCCTCTCCTTAGCAGAGGAGAATACTGAGTATAGACAGGTTTGTGTGAGAATGGCAAGGGGAGTTAAAATGACATGTAAATGGAAGCATGATATGGCCATTGTAAACAGAGCACAGGTGCTTCTCAAAACAGTGGCTCAGCCAATGTCTGGTCTTTCCAATGAGAGGAGCCACATCTACCCACTGGTGTTTTGATTTTTCCTTAACTGCTTCCATCTCTCCTCCACGAACCTTTGTTTCTTAACTATGCCCCTCATCACCCATTTCACTTGGTTCCACCTGCCATATACAAGCTCCTATTTCATCCCACCCTCTCACCTCTTCATACTGACTGTCTCCCCTCCACACTCTCTGTCCTGTTTCAGGGTCACAACCCAAAATGTCAACTAGCACTTTGTTTTTTGTTACAGCAATAAATTAACTGATATTGATCTTGCAGTCTTTACTACCATTGAAAGTCTTGAAAGATGTTGCTAATATATTTCAAATGTATTTCATTGGTTTATGGGATATCATAAGATTATGAAAGGTAGCATTTAATCACGTATATCTTAATGTTTAAATGCTATCGAAATCATTCTATTTCTTAATATATAACTGTTGCGGTGCAAAGTTCACTATTCCATGAATCTGTGTTGCTGCTTCAGGGATGGAAAACATATATGTTTGAAAATGAGGGCTGATTTAAATTTGTTGCTTCTCATTTAATGGTGCTGGACAGCATTTTGAATTCAGTTTAAACATTATCTGGCAATGCAAGTCCAATGAATAGACCACTGCTGATGGGAAGCAGCAAAAGTTCACCAAATAAACAAAAAAGACGAGGACACAAAACTAGCTATTCATTTAATGGATATCCTGGTCTCAGATGAAATCTGTTGGAGAGTGTTGGCAGTTTGCACATTTACAGCGAAGGATTCAGCTTTGATATCGGATCTGTGCTGAACCAACTAGTGTCAGCCAGCAGGAGCCTTATTGTTAAGGGCCTGTCCCACTTAGGCGATTTTTTAGGCGACTGTTGGCGACTGTCAAAGTCGTAGCAGATCGCCAAAATTTTCTTTTACTCTACGACAATGACCATGACAATGCCGAGTCAGGTCGAGATTACACCGTCTTCGGAAACATAGCAAAATTCCCACGCTTATCAATGCTTCTCCGGCGTCCTAATTTTCGTTGAAATCACTGACAAATCTGTAATTACTTGAGAGTTTTGAAATATAACATCTTGCCTGGGTCACTTGAAAACCAAGCTTCGCGGTAACAAGGCATAAGCTGGATTGACTTCCAATTTACTAATAGCAGTATTAAGAAATTTAATTTTAAACGTGGTTAAATAGATTTTTGTGCGGAGTGTGGGCATTCTTTGAAAATGTACGGGTGATGCATATCTGGTTTCTGGGTTGCATATCTGGGTTAGGAGCCTACTTTAAATGTAATCGCTGATGGCCATAAACATCGTGAAAATTCCCATGCTTACCTGACTGTCAAACTGTAGCCTCCAATCTACCTGTCAAATGTCCTGACGGTAAATAAATTCGTTAAACACAAGTATTTTATGGTATCTTCAAATGACTTTACTTAATTTAATATTACGTGCTTCTAAATGCATCTAAGACAACCTAGCAAACCTGGGGACAGCAAGCGACAACGCCCGCAATAAGCAACGATACCTGGTGACAAGCCAGCTGTCGCCGAGAAATTTTAATCTGGTTGATTTCTCAGTGACGTGCCGAGATCCACTACGATTCTTTGAAGACTCCTCACGATCATGCCCGCGACACCCCGGCGAACTGTCGGCAACAGCCTAGTCGCCGGCAGTCGCCTTAAAATCGCCTAAGTGGGACAGGCCCTTTAACCTCCCACAAAGTTAATGGAGATTCCTCATTCTGGCTGCTACCCAATTGGTCCTTTGACAAATGCAAATGCCTAGCTCTTTCCCGAGGTCAGAATCCTACTTCCATGAGTCCTTTTGATTTTTTTGATCAGGCAACTTGCCAAAACTTTAGGGGTAAATCTGCAATTTTCACTTCCAGCTGGCCCTTTTGGTGACAAAGTTGTTTTGTCAGCTTGCACTTCAGGCTGGTGATACTTCACACTGTGAACTGGAGTTCTCAAGATTATAGAATATAGAATATAGAACAATACAGCACAGGAAAGGGCCTTTTAGCCCACAATGTTTATGTTGAACATGATTTCTATTGACGCTGCCTGACCCGCTGAGTTACTCCAGCACTCAGTGTCTATCTTTGGTATAAAACACATCTGCAGTTCCTTTTTGTTACATGAAGCCAGGATAAACTGATCTCAACTGCCTGTACACAATCCATATCCATCTATTCCTGTACTTCTATGTGCCCATCTAAAAGCCTCTTAAACACCACTATAATATCTGCTTCTACCACCACCCCTGGTCAGTGAGAAGGAAAATGATGAAGCTTGGATACAATCTACAAATGTGGAGATCTCTCACTAATTCATACCACCCGCTACTGGGTCTAAGCACCTTCCACATGTCTCAATGCTGTGCAGTATTCTGAGACTGTTACATGGTAGGAAGAATAAGTTGTTAAAATGAAACATTAACTTGAGACACCATCCCCTTGTTCAAATGGACAGAGACAGAGTTAGACTTCTCTAGCTGCACTATTAAAGAAGAATCATGCATTTCTCCTCCGTCCAGGCCAATGGTCAATAGACAATAGACAATAGGTGCAGGAGTAGGCCATTCGGCCCTTCAAGCCAGCACCGCCATTCACCGTGACCATGGCTGATTTAGCAAAATTGGGTGAGCTGATCACTTCTACACCTGGATAGACACAAAATGCTGGAGCAACTCAGCAGGACAGGCAGCATCTCCACACCTGGAATCTTCTGTAAATTAGGTTTTGTGTTTGAGCACTGTGACATTAGCTGATAGATTTTGAATTAAATATTTTGGGTACAGGAAGGAAGGTTCTCTATAAATTCAAGATTTTCTCCACTCTAGTGCTTGTTGTGTCAAAATAACAATATTACTACCATGGGTATTGATGACCTAGGAAACTAACCTATTTTCTATTGTACCTGGTAGGATTAAGTTTATATCAATACTTGCACCAAAGGTAAATTTCCATTTCAATAATGATAACCACACTTCAGTAGTGAATTTATGCTGTTCTACATCCACACCACTTGCTCTGTAGCTTGTCCCAGTGCACCTCTGTCCTATCGGAAATGTATAATAAGCACTTTGCCAACAGTGTTTATTGCTATCTAATTACTTATAAACAACTATCGCTGCCCTCCATAGTCATAATTGTAAGTGAAACACTTTGTCATTTTTGAGAGATGTGTTAATCTATTGCATACATAAAGTCTTTATTTTATTCCTATTGGTGAACAATTATAATTAGAGTTTTATTCAAATGGGTAACTATAGCAATGCTATCACCCTGTTCCAGGCCCTTGCACTAGGTTTAAGAGTTTAGCTGGATAATGTTGCAAAGTTCAAATGCTATATGTGTTTTTGGGAATGCAACATGATCGAATTTATTTTTTTCAGGCAATATTCAAAAGTAATGGATGAAAGTAGTTTTATTAATTCAGTTGTCAAATAATCAGTGCATAAGTGGATAGAACTTCAATAGACAATAGACAATAGGTGCGGGGATAGGCCATTCGGCCCTTCGAGCCAGCACCACCATTCAATGTGATCATGGCTGATCATTCTCAATCAGTACCCCATTCCTGCCTTGTCCCCATACTCCCTGACTCTGCTATCTTTAAGAGCTCGATCTAGCTCTCTCTTGAAAGCATTCAGGGAATTGGCCTCCACTGCCTTCGGAGGCAGAGAATTCCACAGATTTACAACTCTCTGACTGAAAAGGTTTTTCCTCATCTCTGTTCTAAATGGCCTACCCCTTATTCTTAAACTGTGGCCCCTGGTTCTGGACTCCCCCAACATTGGGAACATGTTTCCTGCCTCTAACGTGTCCAACCCCTCAATAATCTTATGTTTCAATAAGATCCCCTCTCATCCTTCTAAATTCCAGTGTATGCAAGCCTAGTCGCTCCAGTCTTTCAACATACGACAATCCCGCCATTCC
Organism: Rhinoraja longicauda; assembly: GCF_053455715.1. Taxonomy (NCBI): domain Eukaryota; kingdom Metazoa; phylum Chordata; class Chondrichthyes; order Rajiformes; family Arhynchobatidae; genus Rhinoraja; species Rhinoraja longicauda. Next base: position 58,740,676 of record NC_135959.1, read on the forward strand.
GGGAATTAACCTAGTAAACCTACGCTGCACGTGACTCATCTTCCTCACAGTTCACACTGCCACCCAGCTTTGTATCATTTGCTAATGTTACTTTTAATCCCTTCATCCAAGTCATTAATGTATATTGTAAATAGCTGCGGTCCCAGCACCGAGCCTTGCAGTACCCCACCAGTCACTGCCTGCCATTCTGAAAGGGACCCATTTATCCCCACTCTTTGCTTTCTGTCTGCCAACCAATTTTCTATCCATGTCAGTACCCTACCCCCAATACCATGTGCTCTAATTCTGCACACTAATCTCCTACGTGGGACCTTGTCGAAGGCTTTCTGAAAGTCAAGGTACACTACATCCACCGGCTCTCCCCTGTCCATTTTCCTAGTTACATCCTCAAAAAATTCCAGTAGATTAGTCAAGCATGATTTCCCCTTCGTAAATCCATGCTGACTCGGAACGATCCTGTTACTGCTATCCAAATGCTCCGCAATTTTGTCTTTTATAATTGACTCCAGCGTCTTCCCCACCACTGATGTCAGACTAACTCGTCTATAATTTCCTGTTTTCTCTCTCCCTCCTTTCTTAAAAAGTAGGACTTCATGCTGTGGTGTAAATTGAAATAATCTAAATCAGATTTATTTTCCTTTAGATCATGTACAAATGTTCCCAACGATAAAACAGGTTTAACAGGTCAAAATAATTTAAAGAACTCATTTAAAAGAAACTGAAAGGAGAAACTGCAGCTTTCTTTCATTGACCCGCTGAGTTACTCCAGCACTTTGTGTCTAAAGGGTCGGTTGTTGAACTAAGGAAGGGAGATGTGAACACAATCCTGTTCTAATCAGTGGAGCAGCTGTAGAGATGGCTGACAGCTTCAAGTTCATGGGCATCCACATCATCAGCTGGTCCCTCCACACTGATGAACTGATATGAAAGATATTTACTTTATTAGGCCTCTGAACATGTTCGGCATGTTCACGAGAAATCTCTCAACCTTTTCCAGATGTGCTCTCGAAAGTAATGTGACAGGATGCATCTCAGCCTGGAACGGTAACTGCTTTGCTCGTGACTACATATCATATCATATCATATCATATATATACAGCCGGAAACAGGCCTTTTCGGCCCTCCAAGTCCGTGCCGCCCAGCGATCCCCGTACATTAACACTATCCTACACCCACTAAAATGCTCCCCAAATTCTATCAGCATGTTAAATGTGCTACAAGAGGAGCTAACACACTGGACAAGGTCTACTCCAACATCAAGCTGGGCTACAGGGCTAGACAACTACCACACCTGGGTCAGTCGGACCATATGTCCCTGTTTTTAATTCCTGCATATGCCCCCCTCAGGAAAACCGCTCCTACCATCACAAAGACCATCACAACTTGGCCTGATGGTGCATCTCAGCAGCTGCAGGACTGCTTCGACAGGACCAACTGGGATGTGTTTGAACACCGGGACCTGGAGGTGTTCACAGACAGTGTACTATGTTACATTAAAAACTGCATGGACACTGTCACAGTGGACAAACGCATCCGGGTCTACCCCAACCAGAAGCCCTGGATGACCCGGGAGGTCCAGCGGCTGTTAAAAGAGAGGAACACTGCTTTTAGGTCTGGCGATAGGGCTTTATACAGCATGGCCCGAGCTAACCTGAAGAGAGGCATCAGAGAGGAAGATAGAGGACCACCTGGACAGTAACAACAGCAGGCAGGTGTGGCAGGGGATCCAGTATCTAACCAACTATAAGACCAACCTTGGAGCTGCTGAAGGTGACGCCTCGTTGGCAGAGGAGCTGAACCTCTTCTTTGCTCGCTTTGAAGTGGAGCCACCCGAGACAGCCATATCACACCACATGGTCCACAGCAGCCTAACCCTCAAGATAGAGGAGCATGAGGTGAGGCGCACGCTGCGGGCCATCAATCCAAGGAAGGCTACTGGACCCGACGGCGTCTCTGGACGCGTGCTGAAGGACTGCGCTGACCAGCTGGCTGGAGTCTGTACGAGGATTTTCAACCAGTCTCTGGCCCAGTCCACTGTTCCATCCTGTCTGAAGTCCGCAATCATAGTCCCCTTGCCCAAAAAACCCCACATTTCCAGCCTCAACGACTACCGGCCAGTCGCACTCACACCAGTGGTGATGAAGTGTTTTGAAAAACTGGTCCGGGGTCATATCACATCACTCCTGCCCCGAAGCTTTGACCCCCACCAGTTTGCGTACAGAGCGAATAGATCCACAGAGGACGCTATAGCCACAGCCCTCCATGCTGCACTGTTCCACCTGGAGCAGCCGGGGAGCTACGTGCGGATGCTCTTTGTGGACTACAGCTCTGCCTTTAATACCATCCTTCCCCATAAACTGGTGGACAAACTGGGGGACTTGGGACTTCCACACTCCACCTGCATGTGGATAAATAGCTTCCTGTCAGCTCGCAGCCAGAGAGTCAGAGTGGGCCATCACACATCCACGGCCCTCAGCCTCAGTACCGGCTCTCCACAGGGCTGCGTGCTGAGCCCCCTGCTCTACACCATCTATACACATGACTGCACCCCCGCCCACCACAGCAACACCATTGTCAAATTTGCGGATGACACTACGGTGGTGGGACTCATCACCGGGGGGGACGAGTACGCCTACCGGGATGAGGCGGAGCAGCTGACAGTGTGGTGTGGAGAAAATAACCTGCTCCTCAACACCTTAAAGACAAAGGAAATAATAATAGACTTCAGAAAGAATAAAACGGACATGGTACCATTAACTATCAGAGGGGACTGTGTGGAGAGGGTGGCGGATTTCCGCTTCCTGGGAATCCATATTGAGGAGGACCTGACGTGGAGCGTGAACACCTCTGCGCTGCTGAAAAAGGTCCAGCAGAGACTGCACTTCCTGAGGGTGCTCAGGAAGAATAACATCACTCAGAGACTGCTGTTGTCCTTTTATCGGTGCTACATTGAGAGCATCCTAACATACTGTGTATGCGTATGGTACACCAGCTGCACAGCGGCTCAGAGGAAAGCGCTCCAGAGGGCCATTGACAACGCCCAGAGGATTGTCGGCTGCCCTCTACTTACCTTGGAGGACTTACACAGTTCCCGCTGCATCAAAAAATCCCAGAGTATTATAAAGGACATTTCCCACCCCGGACACTCCCTGTTTGAACTGTTACCGTCAGGCAGACGGTACAGATCTACAAGGACAAGGACAAACAGACTTAAAAATAGTTTTTACCCCACTGCTATAAAGGCACTAAATGTAGCCGCCAAGGAACGCAGGGGCGATACATAATAAGAGACTGTGAAATCGACAGAAGGATGTAGGGTTGGGTGTTTATGCGTGCTATTTTCATGATATTTATTTTAGTTGTTTATCTTTTTTAAAATATTTTACCTTGTATGTATCGTTAGCTTTTAGAAATGTTTGAATGGTGCACTGACTGGCTGACATTTTACAATTTCGTTGTACATGGCTCATGTTACAATGACAATAAAGGAACTATTCTATTCACTAGGGACAATTTTTACATTTACCCAGCCAATTAACCTACATACCTGTACGTCTTTGGAGTGTGGGAGGAAACCGAAGATCTCGGAGAAAACCCACGCAGGTCACGGGGAGAACGTACAAACTCCTTACAGTGCAGCACCCGTAGTCAGGATCGAACCTGAGTCTCCGGCGCTGCATTCGCTGTAAAGCAGCAACTCTACCGCTGCGCTACATGAACCGGTGTAAAGTGCTGAACGCAGGCAAGTCCATCACAGGCTTGTCACTTCCATCCATCCAGTCCATCATCACGATACATTGCATTAGGAAGGCTGGAGGTATCAAGGATGCCTACCACCCGTTGCTGTCTTTTATCTTCTAAAGGATTGATATCGGATCTGTACTCCAGCACTTTGTGTCTATCTTTGGTATAAACCAGCATCTGCAGTTCCTTTTTACTACATGATGCCAGGATAAACTGACCTCAACTGCCTATACATAATCCATATCCATCTATTCTTGCACTTCTATGTGCCCATCTAAAAGCCTCTTAAATGCCACTATAATATCTGCGTCTATCACCACCCCTGGCATTGTGTTCCAGGCCCCCACTACTCTCTGTGTAAAAAGATTGCCCCGTACATCTCAATTAAACTTTCCCCCCTCTCATCTTATAGCTATGCCCCCTCATGTTGGATATTTCCACCGTGGGAAAAAGGTTCTGATTGTCTACCCTATCCATGCCTCTCATAATTTTAGATCACTTCTGTGTCTAGACAAAAAGATCATGACCACTTGGGTAACATGCTAGAAGCTTGAAATGGCCTTAGGAACTCAAAATGCAGCAGTATAATCACCATAAATTAGCCAGAAAAGGTATCATACCAGAGGACTGGGAGAAATTCAGAGTCCAGCAGAGGAGGACAAAGGGCTTAATTAGGAAAGGGAAAATAGATTATGAGAGAAAACTAGCAGGGAACATAAAAACTGACTGCAAAAACTTTTATAGATATGTGAAGAGAAAAAGACTAGTTAAGACAAATGTAGGTCCCTTGCAGTCGGAAACAGGTGAATTGATCATAGGGAACAAGGAGATGGCAGACCAATTGAACAACTACTTTGGTTCTGTCTTCACTAGGGAAGACATAAACAATCTGCCGGATGGCGGAACTGAGGGTAATCCAGGTTAGTCGGGAAGTGGTGTTAGGTAAATTAAATGGATTAAAGGCCGATAAATCCCCAGGGCCAGATAGGCTGCATCCCAAAGTGCTTAAGGAAGTAGCCTCAGAAATAGTGGATGCATTAGTGATAATTTTTCAAAACTTTTTAGATTCTGGAATAGTTCCTGAGGATTGGAGGGTAGCTAATGTAACCCCACTTTTTAAAAAGGGAGGGAGAGAGAAAACGGGGAATTATAGACCAGTTAGCCTAACATCGGTAGTGGGGAAAATGCTAGAGTCAGTTATTAAAGATGCGATAGCATCACATTTGTAAAGTGGTGAAATCATCGGACAGCATGGATTTATGAAAGGCAAATCATGCCTGACGAATCTTATAGAATTTTTCGATGATGTAACTAGTAGAGTGGATAAGGGAGAACGAGTCGATGTGTTATATCTGGACTTTCAGAAGGCCTTCGACAAGGTCCCACATAGGAGATTGGGGTACAAACTTAAAGCACACGGTATTGGGGGTTCAGTGTTGAGGTGGATAGAGAATTGGTTGGCGGACAGGAAGCAAAGAGTAGGAATAAACGGGTCCTTTTCGGAATGGCAGGCAGTGACTAGTGGGGTACCGCAAGGTTCAGTGCTGGGACCCCAGTTATTTACAATATATATTAATGATTTTTACGAGGGAATTGAATGCAATATCTCTGTTTGCGGATGACACGAAGCTGGGTGGCAGTGTTAGCTGCGAGGAGGATGCTAGGAGGCTGCAGAGTGACTTGGATAGATTAGGAGAGTGGGCAAATGCATGGCAGATGCAGTATAATGTGGATAAATGTGAGGTTATCCACTTTGGCGGCAAGAACAGGAAAGCAGAGTATTACCTGAATGGTGGCCAATTAGGAAAAGGGGAGATGCAACGTGACCTGGGTGTCATGGTGCACCAGTCATTGAAAGCAAGCGTGCAGGTGCAGCAGGCAGTGAAGAAAGCGAATGGTATGTTAGCATTCATAGCAAGAGGATTTGAGTATAGGAGCAGGGAGGTTCTGCTGCAGTTGTACAGGGCCTTGGTGAGACCGCACCTGGAGTATTGTGTACAGTTTTGGTCTCCTAATCTGAGAAAATACATTCTAGCCTTAGAGGGAGTACAGAGAAGGTTCACCAGATTGATCCCTGGGATGGCAGGACTTTCTTATGAAGTAAGACTGGATAGACTAGGCTTATACTCGCTGGAATTTAGAAGACTGAGGGGGGATCTTATAGAAACATATAAAATTCTTAAGGGGTTGGAGAGGCTAGATGCGGGAAGATTGTTCCCGATGTTGGGGAAGTCCAGAACCAGGGGTCACAGCTTAAGGATAAGGGGGAAGTCTTTTAGGACCGAGATGAGAAAACATTTCTTCACACAGAGAGTGGTGAGTCTGTGGAATTCTCTGCCACAGAAGGTAGTTGAGGCCAGTTCATTGGCTATATTTAAGAGGGAGTTAGATGTGGCCCTTGTGGCTAAAGGGATCAGGGGGTATGGAGAGAAGGCAGGTACAGGTTACTGAGCTGGATGATCAGCCATGATCATATTGAATGGCGGTGCAGGCTTGAAGGGCCGAATGGTCTACTCCTGCACCTATTTTCTATGTTTCTATGTTTCTGTATCTGGAAAGGAAAAATAACGAGGGTAGGACACAAAAAGCTGGAGTAATTCAGCGGTCAGGCAGCATCTCAGGAAAAAAGGAATGTGACGTTTTGGGTCACGACCCTTCTTCAGACCCAAAACGTCACCTATTCCTTTTCTCCAAAGATGCTGCCTGACCTGCTGAGTTACTCCAGCTTTTCAATATCTGCAGTTCCTTCCTATACAAACATGAGAAGTAAATTAGGGCCCAGGTTCAGTTGGAAGAATGGCATCAAAGGTAGACCTTGCAAATGTTTTATTAAACTTAAAGGTATTACTTCTCCATCGGTTCCTGTATCAGCATAGGCTCGAATGAGCACAAAGTAGATCTGCTTACCTCCAACATATTCAAAACGTGCATTTCATTATTCTCCAGTCATTTCTGTAATATTTTAAATTATTCAAAAGAGATGCGTTTATCGGGCGTAGGAAAACACATTAATAGTATGTTTTGTATTGACTATGTTTGTGGTAATGGATCCATGTTTGGAGGATCACTTGTGGAAATAAAGACACGGCCTCTTTATGTTTTATGTTATACGTTAGGAGTGTTAATGGTGGCAGCCTTGATAAATCAACCGCTTCAATGTACAGTAATTTTGTGTTTGTTCTACAGAGTTACATGTAAGATTTACTCTACTAATTTAATCAAAATTTGAATGCGTTCTTTACAAGCATATTTTATACATTCAGAACACATGGAAGTGTGGACAAAATGCTTGCTTCTTTCCCCACTGCAGCAGCTTTCAATCATCGTGTCAATTTCCGTCAGCAAATCCATCTCTGAGGGCTCAAGAATTTGGAGCAATTATTCTCCTCTGCAGATGTGAGTCGTCTTCAAACTATTCTTCTGATAATTTAGATTCAGTGAAGGATTATTGATGACTAATTATTCTTAATGGTTCCTCATCATTGTTGAGCAGTGATAGAAAATGTTGGAATGCGTATGATTTACACAGATTACACATAATTTTGGTGGATGGAATTGTTCACTAACCCCCATTCCCCCCCCCCCCCCAGTCAGATTGTTGTGAAGCGCCTTCAGGCGATTATCTTGAATACGTGCCTGTGATAGTCTTGAAATGAATATATAGGAGAATTGAACACCTTTGACCACAGTGGAATTGAAATCACTGAAACATTGCCCTAAATGAAAATCACTGAGCCATGCATCTTGCTGCAGTGTGAATCGTGACTTTTCACTGGATGTCATTTCTTTTAACAAGCCTCTTGTTAAATATTGGTGAGCTGTCATTTGACAATGTACAAATTACAACAAATTTGAAAAGTAATCTGATTCCATAATTTTCTTCCTAATCTTAATACCTGAATTTTATCTTTAGTGTCATTGGAAAACAATTATTTTCCCCTTGTACAGTAAACTCTCATTTTAACAGACCTCTTTATAACAGACTTTGGTAATAGTGGACTGACCTGCCAGATGCAAACCACTGGTTAGCCGTGAAAATAGGATGGCCAGATTACAGTTTGCCAAGAAGTACTTAAAAGAGCAATCACAGTTCTGAAAAAAGGTCTTGTGGACAGACGAAGATTAACTTATATCAGAGTGATGGCAAGAGCATAGTATGGAGGAGAGTAGGAACTGCCCAAGATCCAAAGCATACCACCTCATCTATGAAACATGGTGGTGGGGGTGTTATGGCCTGGGCATGTATGGCTGCTGAAGGTACTGGCTCACTTATCTTCATTGATGGTACGACTGCTGATGGTAGTAGCATAATGATTTGTGAAGTGTATAGACACATCCTATCTGCTCAAGTTCAAACAAATCCCTCAAAACTCATTGGCCTTTATTAAATGGTGCCCTGAAATGGGGGGACAATATATAAACACTACTGTAATTTCTACAAGGTGAAACCAAAATGCATAAAAATGGCCTTTATTAAAATCTGTGCACTTTAATCACATGTGATTTTTAAAAAAAATTACAAATCCCAAATTGTGGTGTACAGAGGCAAATAAATAAATGATGGGTCTTTGTCCCAAACATTATGGAGGGCACTGTATGCATTTTCCCACTTCTGTACCTCTTGCCTCATGGGAGAGAGTAGAAGAGGGAGTGATCGGGGTGAGACATCCTAGATTGTGCTGGTGGCCTTGCCAAGGCACTGTTCCCAAACCACGCTCTGATGCTTCCCGATAAAATGCTTTCCACAGGGCAGCTGTAGAAATTGGTGAGAGTTGTTGAGGACATGCTGAACATTCAACCCTAAAAACTGTAACATCAAAGGCTTGTTGGAACTTCTTTTAAAAGCTTGAACTGGATATTTTTCAAAGAAATGGGGTGTGAAAGCTGGAAGCTCAGCCCAAGGTGAAGTCCCATGAACTCATGTGTAACAGGCATTTTATAATTGAAGGCCCGAACTTGTACCTTAATCTATGACCAACAGTTGAGTATGTTTTAAAACTGACTATCATTAGTCTTGGATGTCCATGAGAAGATAAAAGTTATTCTTCATGATCTTCTTTAGTCAGAGGGTAGTTAATCGATGGAATTCGTTGTCACAGATGGTGGTGGAGATCAAGTCATTGGGTCGTTTTAAAGTGGAGATTGATAAGTTCAGATTAGTAAGGGTGTCAAAGGTTACTGGGAGAAGGCAGGAGAATGGGGTTGAGAAGGATACATAGATCAACCATAATCAAATGGCTTATGGAGCAGACTCAATGGGCTGAATGGCCTAATGCTGCTCCTATGTCTTGTGGTCTTATGGACCTTGCAGGCCTCAAGATTTACTGGTTCTTCTAGGTTAGCTCAAGCACTTTAATAAACATCTGATAGGTTTTCTAGGCAACCTTAGGTGCTGTTAACTTAGCTGATAAGTGTACATATGGTTGTTAGCTGACCACCCCATTTTAGCTGACACAATCTGTTTAACCCTTACATTACGCCAGATGCCCTCCCTCCCCTTTGCAACTTTTCTATACCACTTTGCTCTGACCAGGTCTTGGTACCCTCCATTCCTGCTGTGCATTTGTCTTGCATCCTCCAACCTTGTGTTCCCATCTCCTGTGTTTTTAGTTCCTATTTGTCTTGACCCTCCTGCCTTGTGTTCTCTGCCCTGGGTGCCCCTCTGCCCTGCAGTACCCAGTTCCTCCTGCCCTGCAGTACCCAGAGCAGCATTTCTGTGAATGATGATTTGGATGTTTGATTACATTTTTTCAGCTCCTGCACTTCACTGCAACCCAAAGGTGCATGCATTATTTAGGTTCAGAATAACAGTTAAAGTTTAACTTCTATTGAGCTAATGTGCCTCCTTAAATAGCAAAGTTATAACCAAAATAAGTCAAAGAAAGAACATTTAGAACGGAGATGAGGAAAAACTTTTTCAGTCAGAGAGTTGTGAATCTGTGGAATTCTCTGCCTCAGAAGGCAGTGGAGGCCAATTCTCTGAATGCATTCAAGAGAGAGCTAGATAGAGCTCTTAAGGATAGCGGAGTCAGGGGGTATGGGGAGAAGGCAGGAACGGGGTACTGATTGAGAATGATCAGCCATGATCACATTGAATGGCGGTGCTGGCTCGAAGGGCCGAATGGCCTACTCCTGCACCTATTGTCTATTGTCTATTGTCTAAAGCATCTACTGTGTCAAAAAACAGACCTTGAGCTTCCATAGTTGGCAGCCTCGGCTCCCTGCCGGAATTGTTAATGATATCATTTTAGGTTTAGTTCATCCATCTTAGCTCCAGTTCATTGTGCTTTCTGAACAGTTCATGCATTACTTCTAGATTTCCAATGAGCCTACATTTTACAAAAATGATTAATATTACATGCATGGTTTAATAAGCAAGTACATGTGCTGGAAATCTCAGTGAAGGACCAATTTAAACGTTTTATTTGTGGAAATGTGTACAACCGATGTAGTTAGAAAATTGTAAAAATAAAACTCCTCTAAATAATTAATGAATATAGTGTCTACAATATTGAGTCATTCGGATGAGGTCTGATCCAGATCTGGCTTTAGATCTGTCCAGATTACCAGCAACGGGGATGGAAACAAAAAGCCGATAATTTTCTTCTGTGTCCCAAGGCTAGTGAGTGTTTGTGATATGTTTGTATTGTGGTATCAGCAAATCATCCTGTTTGGTTAGCTGTCTCATAACATCACCTGAAAGATATCTGTACATTAATTTCAGACAAAGCCTTGTTTGTGATGCTCCACAATCAGGTAAACTTGTAACAGAATGCACAGGAGGAATACTGCATCCCTGGAATCATCAGAAAGGTGCGGGAAAAGTACCTAGAATTACATCATTTCTATTGCGAGTATTTATCAAGGCTACTTGAAATATCTTTCGATTTGGTGAATTGTCTTGAAAAAATTAAAACTAGGCCAAATGGTGTGGTGCTACAAAAATCAGGGTGTTGGTGAATCCTTTCAGCTCTGCGGTTGAAATGTAGGTAAAAATTGCCAGCTGAAATTAATTATATCTTATATTTTGAAGCAAAAATGCTGCAGATATAATATTGCATAAAGATATGTTAAAAATAATTGGCTCTCATTTACACATAGTATGTTTACATCCAGGCAAGTGTGAGTGCAAGGACCAATTAAATCTAATTTTAATTTTTAAGCACCAGCCTTCAATCCTTAGGGCTGCCTTAATTATCAAGAACCAGCTTATTTTGCATTCAACATCCTTATTTGTCTTCTATCTGTCACGAAGAGAACCATGCAGTAGTCTGGAGAAAGTTATAACAGGCTGGGATATAAACATTATTAATCCAAGGACTGTATTTTAATGGAGACCACTGTAACCGTTGTAATAATGGAGCATATTATCAATAAACACTGACTTCAGAACACCAATTTTGTTAATATTTGGCACAGGTAATTGTATTACATTTTACAATAATTAGCTCAGTAATAGAGAGGATACTTTATAAACATTCAAAGATCAGCCCTTGAGTAAACTCATTTCATAACTGCTAAGAGAGGAAGGATTAGAATTAGATAAAATTAATTGGGTGCATTACACTCCTTTGTGATTAGTTTCCAATATAGCAGGAATGCTAATTTGTCTGTTTTTGTAGGACATGAATTTCAATAGTTTATCGTTAGAATTCTTCCTGACAATTTTTTCTCTGGAGGTATTTGCTGTGTATTACCAGGTATTCCTTCTCAATAGAGATTGGAGGGCTGTGGGAGATGATACAAGGAGAATCTACTTGGTGAATAGCTACAGAAATGACTTGGATTTCAAAAATGATACAGGTAACATTGGGAAAATGCAAATTTAAAATCAGCAACACAAATGGGGACTCCTTGTATAACCTATTTATACATCATCGCCATTTAACTGCCCTCTGCATTCTTGTTACCAACATCTAATTCGGCACTATTTTCCTTTATTCATCACCTTCCTCTTTGCAAAAACCTTCTTGACCTCTCCATCCATGCTGACTACTCTATTACTAACAATCTCTGACCCTCGGTTTAATGTCTCAATGAGTAGGATTCTGTGGTTACTTGGGGCTTGTGGTCATGTTCAGAATTCAAAGTTCAATGATACTCTATTGTCACACTATACCTGAGTACAGTGAAATGCTTTGCTTTGCATACAACCCGGTAAAATCATGTAGCAGCCCTCAGTTCGGCAGTACACAAGCATCACCACATTTTGGCACTGACAAAGTTACACAGGTTCACTGTACTCCATCTCAGTTTCCATCCTAAAGGAGTGGTGGAACATCTGCTGTTCCTGAACAAGTAACTGCACTGTCCCTTGTAGGTAAAGCATTCTCCAGCCACAATATGCTGGTGGTGGAGGGAATAAATGATTAAGTAGTGGATGTGGTACCAAGAAGTAAGTGTCTTTGACCTGAACTGTTGGAGTTGTTCTGATTTATGTAAGTGGACGGTTTTTAATCATGTTGCTGACTTGTGCTTTGGTGGAAAGGTTTCAGAGGTGCTAGGAGGTGAGTCACTTCTGCATGATTCCCAAACCTTTGCTATGCTTGTAGCCACCATATTATGTTTCTGGGCCAATTGTGTGTCTTGTCTCCAGTATCTAAACTCCAGAATGTTGATGATGGAGGATTTGGTTACTGTAATACAGGTTCTACAAAGCCCCAAGGTTAAGTGGTTAGGCTCTCTTTTGTTGGAAATAGTAATTTTTTGCAGTGAAAATATTAATTGCCTCTTAGCTATCCACAACATTGCTTGTAGTTTGCTGTAAACAGGAATAGATTGCTTCATCTGCTGATGAGTTGAGAATGGAATGGGAAGTCGTGCAAGCTTCAATAAATAACTACACTTCTGGCCATAAAATAAAGGATTTACATTGATGAAAGAGCTGAAGATGATTGAACCTGACATTGCCCTGAGAAGCTCCTTCATCAGAAGGGAGGGGCGTCTGACCTTAAGTGTTAAGTTGTTTCTTTTTCCGAAAGATGCTCCTCACCTTCTGAGTATTTTCAGCATTTTCTGTTTTTATTTCAGCGTCAGGAATAACAGAGATTAATTTTGATATGTAAAATAGCTCCGAAATGTTTACTTTTGGTTGGGTTTTTTTCATTTATACACAGTGGCCTGGTGTCGTGCTTGTCAGTAATAGAAAGAAGGCAAAATGCGAGACTGTTGGTAAATGAGTAATTATCATTGGATTTTTGGTGGTACATTCAGATGAGTTGTCCAGACGCAGCCTTGGCAGAGGCAAGAAAGATTGTGTTTTTCTATTTCCATTCATTTTTCCCCTTCCATCCGCTACTTTTCCTGCTTCTCAGTTGCTTGCCATAAAACACATGTCAAAGACTGTGCCATCCCCATGACAAGAATCTGCAGTATGCCTAGTAGAAAACAAACATGGCACATAAAACAGTACAGCACAGGAACAGGCCCTTCAGCCCACGATGTCTGTGCCAAGTTAAACTAATCTCCTCTGCCTGCACATGATCTATTGCTCTCCATTCCCTGCATATCAGTTTGTTTAGTTTATTGCCACGTGTACCGAGGTGCAGTGAAAAGCTTTAGTTGTATGCTAACCAGTCAGCGGAAAGATAGGACAATATCCATGTGCCCATCTAAAAACCTCTTACCACCTCTTAGTGGTCTAAAAACCACTACCAGGGATGGGGTGGTGGCAGATATGATAGTGGCATGTTATACCACTATCATATCTGCCAACACCCCACCCCTGGTAGTGCATTCCAGGCACTCGCCATGCTCTGTGCAAAAAAAAATTGTCCCGCACACATACCTGGCACTTACGCTCTTGACTACTGCAGGCCTCCTCCAGAACAGTCCAGGTAATGGAAGTATTCCTTTCAGATTCCAATATCCTGCTGCTTTCTTGAGGCATTGAAGCTTTTCCTATGTGCATTCTGCTCAAACGTGACCATGGTGGTAATACATTGGAGGCATCAGCCACATCATCAAAAGTTGTCTACTTTTTGGCTTTTGGCAGAACTCAGATGTCAGGGTGAACTCCTGGCAGGTCAGCGGGTTGTGAATTTACACGACTTGCTGCCCCTGATTAGAAACTAATTAGGCATTCAATCTGAGAACTGACATGGCCCAATTTCCCCATGCCTACCAACGTGCACCATCTATACTAGTCCCAACTGCCTGTGTATGGCTCACATCGCTCCAAACCTTTCCTATCCATGCAACTGTCCAAATGCCTTTTAAATGCAAAGCATCGCAGGTGCCATCATGGTCCTAAGAACCACAAAAAAGCTGTATGTCTTTGGAGTCTGCTCACTTGTTCCACTGCTGCTCCATAGCAAATAAGAATGATATGCAGTCAGTCTCTTTGAACAGAGTCTCAATGATCTCTGCTCGGCAACAGTGCACGGCAAACGGCACATCATTGCAAATATCTCCAGCTCCGTCTTGGAAGAAGCCCAACTATTTGGTTACAATCATTTTGACAACTGCTGGCTGTGCAATTCTTGCCCCTCCCATGCATATAATTGTGCAAGGAGCCGGTAACTGGTTTCACTGGAATGTCCTCTTTGAAGTGTGGACATCTCACATACAATCCCTTGCTAAGATTTGGCTGTGAGAATTGTTCCTTAAAGAAGCTTGACAAATTTGGCACGTGGCCGAGCCAAGTAGTATTCTTCTCTACTCCTCCATTTTCAGGAAAATTGCCCCATCCTTTCTGAATTCCGGCAGTCATGCTATATTGCAGAGGAATGCCCACACTTGCATTCATGTTTAGGAGAAACTCATTTGTGTGCAATCCTTGAAGTGAGGTCAAAATTCCACATTACATCCTGTTGACAGGCAGTTGGTAACCTCCCTCCTTACTTCCAAAACTATGGAACACAGAGCAGCTGCCAGGAGAAATGATTGAACATCTATCCCGAAATTAGTGCAGTCTCTTTAAATATGTTGAATTATTTAATTATAACTGAAATCACACACACATTTAGAGTAATGTGCTCAGGTCTGGGCACCATGTAATAGGAAAAATATTGTCAAGCTGGAAAGGGTACAAGAAGATTTACGAGGATGTTGTCAGGACTAGAGGGTCTGAGCTATAGGGAGAGGTTGAGTAGGCTGGGGCTCTATTCCCTGGAGCGCAGGAGGATGAGGAGGTGATCTTATAGAGGTGTATAAAATCATGAGAGGAAGAGAACGGGGAGATGCACAGAGTCTCTTGCCTAGAGTAAGTGAATCGAGGACCAGAGAACATAGGTTTATGGTGAAGGGGAAAAGATTTAATAGGAATCAGAGGGGCACCTTTTTCACACAAAGGATGGTGGGTGTATGGAACACACTGCTAGAGGAGGTAGTTGAGGCTCCAAACATTTAAGAAGCATTTAGACAGGTGCCTGTACATGAATAGGACAGGTTTGGAGGGATATGGATCAAATGCAGGCAGGTGGCACTAGTGTAGCTGGGACATGTTGGCTGGTATGGGCAAGTTGGGCAGAGGGCTTGTTTCCACACTGTATGACTCTATGACTCTACCAGTTTCTTCGGCAATAAATGCAACACAGAAATTTGAGCTATTGATGAAACGGTCTTAATTCGGTATCAATTCGGATAATTGCCAGAGAGGTTTAATAAAAATCTCATTGAGCATCTGAACACACGTTACTTATGACAGGTTAGACACAGCAATAATGATTGACAGCCCTGAGAAAGTGATCTTGATCAGAGAGCTGAGGTACAGTTATTTTTCTGTAACATTTTATTCTAATTTCTGAGACAAAGAATCTCTGATGATAATTCTTTGAAACCCCCAAGCCAGATGCCACCATTGTTAGACACGTTGTGTGCCTGGTGTACTGGGTCCGTTCACATCTACTTCCCACTGCTAGTCCTTTGGCAAATTGCAAAAGTATTATTCCTTTAATATTTGTAGCTCTTAATTTGTTAATATTTATTCCTGTTGCTTAAGCATTTTGTGTCAGCTGTCACAGGTTGGCCCTGTTGTATGTTTTGTACATTTTGTCAAATGACCCATGATCACATCATAACACTGAGCAGATATATACATTAATATCAAAAATTTCCCCATTTTAATCCTACTATTTCGATAGGAATCTATTTCCAATAGTGGCGGTTAATTTCAATCACCAATCGTGTCAATCATCTGTATAATAACTGCTGGCATTTTATTCCAGCATACTGTAGCTGCCTGTCTAATCAGTAGTGATCTTAGTTGATAGAGGTGCACTTGTGATTGCAATTGTTGTTTATTGCTAATACCAATAAAGCTCAGCAACAGATATGGATTGAAGGCTTGCATCCCACTTCAGATTATTAATAATCCCTTCTAACTATAACTAGCAACGATCTCATTCTGCCCCATAACAGCCACCGATGTGGAACAATTTAGCTGTCATAGCATCTAAAGACAAACAGAATGCAAAATTGAATTTTCTGGCTTCAATCTTGAGATGCACAAAACAAGTTAGCAGAGCTGACACCATTTCAACAATGAAAAGGATTGGCACAGAACTAGTTTCTTCTGGTGGTGGCAGATTTGATGCTTGCCATCGATATGATCAGTATAGACTTTCTGTAAAGTAATTTTGATGTTACTGGTATTTGAGCTATTTCCAGTTTGTTGAATAACAATGACAAAGAGTGTAGGTGTCTTTCAAAATGGTTTCACTGTGTAGGAGATTCAAAAAACAGGGATGGCCAATACACAGCATACATAAATGGGTAGTTCCATTTATAACAAGAGTAATTAAGAGAGGAGGGAGAATGGGTGTGATAGGCAGCGAGAGGCTCATTGGGGACAGGATTGTGAGAGTGATAGGGCCAAGGTAGAAATAGGGTATCCGGACTGGATTCAGGAATAAAATAAATGGTAGCGCAGCGGTAGAGTTGCTGCTTTACAGCGAATGCAGCGCCGGAGACTCGTGTTCGATCCTGACTATGGGTGCTGCACTGTAAGGAGTTTGCACGTTCTCCCCGTGACCTGCGTGAGTTTTCTCCGAGATCTTCGGTTTCCTCCCACACTCCAAAGACGTACAGGTATGTAGGTTAATTGGCTGGGTAAATGTAAAAATTGTCCCTAGTGGGTGTAGGATAGTGTTAATGTACGGGGATCGCTGGGCGGCACGGACTTGGTGGGCCGAAAAGGCCTGTTTCCGGCTGTATATATATGATATGATGA
Organism: Rhinoraja longicauda; assembly: GCF_053455715.1. Lineage (NCBI taxonomy): Eukaryota > Metazoa > Chordata > Chondrichthyes > Rajiformes > Arhynchobatidae > Rhinoraja > Rhinoraja longicauda. The sequence goes on from NC_135959.1 coordinate 58,757,591, forward strand.
TATGATAAATGGGAGATAATCACAAAATGCTGGAGTAACTCAGCGGGACAGGCAGTGTTTCTGGAGAGAAGGAATGGGTGATGTTTCGGGACGAGACCCTTCTTCAGACTCTGCCTGCGCCGCTGAGTTACTCCAGCATTTTGTGTCTATCTTCGGTTTAAACCAGCATCTGCAGTTCCTTCCGACACAGAAAATAAATGGGGATTGGTTGGTAGGAAAAGAGCGATGTTGGGGAGGGAATTATTAAAGTACTAGGGGTCAGTGGGAGAGAAATATCGGGGAAAGTGACACATATCTAAAACAAAGCTTTATCTGAGGGCAGCTTAAATATTGGAAAAACTAGAATAGAAACCAGGACAAATCAAGACCAAAACAAAAATAAACGTTATAACTGAGTACATTAAGATTTATTGCCATGATTTGAAGGCATGCAGAGTAATAATAATGTAAAGTGAAACTAACTGTGAAGGAACAGAATATTAAGGCTATAACCATAATCACCATTAAGTAATGTTTTCTGTGAAAACTCAACAAACCAATTTGTTTATTACTTTAAGTTGTTTTTAATATTGGATAGTTCATTCTTCTTTCCCAGATATTCTGCATGGCTTTATTTTCAGATGTCTTATATAAGTAATATATGCATGTTTAACAGCACAAAATATAAGATATTGATGTTCAAATAGTCACTGTGCATTTGGTTTGGAAAATATATACCTTTATTGCATAATGTAGTTATGTACAAAGATTTATTCACATTCTTTGTGGCAAGACAGAATCGCATTTGTTTTGTTCAAAATCCACCAAGTGCTAGAATTCTGCTCATGATCAGTGACCCATACTGCCCCTTCTGCATGTTCTCATTTTCTGCAGATTGATAGCTCTGTAATTACTTGAACTCTATAATTATCTTCACATATTAACCTTTCATTCAGACATGCTAACTGATTATTGGAAGGATTTGGTCTATCATAGGGTAACCATGCCTTGTAATGGCTACATTCAGCTGCAGCTGGGAGGAGTGCTTAATTCGTTCTTCCTGAAACATTATCTCCATGTTACCATTGATCAAACTGTGTGACTGCTTGGTTCACATCTGTTCACCATCCATAAAGATCACAAGCCGAAGCTGTGTGACTGGCTGTTACTTTCTTTGGACTGAGTTTAAAGGTACAGTGACATAGCTATAGAGTTGCTGCCTTACAGCGCCAGAGACCCAAATTCAATCCTGACTAAGGGTGCTGTCTGCAGGGAGTTTGCACATTCTCCCTGTGACCGCGTGGGTTTCCTCCGGGTGCTCCGGTTTCTGCCCACACCAAAACGTGCAGGTTTGTAGGTTAATTGGTTTGGGTAACCTGTTAAATTGTCCCTAGTGTGTAAGATAGTGTTAGTGTAAGGAGTGACCACTGGATGGTGCGGACTCGGTGGGCCGACGAGCCTTTTTCTGTGCTGTATCTCTAAAGTGTAAAAAGTCTAATGTTTTCAAAATATCATTGTGATAAAAGATGATAAATTATTTTTGTCACATTAAATAACGCTAAGTTGCAGAGTTAGCTTTTTCCATTAATGACATTCAGCTTGTTATCAATTTTAGTCAGTAATATGCTAAAAATGATTAATGTACTTTGTAGTAATTAGGCACAACCAGTCAAGAAACATCCAGTGTTTTAAAAAAGGAGGCAACGTCACATCAATGTCAATACAAGTCCCTCCTCGACGAAAATTGAACTAGGTTTTACCAAGGGTAAAATCAATATTACCAACCGTTCCACTATTTACAAGCTCAACTACAATCCCCAATCATTCAATGATTGTTGTTTTGGTTTTGCTGTAGTTTTCAGAAAGTTAGAGTATCTGGCTGTGAGCAAGAGCTTCTCTCCTCTGGGGTTCCACTTATTCTGCAGCTCTCTGACTTTTTGTCTGCTTGCTGCATTCATCTCTTCAATCCTTACAGCAGTTTTGCCTCCTGTGGAATGAATAGGAATCTCAGTTTGCATTACAAAATAGGTAATTGCCCAGGGATAAAGGGTCCATTTTCTGCAGGTGACTTAAGAAAGCATCTTCATATCTCGTTTTAATATTGTATGAATATGATATGAATATTGTGGTAGTACTCATTTTCCTATTGCCATTCCTCGAATCCTGAAAACCTTTCAGTCTGCCTGGGCCTACTTGATCTCCTGGTTGCCAAACACTTTAATTCCTTCTCCCATTCCCACACTGACCTTTCTGTCCTGGGCCTTCTCCATTGTCAGAGTGACGCCAAATGCAAATTGGAGAAACAGCACCTCATATTTCGCTTGGGCAGCTTACAACCTAACGGTATGATTTCTCTAACTTCAAGTAACTCTTGCATCCCCTCTCTCTCCATCCCTCCTCCATCCCAGTCGTACTAGTTTCAAAATTGTCTTGTTCAGTCTCACTGTAACTCATTTTCACCTCGCCCACAACTAACAATGGCCTGTTTCCTTTATCATCAGTACGTAATTGCATATCTTTCATTCAGTTGTTCTATACAGTATCTCTCTATCACTGTCTATATCTCTCATTTCCCTTCCCCCTGACTCAGTCTGAAGAAGGGTCTCAACCCAAAACATCACCAATTCCTTTTCCCCAGAGATGCTGCCTGACCTGCTGAGTTACTCCAGCTTTTTGTGTCATCCTTTTTTAACCTTACCTTCATTGAAAAGTTTCGTCACAGAGTTTGAGAAGCAATCCCTTGGTTTTAACTATAAATTCTCCAGCAGTTTCCTTTGCTATTGCCTTTAATGATCATTTAATGTCTAGAAAGATGCAGTGAAATTTTATGATGTTCCTTAAGCTTTTTGAAAGATTAGCCCAATGCTGATTGATTGTTGGGCACCTTGAAATCTGCTGGGAATTGTTCATGTTTGCATGATTACCCATAGTTTAATTCCATTTAAAAATGTCCTTTCAAACAACTTAATCATAGAAAACTGCATATTGTCAAGTGAAAACACAACATGGTTTGAATTACGTTTGCTTAGAGATTATTTACAACTATGACTTGTATCTATAAAATAACATCTGCACAGTTAAAGACATAAGATGTTTTGCAGCAGCATAATTAGACAAAAAATGATTGATATTGAACCATATAACAGGAAAGACGATTAAAGTGGTATGTTCTAAAATATATCTCTGAAAGAAATTGAGAGGTTGGGGTGAAGAAGTGGACTTTTAAAGACAAAGTTCTAGAGCTAGGGATCTCGATAGCTATTGGCATGGCTGCCAATGGTGGGATAAAGGAAAATGGAGGATCAACTAGTTTCTGGGGAGACATTGCAGCAGATAAAACATAGCACAAAAAGTAAGGAAATTTGTGTTTGGTAGATTATTTCTTTGTTGTAACAATGCTTCTTGGCAATAAATCTTATACCGTTGGAAAGCCTGTTTATTTCCCTTTTAAATGGTGCCACATTTGTAAGGAACATGCATTTGTGGGATGAGCAGCAGAGCTGAGTATATGGGTTGCGCCCATGAAAAATTTGCCAAATCTTCTCTGCCAATGCCAAACAGCTTATTCTGCTGTTGCTATTGACTCTTGTTTTGAGCTTCTGGTACCCCCAGGTGCAGACAAGAATGGGATGCCATCCCACAACAGTGTGTGACCAGGCTGGTGACCAGCATGAGGAGGAGGTGCCAGGCTGTTATGGCTGTGTATGGTTCTTCCACACGCTACTGTGGCTCCTGTTTATTAAATGAATAAATTGTTAAATTGCCAATATGTCTTGTTTCTTCAGACTTCAATCATCCAATCCACCAAACAACACCGAACAAGAGTCAATGGCAGAATAAGCTGTTTGGCATTGGCAGAGAAGATTTGGCAAATTTTTCATGGGCGCAACCCATATACTCAGCTCTGCTGCTCATCCCACAAATGCATGTTCCTTACAAATGTGGCACCATTTAAAAGGGAAATAAACAGGCTTTCCAACGTTATAAGATTTATTGCCAAGAAGCATTGTTACAACAAAGAAATAATCTACCAAACACAAATTTCCTTACTTTTTGTGCTATGTTTATATACTTGAGGAGGGTAAGACTGAAAAGGGATTTGGAAAAGAAAGTTGAAGCTTTGAAATCTGATTCCATTGGTGAAGCACAATGACATTGAAAACAGGATGAGAACTTCACAATTCATTCTTAACACCGCGAGTTTCAAGAAATTGTGCAAAGTAGGGAGTTGGGGGGAGAGGAAAAGAACTGGAGGTGACAAAAGACAAGGGCAAATCAAGGCTGGCAATAAATGACCTCATGCAGGGTGGTGCCCTGGTAGGCCAATTACTGGCGAGGGAAGGTGTGATCTCAAGAGGGATACATTGTGGCTAACTGTGGAATTAGTTAAACGACTAGGGTGGAGGAAGAGGGTAAGAGGAGAGGGGAGGGGAGTGTTAGTAGAAGTTACTTAAAATTAGAGAATTCAACATTCAAACCGCTGGGTTGTAAGCTACCCAAATGAAATACATGGTGCTGTTCCTCCAATTTGCATGTGGACTCACTCTGGCAATGGAGGAGGCCCAGGACAGAAAGGTCTGTAAAAATGGGAGTTAATAACTGGGAGATCCTGTAGGCCTAAGTGGACGCAGTGTAAGTGTTCAGTGAAACGGTCGCCGAGTCTCACCAATATACAGGAGCCCACATCGGGAACTCCGGGTGCAGTAGATGAGGTTAGAGGAGGTATGTGTGGACCTCTGCCTCATCTGAAAGTACTGTTGGGATTAATTGAATGGAGTCGAGGATGGAGGTATAAGGACAGGTGTTGCATCTCCTGCAGTTGCTGGGGAAAGTACCTGGGGGGGTGGGGGGTGGTTTGGGTGGGAAGGGATGAGTGAACTAAGGAATTGCGGAAGATGTGGTCCCTGCGAAGGTGGAAAGGGGTGAAAATGGGAAGTGGTGATTAGTGGTGGGATCATGCAGGAGGTGATGGGAATGTTGGAGGATGATGTGTTGGATGCGGAGGCTGGTGGGGTAAAGGTGAGGACCAGTGAAACTCTGTCCTTGTTGCTCGGAAGGGGGACCGAGAGCTGAACTACAGGACACAGAGGGGACACTGTGGTGATATAGGGGAGTGATATAGGGACTCACTCGTCATGATTGGGTTGGAAGATCCAGGATTTAAATCAAGAGATGGTGAAGAAATTGTAAGATATTTCCAAGTGAGAATTTTGCATGAACCCATGGGGAGCCATAGTTGGGGCACTCCTGTTTTCCTACTATCTTGTATTTGGAAATAGTGGTCATGGGTTTGGAAGAGGCTCTCAAAGTAGCCATCATGAATAACTGCAGTGTATTTTATACTTTGCAACTACTGTGTGCCAGTGGTGAAAAGGATCATTGTTTAGGATGGTTAATGGAATGCTAATCAATTTGGGTGCTTTGTCCTGGATGGTGTGAAGATTCTGGAGTTTTCTTGGAGCTGCATTCATAGAAACATAGAACCATAGAAAATAGTTGCAGGGGTAGGCCGTTCAGCCCTTCGAGCCAGGACCACCATTCAATATGATCATGACTGATCATCCAAAATCAGTACCCTGTTCCTGCTTTATTCCCCATATCCCATATTCCATTAGCCCAAAGAGCCAAATCTAACTCTCGATAACATCCAGTGAATTGGCCTCCACTGCCTTCTGCTGCAGAGAATTCCACAGATTCACAACTCTCTTGGTGAAAAAGTTTTTCTTCATCTCAGTCCCAAATGGCCTACCCCGAATTCTTAAACTGTGACCCCTGGTTCTGGACTCCCCCAACATCGAGAACATTCCTGCATCTAGCCTGTCCAATCCCTTAAGAATTTTATGTTTCTATAGGATAGTATTCCATTACCTCCTGACTTGTGCCTTATAGATGGTGGAGAGGCTTAGGGCTATCAGGAAGTGAGTCTCTCACTGCAGAATATTTTGTACATCACTTGCTCTTGCATCCTGAATATTTATATTGCTGGTCAAGTTGAATTTCTTGTCAACCATGGCCGCCAGGGGAGGCTATGACAGCAAGGACTGAAATTCCTGGAGAGATGATTAGACTCTCTCGTGTTGTGGATGGTTCTGGCTTGACGTTTATATGGCAATAATTACTGCTTGTCACCTCTCAGTTCACGTCTGAAGTTTTCATGCATGGGGAGGCATGAACTGATTAATTTGCCACAGAATTGTGAATGGATTTGTGCATTGTCTGATCATCAACACTCATATCCTGGATGGTAAATGCTGCAGTACAGGTAATTGGATAGGGACTGCTAAATGCAGTGGAGGGTCAGGTCATCAGGCTCAGCAATAGACTAAGATCATTTTAAAACAAAACTCTTCCTGCAGTCAAATTTAGCAAAGAATGTTGAAGTTTGCATTTCCAGCTCAGCCGAATCTGACCTGTATTACAAAACTCATTTTCTGCTTTGTGTTTACGAAATGGTGAGTGAGAAAAATTGGCTCATTTTTCATTTCATGTTTTGCGGCACCTCATAATCCACATTTGAAGAACTCTGAACCTTCAGAAATTGCCACTGTTTCTTGTCAACTTTGAAAACTTTCTATTCATGCTGACGTTTTTGGCTGAAGCAGAGAAAGGAGGACGTGCTTCCTTTCTTGCAACTTGGGGATGGGGATTATGAAAGAATCTCTACTGACTATCAGTTTTAGTGGCAGACAGTAGTTTATAATCGGCTGGCTGTGTGTGAGTGACACATCAAGGCTAGAAGAAGGAAAGCAAATGTTAAAAAAATTATAAAATATACTGTATACTAAATGTACTGATAGTCATATTAATGGACTGGGTGGATCCCATAGTATGGGTGGATCCCATAGTATTTTTTAAAAAGGTTTAATACTGAATGGGAATCAATCGCTCCTACTAACTGATAAACTTATGACTGACTCTAGAGCCTGATTTTTAATGGTCCTTTTTATTTTTAGATCTTTTGTTTTTTACATAGAAATATATGTTGTTTTGTTTGATATTTATCCTGTTCTATTTAAAAGCATTAATTTTATTCCTGGCATGTAAAACCTCCAGCAGCAGTTTTCTTACTGCCGGGCTTATGGTGCTATGAAATCATAACTCAATGGCTCTATCTTAAACAGCAGGGCTTCAATTTCATACCAGCTTGAAACCTTCTTTGGAGTAACCAGCCTCAGGAAACCACACTGTAGGCTGGAAATCTCCATGTCATAGGTTCCATTGATTAGCTTGGAGCCCGTTCAGGATGTTCCCTGTAACTAATCTTATCAGAGTTACTCATAGGATAAGAGATGTCAGGATTTGAATGTCAATAATAAAATATTTGTGATAATCAAATATCTTCCGTTAATACTTCTGACATAGGAGCATTGATCCAACTCACAGTTAATTTTATCACTCCTTTTCTTCCCTAGTTTCAGGAAGGCATTATAGATTGAATTTTGCGTGGGTTTCAGTTCCGTGGGTTTCATCAATGTCAGTGAATTGACTTGTAGATATCCGTGGCTGTGTTATCTTGCAATGAGCACTGATATTAATGCTCTCCGGCGAGGAGAGGCACACTGGTGTGCTGGCTGAACTTAGCTGATGCAGTCTACATTGGTACAGGAGAGCTGCTGGGCACCGCACCACGCAAAGCAGTGGAATAAATTTCAGTAGAAATTTCCATTTAGAACACTTGCTGGATCTCCCCATTGCTAACCATTCCCCTTCTCATTCCCATAATGATCTATCAGTCTTGGGCTTCCTCCTGTGCCTGAGTGACGCCACATGCAAACTGGGGGAACAGCACCTCACAATCCACTTGAGTAGCTTACAATCCAAGTGTATGAACATTGAATTATCCAAATTTAGCTAACATTTTCCACCACCTCCAACCTTTAACCTCCCCCTCTTCACTGTGCCCCACCCAGGTGTGCACCCATTTCTCCCACTATCCTGCTTCCCTTTCACCTCCCTTCCCCTCCCCCCCCCCCCCCCCCGCCCATCCCTTCTACCTATATCCTTTCCTCGGGCATCGCGTTTCACTCTGCTTCTCTCTTTATTTTATTCACATTTCACTCAGCTTCTCTCCTTATCCTACATCATTTTGTCTCCTTTTCATCTCTCGCCTTTGTCCTCCCAACTGCCAATAAAACCTCCCCTCCCCAAACCTGTATCCACTAATCACCTGCAAGGCTTTGGCCTGTCCCCATCTGTTTTCCAGCTTTCTCCCCCCACTGTAATAACCTGAAGAAGGATCCCAACTCAAAATGTCAGCTATCAATGTCCTCCAGAGATGATGCATGATCCACTGATTTACTCCAGCACCTTGTGTTGTTTTCCCAGTGAGAAATTTATAGGGGCTTGATTGTCTCGTCCTGCAGCCCCTATAAAGCCTGGGATGGATGAAGAGCCTATTTTTCTGGCTAGTGGTGGCTTCCCAATAACGACAAGGCCTCGGGTATGGAGGTGTGGATGTCCCACGCTCTAAGCTTTGCACAGCCAGGAAAGCTGCGACAGAATGGAAGCTGAAAAAATACTTTAAACAAATTTTAAAAGTCTCTAACATTTAAAATTAAACATGTAAGACTCCAGTAATTACATCTATGACATAAAAAGGTCCACCACCGATTTTACGGCAGCTGATGGTCCAGCACCTCCTTTAATCCAGACAAAATTATCTACTCAATGCTTACTCTGTCTTCAAAAATTTGGTCATTGTTATCAGTATTGATTCTCCCTGGTGTTATGTGTAATTTTAGAAATTGGAAATTTGATTACACCTATTTTATATGTTTCTATGTTTCTATGAATATGTTTGGAAGAATAAGGAAGAACTATGTCATGGAGGCATGGAGTTTTACAGCACAGAAACAGGCCCTTTGGCCCATCTTGTCCATGCTAACCAAGCTACCTACCTGAATGAGTCCCATGTATCTTGTATCTTGTATCTGTGGTCATCACTTCCGAAGAATCCACCAGGGGTTATACTGGAAGTATCCTATACCCACTAGGAACAATTTTTAACACTATCCTACACCCACTAGGGACAATTTTTACATTTACCAAGCCAATTAACTTACAAACCTGTATGTCTTTGGAGTGTGGGAGGAAACCGAAGATCTCGGAGAAAATCCACGCAGATCACGGGGAGAACATACAAACTCCATTGTAGTCAGATGTAGTCAGGATTGATCCGGGGTCTCCAGCGCTACATTCGCTGTAAGGCAGCAACTCTACCGCCGCGCCACTGTGACCACTTTTGGCCCATATATCTCTTTGTTTGCATTTGACAGCTCTGACAATGTTCTTTCATGAATCTCTGCCAGTTTCCAAATCTACTTGTAATTTAAAATTTCCATTACAATGCTTTTTGTGTTGGTACTGTAAATCTTTAAATATGGGATCTCGATATAGATTTGAAAATATTGTAATCTACTATTTTTTACAATTATCGGCCCCTCAGGAATCCCTTAGACTCCTATAATTGCAAAAAACATTTGTTTTTGTGCAGAGGTACCCATGTTATGGATGTGTCTCAAACAGATTCGGCACCGGAATTGTCAAAATCATAAAAATGATTCTATTTTACCAAGTTTGCTCAGCTAACTTGGATAATGAGTTGATCACAGTGCGAATGACATGATGGATGTGAAAGAACCTGGGGGAAAAAAAGACATTATTACATGGTAAATAGAACACTGTGAAATGAAAAGAAAAAAGTTAGCTGTGGATGGAATTCAATAAATGTGAGAAATGGATCTACTTCCCCCTTTCCATTTTTGCAATACTACGTGACATTCTGTAAAGGTCAAATGATCAGGACATGTTTTTAAATAAAGATAACACACCAAAATTGCAAAACATGTGATTAACTGGAAAATGTTACTGTGCTCTAAGATGTTTTTCAATGTTGAAATCCCGATATAAAAGTAAGTTATTGTTTCTGTATTTATACAATACATAAGCCAAACTGAATGGTTTTATAGAAGAATAATGGTTTTGTCTCTTTCCCATTGGACTCCATTTAGACTAGTGATCAATATCTATTGGATGAATTATGGTGTACAGTGAAGACATTTTTCATAATTTGATTCTCCTGAAAGCCCAATAGCAATTTCAACGATTTCTATGCTGATCAAATGAGTAACTAATATTAAATCAGACTAGGTGATGAAAACTTTTCAAATCAATGTTGGAGTGAAAATGTAACAATTTCACACCTCCTGCAGAGAACATATTTAAATCCACTCCTACCAGAAACATACAGGGAGTACAATTATGTGAGTTATAAACCGTTATTATGACTACGATGTCTTTCAAAACAGTGTTCCAATTCGAAAAGGTTTTGTTGCTGATGTCAATAAAATATATTGTTTATACATGCATAAGAATTAAGTTCATATTTAAGATTTGTTTTCAATGAAGATCACATTTTAACATATATGGCATTAAATGATTTAGAGTCATGGAGTTATACAGCTTGGAAACAGGACCTTCGGCCCAACTTGCCCACGCTGACTAAAATGCCCCATCTACACTAGTCCCTACCCACATTTGGCCCATATCCTTTTAAACCTGTCCGTCCAAATGTTTTTTAAGTATTGTGATTGTACCTGCCTCAACCTCTGCCTCAACCTCTGCCTCAACCACTCAAGCAGCTCAATTCATATACTTACCACCCTTTGTGTAAAAAAATTGTTCTCAGGTTTCTATTAAATCTTTACCCCCTCACCTTAAACCTTTGTTCTCTGGTTCGTAATTCCCCTACTCTGGGTAAAGGACTCTATGCATTTAGCCTATCTATTCCCCTCATGAACTTATACACCTCTAAAATTTGTCTTGCTTTCCCTGCAACATTCAGCTGTGGTCCTGATGTGAACTGATTGTAGGAGCAATTCAAGGACGGGAATGTTATCAGGGCAAAGATGAAGACAAGTTCAGTATACTTTTCATTGTAGCCCCCTTTTTATCAGTTTATATCTGGCCAGATTTGCTGCACAGAATCTGTAAAGACTCAATACCAGAGACCCGGGTTCGATCCTGTCAGTGGGTACTGATGGTGTGGAGTCTGCACGTTCTTCCCGTGACCGTGTGGGTTTCCTTCGGGTGCTCCAGTTTCCTCCCATATCCCAAATTCAAGAGGAATTGTAGGTTAATTGGCATTTGTAAATTGCCCCTTAGTATCCAGGGAGTGGATGTGAAAGTGGGATAACATCGAACTAGTGTCATTGGATGATCGATGGCTGATATGGACTCGATGTACCGAAGGGTCTGTATCCATGCTTTATCTCTAAACCAAACTAAACTAAAGACCCATATGATCCAAGCTCACCTCTGACATGTAAAACAACTAATTCAGTGATGGAGTTTGAAGAAGATATAGTAGCAAAATAATCTGCATTCATCTGGTGCCTTTAACTTAATAGAACAGCTGAAAGGGTTTCTCTGAAGAGCTAGCAAATGAAAATTTCCTCTGAGTCAACGAGCAAGTGCTTGGGATAAGTTTAAGGAACTCTTAAACCAGGAAAGGTATACAGACAGGCAATGAGATTTAGAGAGGCAATTCTGGAGCCCAGACGCTGGACAATCGCTGATGACTGGTTCAATTCAGGGATGATAAAGAGGATAAGACCAGAGGAACACAGATATTTTGGATTGTGTAGAGCTGGAAGAGATTGAGTTATAGGAAGGGTCAAACCAATACTTGGATTTAAAAATAAGGCTGAGAAATTTGTTTTTCATTAATCCATTCGATCTTTCAACTCTCATAACCATTCCTTTCATCATTTAGCCTCTCCTTTCTTCCCAATCACTACACCTTTCCTTGTGTATCTTCTTCACTCCTTCCTTCCTTTGCATCTCAAAATTAGTTTCATCCCTAACATTTCCCATTTTTGGATAAAAGGTCAACCACCCAAAACAACCCCATTTCCTTTAAGATTGATTCTGCATACCCTGCTGAAAGTCCCAAGCAATTTCTGTTTCTCTATGAGAATTTTAAAACATGAGCCACCGAACCAATGTACATATAATATGCACAGGGGTGATGGGTAAACAGGATTCACACATTTCACATCCCAAAGACGTGTAGGTTTGTATGTTAATTGGCCTCTGTAAATTGCCCCTAGCATGTAGGGAGTGGATGTGAAAGTGGAATAACATTGAAGTAGTGTGAATGGGTGACCAATGGGCAGTGTGGATTCCGTGGGGTGAAGGGCCTGTTTCCATGTTGTTTATATCAATCAATCAATTATAGGAATATCGCCAGCTTCATTCACCTTTGCAGAAACACCTAATAAAATATGACCAACATAGACAATAGACAATAGGTGCAGGAGTAGGCCATTTGGCCCTTCGAGCCAGCACCGCCATTCAATGTGATCATGGCTTATCATTCACAATCAGTACCCCGTTCCTGCCCTCTCCCCATACCCCCCTGACTCCACTATCATTAAGAGCTCTATCTAGCTCTCTCTTGAAAACATCCAGAGAATCGGCCTCCACTGCCTTCTGAGGCAGAGAATTCCACAGATTTACAACTACCTGAGTGAAAAAGGTTTTCCTCACCTCCGTTCTAAATGGCCTAACCCTTATTCTTAAACTATGGCCCCTGGTTCTGGATTCCCCCAACATTGGGAACATGTTTCCTGCCTCTAGCGTGTCCAATCCCTTAATCTTACATGTTTGATGCAAGTGCGATAAAGCCAGGAAAGTCAGAATGAAAGCAAATGCATGAAATTCTGCCCCGCACCATCAGAGCCTTGGGATACAGTTCTAGTAAATTACAATAGATTGGTGAACAAACAACTCAATATGACAGGTAGCCATTTGATGTGACAGTCACAGTAAGATCCATGATCACAACAACAAATGGTTCACAAGGCTTCACATGGAAGGCTTTCAGAATTCCAGAAAAGATAATCTTGAGAACGCAGAACAACTGAGCAGCCGACCTGAAACATCACCTATTCCTTCTCTCCATAGATGCTGCCTGGCCCATAGAGTGAGTGGGACCCCATCAGCCCCGAACTCAACGGAAAATGAGACTTAGTTTTTTTAGTTTAGAGATACAGCGCGGAAGCAGGCCCTTCGGCCTGAGTCCGTACCAACCAGCGATCCCCGCACATTAACACTACCCTACCTACACACTCTAGTGACAATTTACACGTATACCAAGCCAATTTACCTACAAACCTGTACGTCTTTGGAGTGTGGGAGCAAATCAAAGATCTCAGAGAAAACCAACTTGGTCACGGGGAGAACATACCAACTCCGTACAGACAGCACCTGCAGTCGGGATCGAACCCGAGTTTAAGGCACCGCAAGCGCTGTAAGGCAGCTACTCTGCCGCTGCGCCACTGTGCCGCCATTACTCCAGCTTTTTGTGTCTGTCTTCTAAGCAATTTAAGTTGATGCATTAGTTAATGTCTTCATTGCAAATCACCCTGTATTGCCCATCAGGACACTAGAAACTCCTCTCATATTCAAAGTAATATGATCTAAATATCAAGAAGATCTGCCTGTGCCTTTTAATTAACACAGTTAAGGACGTGCTGATTCCATGCTATTTTTACATGTTGTAAGCACATTTCCTTCTTAAGAACTCTGCAATTATTTATTTGATGTCTATGTAGTTCATCATGCCCAGTATATTATAGTGCCAATAAATAAAGTAACCATTGCTTTTCTTTATGTTTCTGTGATCAGAAATTCTACTGCAGTGCCACGAGTTGCTGATAATCTCTTTGCTATTCAGCTGAAGGTTTCACAACTCCAGACCGTTACTCCTGTTGCTGGCACTGGTGGAGATGGTGCAAGGCTGCTGCAGTTATTATTGGCTGGGTTGACAGTTATGATTATGTTTTATGTGGCTGGTGCTACTGGTGTTGTTGCTAGCATGGCCGCTACTGGTGATGATGCTGTTATGGTTGATGGCATTGGTGAGTTATTTGTGGTGCACTGATATTAATGGGGTGAGTGCTCTTTATGGTGCTGATTGTATTAGTGGTGCTGGTGGCATTGATAGTGTTGGTGGTATTAATGATGTTGGTGGTATTAATGGTGTTGGTGGTATTAATGCTGCTGGTGGTATGAATGGTGCTGGAGGTATTAATGGTGCTAGTGTTATCAATGCCGCTGGTGGGTATTAATAGTGCTGCTATTAATGGATTAAGAGACAGAGGTGGAAGCTATGAGTTTGTTCTGAAAAGGTACACATGCAGTAGCTGGATACATCCATGGTACTGGCTTTGTACAGTAACTAAGAATACGTGTTTATCATCTTAAATAGATTCATGAAGCGATTGATGAATATTTTATGACCATTTGTTTCAAGCTCAGTAACTACAAAGCTGCCGATGTCATCATTATTATACCCTGTCCCAAGATGCTGAAGAGGATGTTAAGGAACTGTTCCACTCAAATCCTGAGCCAGCCCTGACCAACATTCTCAAAGAGGACAAGATCATTGTCCTCTGAGTTGTCACTGCTGGTGTTGGGAGAGAATCAGTCCTATGGAATGAACTGTTGAGAAAGGAAGAGAAGGGAAGATCAACTCCAATGGCATATTATTCCTATGCAAGTATGTGGAATATGGCCTGGTGATCATAGCCAATACCCTTGAGAGGGTGCGAAGCACATAATCACCTGGAAATGTCCTTGCTCCAAGCACTGGCATCTTCATGTTGCTGTCGAGACTTGAGATTGGAAGGATATTCCCTTTACCAATGCTACATGCATGGAGGTGATGATTGATGGACAGAAAATTGCCATGTTCAGTCCATCATGATTAACCAGCTAGTCTTAAGGCTTCTTAGGCAGATCTTACCTGGTCTACCAACACCATCACCACAGTGAAGAAGGCACAGCAGAGACTCCACTTCCTGAGGATCCTCAGGAAGACCAACCTGCAGGAGAAACTCATGATGTCCTTCTATCGCTGCTCCATCGAGAGTGTGCTGGCATACTGTATAACCACATGGTATGCCAGCTGCTCAGAAAAGGACAGGAAGGCCCTTCAGAGGGTCATCACAACGGCCCAGAAGATCATCGGCTGCTCACTGCCCTCCCTGGAGCACCTGTTCAGCCTACGCTGCCTCAGTAGAGCAGGCAAAATAATAAAAGATCCATCCCACCCCGGCCACCGTCTGTTTGTTCATCTGCCCTCTGGTCGACGTTTCAGGTCGATCAAATCCCGAACAAACAGACTTAAGAACAGTTTTTACCCCAGGGCCATACGAGAACTGAACACTACTTTCTGCACTAGGCAACACTGTTAAAACTTTTGTACTTAATATATTTGTATTTATTTGTTTTGCATTTATTGCATATATGTTTTTACGCACCGTCAGGATTGGCTATTTTAAATTTCGTTGTACTCGTTGCAATGACAATAAATGAATATTATTATTATTATTATTATAAAATCAATAAGAAATCAATTCAATATGAAGTCACTTCAAGAGACAGTGATTCATGAGGATTGTCAGAAGTGTTTCCAAGCATGTCTGTGCTATGCCAACCAGTTGCTGATAGTAATTAAAGGCGTTTTCAAAGGCTGTCATTTGGTTTCCAGAGGCTGAGCCCAATGGCTCCATCACCTTCTGTAATACAATTGGTTTGATGAGAAAAACGCAAATATTCAGGACATTTTCAATCGGTAAAGTAAAGCACACCACACGCAGAAGAAAGAGGCAACTGAATTCTGATGCCCAGAGGAAGAACCCTGCTATCCATAATGTGAGAACAAGAAAAGGCCAAGGCACTTACGTTTTATACTGATAAACATGACATTTGTAGTTTTCACCAGGGCCATCAAAGAATTTCTTACTGACCCATCCCACACTCACCAGTGCACAAATGCTTTCTTTAGAAAACTGGTTTTATGCCATTCCACTGACTGTTATCTATGCAGACACCAAATCATAAAATAGTCAGCCCCCCTGTGCTCCTGTGCGGCTGCAAAGCCAAAGTGATCTACTGCCAGCATTTTGAGTCTGAAGTATCACCAATGATGTCTCAGGTAGAGCCTTTGTACCATGTGGTCCATGACCCTTTGTATCAAATGTATCAAATGATGCCAGCGTCCTCAATGAAGCAAATGCCATCAGCACAGAAGCAACAATCATCATGCAACAGCTCCACTGGACTGTGCTGTGCGGGCAAATGGCAGATTCACATTTGCACCCCACTCAACCCAAACAAAATGCTGCTCCCATTTTGGAATGGCCATTGCCAAAGATTCCTTGGTGATCAGAGGAAACGCCAGAAGGACATGATGAAATAGTATAGCAACTATAGCAAGAAGACATAAGTAAAGGCATTGTATGCTAGGAGAAGCAACGCACCAATTGGTATCAAGGACATCACATGCTCTAGGACAGTGGCTCATTTCAAGGGAAGTACTTTGCCATCACTGTGTAGGAAAGAACTGCAGATGCTGGTTTAAACCGAAGACAGACACAAAATGCTGGAGTAACTCAGCGGGACAGGCGGCATCTTCGGATGGAAGGAATGGGTAACTTTTCGGGTCGCGATCCTTCCGAAACGTCACCCATTCCCTCTCTCCAGAGATGCTGCCTGCCCGCTGAGTTACTTTGCCATCACTGTTGGGGTGAGACAGAGAAAGAAGGAAAGGGAAAGAGCTCCTAGCCAGCAGGAGCTGATTTGCAAGAAAATGTTCATGTCTTCCTAGTGTGTGTCTGTGGAACTGGAATTGGACTCCTGAGCTATCTCAGAAACGCGAAGTAAGTCTGTGGCAGAGAACATTCTTGAATTAAGGAACCGTCTCTGTTGTCGCTGGTAGCCCAGTACATTCATGTGCAACAAAATATCACTGTTCTATCTGGAGGGGCTCCTTAATCCTCCAGTTCCACCTTTAAAGTTAGATTACTTTGGAAAATAATTTCCATAATGGCACGGTAATGCAGTGGTAGAGTTGCTACCTTACAGCGCCAGAGACCCAGGTTTGATCCTGAGTGTGGGTGATGTCTACAGAGTTTGTACGGTCGCCCCATGACTTGCATGGGTTTTCTCCAGGATCTCTTGTTCCCTCCCACACTCCAAAGACGTACAGGTTTGTAGGTTGATTAGCTTGGTAAAATTGTAACTTGTTCATAATGTGTAGGATAATGTTAGTGTGCGGGGATTGCTGGTCAGTGCGGACTCAATGGGCTGAACGGCCTGTTTCCACGCTGTATCTCTAAACTAAACTACATTAAACCTCGGCACAGTCTATTGGCCCGCAGATAGAGACAATACCTTATCATTTCACTTCTGTTCATTAGCTCTCTCGTCATTGTTTTCTGAAAAAATATTTTCATATGTTCTATTTTCAATCATCAGCCTTCTGTGAATTCCAGAGGAATGTGGATATAATTCAGGTGGAAAGCAGCTCTTGTGCTGTCAATCTGGTGAGCAGGGTGCATGTGCTTAAACATGCAGTAAATTCAACATCTGCACTACTGGTTCATGCAAAAAAAGGCTGCAGTTAATGAATGAATGTTTTCAAATGGACAGGATTCAACAGATATGTGATCTACTGTTGGCCCTGCTTGGACATTCCAGAAAGCAGCAAAATATCAATTGAAATCCTCCAAATGGAGCATGTTTTGGGAAAGTAACGAGTTAGGTTTTTCATGATGGGATGCTCAAGAGTAAAAAACATTACTACAGAGGACAGATTTACTTTTGCCAATAAATGATTCGTTAAAACTTCCCTTGGCTGACTATCCACTGAAATAAAGAAGAATGTGTTTAGAATTGGACTGGAAATATTGATCTCGGAACTCTTTGTGCACCCATTTATCATGCATTGATTTGCCAGAGCTCAGCAAAATACCATTAGCTTTGTCGAAAGAAAACAAAAATAACCTGGAATCTTTTCAGCACTGCTCCTTTTCCTAAGGACTTTTGTTAGATGTGCAATAGAAATGCCAAGAATGTATCCACAACCTTTCCAGATATTTAATGAATAAAAAAATGTATGTGACAATAAATAACACATACAAAATAAGGTCCTAAAATGCAAATACAAAATAAGGTCCTAAAATGTCTACTTTTGAAGGCATTAAACTTAAATTATCTAGTTATTCCAACAGGTGTCACTGTGGTATAAGCTCAAGAAGATGTAATTTTCAGAAGCTTCATGAATATGGTTTCATGTCTTATTATGGTGATGATGGTGTTCTGGACTAACGAATACAGCAGCATGACAATAATTATTAGATTGATGAATTATGTTCAGTTTTGGTGTCAAATTAAATAAAGGATCTTTTGTGCATCTTGCTACCTGTTTTAGATGTATTTCCTGAAAGCAGAACACATATTTAAGAAAACATATTTATAAAAATCCACAAAATCTTTGCGTAAGAGCATTTAAATTATATTGTTCGTGATGTGGCAATTTCCATGGTTGATGGTGTTAATTGGATGGATTGAAAAGTATGCAAATATTCACGGTACTTCACAGGGAATGTCGACTCCAATTGTTTTGTTCTGATTGAACCTGATGAAATATTTTATTGCACTCCAACTGAGGCAGGGCTAAGAGATGAGGCTCTGAAGTGCAGTTTACTTCAGAAACGTTAAATGCTCCTGAGTCTGGCTCAATGAATTTTGGCTCCAGAAATGTTGATTAATATCTATCCCTGTAGAACATTTGGGGATTTAACTTCAACATCGTTATGTCTATTTTCCAGCACGAATTGAACACACAACAGCCAATTTCGCAGCTTGTTTTTACCATGACTAAATTGTATTCCTCTGATTAATATTTTCAGACCCAAAGCTGGCTAAAAGCTTCAAAGGAATCAGTTGAAATTGCTTGAAAACTTCTTGCATTCGAGTTTTTGTACAATGGCCAGTTTAATCTTAAAGTCTAATCATTACATAATTTATGGGGCAAAGCATTGAAAATAAAAGTTAAATCCAGCAATTATATTGCAGACTAATTTGTGCATGATTACTTTGCAGTGGACAGTGTGGATTAGCATAAAAACTGAACATTTTAAAAATCTGTGTGAATTGACTGAAATGAAAATGGAATTTCCGGAAACCTTTAGCAGGCCAGGCAACATCTTTAGAAGGATCTTTGAACTAAAAGGTGAATGCTGTTTCTCTTTCCACAGATGCTGCTTGACCTACTGAGTATTCCCAGCATTTTCTATTTTTACGTCAAGATATCCAGAATCTGCAGATTTTTGATTTTCATGTGGCTGACATTTATGGTTTATGGAGACTAAATAACTTTCTCACCACACATCATAACTCATACACGATGACAGGTTGTTAAGTAACTCCTTTATTTTGCAGTGCTCATGAATTATTTAGCCAGCAACACATGGCTTATTTTTCAAATACTGTCAGACCCCCAAATACACAATTTTATTAGGTTCAAGGATTTTACTCGTTTAACATAATCACTGGAGTTTTTTTTGCACTGTCAAATAGGTTATATTAGTGCCGTGGCATGAATTATTAGCAATATTTAAGAACACACAAAACCATGCACTATATTTTAGTCAAGCAAACGTAGGAAATTTGTAGTTGGTGAGATGGCGGTGAATGATTTAGCCTGATGCTGTAACAGGTTGTGACAGTTTGCATTACCATGTCAGTTCTGGACTTGCCATATCATAGTACACAGAAGCGTGCTATAAATTAGTGCTTGTTTAAGGCCCCAGGATTTTCAAACCATATTACTAGTATGTACTTATAATCAAATGATTCCATTTTTCCTGCTTGTCCATTTTAAAAATAACTTTTAAACGTTTCCCTAAGTCTCGTTGAAATCGCATTGTAACCAATTTAGCTCGCATAAAACAAATAATGTCACCCATTCATCAATCATGTTGTATCCAATTAGCGTTTTGGAACACGCATTGTAGCAGAACTACCTGTTCTCAGCTCTGTAGAGCTCTACTGGAAACATTCACAAAAACAACCTCAAACCATCAAATCTAATTTTTGCTTTTGTGACTGTAGGTTTCTTCTGGGTGCTCCTGTTTCCTCCTATATCTCATAGACAGAAGATAGACACGAAATGCTGGAGTAACTCAGCGGGACATGCAGCATCTCTGGAAAGAAGGAATGGTGATGTTTCGGATCGAGACCCTTTTAGTTTAGTTTAGTGTAGAGATACAGTGCGGAAATACACCCTTCGGCCCACCGTGTTTGCGCCGACCAGCAATCCCCGCACACTAACACTATTCTACACACACACACACACACACACACACACACACTCGGGACAATTTACATTTAAACTAAAGCCAATTAACCTACAAACCTGTACGTCTTTGGAGAGTGAGAGGAAACCGAAGATCTCGGAGAAAACCTACGCGGTCACAGGGAGAACGTACAAACTTCGTACAGACAGGAACCCGTAGTCGGGATTGAACCTGGGTCTCTGGCGCTGCAAGCGCTGTAAGCGCTGTAAGGCAGCAACTCTACAGCTGTGCCACTGTGCCTTCTTCAGACAGAATCGAAAACAAGATGACAGAGCCTGAAGAAGGGTCTCGACCTGAAGCATCACCCATTCCTTCTCTCCAGAGATGTTGCCTGTCCCGCTGAGTTACTCCAGCTTTTTGGTGTCTCTCTTCGGTTTAAACCAGCATCTGCAGTTCCTCCTTACACATGACACAGCATTAACAATCCTGGTGCCAATACATTTGCCAGAGGATTGAAACATAGTAGCTAGAGCCTCCACAATTTCCTCCTATTCATACGTTATTATATTATGTATTATCCATGCATTTTACATACTTTATTAGATTTCTGAAAACAAAATCCGCAATAGCACCTTTTGTCATTGGGTTTGCTAAAGACCTGCTGAAGAAGTTCTACAGAATGCAATTTAGATATTCTGAGGGGTACCATGAAGCCCCTCCCAATGACAAATATGGACATAACCAAGGAGCGTCTGCGTGTCACCTGGGAGGACCAGGCTGTTCATGTCGTCAGCATGGACTGACAATGTTTTGGGTCAGAGTCCTATTCTCGTCTGAATCAAAATCGTGATCTGAAATGTTCATTTCCCTCCAGAGATGTTACCTCACCCTCTGAGATCCTCCAGCATGTTATTGTTATTGTTATAGTTCATAAGTTCATAAGACAAAAGGAGCAGAATTAGGCCATTCAGCCAAACAAGTCTGCTCAGCAATTCAATCATATCTGTTCTACCCTCTTACACCATGTTTCTGTCTCCTCCTTTGACACCCTTACTAATCAAACCTATTAATCTCTGCTTTCAAAATACCCAATGACTTGGCCTCCACTGCAAACTGTGGCAATATAGTCCACAGATTCACCGCCCTCTGGCCAAAGAAATTCCTCCTCATCTCCATTCTAAAGGCACGTCCTTTTATTGAGAGGTCTTGGACTTTCCCATTACTGGAAACATCCTCTCCACATCCCTTCTCGGCCTTTTCTTTTATTTGATGTAATTTGATAATGTATTCACTGTTTTTAACTAAGTACATAAGTTCATTAAACTTTGGCCCTCACCCTAATCCTGGGTTTAACATTCCTGCAGCTAGTCAAATCCTGCTACAGCATTTGTTGGTGAATCTTGGGTGTTTCTAGAAGCAGAGGGACTCTTATTGTCTTTGATTAGGGCAGACAATGTGGCATTGAAAAATAACTTTTGAGGGACTCGAGCTTCAGTCATGAAGAGTTAATCTTCAACAATGTTTGTCAGTGTTGAAACTTCATGAGACATCATGAATGGAGACCATTGTGTTAATAGGCATGGTTGATAGTGGCTAGACACTGCAATCATTACAATATGGCGTACACACTAAACTGGCATGGGTCACTTGGACTTTGTGGTTTCAGGGGACTTTTCGAAAGCAATCCAATTTTACCTCTGTTGTTATTTTTTGACTAATGTTGTCCAAGTCGGTGCCACAGTGGTAGAGTTGAGAGCGGTAAAGTTGCCGCCTTACAGCGCTTGCTGTGCCAGAGACCCGGGTTCGATCCTGACTATGGGTGCTGCCTGCAAGGAGTTTGTACGTTCTCCCCGTGACCGTGTGCGTTTTCTCCGAGATCTTCGGTTTTCTTCCACACTCCAAAGACGTACAGGTATAGTAGGTTAATTAGCTTGGTTTAAGTGTAAATTATCCCTAGATTCTGGGATCGCTGGTCGGTGCAGACTCGGTGGACCGAGCGGACTGTTTCCACGCTGTATCTCTAAACTAAAAAATCTGTCTCATTTTCCGTTGAGTTCGGGCCTGATGGGCAGCTCACCCATGTGAATGGATCTGGAATTCTGTGAAGTGAAGAAAAACGAATTGAGAACATTAAGATCAAACGGGACATGCAGGTTCTTTTGTACTTTGGTTGTCTCGCATCAATGTGTGGATTTCAAAATATCTGCTGTCTGCAGTTCCGCAAGCTATAAGTCATTTCCAAAAAGAAAATCCTTCGACATCAGATATGAAATTGCTTTCTAACCTTCTAAATAACTCAGCTTCTGTCTGGTAGTCTGTGACTGCAGATAAAGACAGCTCCACCATTACGTTGATCCTGGAAAGATAATTAACTGGATTTTTCATAAACGGTCGTAGTGAGTAGGATTATTTCACCCACACAGAAGGATACTTTCAGTATGGTGGGCTTCGTGATTTGAATTCTGATACTTATACCAAAGGTTAAAGCAAAAATGAAGAAGGATGTCCTATTGCTACCTCCAGCAGAAGAAAGGAGCAGAGCAGATTCTCAATTAACAAAAGCTTTCTGTTGGAGAATAATGTGCAGCATGCCAATGAGATGAATCAGCTGATCTGCACTGCAAAGCTTCAAGCTATTTATATTCCTGCTTGTTAAATCTATACCCCTTTCTCCTGCTAAAGAAAAAAAAATCTAAATGGGAAAGGGCTGAAAAACACTCAGATAAAGTGAGCTTTGAAATTACTCATGGAATGTTGGTGCATTAAGAATTAATATAGTTGTATGCAAACCTTATTCTGCTTTGTCAAAGCAGGTAGTAGCGCCTGCATTTTAAACAGATCAATTCCTCTGCTGAAATAATGGAAAGGTCAATGTAAAAACATTTTTTTTTTTGTCTTGATCTGACACAGTATAGTGATATTATGTTTGGCTTACCATTGAATACATTTCCATAAAGGCCCAGTTTTGATTAGTCATTCAACAAGAGATGTGGGCTCCACAGGCTAACCGGCATTTGATGGTCCAACCCCTGCAGTCCTTGAGGTACAAGTATACTCACAATGCTGTTAGGGAGGGAGTTCCATAATTTCAACTCAGTGATGGTGGAAGAATGGTGATATATTTCAACAACTTCTGCTCTTGATGAAACAAAGTGGTACAGCATACTAAAATATCTATGAAATCCATCAATTAATACATCACAAGAATGTATGCCCTTTAATAAAATTGGTAACACTATTTAGACTACAAAATATCTGGAGTGTGGTTACACCATTGCAAATTCCCACCAAGGTGAAAACTACAGATGTTCGGCAAATGTCCAGGTGTTCTTGCATTCCTGAAGTCCAAAAGGCTCTGGGGAAACCTTTACCCAAGGTATCTTATGATACAAAGAGTGTCTCTCCATCTCCTTCGCCTAGGTAATACGGAACAGGCAATAAAAGTGGGTCAGCATTTCAGCCTTTAATGTCATGAGTATTTTCTAATTCTGAAGTTAAACTGGTGGGATAAAGTGAATGATGCCACTCCCAAAAATTCAACAGGATAACATTGATAAAAATTCAACAGGCTAACAGCTTGCTAGAACTTTTAATAAAGGTGCTGCATAAATTGTGACAAAATCATTAAAAAAAAATTGTGGAATTGCAGTCATCCACATTCTCGTTTTAGCTTTCCAGATTCTTGTACCAAAGACAATTTCACAGTATGACTAAATCTTGTATCTAATAATTTTGGAGGTAATCTATTACAATGTTGCGTAACTGGAGTTCACCAATTAAAGACTGATTGAACAGTCCTGAACGAGGAACAAATGGAGATGAGGAAATACATGGTCTCCTTGGGACCATGTGGTTTTGCTTCTAGTGTGTACAACAGACAGGGCTCCACGGCTTCCCAATCAGTACTGGAAGCCCTGGTAAAGGACTGAGTGAAAGGAAGATATGTCTAAAATCTGAGGCTTCCAAGAAGTTTGCCGGATTTGGAGTGGAAACATTTTAAAGTGACAGGCGCTCCACGACTTGCGAAGTAGATGACTTACAGTACATAAACAACTCAATATAGGTGGCCATGTTTCCAGAATGACCTGTGTTATTGCAACGGGAGGATGGTGAGGGCTTGCTGTTAACTTCACACAGATATAAAAGTGTTGCCCGGGCTTGCTGCTCTTACGGTTTTGGTTGCTGTCAGTGCGTCACTAGAATGGCGAGCGAGTGCGATAGAGCAACTCACCGACATCTTCCACAAGGGGCACCAGCGAGCTCTTCTTCACCAGCTGCCGCCTCATCCTGTTGATGTGGCTGTTGTTGCGGCTCATGTTGTAGCCCCTGCGCTTTCTTTAGGCTGCTGCCACCGACGGGACGTGCTTGATCACCATGGGAATCCCTCTCCTCCCCCCAGCTGCCGCTTCTTCCTGTCGGCAGTCGCTTTATCCGCTCCCCCTTCCACTGCCACATCCTCCCCCTCCTCCGTCTCCTTCTCCCGTTGTTTTGTCCACTCCTTCGCTCCGCCCTCTACCGCCGCCTCCTCTTCCTTCTACCCCAGAGCAGATGCCATATTTCAAGGAGGCCACCAAACCATCATGCATTATATTTGTGTTTTGGTTTTCTTTAATTATTTGTAGCTGCATTCTATTTGGTTGATGAAACGTTTGAAAGTTTTGAAGGGGCCAGAGAATGAAACAATCAAATCAATTGCTGGGCAAATGATTGCCAGCTGCACCGTGAACAGAAAACCCAGAAGCAAGTGTCGATAGATCTACAAATTTATTTATAAAGTGGGATGTATTCCTTTTCTTCACCCAAGTGATCTTATCAAAGATTTAATATATGTAGCATAGATTTTCCAAGTATTGGATCAGTCCAAACGGTGTGGGATTTCTAAAACATGAAAACTATACACATGGAGAATACTGAAGGATTTTGCTTTGGTTCTCTCACTCAGAATGTGCTGTGAATGTGGTATGCATGTATAAATGTTGATTAGAGGGCACGGAATCCTGGAATGTGAGCTCATAGCAGTTAATTGTTGCAGCCCAGGTTCTTGAAATGAATAATGGACTGACAGCTCTTCTCTCCTTCAGTTTTCTCGTGATGCACAAAAATGAAAGAAGGAACTTGTGGCGTTGCTGCACTGGAACAAGGTTTCTTGTGCTCAGCCACAGTAATCCATGCAGCCATTTGCACAGACATGCATACAGACACACACACGCACATGTGCACGCACACCTACACACACACACACACACCTGGGTGTGTCAAGACCATTGCTTTCACAAATGTTGCTGAATCATAATTCAGATGAACATTTAATAAGAACATCATGACTTGTTTTATTCCAAGGTGATATTACTTCTGATGCCCCAAAGCTTCCATGTGCTAGGAATCTCCAAAACCCAGAATGTTATTTGGACAATACAATTGCATTCACCATATGGATGTCAGTTTAAGTGTCCATGTAGAGTGTAAACAGTATCATGGAATCACCAACTATTTTCCAGAGTCTTGCTTTCTGTGCTCCTACATTGGAAGCAAAAGCCCAATGACCAGAATTTAATGAAGCTGATGTATCCACCAGCATACTTCGTAAGCACTCCAAAGGGTTTTGGCGTGTATGAGCAATTGGACCCTCTGGAATTTATGCTGACTACTAGTCATTGGTGAACTGTTGCTCCTTGATATGGGCAGATTTGCTTTTATAAAGGGGCTTTTATGAATCAGGCCATCCCATTATACTCCATAGTGAATGCTGTACTTTGGAAGTGTGTTCATGGTGTAATGTAGAACACCACAACCGATTTTCACATCACAAGCTTCTACAAACAAGTTAGATGTGTTGACTAGAAGATCTGTTTTTGTAAAAAAGTGTGATGTCACTGCATAACGTATTTGACCAAAAATGCTATGCAGTGATGTCACACTTATTTACATTTACTGTGGAACTTCCCCTTTAAAAGAAGAGTGAAACTAGTTTAGCTTTATTTATGTTCTTTCAATTAGCCGGACTTTATGTTCTCCTTAATCATTGTAATTGCACCAGTGTTGCCTGATTGATCCTAGAGACTCAATGGATATTGTTGATGCCGACTCCATCTCTGGATTTATGTGTCATTACTTATTTTTGGTTATATTTTGTGTCTATTCTTATTTGCAAATAAAGGCAGCAACCACCTTTGGGAGGCTAACAAAGGGAGCAGGGAACTCACAATCAAGACCAAGGTAAGTAACCATCTACAAAACGTGCATTTTGAGCACATCACTGCACAGCAGTGAACCTTGAATGGCTTACCTGCATAAAGAACGGAAACGGATTCATTTTCATTTCCGCTGTCTTCACCCTGAGAGTTTCTTAGCAGCACAAAATCATCAATGAATCTGTCCTCTCCCTGACCAACATGCCTGGCATCCTTGCGATCCTCAAGCAGAAGCTTCTCCATGGCTTGCATATGTGCAGAGGATAGAAAATGGATGGACCTCCAAAGATGTGCTATACGGGGAGGTCACCAATGGACACTGGCCAAGAAGTAAACCAAAGCTGCACTACAAAGGTACAATTAAAAGAGATATGGAAAATGTTAACATTGGCACGAATGCAAGCAGTTGCTTCGATTGTGAATAAATATGGATAAAGCCTCTTTAGGGTGTTGATTGTTAAGTTGTTTTGGCTTTCTATAATAGCATTTAAATGTGCATGTGCACCAAACTGATCCAAATTTGTACAAACTTTGTGCACAGCCAGTTCATTAAGCAGATCCTGCAGTCAAAGCCCATAATTCATCATCATTGCCCAGGCAAAGTTTATATTATAATCCCCAAAACATCTGTGAAATGTAATCCCCAAAATTTTGTGTACAGTGGACACCATGGGAATTTAATTTAGTTTAGTTTAGTTTATTGTCACGAGGTACAGTGAAAAGCTTTTGTTGCATGCTAACTAGTCAGTGGAAAGACAATACATAATTACTATCAAGCCATTCACAGTGTACAGATACATGATAAGGGAAAGAGATTTTAAAGTGTGGAGCAATTGTGATGTGTGATAGCAGATCCACTTCTGTGACGAGCACATAAATAGTCACCTGGGTTGGGCGCCATCTTGGAATAGGTATTGTATTATCTCTCTATGCATTTCTGACCATACATCATGTTATTTGAGTTTATACAATTCCTCCTCTACTTGAGTCTTCAACATGTATGGTTCTGATCAAGACCTGCAGTAAATTGGCTCAACGTTTGGCTTAATCTGTACGTGAGCGTCATGCTCCTTAATGGCACCATATGAATCTTTGAACACGTCTGTCTATTGCTCTAATAGTTTGTACTTTACATAGATATGAAGTTCATACATTTGGAAGAATACAGTCTTCCAATTGATTTGTAATTCTTTGAGATATTTGAAATTGATTTGTTTGTATGGTTGGCTCCTGTGAATGGGTTTATATTTTGACTATAATGGAAATTATAGTTCAGTGTCTTGCAAGAATGTTTTCAGACTTAGATTGCTACATGTCAATGGCACTTTGCTGAGCTTCTTACTCAAAGTACCTCTGTTCCCGATTGAGCAGGCAGCAGCTGTATCAATATCTGCACCGATATATTGATCACTAGGTTTAATTTTAATTTTAACATAACAGCATTTTCTATTATTGTTGTTGATGGCATATGCGCTGTTTAAACTTTGCACTTCATACGGCTCTGAGCTTCAATATGAAGAAACCTTTCCATTTTGGCTTTCTATTATCAGTGCTGCCCTTAGATTGAGAATCAATGCAAAGTAATACATTTTGTGCTTTCCATTCTGGTGCTACTTAGGTACTGACAATGTACGATGTATCTTTAATAGGTGAAGCATTTTATTGCTCTATTCTTGCATATTTGGAAGGGACAATCTTCATGATTATGATTGCAGCTTTCCACGTCAGTTTCACCTCTCACGGAGTATGCAGAAGAGAATATGGGTCGCAGTATGGGTAGCGCAGTGGTGCTTGTAGTTGTGCCACTGCTCCACAGTGTGGCAGAACCAGATTCAATGTTCACCTTGGATGCTGTCTGTGTGGAGTTTGCACTTTCTCCCTGTAATCACATGGGTTTTGTCCTGGTTACTCCAGTGTCTTCCCTGATCCCAAAGATGTATGGGTTGGTAGGTTAACTGTAAATGCCCCCTGGTATGTAAAAGAATGGTCGAATCTGAGTGAGGGGGGCCAATTTGGTGGGAATGTTGGGAGAATATAAAATAGGGTTAGTGTAAATGGGTGGTTGATGGTCAGTGTGGACTGTTGTATGACTGTATACTTCATGGAATTAAACCTTTATTTGGTCTTGCAAAGCAGCAGTTGTCAGGGAAAACAGTATATGTATCCAAGCATATTTCTGTTACTAACTCTTATGTTCTTTGATAGTTTTGTTTTGAGCAGACACATTTCGGTCCTTCAATCTCAATTTCAACAGTATTGCTTTCTCTGAAAAACATCTCCATCAATTCCATAGAACAATTGACGAGCTGCTTTATCCCAGTGCTCAAGGCTCATGATACAGTGGACTGAGTTGAACTGTTATCTTGCATTGTTCCTGCTTTAAGCATTACAAGGTTTATACTTGTCAAATGCGCACACTACCTTTTATCCCTCCTGCTCACATTGAACCTTGAGTCCTGGCAGTTTATTTTTGCTTGTTGAAGCTACTGTGACACAAAATGACTTTCGGATTCATCATACCATCAGTTGTCTGATGCTTTTTACAACTTTGTTTCTTCAGACAGCTTCAATACTTTTTCTGCTCATCCGCACTGCCATTGTAACGTGAACGTCTCTGAGGTTTCCTAGTCTCAGATGTAAATATATGCAGTGTGCAGTTATTTGTGAAAAAGTTCTGCATGGTGGACATTAGGGTTCTTCTCAGATTCTTCTCGCACAAGGACATAATAACGAACACAGGCAATGAGATTACTTAGTTCAACATGCTGAAGATGTTGGAAATTCATCCGTTTCTTTGGCTTCATGTGGAAAAGCTTCCACTCTTTATCGGCCAGCAGAGTAAGACAATGATCTCCTGGGTCTTTTGTTACATGAAAGCAGCCTCCTAGTAACACCCTGGCCTGGAGGTATATTGCTGCCGCTCAGTCACATTATTCGGCTCACTTGAGTATTGTAACAACCATTGTATCAGATTGGATAGATGATCTGAAAGCTTAAGATAAGCATGGGAGATGGAGACCTGCTGAATTGAGAAGGATCGCAGAAGATGGTGGCTCCATCAGATGAGGAAGAACATGAGTGACTTCATCCTTCCGATCATTTATCAGGATGATGAGGAGTAGTATGGGAGGCAGGTATCTGGTGAGGTTGGGGACACTTCATTTGCTGAGCGATGATGGCAGCTGAATAACGTGTGGCCACTTTTATCAGATGGATCCCAGGGGACTTATTCACCTGGTGAATAAGAGAGATTCAGCACCACCTCCTTCTCGATCTCAAACTGCCCTAGCATATTTGTATTCTCCACACTGACCTCACTGTCCCCCAAGTCCTTCTCCTCGGTGAATACACATGCAAAGTACTCATTTAGTACCTCACCTACATTCTCCAACTCCAATCATAGATTCCCTCCTTTCTCTTTGAGTCTTATATTATGAGATGCAAGGAACTGCAGGAACAGGTCTGGCAATGTCTCTGGAGAACATGGATAGGCGACCCTTCTTCAGACTGATTGTATGAGTTGGGGGGG
Organism: Rhinoraja longicauda; assembly: GCF_053455715.1. Lineage (NCBI taxonomy): Eukaryota > Metazoa > Chordata > Chondrichthyes > Rajiformes > Arhynchobatidae > Rhinoraja > Rhinoraja longicauda. Next base: position 58,787,440 of record NC_135959.1, read on the forward strand.
ATGAAAACTGGAAGGGAGGTGAGGGTAGTTCAAAGTCTGGCAAGTGATAGATGGATAAAGGTGAGCGGATAACAGGGGAAGTGGGGGGCACATGGTTGGACAAAGGCCAGGAATAAAAAGACAATAAGTGTGAGATATGAAGAGAAGAGGTGCGAAATGAGAACCCAGAGGAAGGAAAATAGGTGTGGGGGGGGGGGGGGGGGGGGGGGAGAAAGATTGAAATGATGTGAAACCACATGGGGCACAGGGAAGAGAGGGAGAAAAAGGTGGAGGGGAAGAAGGGAGGGGGGCTATTTGTAGATTAGTTAGTTTGTCTCCCACTTGTCTTTCTATTCCACAGCCCTACAATATGCTTGTAAATCTCTGGTAAATTATGATCTCAGCAAGATTGGCCCATCATCATTGGATTCCATAGGGAAACCAGGAAGCCACGCAGTTGGGAAATGGTGGGCAGAGGTCTGCCAGTGATATTGTGTGTTTTACATCGTTGCAGGGGTCCTAAAATGCTCCTCTACCTGCTTTGAGAAATTTCGACTGTTGGCATTTATTAGAAAGACCTGAACCATGTGACATTGCTACCTCAAAATCACAGCATTTTGTGGTCATGAAGAGTTGGAATTTAAGTTGTGAAGCACCACAAGACCTGTGACATTCTATGTTAGGTTTTCTAAATGGCAGCTCATTCTTAACCATTGCAATCTTGCTCCTTCTCGACCTCAGCGCAGCTTTCGATACAGTGGACCACACCATCCTTATTGACCGTCTCCGGTACGGGGTTGGCGTTGATGGCACTGCCCTGAGCTGGTTCGTTTCCTACCTCAAAAATAGGAGTTTCTCCATCAACATAGGCAATTATTCCTCTTCCCCAGCTAGCCTCTCCTGCGGGGTTCCACAAGGCTCCATCCTAGGCCCCATTCTCTTCTCTCTATACATGCTCCCCCTCGGCCAAATCATTCAAAGGCACGGCATTACTTTCCACTGCTATGCAGATGACATACAGCTTTATCTCCCCCTAAAACCCAACAACCGGTCAAATTTAATCAGCCTCATGCACTGCCTTGAGGACATAAAATGTTGGATGGCACAGAACTTCCTTCAACTAAACGAGAGCAAGTCTGAGGTCATCCTATTCACCCCTCGCCCCCCCCCCCCCCCCCGACTCCATCAAAACGATAACAGGCAGCCTTGGAAGCCTATCCTCCCTAGTCAAACCGCATGTCAAAAACCTTGCCGTGATATTTGACTCTGCATTAAAGTTTGACAAGCAAGGGAACGCTGTGGTAAAAGCCAGCTTCTTCCAGCTTCGTACCATAGCTAAAATCAAACCATTCCTCCAATTTGACGACATTGAAAAAATCATTCACGCATTCATTTCCTCCCGCCTAGACTACTGCAACTCCCTATACACTGGAATCAGCCAATCATCCCTGTCCCACCTGCAATTGGTCCAAAACACCGCAGCGAGACTCCTGACGGTTACCCATAAAAGGGACCACATCACCCCGATTCTGGTCTCTCTCCACTGGCTCCCAGTACGGTACAGAATCAACTTCAAGCTCCTCCTAGTCACATACAAAGCCCCAAACGGGCTTGCCCCCCCCATATCAAAAATCTTCTAACCCACCACTCTATCTCCAGGTCCCTCAGGTCGGCCGATTTGGGGCTACTCACTATCCCGCGGTCTAGGCTTAAGCTCAGGGGTGACCGCGCTTTTGCGGTTGCAGCTCCTAGACTGTGGAACAGCATCCCTCTCCCCATCAGAACTGCCCCCTCCATCGACTCCTTTAATTCCAGGCTCAAAACCTATTTCTACTCCCTAGCATTTGAGGCCCTCTGAGGGGGCGCTGTGAACTGTTTATGTATGTGCTGTTAAGTTTGTGTGCCATTGTATGTTCGTTTCTTAGTACCTGAACTGATGTACAGCACTTTGGTCAACGTGGGTTGTTTTTAAATGTGCTATACAAATAAAATTGACTTGACTTGACTTGACTTGATTGGATGAGTATCAGATAATTGCAGGAATTGCACAATTAACATAAATTATGCTGGATACGGAATGTTAGTGTTGCTATTTCATGGTACAAGGATGCTGTTAATGGAATGATTAAAGGTGCTGATATGTTGCTCAACCGTCTAGGCACAGAAGGGGACAATTAAAAATCTGCAGTCTCACTATTGCACCCTATTCCTCAAGGCATATTTGAGCATCACATTTCAAACTTTTCTCTTCCTGCCATTGCTTTCTCGCTTCTTTTGCTTTTCCTCCATCCAGTCTGTCATTCTCATTCTTTGAGCATTGTTGTTGAACTCGTTCCACAGCTTCCCGTCCTAGTTTATCTTAGAGCAACTACTGGAGCTGAAAGATGAGGAAAATTATTCATGTTGTGGTGCTTCAGGAATTCTTGGCCCTGGAGTATCAGGCCCCATGGAGTGACATGAAAGGCAATAGATAAAATGAAACTAGGCCTATCACAGTACCCGCTGATCCTGCCTCTTAGCACTGAGGGTGGTGTCGGCTGTGTTGTATTTTGTTCTTGACCCTTCTTCAGACTGATTCGGCCTGCTGAGCTACTTCAGCACTTTGTGTGTCTCACCTGAAAACTAGGCACCGATGCCACTGGTCTGCACCAGTGGGCCCTTCTTCACCGGCGTCTGCACGGTCTGGTTGAAGTGCAATACTTGCAGCTCTCATTGTAGCCCCCGCTGTCATCTGTTTCTTCAAGCCGCTGCCAACGACAAGACGTGCTTGGTCACGATGGGGCTCCCTCCCTCTCACCTGTTGCCAGTTCTTCCAGTCGGCAGTCTTCCCTCTGTCGCTCTGGCCACTCAGCCTCTCCTCCCACCCCTCCTTCTCCCCTGTAGTCGCCGACACCTTCCAAGGTGGAGGAGGCGGTGGAGTGGGGAGCGTACAAAGTGATGGCTGACAGGAGGAGCGGCAGCTGGTGAGAGGGGAGGGAACCCCATGGTGACCGAGCCGATATACTCATGTTTAAGTATTTTCTCCTGTGTGCCATTATCATTGTGTTACCCATTGAGTTCCCTAATTAAGTGCTGATGTTTGGCTCAGTCTTAGTTTTTTAATCATGCTGAACGTTGTTCTCTTGTTCAGGATTTTTTCCACGCTGAGCCTTATACTTTTGTTTATCAGGATTCTAGTAAAAAGTATTTTTGTGTTAACTGATTCCTGTGCCTTCTCTGTGCTCAGGTCTACATATCCCTTGATATTGTTATAAGGTTGGGTATAAAATGTTTTCCCATTACTCATTTTGCATTACAGCCGTAACAATTACATACCAAAGATATATGCAACATCCCTTTCAAATACATTACGTTTTACCTGACTGCATGTAACTCCTGAAGGTTTGCTGTGGACTGTATTTACCATGACAAAATAAGCTGCAACAAAATCCTGGAGAGGTTCAGGAGATTACATCATGAGGTTAAATGAAGCTCCTGCATGAAACCATTAAAGGTCAGAGAGGGGAACATTTTACTTTTTGTGTGTGTAGTAAAAAATAGATTTTTTTTAAAATAGAGGATTTTACTCAGTATTGTGTATCAAGCTTGGCCCTGCTGAGCTCGTATTCAGGGCCTGTCTTTTTAAGTAACAAAAACCTACACCCAGCAACAAATATCTATGGCCAGTGACAAACAACACCTCTTTTTCAGATCATCACCCAGAACCAGCTGCTGTTTCCATTCTTGGCCACGAGATTTAGTTGTGACTGAAAATGCCACTGGTTCAAATTCCACATCAAATGTGCAGAGTTGATGTCATTCCTTGTACAATGCCCCCTTAGGCCTCGGAAACAAGGTCATGATGTTCTGAGTTGTGCCGATTAATTTATTGGAAATTAAATTCCAGCCATGAGCTTGGTACATAGATTTAAAGTCTTTGATATTTGGAGACGAAGCTTTTCATTGATGTGTCCTTTGCCTGTTTCATTATGTTTTGGGAAAATACATCAGAAGTCTCTTTCACATCTAACTAATTAGATTGTTTCCTTCACAATTCAGAGTAACAAATTCATGCAAAGCAAAATGAAGATATTTGGAAGCTCTTTCCCAAATTCATCTTAGTCTCTTGCCATTTCCCCATACCTCTGCTTGCCATTTCCCCATACCTCTGCTTGCCATTTCCCCTTACCTCTGCGCATTTGCCCCGTCGCATAAACTCTATTGCAATTACCCATACCCAAAAAACAACCACCTGAACATTTTTCAAAAAACAGAGAACTCTTCCCCCTGTTTTTTCATCTAGGATCGAGTGGATGTGGAAAGGATGTTTCCACTAGTGGGAGAGTCTCAGACTAGAGGCCATAGCCTCAGAATTAAATAATGTTCCTTTAGGAAGGAGATGAGGAGGAATTTCTTTAGTCAGAGGATGGTGAATCTGTGGAATTATTTGCCACAGAAGGCTGTGGTGGCCAAGTCAGTGGATATATTTAAGGCAGAGATAGATACATTCTTGATTAGTACAGGTGTCAGAGGTTATGACTGAGTAATGCTGACATGGAAACAGAGTTATTGTATTACCTGTGATCCACTCATCTAATGGGGGCTCTCTGGGGATCACATTCACTTCACCTGTTTTCTGGGGTGCCAAAGTTTTTCAAGCAGGAAAATAAAGTTCAAATTAAAAAAATTCTACATTAACTATAATTTTCTTATGTAAAATAGGACAGAGTATTTGGATTCTCATTATCACTCCAAAAAAAAATCTGTACCAATAACTGAAATAAAAACAAAATATTCTTTTGCATGTGCCATGCCCATAAACCAAAGCTATGTTTTATATTTAAATATAATAACATGCCAGGCTCCATAAATTGCATTATGTTTCTAAATGACTCTTTGAAGCCTAAGCAGCCACTGACATTGGTGATCTGAATGCAATCGATAAAACGAGTGGGTAATTGCAATATTTCTGAATCTGATGGACTGGATTAACGCATAATTGCTAATTATAGAAGGTTCTGTTGCATAAAAAAAACAATAACATGTCTTCAGTAGCATTTAAAATGTGACAGATCGGTAATTGTGTTTAATGATATTAGTGGACAATTTCTTAATCTGTTCACATGACATTCCTTGGCTTATTATTTCAGTGGATGTATTAAACTAATTAAAGGCTGATTTATGAGATCGTGCTGAGAGTTTGGAACCTTGCCCACAATGAAATGGAATCCAAGTCCAGGCTTGGACTTTATTCCTTGAAGCGCTGGAAGCTGAGGGGTGATCTTATGAAAGTATGTAAAACGATGAGGGGAAGTGATTGGGTGAAAGTACGGAGTCTTCAACCCATGGTAGGGGAATCAAAACTAAGAGGACATATGTTTAAGGCAAAAGGGGCAAGATTTGACCTGAGGGGAAATTTTTTCACTCTGAGGGTGGTGTATATATAGAATAAACTGCTAGAAGAGGTAGTTGAGGCAGATATTATAATAGCATTTAAAAGACACTTGGACAGGTACATGGATAGGAACATTTTGAGGGATATGGGCCAAACGTGGGCAAATGGGACTAGCTTAGATGGCACATCTTGATTGGCATGGAGGCGTTGGGCTGAAGGGCCTGTTCCACGCTGTATGACTATGACTTTGTGACTCTTTGAACTCTGCACTGACAGCACCTCCCATTCTCCTTCCATGGGAAGCATCTGGCAGAAATACCAGGGGGGGTTCTAACAAAATCAAAAGATACCATTAGCAAGGGAGAGAACTGGGACGATAGGTTAATGCTACATGAGTACGATTACTTGTATGGTGAGGTAAAACCATGTCTTATTTACTTAAGTTTAGTCAATTACGCATTTAGCTGGTGTCTTTGTTGCAAGTTCCCATTTCGGTCAATTACTAATGTTAATTGTGTGGATGCAATGATCAAAAAATGTATTTATACCATGCCTGTTTTTTCAGGGGAAAAACAGACACACAATGCTTCAACATGTTGATAAGCAAAAGCATGTACATTCCTTCTTGCTATGCATCGCCCGCATCACTATGGTCAAACCTTCTACAAAGTTATCCATGATGCAGGTCTGAAACTAGTGGAAATCCCTTTGCATAAATAAATAGTGGGCCAAACACATTTGTGTCCCATGCTGTAAAATTAGTCAGCAACTGAATCTAGCATGGATGATGCATTTTGTTGTCAGTATTCTCAGATGCTTGCCAATTAAAGCAGCAATCTGTAACAAAATCGTAGAAGAGACTTTGTACTGTTGCTATAGAGCCAGCCTTCCTTATTACTGGCTCAGTGTGGATGGAACTGCTGCCCACTGTTCAGTGCTAGAAAACAAAGGGGACTAATGAACTAACGTTGCATGGCTCTGCCACCAGAGTTATTGGGAATGTGTCACTTGAGCTGCACAGGGATTTTGCCCCATTAACAGATAATAATGAGTCAGAGTACTGAAGGGAGATCGATAATCTGGTTGAATGGTGCCTGAAATACAATCTTGCTCTCAACTTGAGGAAGACCAAGGAGCTGATTGTTCAAGAAGGTAAACCAGTCTTCATTGGCAGGAGGGTGGTGGAGAGAGTCAACAGGTTCACATTCTTGAGGCGTTCATACCTCTGATGATCTATCGTGAGACCAGCATATTGATAGAATCACAAAGAAAGCTCACCAATGCCTCTCATTCCTTAGTTGTTTGAGGAGATTCAGTATGTCACTGAATCAATCTTTTAAAAGTGTACAGTTAACAGCATGCAGAGCCTGGTTCTGAAATATGAACATCCAAGAATGAACCAGGCTGGTGATCATGGTGGACATCATGGGTACTGACTTCCCCACCATCAAAGGAATCCACAGGAAACATTGCCTCAAGAAGGTAGCTAATGCGATCAAAGACCCACACCATTCTGGCCACGCACTCGTCTCACTGCTACCATAGGAAGAAGGTACAGGTGCCTGACAACCATTACCACCATGTTCTGGAATAGCTTGAACATCAACCATTAGGTTCTTGAACCATGCTGCACAACCCAAACAACAACCCTACCTCCACACCGACCCACTGTGGACTTTGCACTCCGATGGCTGATCTACGTGATTTATATTTTGCACTGTTATAATCTAGTTTACTTGGAATACCTGATAACTTATTGTATATTTTTTAATTGTTGTTATAACCAATGTGCCTGTAAATAATGTCTGGTAATAAGCTGGTAATAATTTCATTCTGACGGTTCATATCCAGTGCACATGACAAATAAATTTGTGAAAATTACAATTTAGTTACCATTAGTGTAAGAAAATAACTGCAGATGCTGGTACAAATCGAAGGTATTTATTTCACAAAATGCTGGAGTAACTCAGCAGGTCAGGCAGCATCTCAGGAGAGAAGGAATGGGTGACGTTTCGGGTCGAGGCCCTTCTTCAGACTGAATTTAGTTACCATTAGATCATGATGTTCCTGATGGTCATGTGGTAAAGTCTAACACCTCTAGCTGTGCCACCTTAAGAAGACATCACACTGGGGATATTTACTGAATGCATGACTTCTGCACTTACATGGATATGACAGCTAATGAACTATCTTGTTTCAGGACAAAATTTCAGCACACATGGGACAGAAGCTGCTGTGTAGCTGGTCAACAGATTGTAATTTTGTAGGAGAGACAGTTTCATTTTTGGAACAGTTTGGTCAAGGCAGTAATTTTTATTTTCAATGATTTTAAGGCTGAGGTAATAAATATTTTTGGTAAATGATCTTTATATTTCTGGCAATATTGCAATTATTCTGACTGGTCTCAATAGCATTATTACATCAGGTTCTAACACTGAAAAAGTGGTTCAATCAATGGTTCAATGGCACTTTATTATTACATTTACCGAGGTACAGTGTACATTCACCGTCCGGCGCGGCCTGGAACATGGGAACGACACCAGCCTGGCCGCGGGAGAAGACGGCAGGGGAAGGGAAAAGACATTCTGGCCTTCCTTCACAGTGAGGAGGGGACTGGAGGAGACTCACTGTGATGGATGTTTCTTTTTTTTGTGTGTTGGTTGGGGTTGTGGAAATGGCTTGTTTTATTGCTTTATTATTGGACTGTGGGTGACTAATATCTTGAATCTTGAATCTCTTGAACTCATTTTTGCATCCAGTTCAGTAACAGTATTACTATACATAAGCACAACCTTAGATGAAGTACAAGTGTGTATGAATAGGACACAGATACAGTATACTGGAATTGCCAGTTTTTGGCACCATTTTCAAGTCCAGGTTATTGTAAGTGTAGAGTTCTTAACCTGCTCGTAAAGGCTCATTGTCCTGGTGGCACTGCAGGGTGGACTTGCCTAGTGAAGACGTTGGTGTCCTCCACTGCAGGGTGGACTTGCCTAGTGAAGATGTTGGTGTCCTCCACTGCTGCTCCACCGCTCCGTGCCGCTGCAGGTCGCCTCAAGTCCATGCCAGTCCATGTCTCTTGGAGAGGTGCCCGATTTGATTCTCGGCAAGATCTCCTAATGCTCCTCTTTTGGGTCAAAATGTTATAGATGCATATTTCCACACATTGGTTTATAAAACATCCTATAAACTTTTAAAAGTAAGAAATTGATCTAATGGCACAAGAGGACTTCATATTGAACTCATGATGTGGCTTTTTACAATCTAAAGCCAGGACTGCTACATATTTCTGTTTTGAACAGCATACGGAGAAATCTTCATCTGGAATTAATGAGATAAAGTTTTTTTTAAATGTCACTCAGGCATACAACTGGAAATATGGATTGCTATTATTAATCACTGATTGAAAGGAAATGGAACTCAGGCAGATTCTTGTTCCCATGGTGGAAAGACTAGAGGGCATAGCATTAAGGTGAGAGAGCTAGATTTAAAGGAGATGTGCAGGCCAAGTGTTTTACACAGAGGCTGGTGGGTGCCTGGAACATCTTGCCAGGGGTGGTGGTGGAGGCAGATACAATAGTAGCATTTAAGAGGCTTTTAGACAGGCACATGGATATCCTGGGATTTGAGGGATATGAATCACATTTAAACAGAGGAGTTTAATTTGGTATCAAATGCAGCAAGGAGACTGTGGGCCAAAGAGCCTGTTACTGTCCTGTGCTGTTCTATATTCTATACGGGGCAACTATCTGAGTGCATTTTTTTCACCCCGATTGGCTGTTCAAAATTCTTCCTAATATATTTATTTCTGTTTGTTTAAAGGTAAACTAGCCCTTGCAATTGTTTTTGTTCTCACAGCTTCTAATCACTAAGTTGCACTTGGCAACTTGGCCTATGTCTGTGTCCTCGTGCAAGTAGTCGCAGCAGTATTTCCTTCCTGGATTGCCTGTGAATGTCAGTTAGTGAATGCTTTAGATGACAGGACTATCACAGCCATTTATGATATTCCTGAATTTGCATTGTAAACATTAATAGATTTGACAAGACATTGTGGATTAATTCACAATCCAGGTTTAACCTTCATCTCCACAGGAGGTGCTAAGATCAATAATTCTTTTGGAAATATATACAGCAACAAGGAAACAAAGGCAACTAAAACTGTTGTGTTGTGCAGGAAGAGACTGCAGGCAGACACAAAATGTTGGAGTAACTACGGAACCAGCAGCATCTTTGGATAGAAGGAATGGGTGATGTTTTGGGTCGAGATCCTTCTTCAGAAGAGTCTTAACCCGAAACGTCACCCATTCCTTCTCTCCAGAAATGCTGCCTGTCCGACTAAGTTACTCCAGCATTTTGTGTCTTTCTTTGGTTTAAACTAGCATCTGCAGTTCCTTCCTACACAAGGAACTGCAATTGCTGGTTTACAGCATATTGAAGCTCGATACAAAATGCTAGAGTAACTCAGCAGGTCAGGCAGCATCCCTGGAGAAAAGCAATGGGTGATGTTTCATGTCAGAACCCTCTTTCAGAACATTCTTTTACAAATCTTGCCGTCTGAAGAAGGGTTCCGACCCGAAACGTCATCTATTCCTTTTCTCCAGAAATGCTGCCTGACCCGCTGAGTTACTGCAGCACTTTGTGTCTATCTGCCGTGTGGGCTTTTAGTATTTTCTGGCAGAGTACTCCTCCAGACCGATCAATTTTCTTTGAACATCTGCTTTCCAAATCTCAATAAAACTTTTCAGATTTCTTTACGAAGGAAATTTCCTGGCCAGCTGCTCTGCAGTGCTCAGACTAGTTCAACAATGCACTCTGAAAATGATAGAACAAGCCTGAATAGATATTGGTCAAAATCAGTCTTTTCTTTATTGCAAATGACATTGAAACAGTTGCAAAGAACAGGGCCACTGAGCTAAATTGTTAAATAATAGCATAAAAAATGGAATGCCAAAACAGATTGCAAAGCATTAAAATAATCTGACATGAGCTACATTGAATGTGTTGCCCTTGGCACAGTGGACATGCTTCGGTGCCCTTGGATTAGTTGGTCTTTGGTCCATTCCAGGATTAGAGGAGCACATAATCTAGACTGACGTTTTTGTGCAGTTCTGAGATAGTGGTGCATTATCGGAGATGTCATCACTTGGACAAAAGATTATCCCAAGGCTCTTGTCTGCATGTTGCACCAAACATCTCATGGCATTAATTGAAGAGCAGGTGGTTGTCCTGGCGAACAGTTAGATATGAAACAATGCCACCAAATGAAGCATGACAAGGCATTGTTGTTGATTTCTACTTAGTTGCTTTATTTCTTGTTTGTAGGGTCAACAAAGGAGCAAATTGTCTGCAAGATTTGCCACTGCACTTTAAAATTAGGCAGAATAATGTATCCTGAAGAGGACTTTGGATACTGCTAGAATGCACCTGTTTAGTTTTGTTTATTATTGTCACGTGTACTGAGGTACAGTGAAAAGCTTTTATGTTGCAAGCTATCCAGTCAGCGGAAAGACTATACATGATTAAATCAAGCCGTTCACATTGTACAGGTACAGGACAAAGGGTTTAACGTTAAGTAGAAGATAAAGTCTAGTCAAGCCCGATTAAAGATAGTTTGAAGGTCTCCAATGAGGTAGATGGGAGCTCAGGAGAACTCTCTAGTTGGTGAGAGGATGGTTCAGTTGTCTGATAACAGCCAGGAAGAAACTGTCACTGAATTTGGAGGTATGCATTTTCATACTTCTGTACATCTTGTCTGATGGGAGAGGGGAGAAGAGGGAGTGATTGGGCTGAGACTGATCCTTGATCTTACGATAGTACTACTTACTATAACAGTTAGGACATGTGGGCTTCAATTAATAATGATTAGTTTATTCTGATAGTTTAGGTTTATTATTGCCATGTGTGCCGAGGTACAAAGAAATGCTTTGTTTTGCATGCTAACCAAACAGATCAGATATACCATACATAAATATAATCAAGTCAAACTCAAGTACAATAGATAGAGCAAAGGGGACTACGCAGTGGGCAGAATATTGTTCTCAGCATTGTAGCTCCATATAGTGCATTAGTTCCCTTGACAAAGTTCAATGTCCTCTGTGGGGGAGAGGTGAATCAGAGAGTACCCTAGTTTACAGAATGACGGTTAAGGAGCCTGATGACAGAGGGGGCAGAAGCTATTCCTGATCAGGTGGTGCACGTTTTTAAGCTTTGATACATTCGGATGGACAGGAGCAGGGAGTAGAAGAAATGACAGATGTGGGACAAGTCTTATTATGTTGGCTGCTTGTTCGAGGCAGCATGAAGGATAGATGGATAGATAGATCAATGGTGGGAAGCCATGTCTGTGTGATGGACTGGGCTACATCTACAACGTTCTGCAATTTTGTGGGCAAAGCTATTCCTAAACCAAGCTGTGATGCAACCTGCCAGTATGCTTTCTATGGTGCATCTGTAGAAGTTTGTCAGAGTCATTGGAGACATGCTGAATTTTCTGTCTCCTTGAAAAGGAGACGGGTTGGTGTGTCTTCTTTGCTGTTGCATCAATGTGGTTGGTCCACGACAGATCATTGGTGATATTAACACCAATGAACTTGGTCTCAACCATTTTCACTTCTGCAGCATTTATGCTGATTGGGCACGTACTCTGCCACACACCCTGAAGTCAATAATTAGCTCCTTCATCTTGCTGGCATTGAGGGAGAGATTCTTGTCTGACACCATGGTGCTGTTCACTATCTTCCTTGACTATGACGATTCAAAAGTAATTGACACTATATTGCAATCAGTCACAGATTTATCAATGCACTAGTATCCAGTATCTTCCAGTATGCGTCTTATTCTGATCTATAAAATTATTGTAACTTTGAAGAGCTTTAATAGATGTCTGGGTTTGGGCATAGATGCTATAGGTAAATTCTGTGTCATCTGGAGCAGCTGAAATAATGTGCAGATTCCCCTTTTTGGGACTTCAAATGAAGAAGTTGTTCTCTCGGAGCTGATATTGTTTCCAAAAATTACATTCCTGCCTGATTTCTTAAGTTGCATTTTGCCATCCACTGCTAGGTGTCCTTTCTTCTTATCTCAGTATCACTTACACTCTCTTAAAAAAAAAATTGCTTGGGGAAAGACTTCCAGTACATCAAAAACAATGTCCCCTGCTATTAATTTATGATGTCCTTGTTTCAGGACCAAAACGCTGGGAGTTGTACTTGGACTGTGCATTACAGTTACATCATGACAGAGCAGAATTCCTGACGCCCTTTGTGCCATTTCCATGGAAGTCACAAACCTACACAGCAAGTGGACTGCTTGGGCCAAACAAATTTGACTTAAGTTCTTTATCTCTTAACCATTCATGAATTTATGTCCAAGTACATGATGCAGACGCTCTGCGAATTTACAATACTTTGATTGGTCTTTGAATGGAATAGAGTCATAAAGTCACGGAGTCTTACTGCATGGAAGCAAGCATTTTCAGCCCAACTCGTCCATGCCAACCAAGATTCCCCATCTAAGCTGGTGCCGTTTATGGCCACGATCCTTCTAAATCGTTCCAATCCATGTATTTGTTCAAATGTCTTTGACATGTTATTGCACCTATCTTTGACATGTTACAGCACATTCTATTTACCCACCCTGGTAACAAGACTCTGTGCATTCACTCTATCTATTGCCTCTTATAAGATTACATTTCAGCCGCCTGCACTTCAAGTAATAAAGTCCAAGCCTGCCCAATCTCTCCCTATAGCTCAGGTCCTCAGTACCTGGCTTTATCCTTGTAAATCTTCTCTGCACCCATTTCACATTTTCAACTTAATGGCATGTTTCTTACAGCAGGATGACCAAAACTGAACAGAATACTCTAAGTGTGGCCTCACCTATATCTTGTACAACTCCAATATAATGAAACATTGTTGCAGTCATTTCCCTGACTGATGAAACCCAACATGCCAAAAGCCTATTTCACCCCTTATCTTCCTGCAAAGCCACTTTCAGGGAAATATGTACTGTACTCCTAGGTCCCTTTGCTCAACAACACTCCCCAGGGACCTATTGTAACTGTGAAGGTCCTGCCCTTGACGAGCTTCCAAAATGCAACACGTCACATTTATCTGAATTAAACTCCTATTGCTATTACTCGGCCACTTGCCCAGTTGATCAAGATCAACCTGTAATTTGTGAGATATGTCTTCATTGTCTACGATATCACATATTTTAGAACATCTGCAGACCTTTTTATCATGCCTTGTACATTCTTAAAATAGACACAAAATGCTGGAGTAACTCAATGGGACAGGCAGGATCTCTGGAGAGAAGGAATGGGTGACACTTTGGTCAGAACCCTTCTTATATTCTTAAATTATGTTATATTCTTACATAATATGATATATTTTTATTATGGTATATTCATATCCAAAATTCTGACAAACACCAATTGGCCCAGCACTGATCCATGAGATACACCACTCATCACAGGCCTTCAGTCTGAAAAAGACTATCTTCTAACATGACCCTCTGTTTCCTACCATAGAGCCAATTCTCTATCCAGTTAGCTAGCTCTCCCTGGATCCCATGTGATCTAAAGATGCAATCTCATTTGATCAAATAATCATTCTCCCAACCTCTGACTGCATGTGGCTAATGTATAGCTCCCCACCATCTCAAATAGATGAGGATTGAAATATTCTTCCAATTTCTGCAGATAAGATGCCTGCAGATTTTTGTTGAATTACTAAATTAGTGAGCACCTGATACACTGCAGAAACAGTTTTATGAAGTGATATTGTTTTTTTCATTCGTTAACTGCAACCAGCTGATGGCTTAACATTTTCAGCGCTCTCTCTCAGATAAAGAAGATCATTGGCCATGAAAAACATCTGCACCCAGTCCACAGGCTATGAATAATTCCCCAACCTTGGTCCACACTCCCTAGCTGCCTGTGAAGTCTGCTTGTGCTTGAGATCCCATTTTTTGCTTTTCCGCTAAATCTGTATTTTGGCACTTAAGCTTGCCATGTGTTTGTGCTTATGCTATTAATTATGATGCTAATTGCAGGCTAACATATTCTCACCTGTTTTAACTTTATATAATTAGCTATACTGCCTTTAATCTTGAATGCTGCTGTCTTGCCTGCATGCATGCTACACATGCAAAACACGCACACATGCACATATACATGTATGCACACACACGTACTGTACACACATGCACAATGCCTAAGTAATGCATGTCTTTAAACATTATTATTCTACAATCAATAAGGAGGGGATACCACAAACAATCACTGAGTTCTCTTCACAAGCACCCCATTATGCCATTACCAGAATATTGAGGTATATTATGATATTTAACAAATAAATATTTCATTTGGAGGAAGAGTAATTTTAGATTTTTATTTCATATTTGCTGGGCACCTATTATTTGAAATTCAAGTTAAATACATTGTGCATAGACAATTTGTAATTGGAATAAAAAGGGAGTAATTAACCTGGGTTTCTTTCTTTTCCCTTACGCACATTTAACCTGCAGAAGAATGCAATAATGGTTTAATTATTCACATTGCCAATACAAATGGCACTGTTCTTCATCACCTGAATCTTGTGATTGTTTTGATTATAGCATTTTTATTTATCTAAAATGCCATTGTGAAACAAAATGTGATAAGTTGTGGTGTAGCAATGAGTGTCTGTGCATAGAGTCATAGTGATACAGTGTGGGAAAAGGCCCTTCGGCCCAACTTGCCCACACCGGCCAACATGTCCCAGCTACACTAGTCCCACCTGCCTGCACTTGGTCCATATCCCTCCAAACGTGTCCTAAGATTTAATAGGAATCTGAGGGGTACCTTTTTTCACACAAAGGGTGGTGGGTGTATGGAACAAGCTGTCAGAGGAGGTAGTTGAGGCAGGGACTATCCCAACATTTAAGATACAGTTAGACAGGTACATGGATAGGACAGGCTTGGAGGGATATGGACCAAACACTGGCAGATGGGCTAGTGCAGTTGGAACATGTTGGCTGGTGTGGGCAGTTGGACCGAAGGGCCTGTTTCTATACTGTAACACTCTAAATAAACATATTAAGGGTGGAATCATGAGTTTGTTTGCCAGGTATAAAATTATTATCTTCAATTGAATAAAAAAAATTAAAAACAAATGCTGAGCTGGTTCACTGGCGATGGTAGAGAATTTCATCATTAATATCCGCCTTGGTTGATAGGTGTTTCCAAGATATCAGAAGTGGTTCACATTCCCAAGATCTTGTTGTAAACTTTTATTGTCACAAGAAAATGTGGTACAATGGGTGCCATTTGTTGAGGGCCCATCCCTTGTGAATAATGAGCGTAAGAGCCGTCCTCATGCATGCTTCAGTGAACATGATGACAATAACTTAGAGCTTGTCCTCTTATTGTGCATCTACGCAGTTGACTGCTGTAGTTTCGTTTGAACTTGTTTCTGTGGTGTAGTCACTTGTACTTGGGCAGTTTCCCATTAGTTCTTAAGATTAGCTCCATTCTAATAGGAAGATTGTTGGCGGTGAGGGCCAATATGCCTTGAAAAAGCCTGATAGAAAAGGTTGTGAATCTGTGGAATTGTTTGCCACAGAAGGTTGTGGAGGCAAAGTCTAGATATATTTAAGGCAGAGATAGACAGATTCTTGATTAGTACAGTTGTCAGAGGTTATGGGGAGAAGGCTGGAGAATGGGGGAGAGATAGATCAGCCATGAATGAATGGCGGAATAGACTTGATGGGCCAAATGGCCAAATTCTATTCCTATCACTTATGATCTTATGAAATGCCGTGCATTGATGCTGTCATATTTGACACCAATATTCACTGAGATTGGCTATGCGGCCACATTTGTTACGATTGCCGCTTACATGCCATCGTAAAGAAATATAAGATGGAGGAATGTGCTTGCTACTTTCTCCATAATAATAAACATTAGGATAGCTAGCTAAATGTTTTCTTGCTCTGTTGCTCTCGCAAGTCTAGAACTTAATTACCTCACAGCAACTTAACGTTAGTGGTTCTTTTAGAATTACTCACCACGGTTCAGCTCATTAACATTCAATCAATATGATTGTAAAATTGAGTACAGTACTTTTCAGCTGTAGGGTTTGAAAGTAAGGCAACATCAACCAACTAATCTCTTTAGGGCATGGAGTTGGGATAGGTTTATTGCACTGAAGCTCCATTGACAACAACAAATCCTCTTCTTAAACAAGTAACACACTCAATTGCTTAAAGTCAAAATCAATACTCTCCCCTTGTTAATTCTGGAGTGAGAAAAAATCAATCATTATCTTGTTAATATTTCAGAACAGAACAGAACTGGCATAAATTCTAGTTCAATGGGTCTTTTCACTACTTTAATTCATCTTCGGTATATTGTGTGTCTATTTATTCACAAAATGCTGGAGTAACTCAGCAGGTCAGGCAGCATCTCGGGAGAGAAGGAATGGGTGACGTTTCGGGTCGAGACCCTTCTTCAGACCCGAAACGTCACCCATTCCTTCTCTCCCGAGATGCTGCCTGACCTGCTGAGTTACTCCAGCATTTTGTGAATAAATCGATTTGTACCAGCATCTGCAGTTATTTTCTTATACTTGTGTGTCTATTTACCTTTTGTCAAACATAGTTTTGGTTTCTGCCGCTTAATTTGAGTAAATTGAGTAAGTGAGTAACTAATGCTGTCAGTATTTTACAACCAGCAATCCTTATCATTGTAAAGTACTACTTCAGCAAACTATCTGTTAACATACATGTGTATTGTTTGCAGAATTTAATTTCTTTCAATTCAAAATAATATCCCAGTTTTTAATAAATGTAATGACGCTATCTGAATATCCAGCATTATAACTGGCCATATCTAACATAAACCTTTGCTTCACTGCTTGCCAGCTTCTTTTTCATTGTGGAGGAAAGAAATGCAGATGCTGGTTTAAATCGAAGGTAGACACAAAATGCTGGAGTAACTCAGCGGGACAGACAGCATCTCTGGAGAGAAGGAATGGGTCGAGACAGAAGGGTCTCAACCCAAAACGTCACCCATTCCTTCTCTCCAGAGATGCTTCCTGTGCCACTGAGTTACTCCAGCATTTTGCGTCCGCCTTCTTTTTCATTGTGTTGTAATAGCGGTAGTAAAGGCACAAATCAGAGTTTCCGACACAAAGTGGGCACCACTAGACTGAGGGGCAGCTTCTTTTCCTCTGTTATCAGGCTTCTGCATATCCATCCATACTGTCCGATTCACCTCTACCCCATTGTGGATATTGGACTTCGTCTATGGAATTGATGCACTACAATGCCTAACAATGCTGAGAACAATATTCTGCATTCTGTATCTTCCCCTTTGCTCTGTCTACTGTACTTAAGTTTAATTTGATGTATTTTGTTGTATTTATGTATGGTATATCTGATCTGTTTGGATAACATGCAAAACAAAGCATTCAACTGTACCTTCGTACATTTGACAATAATAAACCTAAACTTAAAGTTCCCAGAACGACATTTTGACAAACTATCTGCTTTGCAAACAAATTTTTCTCCCTCCTTAACATTATACCTCCAAAGTTATTTCAAGGTGGATTTAAAAGATCCTACCTGAGAATTTTCAAAATAAGGAAGTATTTTCCCCAAAAGTGCTCTCAAACATTCAGATTTAGTGAAAAGTACAAATGTGTTTTATGGGAAAAACTCTTTCAATGTTGTGTGAATTTGCACCTGCAGCCAACAGTGCAAATGAGATGATGCTCACCCTTCATGGCTCCACAAAATTACCAACACAATCCAAATGGAAATACTCCCTCCCATTTGACGCCATTCTTCGGAAACACTAACATAAAACAATAGAGCAATTCCCCCTTCAGGTTGAAAATAGTAATCATATATTTGTTCAAGTTTGAAAAAAAGCAATGACTATTAACCATCTTAAAGGAACAGGAGATCAGGCAGTTGTTCACACAGAAATAATTGCTATTGGAATTGATGATAAAAGCAAATGTGAACTGAAATTACAAAGCCAGTTACAGGAATTGACCTGCAAACAAGGTTTGCACACTAATTGCATTTCACCGGCCTGCCAAGAATTTATGATCATTATAAAATCTGTATTTCTTCTCCACAATAAGATATTACAAAAATAACAATGTGTGCTATGCTGTTTGCAGTGATAAATACAACCAGTTTACAACAGATGTGTTTTCCTTCTTGTGTGTCTTAATGAACAGCCATTCTCAGAGGGCATTGGTGTCACAACAGACAGGAAACTTAGTCAACTGCAACAAAATGCTTGGGATTAAATTATTGCTTCACTAAATCAATAGGATTGTTGTTCGTGCATTGTTCATATATAATTCGAACAGAGGTACATAGTTAGTTGGAAAGGGAACAAGGGTAGATAGGGTGGTCAAAAAGGCTTTTGGCACATTGGCCTTCATCAGTCAGAGTTGAGTATAGAGGATGGGAGGTCATATTGCAAATGGATACGACGTTGGTGAGCCTGCAATTAGAATATTATGTTCAGTTTTGGGCACCATGTTATAGGAAAGATGTTGTCAAGCTGGAAAGGGTGCAGAGAAGATTTATGAGGATGTTGCCAGGACCTGAGGGCCTAAGCTGAAGGGAGAGATTGTGCAGGCCAGGACTCTATTTCTTCTTGCAAATTCTGGAATATAATCCAAGCTCGACAGATGCTGCCGGTCTCTTTAGTGCATCAAAGCACCCATTCAATGGATAAAGTCTTCATTTGATACTGAAAGAATGACTGTGTCCACTGAACTTGCATCCCAATGGGGAAGAGAATATTAGATAGAAGGAGATGTGACGAAACATAATTCTCAGCATATAAATTATATTGCATTTTCTTACAACCTGTTAATGTTTTATTTCTATTTCATTCAAAATACGCAAAATAATCCTAAACTCTTTCACTAATTACCATGTACTTCCACACAGAAAGTATATTCAAGGCATTTGTCGTATCATGAAGGAAAGAATGTCAACGGGAGAAGCAGCTAAAAAAAAATCATATTGCAATGCAGTCAATGCAAGATTGTAAAAGTATTTTTCCATCTCAACTCATCATTTTCCACCAAGAAATATGTTTGCATGGTTATAATCTCTATGATTTATATTCATATTCAATGGCAGACATATTTACTAGAAATATTTACTACAAAGAAAACAAATGTGTTCACATTTGCTGGAAGATTGACAAGAAACAATGTACACATCCAATTATCTTATTTGGGGAAGAAGATGATTCCCAGAATATCAAAACTAACTGGCCCTCTCCCTCCAATATCACTACAATCCATGCCACCTACACACCCTATCACTGGATGACGTGCAATTCAGAAAGACCACAAGGTTGTAAGGCATGTTTGTCCATGGAAAAGAAGGCACCAATGCCATCACCCACTGAGGCTACACACTCTAAAAGACTCCGATGTAAATTCCAGAAATGGTGTAAACTGCCACCCTGCTCCTTCCTGGGAATCTCTTCAGTGAACTTTGTAGAATTTCATGCTTGCGTTCATTTTTAGATGCACAGAATAACCTTCAGCTAAAATAATCTGAATTTTGCAAAAGGTACACATGTACTTATAAACTGTAAATAGTTAGATTTGAGATCTAGGGATTACAAATTCAAACTCACCATTTAAAGTTGAAACATCCATATTGCCTGCAATGCTCTTCTTCCTGTGGCGTGAACTAATCATTGTCCAGTTGAGTCACTGGGAAACATTACACTGATGAACACTTTGCTAAGTCTAAACTATGGAAGTAAGCTTCCTTACATTCAGTCCAAAAAACACTACTAACCCAAAAAGTTGGAAACAAGTTGTTAATCTGGTTAGGATATTGGTTAGCTAAAAGAAGACAAAGAGTATGGATAGTAATTGTGTTCTCAAACGTGAAGATAGCATTCAGTGATGTTCCACAAGAGTCTGTGCTAGAGACTAAATGATTCATAATACAGTGTGTTTCTGCATTACAGAGGGGCTGCATTTCATGGCTGCTATTTTGTCCCATTGCATCCCATATTATGTGGAGATGTGTTCCTAAGCCCTGTTTCTATCACAATCACTTTGATCCAAGATACTTTAAATGCAAAATATGTTGCATTACTTCTAAAACTTTAAAAAAGTTTAACATAAAGGTTTGCATTCATGTAACACATTAAGACCTCGCAATGCTTCTATGAATTGCAGTGTCTATTATGTTTCCAAAATTGTCAACCAGTGGACACAAATGCTTGAAACGTGCAGTGGTGCTGTGACACTTGGATTCAGCATGTGTCAGTTCATCACATCCTGGACTTGTATGAAATTGCTATAAGCCTGGAATGAGCTAAGTGATGAATGCTGGCGTATTTGTTACTCTGTTCTATTGCTGGGTCCATTTTACACATTAGGGACACTTTATTCACAGCTTGCCAACCTGAGAGGGGCCAGTTTATTCCTGTTCTTAAGTTTCTATCTGTTCATTCACCCTCAATCCACTACATTATTATTCTCAATATCAGGTGCTCTAACCTCGTTAGCCAACCTTGTGTGTGGGACTCTGTTGGAAATCTTCCGACAATCTAAATAACCCACAGCTATTGATTCACTATAATCTGCTCTATTAGTCAGATGCTCAACAAACTCTAGAGATAAGTCAAACATCATTTTTCTTTTGTAAATCCATGCTGACTCTGCTCAATCCTTTTAGTTTTTTCTCGATAATTTATTATTGCATCCATCAGTATAGATGGCAACATTTTCCTCTGCCATTTTCTTATTCTGGTTGTAATTTCTCCTGTCTGTTGGCATCTGAGTCACATCTGCTCTTGCTAGAATTTTCATTTTACAGATCTATAGATGTTCTAGCAGTCTGTTTTTTTCTTGCTCACCAGTTTACTGTCATATTCTATCTTACCTTTCTTTATCAGTTTCTTGGTTCGCCTTTGAGTTAAAAAATGCTTCCAATTCTCAGGCCTATTGTTGTTTCTGGCTTTACCAGTCTCTTCCTTTATTTAACACAATTTATAATTTCTCCAGTCAGCCATGGATAATCTTTCCTGTTGGACTTTTATTGCTTGAGGGCATTATTTAATCATGTACCAGCTGTCTCCTTTCCACTATTATACCTTTTGATATCTTTTTCCAATTACCCATAGACAATGTTCCTCTCATACCTTCAAAGGTTTATTTGTTTAGATTTAAAGTCCTATTTTTGGATTGAACTGCATTATTTTCCAACATAATGTAAAAATTCCATCATGAGGTCCCTTTAAAACAAGGCTACTAATTAACTAAGAAATTAGATATTTTTCCTCGAAGATAGACAAACAAAAACTGGAGTAACTCAGTGGGTCAGGCTGCATCTCTGGAGAGAAGGAATGGGTGATGCCACCCAATCCTTCTCTCCAGAGATGCTGCCTGACCCACTGAGTTACTTCAGCTTTTTGTGTCTATCTTTGGTTGAAACCAGCATCTGCATTTCCTTCCCACACAGATCTTTTCCCTCACTGGTTTTTCAATACATTGATCTAGAAAACCAACTTATAAATATTACAACAGTTCATCACTACCTTATTACCCCAACCTTGACCAGACTAATCGATGTGTGATTAAAGTCCCCCTGTGATTAATGCTCATAAATTTGCGCACCACAATTAAGTTTTCCTGCAGCCTCATCTGCTCCAACGAATACAATTTTCCAGACCTGCCAACGGCCTCATAAATCTGCTCGGCATCATTTCCAGTCAAAGCTCATGTTTCCTTTTATGTGCTGATCAAAACTGTACAAAGCTCTGAAGCTGTGGTCCGTCCAGCGGCACACTATTCCAGAAGAAATGTGTAGGAAGGAACTGCAGATGCTGGTCTGAAAAAGGGTCACGACCAGAAACGTCACCCATTCCTCTCCAGAGATGCTGCCTGTCCCGCTGAGTTACTCCAGCATTTTGTGTTTATCTTCCGTATACCATTGCAGTATAAACTTCCTGCTCTAAAAGTCTATGTTTTACGACCAAAGAAAATCACCACGTGTGCATTTTATAGACCAGTCTTGCTAATTTTAGGATCTGTGGACAGAATACCCAAGGCTTTTCTATTTTTCTGCACCACTCAATATTTTGCCGTGTGTTGTTTGTTCCCTTGCCTTGCTGCACCTCCCCCAAATGCAATACCTCGCACTTCTCTGGATTAGGTTCTGTTTGAAGAGCTAACCAGATCTTCCACAATTTAAAACATTGTCCCTCACTTTGCAACCTCACACCTCCACATCTCCCCACACATCACCATTGAACTTTCTCTCTCTCTCACCTTATAGCTGTGGGACCCATTGCCAGGGGTGGTGGTGGAGACATATGAGATAGCAGTGTTTTAGACAGGCAGGAAATAGAGGGATAGAGATCATGTAAAGCCAGATGAGATCACTTTAACCTGGCATCATGTTTGGCACAAACACGGTGGGCCAAAGGTCTTGTTCTTGTGCTGTACCCATTTGTTCTCACTGTCAATGTTTATATTACCTATAAACTATTATCTATAATATCTAGTCTGAAGAAGGGTCTCGACCTGAAAAGTCACCTATTCTTTCTCTCCAGAGATGCTGCCTGCCCCGCTGCGTTACTCCAGCATTTTGTATCCATCTTCGATTTAAACCAGCATCTGCAGTTCTTTCCTACACATCTATAATTTAATGATATCTATGATATCAATATTTATGCTAAAAGGCAAGGAACTAAGTATTTAGTCCTGTGGAACCCCATTGATAACAGCCTTTCAATTACAAACACACGCATCGCCCATTATCTTTGGCTTCATGCTGCAGTCAATTTTGGAATCGTTGGATTTTTACCTTATTTAACTCAAGGCAGTGCGCAGATTATTTCTTAACTTCGACCTGAAAGGCCTGGGCCTAATTTTTAGGCAATATTCCTCAAGTCCTAGATTCCCCAAACAGAAGAATAATTTTCTCTATTGTTCCTATAAATTTCTCTTAATTTCTTCAATCATATCCCCACTCAACTTTCCAATTACAGGAATAGAAGTTTTTTGGTTTGCACTTCAAACTTTGGTGTTCTGTTTTAACTTGAGCAATTCGAGTCTACACACTCTTCAAAGCTATGACAAAATGCTGGAGTAACTCAGCAGGTCAGGCAGCATCTCAGGAGAGAAGGAATGGGTGACATTTTGGGTTGAGACCCTTCTTCAGACTTAATCAGACTGATTCAGTCTGAAGAAGGGTCTCAACCCAAAATGTTCAGACTGATTCAGTCTGAAGAAGGGTCTCAACTCAAAATGTCACCCATTCCTTCTCTCCTGAGATGCTGCCTGACCTGCTGAGTTACTCCAGCATTTTGTGATACCTTCGATTTGTACCAGCATCTGCAGTTATTTTCCTACACTTCAAAGCTATTATATTCTTTCAAACATGCAAGGCCCAGAACTGCTCCCAATATTCTCCAAGTGCATTAACCAGGACTTTGTAATTTGGTTAATATTTGCTGTAACAACATTTCTGTAATTACAGATCAAATTTAGCATCTAAAAAGATGGATTATATTTAATTAAAAACCACCATTAGCTGGTTAGCTGGTATTTCAATAACTGTGAAAGGGAGTAAATAAAAGTAGAGAGAAATTAAGGAATTCCCAAGACATGTTTACAAACAAAAAATGAAAAATATAAATCAACAGGACGTTCGTTGCAAGTAAGGCCGTTATAATTTAAAATAGAATACTGAAATTGATTAATATAATATATAAGGCATTATAAAACTATAAATAATAAAGCAATTAAAGATAGATATGCAATTAAGCATTAATTCCAATTACAGAAGATTTCTGGTGGTTAAAGTTGTTTCATGACAATAGTTACTCAAAATAAAACCTGGAATGCAGGAACAGACTTTAAGATGTATACCTTTGAAGGTGGCTAAATAAATAGAGAAGGCTGAAACTCAGGCAATGCCTTTAATAAATAGCAGCACAGGAATAGCATTAAGCCCTGCACCGAGTTACGGATTTCAAAAGAGAGTGTGTTATGCTGACGAATTATCAACCATAATGGGCCCAATCTGGAATATTGTGTCCAATCATGGGTGTTATGCTTTAAGAGAACTTTAGAGAAGACAGAGGTTACAGAGGGACCCGATATTGTCATTCAAAATTATAAAGCATCTTGATGAAAATTAAGAACAAGAAATTGTTTCCAATAGCAGAAGGGTTGTTAATGAAAGGATACCAATGATATCCTTATGCAAATGATCTGGGTAGGAAGGAACTGCAGATGCTGGTTTAAACCAAAGATAGACACAAAAAGCTGGAGTAACTCAACGGGTCTGTCTGACCTGTTGAGTTACCCCAGCTTTTTGTGTCTATCTGCAGATGATCTGGAATGCACTTCCTGAAATGAGGTTAGAAGCAGATTCAATGACGACTTTTTGAAGAGTTTTATGCGAATATGAAAGTGAAGCAGAGTTGTGGGGAAAAGGCAGGAGATTGGGGATTGCTATGACACAGAGAGCCCAATGAGCTTCACCTGTAGTGTCATTCTATCATTCCAGAATTATGAACACTGGGACAGAGATATTGCTTGCAGTCATTCCCTGTTTGAACTATTTGGTGACAATAACATTCAGAACAGACTGTAGGAATGATTCTGCAATGTGACACTTTTAGCATCCAGGAAATCACGAGCTTGTGGGCCAGAAGTTCCGGGCTATTAACTTGGATAGAAAATCACTGGCTGCTTGTTTGTAATGACATGAGATGTTCTCCTATTAATGCAGCTGATGGCTGGAATCTGTGAAGCATGGAAAGCTGACGGAAGCAGCTGCAACATATCTTCTAATTTAGGCTTTCGTCTATAGTACAGGATTTAGATTGGTGGGAATTTCTGGTTCAAGTGTGGCAGTTTGAATTCTGGCTTCTGCAACACATACAATCAGTCTGGGACGATGTTTCACTCGTGTATTTTACCATGGATCTATAATAGGCTGTCTTACCAGGCCTTTAGAAATGAATCAGTGAGAAATGGTGTTTCTAAATTCTGAAACTATAAAGTTGCTACAGTTTGACAGATGGATATACTAAATACAAGTTTTTATTTCTTTAGGGGAAGAACCATTTGACACAATGCAATAAGTTGTGGAGGCTTGTGGCTTTAATTCTTGATTCTATATGGGCCCCTGAGAATGAAGGGGGGTCTTGGCGGGGGGATGCTGAGAATGAAGGGGAACCTGGTGCGGGGCGGCCTGCTACCACGTGTGGCGGTAGGTAGCAGATAGGATTGTTCAGTGATCTTTTGTAACTTTCTTGGCACCAGAAATGTGTCGACACTTGTTTACTGCCTAGGTGAGGTCTGCTATATGATTTTACTGAGTTGTATGCAAAACAAAGCATTTCACTGTAACCAGGTACATGTGACTATTAAGTATCAGTGAATCACTGAATGCTAAGGCAATGCATGTGTATCCTAGATCCTGTGTTTTATTTGCCCATGTTGTCATGCAATTATAAGCAAGTAGGATAAGTTATTCAGTTTAGTTTATTGTCATGTGTACCGAGGTACAGTGGAAGTGTAAGAAAATAACTGCAGATGCTGGTACAAATCGGTATTTATTCACAAAATGCTGGAGTAACTCAGCAGGTCAGGCAGCATTCTCAGGAGAGAAGGAATGGGTGATGTTTCGGGTCAAAACGTCACCCATTCCTCTCCTGAGATGCTGCCTGACCTGCTGAGTTACTCCAGCATTTTGTGAATAAAGAGGTACAGTGGAAAGCTTTTTGTTGCATGCTAACCAGTCAGTGGAAAGACAATACATGATTACAATCGAGCCATTTACAGAGTATAGATACATGATAAGGGAATAATGTTCAGTGCAAGGTAAAGCTGGTAAAGTCCGATCAAAGATAGACCCTCAGACTATCTTTGTTCGGACTTTACTGGCTTACCTTGCACTGAACAGTATTGGATTGAGTTGATGATCCGGTGGTAGCAGTGGAAGTGGTTTGTGTATGTATACTGCTGAGGTCTCACTTATTTCTTGCAGAAATTGTCACACATTCTATCTTTTAAACCACTTGCTTGGTTCAAACCGTAAATCTTTGGTGCACATAATGACCAGATCACAATATACTAAATGCTAAATATGATGTTTCATGTGATTAAGAAAGCAGAAGGCTCTGGATTCCAGCACATTGATAACCATTACTTGCTTCAGGCAGTGTGGCATTCACGTGGTGAATAATTCTGTGCGTACTAAAGTCAGGTTATTGTTATTGATTTTCATGTTGGCCCATACATTTACAGAGCAACAATACATCTTAATAAACACAAATCTAGACATGGAAACTGGCTCATGCCTCACACGCAGGCACCAACTCAGTTAAATGAAGCTACGCAGGAGCAGGCGATTGAAAGGCAGAAATATCCAGTATTAGGTGAGTGCAGAAACCCCATGAACACTGAGCTAAAGCTGTCATTTCAAAAACTGCTCATACCCATCGAGCTGCTGTTCAGAATGATAATTTTTGACAATTAAAGTGAATGACTCTGACCATTAGGTGTTCATTTCTGCAGGGATGAGTCAGTGCCTGAATAATGTCGGTGAGAAAGCAGAGGCAGTGCTGTAGAGTGGTGCCTGCGTTGAGCTGCTCCAGGTCCCACAGGTTTATTATGTGGGCGTCAGAGCTGTGTGTCCACAAGTGGCATAAAATGTGATGTTAACATTAAAAAAATAATAATTGTCCTGGTAACAGAGCAAGGAGTGTGCTGTGCATTGGAATGGACATGAAGAACTTGACTGGATGTTGGGTTTCAGAGGAGATATGCCATTTGTTTCAGCTCTCAAGTAACATCCGAATTAGAAGGAGGAGTAGGTCACTCATCCCATTGAGCCTGTTCTGCATCCTTATAGCATCATGGCCAATATGATTTGAATGGAGTTCTGCATTCCTGTCCACCTCTGAGAATTTCGTTTTTAGAATTTAGTGCAAGGATGCAGAGGGCCAATGACTTTTGACAGGTACTAAATGTGAGTAGTTTTTTTAGTTTTTAGTTTTAGAGATACAGCGCGGTAGCAGGCCCTTCAGCCCACCGAATCCGCATCGACCAGTGATCACCACACATTAACACTATCCTACACTTGGGACAATTTTTACATTTATACCAAGCCGATTAACTTGTACGTCTTTGGAGTGTGGGAAGAAATTGGTTCTCAGAGAAAACCCAAAGTACACACTCCATATAGATAGACACCCCTGGCCAGGATCAAAGATACTAGAGGAACAAGATGGACCACTCCGTTGAAATCGCCTATACTGAAGCGTAGTATGCAAAGGAGTGGAAGGTCTGCCATTTTAGTAAGCAAAACCCGGCGTTCGCTATGCCTCTCGCAGTGTAATCAGTGTTTTGGGGGAACAGTATTTGTTTTGATACCATACAAATGCAGAATATATCTCATCTATCAATTCACAGATTTTTGTTATTTTTCTTTTAAAATATTTCTGCAAGTTTCTGCCTACTAAAATGGCGCCAGATTTGCTGCCTGACCTGCTGAGTTACTCCAGCATTTTGTGTCTAACTTTGGAATAAACAGCATCTGCAGTTCCTTCCTACACAGCCTAATCAATGGGTTGCACTGTGGTACTACTGCCTCACAGCCCGAGTGACACAGGTTCGAACCTGACCTGTGTGCAGTTTGTACATCTTCCCTTTGACTAAGTAGGTTTCCCCCAGCTTGCTCTCTTTCTCTCTCACATTCCAAAGACATGGTGGTTGATTGGTTGATAGGCTTCCGTGTGTTAGCCCTACTGTAGGTGTGCGGTGGGAGAATGAAGGTGGAGTTGACGGGCATGTGAGTGAGAATAGATCCTGGGAAATAAGTGGGAGAAAGAAACCTGTGGGAGTTTGGGACTGCTGAGAGCTGGCATAGACTAGAGGGACTGAATGACCTTTTATCTACCAGAAAATTTAAAAAAAAAACAAATTGCACATTCATTTGTCGTTAAAGTGTAAAATGATCCCAGAGCTCAGTCAACTCTCCAAATGTCGATCTGTGGATTTGTAGGCAGAACTATGATGCTTATTATATTCACACCTTATCAGTGAACCCAAAGAGACAGGTCTTAACCTCAGCAGCAACATTGCAAATTATATGCTGTAAGCTGAGAGCAAGAGCAAGAAAGCTGTACAGCTGTATGCTGTAAGCTGTACAAAGAGCAAGAAAGTGCAATGGAAACTTGGATGGGGAGGGCATCCAATATTGTGGTTCACATTACCGCTCCAGATTTTCATTATGTAGATTTCACTCACTGACTTTATTGTCCATTGACATTTTTTACACTGCAGACGCGCTGAATAAAATGAATAAAACATAGCATCTATGTGCAACAAATCCCAGAGAAGGGTAATGTATATTAATAATGTCAAGATATAAATGTAAAATTCTTAACAAATTTTACATTTTATCTGCACTTAATTTTGCAGGCATAGTAATTAAGGAGGATGCTGCAATATGAATTTCCGTGGACTAAATTGGATTGCACTCGAAAATGGATGTGGCCATCACGATGTATGATTAATCCACAAATTTGACCCAGTGCAGGATGCACACAAATTTTGTGCTTTAATATCATTATCATGTTTTCACCATTCAGACAGCACAAGCCACACTATCTATTGCCTCAGCTTATATCAACAAGGTTCAATTCCGTGACTGGCTTGCAACCAACAAGGTGAGCTGATGCAGATTGAACCCATGCCTGTTTCTCTTAAAGGGATGGTGCTTGTTATCAGCTGCGGGTGGCAGAAAGCTATTCTACAGGTTTTGGGAGGTTGCAGTGAGCCAAGTCACTTATAAAAGCAAGCAATGTTGTTCTCAGCTTTGAGTGCCATGTAGTCAATCTGGGAAGAAGAAGGAACATCCTTCAGCTGCAGGGATCCAGGGAACTCTGGCAATGGCAGTGGGACGTAGTGACAATCGAGGATGATGCCAGAAATGAAAGCAAAAAGATACAAATATAATATAATGCTAAGTTTAATATAATTAATTGCGTAGCCAAGGTCACTGAAGCTATCATTAAGTCGATGCTTAAAAATCTTCACCATACTCTCTGACACCACTCCACACATCCCTGCCTCTTGTCAATTAACAATCTTTATTGTTCCGGATTCCTGTCAGCTTTGTGTGCCCACACACTCAAACACTTATTTGCACACTGCTCACACCCTACCTCACAGTTTTCACAGACTGCCAGCTGTTAAATTACGGCTGGCATAGCATCTGGTCACATTAGAAAACATTTATTAATGCGTTCCCTTCTCCATTAAAGGATAAGGCAGCCCATGGCTGGCACCAGCAGCAACAGACCAGTCAGGAATATGCCCAATCTCTGGCCTGGCCAGCCTGGAAATATGTGTGTGCTGCCTGTTATTGATGGAACAACTAATGAATCCATGACCGCAGTCGATGAAAAGACCATTGCACTTGTCACAAAGCTCGTGCTTAATCATAGAGTCATTGAGTCATACAGAGTGGAAATAGGCCCTTCAGCCCAACTGCCCGCACCATCCTAAATGCCTCATCTATACTAGTCCCACCTGCCTGTGTTGGTGCACATCCCTCTTCTCCTCTCATGCCACCTCTCAAACCACAATGTCTTCATACTTAGAAACTGCAGTTGGTGTTAGCGTGCATCCAAATCTGTTCCCTCCTCTCACCATGAACCTTCCTGTGTGACTTTCTTCATTCAGATAGTGAAGAATTCTAATCTGGGAGCTGCGGAAGTCATCTTAGATCGGGCTGTGATGATCCATTAGGCTGCGTCCAGGTGAGAAATTGGGAAATAGTGATCCTGGAGCCGGCTTCCAATGGCCAGAAGTGGTCACAATCGAGGATGATGCCAGAAATTGAGGCAAGGCCGTTTAACTTCAGAAATCCCCCGCTGAGTACAGAATGTATCGAACAGCCCACTGAGTCTATATGCACTGGATATATTCAAGAGAGAGTTAGATATAGCTGTTAGGGTTAACAGAATCAAGGGATATGGGGAAAAAGCAGGAACAGGGTACTGATTTTGGATGATCATATTGAATGGCGGAGCTGGCTCAAAGGACCGAATGGCCTACTCCTGCACCTACTTTCTATGTTTCTATGTTTCTTTCACCATTTTGGTGCCATTTTACAGTCGCAGCTGCAGCGGGCTACAAAGGCCCATTGCAGCCGTCGTCTCCATTCCGGTCATCCCGTGAACCATTGTCCCCCTCCTTGCATGGCCCTCTTCAGAACTTTGTTCCACGGGGACTAGTCCCGCACCTGACCTTGAGGGCGTGGAAGTTAAGATCCCCTGGTTCTTCTAACCAAGCCTTTTGTCCAGCGTCCGCCGCCGTCTCCCTCCATTCTCCTCTCCGATGCTTCCCTCTCTGGGAAGGTTCCCGGTTCCATGTCGGGAGTGTCAGGCCTGCTCTTGGGCCAGGGCTGTGACAAGCACGCAGCTCACCGGAAGTCGGGTCGTCGGCTGATTCAGGAATGGGAGTGCTCCTGAACTTTGGATGATAAATTGCCAAATTTTCTTGAAGATTCTCACATTTGAACTAATTGTAACAACTATCATTTATTTTCATCATTTGGGATACAGGCATTGCCAGCAAGGCTGGCATTTGTTTGCCATCCCTATTTGCCCTTGAAACACCTTCTTGAACCACTGCAATCCTTCTAGTAAAGGCATTTCCACAGTGCTGGAAATATGGTATGGAGATATGGATTTAGACCCATTTAGACCCATTGATGATGAGGAAATTGTAATATATTACCATGTCAAGATGGTGCATGACCTGCTGGGGAACCTGTGGAGGGTGGTGTTTCTATACACCTACTCCCCTTGTTCATCCTGATGATCGAAGAAGAAGTTTTGGGAGGCATTTTCAGAGTATTCATGTAAATAACTACTCTTTCGAAGAATTTAGAAAGCATGATTAAGCCGGGTGCTGAATAAATATAGTGTAATGAGAATCAATGTTAGAATGATATAAAGAATTTACAAAGACATAAAGAGGACATAGGCTGGAATTCTTTTTGTCTAATAAAAAAAAGACAGAGGGGTGACCTTGAAGAAGTCCTCAAGATTGGTGAGGTAGATATGGAAAAGATGTTTCCAGTAGAAACATATAAAATTCTTAAGGGGTTGGAGAGGGAAGATTGTTCCCGATGTTGTGGGAGTCCAGAACCAGGGGTCACAGCTTAAGGATAAGGGGGAAGTCTTTTAGGACAGAGATGAGAAAACATTTCTTCACACAGAGAGTGGTGAGTCTGTGGAATTCTCTGCCACAGAAGGTAGTTGAGGCCAGTTCATTGGCTATATTTAAGAGGGAGTTAGATGTGGCCCTTGTGGCTAAAGGGATCAGGGGGCATGGAGAGAAGGCAGGTACAGGTTACTGAGCTGGATGATCAGCTATGATCATATTGAATGGCTCGAAGGGCCGAATGGCCTACTCTTGCACCTATTTTCTATGTTTCTATGTTTCTATGTTTCTATGTATGCTAGATCAGAACTCGGGGTAAACCATAATCATTAATAACTTCACAAGGAATTAAGAAGAGACTTCTGTGCCCAAAGTAGTTGCAAATTAAAACTCATTATTGCAATTGATAGCTGAGGCAAATAGATGAGTCTGTGTGAAAGCTGGTGAAGTACGAGGAATAAAGGAATTAATGGATGTATTGATGGGGTTTGATGCATTGTGTTGGAGCAGTTTATTGTATACATTTATTGATACATTTATTGTATCATTTGATGTCCTTTTGCATTGTAAATACCCAAAACTTCAAAATATACAAATAAACAGAGGATGTTAAAATCAATTATTTTCGAATCATAGCTGTGCAAAAGCAGCCATTGATCTTAAATTGATGGTTCCCATGTTTGAGATCAGATTGCATGGGAATTAAATGGGTGAAGGGTTGGGTTAAGCCATAGAATATATTGCCAATGAGCTGGAATTTGGGGGATCAGTTCAAGCATTACAGTTTATCAAAATATAAGTGAAAATATCTTTATTCTTTTTGTGCAATCTGTAAGGCATGGTGGGGCTTCTCAAAGCCTGAAACAATTTGATGAAAATATATAGATCACAAGCTCCATGCATTAACACAAGGGTGTTTTTTGTAGTAACTGGCTTAGGTGTATAATTTTGCAATTTTTGACAAGTGCCTGAAACTACCTTTAGCTGATACCCCACAGCTGTGGAATAGAGCAAGCTGTGAGAATGCAAGATTTGGTGAAGGAACTTTCATTATGTGAACACTGAGGAGGTGGTTATAAGATGAATTTATCTCTCTAGGCTTGGAAAGAGATGTCACTACTTCTAACAATTCCTGCTTCTCTTTCCCATAAGTCCCAATGAAATGCCAAAACTGATTACCTGACATATATTTCTGCTGAGCCATCTTTCAATTTCCAATTATCCAAGACATTCAGTGGTTAGTTACAGAAAACATATTTCTCTGTATAGACAGCAGTGCTGAATCTTCTTTCATACATCCTAATTATATGCACTCTTACATCAAGGGACCAAGGGACTGCCTCTTGGATCTGTCACCATGTTAGACCTGAAACAGGATGCAAGAACTCATTGATTTCAATGGGGAGTGATGACTTGAACACAATCTGGTCCGTGAGTTTCCTTTTTAACATTATTTTTCATTAGTTTAAAGTTTCACTTTTAATGGATTTTCAGTGTTTGGCTACCTTTTGAAAATAAATATTTTTTATTCACTCCAGTGTGAGTAGTTGTTAGATGATAATTAGTAAAGACCTCTAAAAGGTATTAATCGATTTATTCACAAAATGCTGGAGTAACTCAGCAGGTCAGGCAGCATCTCGGGAGAGAAGGAATGGGTGACGTTTCGGGTCGAGACCCTTCTTGTTAATGCATGGAGCTTGTGATCTATATATTTTCATCTGAAGAAGGGTCTCGACCCGAAACGTCACCCATTCCTTCTCTCCCGAGATGCTGCCTGACCTGCTGAGTTACTCCAGCATTTTGTGAATAAATCGATTTGTACCAGCATCTGCAGTTATTTTCTTATACTACTTGTTGCTCCACTGCGATTTCTCTTCGAGGTATGTCCACTTTGAAGAAGTTCTCCTCCTCTCTTCGATCAGTCTGAAGAAGGGTCTCGACCCGAAACGTCACCCATTCCTTCTCTCCCGAGATGCTGCCTGACCTGCTGAGTTACTCCAGCATTTTGTGAATAAATCGATTTGTACCAACATCTGCAGTTATTTTCTTATTCTAAAAGGTATTATATTGACAGATGCAGAGCTAGGATAATGGCTTTGCCAGCTCCCAACACTTTCTCTGTTAACTGAATGCTCTGTGGTTGCACAGAACATACTGCTGGAGGTTGGAGTAATAGTCCCTCCACATCTAGCTGTTGCAAGCATGGTCATGGGAAGACTGGGAGTCTGATTCCAGGGGAGCAGGGAGTGAAGTACGTCAGCAATTCTAAACCATTCCACTGTTTCCATGCTGTAGTTGTTATATGTTATATGGTTTAGATCAGGTGGTGATCTGGAGCATAAAGAAAATAAACCAGTGGAAGAACTCAGTAAGTCAAACAGCGTCTGTGGAGGCAGTCTGTGTAATGTTTCAGGTGAGAAGGGGAGGTGAAGCAGGGGCTGGTAGATGATAGCTGGAACCAAATGGGATGGGGATTATGGACATCTCCCTTTCTCAGCTCTTTATACCACCTATCTTCCCTTGACACTCTCAGTCTTAATGCAGGATCTCAACTCAAAACTTCGGCCATCCCTTTGCCTCCACAGATGCTGCTCGATCTGTCAACTTACTCCAGCTGTTTGTTTTTTGCTTCACATTTCAGCATCTGCAGTCCCTTGTGCTACCAAGTGGTAATCGGCTTGAGGCAATCGAGCTAATAAAGAATTTGGATAGGATGAAGATTAAAACATGTTTCCAATGGTAACATTGTGGATGTAATCTTTATATCTTTAACTTTTAAATGAGATTATGAAGAATGTCTTTGTGCAGATGTGTTGTTATGTTAATCCTTTAATTAATCCCTAAAGGGCAATGGAGACGGAATCTTCTGAATTTTTCTTAGGGAGCAAAATCAAAGGAGGAGCACATATGTGTAAATGTATTTAAGATGTGTTTAAGATTAGTTATCTAATATGGCACAGGATTGAGGGGAACATTTTGGTTGATTTAAAATAAATAAATACTGAACTTTTTTTGTTGTTTATTATGTTGTTTTTACAGAGTACTATGTTTACATATCTGTTGTGCTGCTGCAAGTAAGAAGTTCGTTGTTCTGATACGGGACTCGTGACAATAAAACAATCTTGATTCTCTTGACACTTCTCCTGTTTCTATATCATTCACCAGCACTGTTGCCCTGCCCTTTAGAAAATAATTTAATAAAAAGATAATAAAGATCTAAAAAATGTTATCATTAAATTTCGTCGACAAATTCATTTAACTGCACCATGTTAATTATGATATAAATTATTTGGAAATAATTAAAGTTAGAAGAATAGCACAACGGAATCGTTCTTTTTATTTTGGCTGGGTTTTAGCTGAGCAGCTGCCCATTGCCTTTTTCACCAGAGCAGATGTGATCTGCTCGATACATTGACAGACTATGGATATAACAAGATGACGCAATCACCAGCTGGAGCTTACATGATGCTAGTATCAGAGAATGTGATATTGGTGGTTACTTTCATAATTAAAAGTAAAGTTATGGTAATAACCGACTCCATTTCTAATCCTTTGCAATTTGCAGCAGATTACTGTAATATCCTGCGTGTTGAAGCTCAAGTACCAGCTGTACTGCCACCATTGAAGAATTACATAGTGACGATATGTGCAAAGCCAGTTAATCTTTTCCATTGTGTAGCAGATCCATCTTCTCCTTCCTCTCAAGCAATTTTAAGATAACCCATGGATAATTCTTAGGTTGCTATTTAAAGACTGAGTTTGCACACAAATCCTCTTTTGGCCTGACAGATTAACAAATTATAGCTTGCAGATAAACAGTACACTTGCAACATTTACTATGGTCAAATTTGCTTGTATAATTTAGCATTAATCAGAATAAAGGCATTCCACATTACGAAGGATTTAAATGTCAAAAACGCTGCCAAATGTTAATTGAATAATAAAGACTATGATAGTCACAGAATTGTTTGGCTAAAATATTTCCTTCTTAAACAACATTTATATGATAATCCCATTGGGATTATGTTAATTCAACCCTATAACCAATTCAAGCCTATGCCCAACTTCAAACAATGTAGGGAATATGGATTACTATGGAGAATATTGAACTACCATATTTACCTGATGTTGGTGATAATTTATTATATTAGTGGTTATTGTATATTTATTTGTTGTGTTATTGAGTTAATAGGCCTGTGAAGGTGCAGCAAGTAAGAATTGTATTATTCCCTTCCCAGTGCAGATGACAATTAAACACTCTTGACTTATTTTGAGTAAAATTGAGCAATTAAATTTCAAATACTTCCAAGATTACAGGCAGTGAAAAGTTCCAAAACTGATGGAGTGGAAGCCCATCCTGTCTGTTTAGGTTTTGGGTACAGTGAGGAGTCAAAGAGTTATATTTCTTCTGTTAATAACGCTCCAGATTCTTGAAAGGTAAGATCAAGGTAGATTCATATTCACATCCTTGTCCAGAAAATGTAGCTGGACCACTCCAGAAAATGTCCAAGTAAGAAAAACAATTGAAAACAAAATTTATAAATTCATAAATACCAAAGAGCATCTGCAATCCAATTACTGCTCTCTGTTCTAGTGGCCTCACACATAGTCACCACTTCCAGTAGCAGCTTCTTGTTTCTGATTTATTTATTGAGCTGAATCTAATTCTCCACCTGCCGCATGCAATTTGAGCTTATGTTTCTGGATCATTAGGGATACTAGTATATGAAACACTGTCCAGCTGGAGCCAAATACTATTTCTGCTTGTATTAATCTGTTTCTAAGAGTACCTTTTGCAACAACAAAAAAGCCCCCTTTAGAGAATTGCTGTGCTTCATTGTGAAATGCATGTTGTTGTGAAGCATAAGTCTTCAATACACCATGTTACCATAACAACCAAGCAATCATTTTCACGGTACTGTATCTGCAATCTGGTTTTTATTCACTGTCTTGAATATCTTCATGAACCCCTCCACTTCCCCACTATTTTCTTCTTCTTGTAGCCCTCCTTAAGGCTGCCTGCTTCAAGTAAACCGTTGGTCTCTTCTAACCTTGACTTCTTTGGCTTATATCTGTTTATCCGTGGGAAGCATTTTGGAATGCTTTCCTTTTTTTAAAAGCACCACAGTCTCCATGTCTCTATCCAGTATAATGACCACGTGTTCCTAGCCTCATAGTAACACAACATGAACGCAGTTACTATGAATAGTAGCTTTCGTGTAATGAATTAGATGTCAATAAATCTACATATGCAGCAGGCTTACCGTGTTATTTTCAGAATAGAATACGAAAAAGCATTGAAATTATTGTTACTGTATGTGGTGAGATATCATTTCAATGGAGTTCATCATAAAAAAGTTTTGATCATTACATTGAAATATAATGATTCTTTCAGATTGATTAGTAGGACTGGCTGTTACAATCCCTGGTTTTGCACGACAATTGACTTGCATGGTGTTGTTCTTGGGGATGACCACTAGGTGATGTTACTACCATTCAGACACATCTTCAGTTGTGTACCTCAAATTCACTGGGTGTTTCGGCCTTTTATCACAAGACACCCTCAGTCGAGGCAGGCCCACCACAGGGTGATCAGACCTGGGTGTGTGTCTGATGGTCACGTGGCAGCCCAGACAGCATCTCTTCTTTTCAGCCAGTGACTGCTCCATTCAGCGGGGTAATAGTATTCTGTGTCACCTTGCTCTAATCTGTTGGAGATATACACCAAAATGATTCATTCCTTTAATAGTGGTGAACAAAGGATCACCTTTCAGGTTTTGGTTTTGGAAAGAGATCTATCCACGGCATCGGCTTTGTAATGTTCTTCCAGCTGCAATTATGTTACAAAATTGTTGGAAATATCCACATTTGGAGCATTCAGTGCTCCTTTGATGGTGGATGCACAAGAAATACACGTGCATTTATCTGCACGTGCATTTATCTGCAAGTTATAAAATGACTTGTGCAAGAAAGGGATATATGGGACGAAACTTTAACGGAAAAATTATCTGAAGATTTAAGTGCAAAAGTTTAATCTTTATGAAGTTCATTGCCGTCAGCAATTTAATTATTCTTTGTTGCTCTCCAAAGATTTCGGCGACATTTTATAGCATCTGATTTTATCTCATTAATGTGCAATATAACTGAATCTACTTTAATATGTTCCAGCGATGTCTATTTCATTATATTCCTTTCAGCAGGTAGAGATAAAATAAATATATTTAGTCGTTAAGATTTCTCGACTGACAAAATTCCAATTCATGGAGTAATTTTAATCAGTAAAGGAAGGAATTTGCTACATTCCCTCTCATCTGGATTTATTAGAATACAAAAATATTCCAGCTTTGCAGTAGTAATGTAGAAGTGGTGATATGTCTCTTAACTCTGTAAATACCTACACGTAACATCCACTGAGAGTTGAAAATGAAGGGCAACCTATGAGAAAGATGAAATGTGTTGGTGACCTCCCTGAATAGCTTTGTGAACCCCAATTTTGAAGTTATCAATTGATTCAGCCACAAAGGCTTTTGTGGGCAAGAAGTGCAGATTTTGTGTGAACATCTTTGAATGAACATCTGTTCCTTGATGCCATCCAGAGAGCTCCAATTCTAATTATAAAATATCCTCGATAACCCCACACTTGTTCAATATTCTCCTATCAGCGTAAATTATTTCTCACCATCTGCTCCAGCTACTCTTTTAACCAATTAAAATACCAAGTCGCATTCTCTATAAACTGAAGAAAACAAGTCTGGACTATGAATCTGCTCCGTATAGTTTAGCACTTTCAGCCATTGTGGGATTCTTGAGTGCAATGATATTTGCAGATGGTGAGACTTCCAAAGGGTCCGTGTCTGCTAAGTTTAGTGTGAAAAAAATAATCTCTGAAGATCTAATTTGTTTTCTGTGTTAATTATGCAGAGAAAGAGTAGGAATAAACTGGTCCCTGTCAGAATGGCAGGCAGTGGCAAGTGGAGTGCCGCAAGGCTCGGTGCTGGGACCGTAACTTTTTACAATATATATTAATGATTAATGATTTAGATGATGGAATTAAAGGTAACACTAGCAAATTTGCAGATGACACAAAGCTGGGTGGCAGTGTGAACTGTGAAGAGGATGCTAGGAGGTTGCAGGGTGACTTGGACAGGTTGAGTGAGTGGTCAGATGCATGGCAGATGCAGTATAATGTAGATAAATGTGAGGTTATCCACTTTGGCGGCAAGAACAAGGAGGCAGATTATTATCTCAATGGTATAAGAAGATAACTGCAGATGCTGGTACAAATCGAAGGTATTTATTCACAAAATGCTGGAGTAACTCAATGGTGTCAGATTAGGAATAAGGGAAGTGCAACGAGACCTGGGTGTCCTTGTACACCAGTCACTGAATGTAAACATGCAGGTACAGCAGGCAGTGAAGAAAGCTAATGGCATGTTGGCCTTCATAACAAGAGAATTTGAATAGAGGAGTAAAGTGGTCCTTCTGCAGTTGTACAGGGCCCTGGTGACACCACATCTGGAGTATTGTGTGCAGTTTTGGTCTCCCAATTTGAGGAAGGACTTCCTTGTTTTTGAGGCAGTGCAGCGTAGGTTTACGAGGTTAATCCCCGGAATGGCGGGACTGTCATATGAGGAAAGATTGGAAAGACTGGGCTTGTATTCACTGGAATTTAGGATGAGAGGGGATCTTCTAGAAGCTTATAAATTTATAAAAGTACTGGACAAGCTATATGCAGGAAAAATGTTCCCAATTTTTGGGGAGTCCAGAAACAGGGGCCACAGTCCAAGAATAAAGAGGAGGCCATTTAAAACTGAGATGAGAAAAAACTTTTTCACCCAGAGAGTTGTGAATTTGTGGAATTCTTTGCCACAGAAGGCAGTAGAGGCAAATTCACTGGATGAATTTAAAAGAGAGTTAGATAGAGCTCTAGGGGCTAGCAGAATCAAGGGATATGGGGAGAAGGCAGGCACGGGTTACTGATTGTGGATGATCAGCCATGATCACAATGAATGGCGGTGCTGGCTCTAAAGGCCAAATGGCCTCCTCCTGCACCTATTTTCTATGTTTCTATTTTTCTATGGAAACCAGGATTTCCTCAAATTATTGGAAATTTCGTGAATGGATATTATTTGTAAGTGGCCACAGAAAGATTGAAATTTTAGTCAGGAAGTTTCTCCATAGAGTCTGAGGCATGAACTCTGAAACCCTGGATTCTCTAAAGCCCCAGACTCATCCATGGTTTACAACTCTTTTACTGAGATTAACATGACCCAACAGCCCAGCCTTCTTCAAGCTTGGCCATGAGTGGTGCCCTATCCATCATTGTTGCCTTCCATAGCTCTTGACCCTGCCAACGCGTATGCTCTCATGCCTCAATTCCAATGCCTTCCAATTATATTCTCAAATAGAAAGTCAGCCGAAGGGCCTGCTTCCATGCCACATATCTCTATTACTACCAGTAGTCTTTACTTTGAACCCTGCTGGGCCCTGAACCTTACTACCTCCCAGATACCATACATATCTCTGCCCCTATTTTTCTCTGCTTTATTTCATTTTTTACTTCTTTCTCATCTCCTTCTCATTTTGCATAATTCTAGAGATCAGCACCATATTTTCTACCATCTGACAAACAGCTTTAAAAAACATAAAGGATAAGCAACTGTATATAGTGACAAACATACAAAAATAACAATGCAAAAGGCAAAAATATTTAACTTCAAAGAAAATTCATCTACAAATCTCAAATAAAGTCTCTGAGGAGCAGTCAGACCCAAATAATGAAACAGAGTAACAATGACAGAATTAAAATGGGAAGGAAGTGAGACTGTTGAAAGAAGAGAATAGGATCTTTGGCTGTTTTAGTTTTCTCCTGCAGCAATATCGCAGCAAACCACAAAGTTTTCCACTTATTGTGAGCAACCACTTGGCAGGTTTGCAACGTTGCAATAATCACTTCGCCTCATTTGTATGAGAGTCACACAAAAATAAGCTTTAATATTTCACAGATGAAAAATACCATTTATGAGTCTATATAACAAACAAGCTTCAACAGTTGTATTTCCTTCGAGGTCCAGAACCGTGCTTATGAGAATGAAACCCGTTTTAATCATCTGAGAAGAAATTTGATTTTACAGTTGAAATATTTTGTTGCCTGAATGCAGTTAATACCCTGATTGGCCGGTCGGTATTACCTGGTGGTTTGTGCCATGATGAATGCGTGACAAAATTCATGACATTTTGTTCTCATTTTGTAATGACATTTTGGAAATTAAAATAAACTTGTCTTCACCAAAAAAGCTCACCTAGACACCAGCATATTTCATTAAACCAATTTGCTTGACCTTTTATTGGACATTTTTTGGAGAACTTAAAGCAAGACAAAAGATTACTTTTTCTCCTGCAGCTGTTGTATTGCTGTATTCTTGAAGAACTTCTGGACTAATATTGAAATGCAAATAATCTGTGTTGCAGAAACACGCAAGTATAAGTATCAACAATGGTTAGACATTAGACAATAGACAATAGATGCAGGAATAGGCCATTCGGCCCTTCGAGCCAGCACCACCATTCAATGTGATCATGGCTGATCATTCTCAATCAGTACCCCGTTCCTGCCTTCTCCCCATACCCCCTGACTCCGCTTTCCTTAAGAGCTCTATCTAGCTCTCGAAAGCATTCAGAGAATTGGCCTCCACTGCCTTCTGAGGCAGAGAATTCTACAGATTTACAACTCTCTGACTGAAAAAGTTTCTCCTCATCTCTGTTCTAAATGGCCTATCCCTTATCCTTAAACTGTGGCCCCTGGTTCTGGACTCCCCC
Source organism: Rhinoraja longicauda (assembly GCF_053455715.1). Taxonomy (NCBI): domain Eukaryota; kingdom Metazoa; phylum Chordata; class Chondrichthyes; order Rajiformes; family Arhynchobatidae; genus Rhinoraja; species Rhinoraja longicauda. Next base: position 58,828,855 of record NC_135959.1, read on the forward strand.
AACATTGGGAACATGTTTCCTGCCTCTAACGTGTCCAACCCCTTAATAATCTTATATGTTTCAATAAGATACCCTCTCATCCTTCTAAATTCCAGTGTATACAAGCCTAGTCACTCCAGTCTTTCAACATATGACAGTCCCGCCATTCCAGGAATTAACCTAGTAAACCTACGCTGCACGCCCTCAATAGTAAGAATATCCTTCCTCAAATTTGGAGACCAAAACTGCACACAGTACTCCAGGTGTGGTCTCCCTAGGGTCCTGTACAACCGCAGAAGGACCTCTTTACTCCTATACTCAACTTCTCTTGTTATGAAGGCCAACATTCCATTAGCTTTCTTCACTGCCTGCTGTACCTGCATGCTTCCTTTCAGTGACTGATGCACTAGGACACCCAGATCTCGTTGTACGTCCCCTTTTCCTAACTTGGCACCATTCAGATAATAATCTGTCTTCCTATTCTTACCACCAAAGTGGATAACCTCACACTTATCCATATTAAACTGCTTCTGCCATGCATCCACCCACTCACACAACCTGTCCAAGTCACCCTGCAACCTCAGAGCATCTTCCTCACAGTTCACACTACCACCCAGCTTTGTGTCATCTGCAAATTTGCTAATGTTACTTTTAATCCCTTCATCCAAGTAATTAATATATATTGTAAATAGCTGCGGTCCCAGCACTGAGCCTTGCAGTACTCCACTAGTCACTGCTTGCTATTCTGAAAGGGACCCATTTATCCCCACTCTTTGCTTTCTGTCTGCCAACCAATCTTCTATCCATGTCAGTACCCTACCTCCAATACCATGTGCTCTAATTTTGCCGACTAAACTCCTATGTGGAACCTTGTCGAAGGCTTTCTGAAAGTCAAGGTACACTACCTCCACCGGCTCTCCCCTGTCAATTTTCCTAATTACAAATTAAAATTCCTCATAAAATTCCAGAGGATTAGTCAAGCATGATTTCCCCTTCGTAAATCCATGCTGACTCAGAATGATCCTGTTACTGCTATCCAAATGCTCCGCAATTTCGTCTTTTATAATTGACTCCAGCATCTTCCCCACCACTGATGTCAGACTTACTGGTTTATAATTTCCTGTTTTCTCTCTCCCTCCTTTCTTAAGAAGTGGGATAACATTGCTACCCTCCAATCCACAGGAACTGATCCTGAATCTATAGAACATTGGAAAATGATCACCAATGCGTCCACAATTTCTAGAGCCACCTCCTTAAGTACCCTGGGATGCAGACCATCAGGCCCTGGGGATTTATCAGTCTTCAGTCCCATCAGTCTACCCAACACCATTTCCTTCCTAATGTGAATAGGCAATCCTGTTCAAGATTAATTGTCAAACCTTAATGTCTTCTAGATTTGGGTTTGGATGACAAGATTGTAGAATTAAACATCAGTCCAGGGAACAAATGTCATTTTTCACACAGTGCTTATTTGAAGAGGTGGGGAGCCTAGAAATCCTATTATGCATAAAATATTACTTTTCAAAAACAATCAAAAAATGTGTGTGTTCATGGCCCCCATCCAAATATTTGATCAAAATTCCCTGCAGGATTTAATCTGCCAATGGTCGTGTGGTGAGCAGTGGAAGGGAGGAGTTTGGCCTGGTTTCTCTAATCCATCTCAACCATTAAGGTTGCCAACTGAACATTGGTGAAGCAAGGTGCCAGATTACAAGTCATTCTGGGCATTCTTAACATTGGGTCAAAGATCCACCATCACATCCAGGACTGGATCTGCTGAGAATTGCAGCTCTTAAGAACTTCTGCCATTGTAAGATTTTGCCCAGATAAATTTCAATTGGCAATTGAATGTGATGTGCACCTATTTTTGAAGCTATAATGAAAATGACATAATGAAACTCAAGAATCAAGAGTTAACAATGTTTAATTGTCACATGTACCAACACCAGGACAATTACTTGCAGCAGCATAATAGGCCTGTAAACACAATAATCATAGATAACATATAATATACAAATCAAAATTCTATAAATGAATAACCCCAATATTAGTGCAAATGCCCAAAGTCCTTAGTGCACCCAAAGACAGTCTGTAGGCCATAGTTTAGTTAGTGTTTTGTAGTGGTCAAGAAGCTTATGGTTATTAGGAAGAAGCTATTCTTGAACCGGGTGGTTGCAGTTTTTAGACTCCTATAAATTCTCCCCAATGGTAGGAATGAAATGAGAGCATGGCGAGGGTGATGAGGGTTGTTGTGAGGTGTTGACGATGCTGGCTGCCTTTTCGAGACAGCGCCCTCAATAGGTCCTTTCGATGGTGGGGAGGTCAAGACCCATGATGGACCAGGCAGTGTCTAACACTTTTTGTAATCTTCTTCATTCCTGGGCATCCAAGTTGCTGAACCAACCCACGATATAAGGGCGTGCAGCGGTAGAGTTGCTGCCTTACAGCGCCAGAGACCTGGGTTTGATCCCGAATGTATGGAATTTGTACATTTTCCTCGTGACCTGCGTAGGTTTTCTCCGGATGCTCCAGTTTTCTCCCACACTCCAAAGACGTACAGGTTCGTAGGTTAATTAGCTTCAGTAAAATTGTAAATTGTCCCGTGTGTGTGTGTAAGATAGTGTTCGTGTGCTGGGATTGTTGGCATGGCATGGACTCTGTGGACAGAAGAGCCTCAAAAATAAACTAAACTAAATCAATAACTAGTCAATATGCACTCTACCATACATCTGTAGTTCTCCAGTTCCCCATTTCTCCCAGCATTGCCATTAAATACCTGATACAAGAACTCAATGCCTTATTTTTCATCCCATTTATATTTTCTCCTCCCTGTGCTCCTGAATATAAACTCAGGAATTTGTAAGCCGAATTGTTTGAAAAATGTAAGATTGTAATAAGGATTGGCAGGACTAAAATTGACTGAAAACATCAAGGCAGGAGATGGATGAGTATCTGGAAAGGAGTATCAGGGGGTATGGAGAGAAGGCAGGTACAGGTTACTGAGCTGGATGATCAGCCATGATCATATTGAATGGCGGTGCAGGCTCGAAGGGCCGAATGGCCTACTCCTGCACCTATTTTCTATGTTTCTATGTTTCTATGAATGCATGCGGATGACAAGGGACACCTGAAGACAGCTATTCCATCGGACATTGCACCAATTGAACAACCAGAGCACCAGATGGACATTAGCCCTCCAAAGTGGAGGGAGGTGCAACAGACAGTAAAGCGGGCAAGAGCATCTTCAGCCCCAGGGCCAAATGGGGTTCCGTATCGACTCTACAAGAGTGCTCCTGATGTTTTTTGCTTCCTTTGGAGGCTAATGAGAGTGGCTTGGGAGAAGAGAATTATACCCAAAGCATGGGGCAGGGCAGGTGGAGTCCTGATTCTGAAAGAGAAGGAATCCACAGATATCAGCAAATTCCACCCAATCAGTCTCCTCAATGTAGAGGGTAAGATCTTCTTCAGCATCATAGATCAGAGGATGACTAGCTATTTAGAGAGAAACAACCATGTGGATACAACAGTCCAAAAAACAGGCATCCCAGGGTTCTCTGGATGTCTCGAACATACCAGCATGATTTGGCACCAAATCCAGACTGCAAGATAAGAGAAGAGAGATCTGCATGTCGTTTTCCTTGACCTTCCCAACGCGTTCGGAACTGTCCCTCACAGTTTCCTCTGGGCATCCTTTGACTTCTTCAGGATACCAGAGACTATCGCAAGCCTTGTCAAGGCTTATTTTCAAGATCTGCAGCTCTGTTTCACCATGCCAGACTTTACCACCACATGGCACTGCATGGAGATTGGCATAATGGCAGGGTGTACCATCTCCCCATTGATTTTTACAATGGCTATGGAAGTCATCATAAGGGCCTCCAAGTGGGTGGTGGGTGGCGAGCGGCTGAAGTCTGGAGTCCGTCTACCATCCATCAGGGCCTACATGGATAACATGACAATCATAACAACAACAGCACATTGCACCAGGCGCCTTTTAGGGAAGCTTCAAGAGAACATCACTGGGGTCAGAATGAAATTCAAGCCATCCAAATCAAGAAGCATTTCTATAATCAAAGGCAAACTGACAGATCAAAGGTTCTTCATTGATCGAGAACCTATCCCAACTGTGTCAGAGAAGCCAATCAAAAGTCTGGGAAGATGGTATGACTCTAAACTGAAGGACACTGACCAGGCAAACGAGCTTAGGCAAGAAATCTGGGACACCAGAATGCACTGCTGAGCCTACTGGAGACGTCGTGGGCCCAATCAGTGAAACGTCGATGAAAGTAGGTGCCCACTTGATAACCCCAATGACGTGTCTGCCTAGCCTTTCTCAACATCGGAGGAGCATAGGTGAGTGCATATGCCTCCCATCACCACCGGGAGCAAGTTGACATTTGGCACTTTAGATTTTTTAACATCACGTCCTGTGTATTTGGAAACTGTTCTTTTTCTCTGGATGGAGAGCTTAGAACTATAAAACTTGACTCAGGATAAAGCATCGGCAATCTATAATTGAAATGCGAGGACTATGAGAAAATCAGGACATCAGGACTGTGAAGACTACTATCAGACAATTCCAAGGACAAGGAATGCTTAGCCACTGTATTTATTATTTTTTGTCAGCATTTCCTCATGTGTTAGAAACATCTAACTTGATTCTGGAAAGAAATAAGTTAATCAATGTTGAGCTGCAAAAATCGGAAACAAAACAAAAAACCTGTCAGCAGGTTTCTTTATTGAGTAATTTCTTTGCTTGGTTTTCTCTAAGTGTTTAGAATTCTCTATCCCAGAGGGCTCAAAGTAAGAAAATTACTTGGTTATTCGGCTCATTTTCCAATGTCCCTTTGTTTTTATTTCTCTCCCCCTTGGTTTCAAATTTTAAGTGCTAATCTGCTAATCTTGCGGATGGCAAAAGATCAATTTCACAGATGCTTTTAATGGATGTGGTCTAACAAGTTTTCAGCATGCTTGCTTTAATTCGTGAATGTCAAGCAACTGCTGTATTTCAGTTGTTGAGTCTGCAGGCATACAGTGAGGTAGGATTCTATGTCTTACCTTTGGATAGTACTTGCATTTTAAAAGTTACCTTTTTTCATTTACTTTTCCCAGTTTTGATATTTACATAGGACTCCAAATTATTTGAAATCTTTTCTGAAAGAATTATAGGTCCTTATTTTGTCATATATGTTCCCAGCTACTTTAGACTTTAGACATTAGACTTAAGATACAGTGTGGACCAGGCACTTCGGCCTACCTGGTCTGTGCGGACCAATGATCACCCCCTTACACTATCACTATCCTACACACTAAGAACAATATTACAATTTACCAAAGCCAATGAACCCACAAACCTATGTGTCTTTGGGATGTGGTAGGAAACTGGAGCACCTGGAGAAAACCCACGTGGTCACAGGGAAAACTTGCAAACCTCATACAGACAGCACCCGATGTCATGATTGAACCTGGGTCCCTGGCGCTATAAGGCAACAACTTTACCGCTAGGCCACTATGCCATCCTTATTTGCCTTTGTAAACATCTTTGCACTGTGTTTTTTTCCATCTCACAATCACTATGAAATTTAACCAGACCCTGAGTAAAGGCAATAAATATAATCTGGAAGCCCGGGAAAATATATTTTGGGCATTGTCTTTTTTAATGGTCTTTTACTCTCTTTTAATCTAATTATCCATGTTCTGAAGCCTGTTCCATTACTCAGTCAGGGAAATAAAGATCATTAAAGGAATATTTCAATGGACAGCAAGACACAAAGGAACTGGGATGATTTTGTGACAGGGCCAGTGAAAAGATTGACCATTGATTTGTTTATTTGTATATTTGTTTTTTTAAGGAAGCTTTGTGAGCAGCCCTGAACATCGTCTCTGTCCTCCCAATTACATCCTGGATGTGGAGGGGCTGTTTCAAGAGTCTGGAAACAGTTTGAATGTAATTTTACCCTCATGAAGAGTATTAACTCCAAATATGAAACCATTCAACTATATTGGCCAGGGAAGGCAAATAGACCCGACCACTAAGATCTGTTAATTAGAATGGTTACCAAACTTCTTCATTTGTCCTTTTTGATACTGGTTCATTCATAGCTTTTTAATCAGGGATCTTTGGTCTGAGAAATTTGCAGGAGAGGTCTGTCAGTATCTCCAGGCTCAGTTAGCATGTGAATTTGAATTCTTCAAGCGTTAAGTGCCAAAAGTGTTTAATTGTCATGTGTATCAACAACAGAACAATGAAATCCTTGAAATGGCTTTGCTCATTCATGATAGTTTAAAGCCAATTTAATCACGAGTCTGAAGATAGCCACAAAATGCTGGAGTAACTTGGATGGTCAGGCAGCATCTCTGGAGAAAAGGAATAGGTGACATTTCGGGTCGAAACCCTACCCGCAGATTACTGAACTGTACTAGAAATCTTGTTTTGGAAACATGATTCAATTTAAAAGGACTGATGCCATTTAATTTTTTTGTGGTATTTCTCCACAACTCTGTTAAGAAATGTGTCCTCCAATTAATTTCCCAAGTGACAACTCAAATATTTCATTGGCTCCAAATTTCCATCATTCAGTTTCATTTAGACAATAGACAATAGACAATAGACAGGAGTAGGCCATTCAGCCCTTCGAGCCAGCACCGCCATTCAATGCGATCATGGCTGATCACTCTCAATCAGTACCCCGTTCCTGCCTTCTCCCCATACCCCCTCACTCCGCTATCCTTAAGAGCTCTATCCAGCTCTCTCTTGAAAGCATCCAACGAACTGGCCTCCACTGCCTTCTGAGGCAGAGAATTCCACACCTTCACCACCCTCTGACTGAAAAAGTTCTTCCTCATCTCCGTTCTAAATGGCCTACCCCTTATTCTTAAACTGTGGCCCCTTGTTCTGGACTCCCCCAACATTGGGAACATGTTATCTGCCTCTAATGTGTCCAATCCCCTAATTATCTTATATGTTTCAATAAGGTCCCCCCTCATCCTTCTAAATTCCAGTGTATACAAGCCCAATCGCTCCAGCCTTTCAACATACGACAGTCCCGCCATTCCGGGAATTAACCTAGTGAACCTACGCTGCACGCCCTCCATAGCAAGAATATCCTTCCTCAAATTTGGAGACCAAAACTGCATACAGTACTCCAGGTGCGGTCTCACCAGGGCCCGGTACAACTGTAGAAGGACCTTATTTGATTCATTAAATAAGGTATGAATATTTGTTAACACACAAAAGACCCTTGAATTATCAATCTAAGAGCAATGTTTTATGGATGTGTAGAACTGGAAAAATAAAACTGGAAATGTTCAGCAGGCCATGAAGTATGAAGAAAGTGTCAATTAGTCAGTTGGTGTAGTGAGAGCTTTGCACGCAAACAGTCTGCTCGATAGTTTCCTTTGTTTCCCCTTGGTTACCATTGAATCTGAAAACGACACTATTAGCCAGGTTGCAGTGGAGGTTTGTTTCTGCCGTTATAAAGGCAGGCGCCAGTAAACGGTGCGGTGATGTTTCAGTGGGGTTCACCGACGGGCTGGATGGCGATCAGCGCCACGGGCAGATGCAGAGAGAAAGGCTCAACTGACGCATGAGCCTTTTTCTGTTCTGTCAGTCAGATCCTTGAACTTGTGCCCTTGTAACAGTTGGTCAATATTTCAGATCTTCAAACCTTTGCTGAGGACCCTAAAAAAGATTTTGACATTTGAATCAAGGACCAACTTATTTTTCTCTCCACACGTGTGGCTGGATGTGCTGAGTCATGTTTGATTTTGTTATAGTTATTAAGTGTTAACATTAGACTGAACATAATTTGCTGGTTACACAGTAATTAGGAGGTAAATATCAGTTCTGTTGGACGATCTCATTTAGCTTAAACATTGATGTAGGTTTTAGTCACCTGGAGAATCAGCCTACTTATGAAAGCTGCATCCTAATAGGAATAGGAATAAAACAATGCAAGAAGAGAATCGGAATGGCAATATTGTCTGAATGTGTCGAATGTTCTGAACAACGTTGATTTTTGAAGCAACATTCTTTGTCAAAATAGTATGAAAATTTTGTATTACTCTGTGCTGATGTGTTAGAAGAAATGTGTTCTTGGTTCTTGGTTCTTGGTCCTCCAAAATATTCCAAATGGAATTTAAACTGGAGGTGGCGGAGTATGGACTTAAGCAAGAAGGGCTTCTTGGAGAAGAGCTGCCTTAAATGTAGTTGCGTCTGGTTGAATAACTATAGTAGGGTGAAGACTATTCCATGCTTTAATTGTGCGAGGGAAGAATGAATTGCTATACACATCTGTCTTGATAGCTGGTATCTCAAATTGAATCGAAAGCCCTCGTCTACTCCTGATAGGTTTAGGTTTGGTGTAGATGTGGTGATCTATGTCTATGTTTGATGGAGTTATAGGAATGTTCTGCCCTACGCAGAGCTACATGGCCGAGTTGTGCGCCACTGATAATGGTAACACTGTTTCATTTATGGTCATCTGATTTCGACACATACAGACTTTGAAGCCAAAGTCTATAAACAACAACTTGACATAAGTGTTTTTATTGACAAAGTGGTCCAGTGCGGAGTGGAGAGCCAGTGAGATCGTATCCTCCGTTGACCTGTTGTGACAGTAGGCAAACTGCAGTGGGTCGAGGTTCTTGTGGAGGTAGGAGTTTATATGCACCGTAACCAACCTCTCAAAGAACTTCATCACCACAGACGTTAGTGCCACTGGTCGATAGTCGTTGAGGCACGTCACCTTACTTTTCTTGGGCACCGGTATTATTGATGCCCCCTTAAAGCAGGTGGGAACCTCAGATCTCAGTAATGAGGTTGTAAATGTCCGCAATAACCCCAGCCAGTTGGTCTGCACGGGTTTTGAGAACTCAACTGAGTATGCCATCAGGTCCTGACGCTTTCCGAGGGTTCACCCCCCTGAAGGATCTTCTGACATCGACCTCTGTGACTGTGACTGTAATACCATCAGGGCGTATGGGGGCTCGGGAAGGCACATCAGTGTTCTCCCTATCAAAGCATGCGCAGAACGCATTGAGCCCATCAGGTATAACAGGTATAACAGAGCTTTATTTGTCATTCGGTACCGAAGTACCGAACGAAACTACATAGCAGTCATAGAAAAAAACCCACAAGACACATAACCCCAACACAAACGTCCATCACAGTGACTCCAAACACCCCCTCACTGTGATGGAGGCAACAAGTCAGGGAGTGATGATTCGCTGTTGCTTGAGCTGCCTCCTGGTTTTGAGTTGTAGGAGGTGATGGCATTCAAGCCCTGCCACAGCTGTGGAAAGAACGATAAGTACAAGTTAATTTCGTTCCCATTTGATTTAATTAAACATTTAAATCAAGCTAAGTGTTTTAATTGTGTGTAAATGTTATGCAAAATTTTAATTAAAATAATAATTTTATATTTTTAATCACTTTTTTTTAAACAGATGCCGGAGTATTGTAGCGACACAAGAGACTGCAAGTGTTGGAATCTAAGAAAAATACAAACTGCTGGAGGAACTCAGCAGGTCAAGTAGCAACCGTGAAAGGAAGGGAGAAGGATTCATCATTGTTTAGGATTGGGACCCCACATCAGGACTAATGCAGGGTCGAGACTACCCTTCCATTCTACCCTTCACCCTCACCAGAGATGCTACTCAACCTGTTGAATACCTCGAGTAACTCAGCGGGTCAGACGGCATCTCTGGAGAAAAGGAAGAGGTGACATTTCGGGTCGAGACCCTTCTTCATTTCTTTTCTCCAGAGATGCTGTCTGACCCACTGAGTTGCTCTAGCTTTTTGTGTCTATCCTCGGTTTAAACCAGCATCTGCAGTTCCTTCCTACACATTTAATTTGCTGAATACCTCCATCAGTTTGCTTTTTGGTGGAGTATTTTAGGTTATTTATAAATGTTTCTGTCATCTGAAATGTTGAGTTTGGAGCTCAGAGACACAGCATGGAAACTGGCTCAACAGCTCACAGAGCCACACTGACCACTGATCATCAGTTCATACTAGTTTTATGCGATCCTTATTTTGCATCCACTCCCTACATATCAGGGACAATTTACAGAGGCCAATTACCCGACAAACCCACATGTCTTTGGGAAGTGGGAGGAAATGCAGAGGAATCCCACATGCTCACAGGGAGAATGTGCAAACGCCACACAGTGAGAACTTGAGGTTAGGATCGAACCTGTGTCTCTGGTGCTGTGAGGCAGCAGCTCTACCAGCTGCACCACTGTTCAATTCAAGCAATGAATGTACCAGCTGGTGCGCCTGATAACATGTGTAGGACGGAACTGCAGATGCTGGTTTACACCGAAGATAGAAACAAAATGCTAGAGTAATTCAGCGGGACAGACAGTATCATTGGAGAGAAGGAATGGGTGATGTTTCGGGTCTGAAGAAGAGTCTAGACCCGAAACGTCACCCCTTCAGTTTCCCTGAAGCCATCTGTTGTGAAGCATGGGCATTGAACATGTATTCATTGCTAAGGTTCAGGAAACCCACCTTGCTGAAAACCCTTCTCCTTCGCTTTTTCCTTCTACTTCTGGTTTCTTGATCTATTCTGCAAACATAGTCCCAAGGGGAATGCCAACTGTTGCACTTGTCTGAGAGATGAAAAAGCAGTTTGTACAAAAGACCTTGAAGTCAGGGCAACTCATTCAGCAGTTTTTACACTAATCCTTGGAGACGTTGGAATTTTAAAGGACTCTAAAAAGGCCCTATATACATAAAATCACAGCAACAGCCAGTAGTAATCAAATCAGCAACGATCATGAATGTTTAAATGGATCTGGCACAAGGAGAATGATCACAGAGCAAATGCATCAGAACAGTGCAACTTATCGATGGCACACTCTGCAGCCATAGTGATGAAAGGAATTGATGTTGTACTGGTGATGGATGGGAGGATTTTTAAATAGGTTGCTTCTTCTTTAAGGTGTTGCTTCTTATCTTGTTGGAGCTGCATTCATCCAGGTAAGAAAATACAATTTTGTTGTAAACTTGACATGTAAATGGAAGGACTGGGTGACGTTTCAGGTCAAGGCCCTTCTTCAGTCTGAAGAAGGGTCTCGATCTGAAATGTCACCCATTCCTTCTCTCCAGAGATGTTGCCTGTCCTGCTGAGTTACTCCAGCATTTTGTGTCTATCTTTGGTTTAAACCAGCATGTGCAGTTCCTTCCTACACATGTAAATGGAAGGAATGCATCGGGGGGGGGGGGTCTGGGGGGGGGGGGGGGGGGTGTAGCTAAGTCATTCAGTCAACACAGAATATCTAGGCTCTGCAGCTCTTATTGTGGCTTTGAAGAAATACATTTATTTTGCAGTTACATCACCCCCCAGCCCAAAGGCATCTAGTCAGGTAAGGGAAGACTCCCAATTAATAATAGGCAAGTTTCAGAATATCTGGTTGCATTGGGCAAGTAGATGTGAAAGATCTCTCATGCGTGCCCAAGTCTCTGACCTTGCACAATATGTGCTTCAGTCCATAGATCCCACAGAACCTAGCACGATGGGTGTTGGAGGAATTAATGGGTGTGATCATGTCATGACCTCGAGAAATGTGGCCCACAGCAGCGGCTGTGGTGAAGCCTCGAAGTGGTGGGGCCTCGGCGGCGGTGAAGCCTCACTGCGGCGGCGACAGTGATGCCTGACGGGGCGAGCCACGATCGACGGTCGATGAGAGCATGGGGGGACCGCCGTGATGGGGGGGAAGAATAATGGACAATGGGGAGGGAGGTAGCACAGAGGACAATGTGGACCCGGCATGGGGGAACCACAGTGGGGATGGGGGGGGGGGGAACGAAACGAGGAGCCAGCGTAATCTGTAACTTTGTCTGCACCATAGGTATCCGCTATTTGTACACATTGGGTATGCAAGCGAAGAATTTCACTGTGCCTTATCACATGTGACAATAAATTATTCCATTCCATTCCAGGTACATTTGTTTGTCCAATAATTAATTTATACTTTATTCCTTGTGGTTAAGTGGTAACGGGTGAGTTATTGTCCTTGGTTAGAGAGAGGTCTTTGGCTCTGGAATTTCTGCTCCTAAACAATGACTAAAGTAAAAGGTTTAAAAATTCAAATCGCAAAGATCTTCACAATTTATGCTAATCCATCTTTATGATCTCTGCTGCATTCGTAACCTTATTAACCCAGTTCTTTCCTCCTTGCTCCTTCATAAATGGGGATTATAATGGGGAGCTGAAACTGTGTTAGAAAATGTGATCAGTGAGTTCGTGGAAGGTATCACTGAATGTGCACTTAGCACTTAATTCACTAATAACCACCTTAATGATACTCAATTTAAGTTCCATCAAGACTGCTTAACTCTGCTCCTTGCTGAAATGTTGGGCCAAGTAGACAAAATTATTGAGTTCCAGGAATGAGGTGAATGTAACTGCTCTCTGTACCATGTTGGCACTGAATTGAGCGTCACATCAAGGTGCATTTATGACACGGAAATCAATGAGAAGATGGTTGTAGTTATTGCGTTTTAATCTTAGTTGGAGGATGTTTGTGTATTTGGCAGTGTCCTACATCCAACCACCTGAAACGTCACCTATTCCTTTTCTCCAGAGATATTACCTGACCCGCTGAGTTACTCCAGCATTTTGTGTCTATTTTCAGTGTAAACCAACATCTGAGGTTTCTTCCTACCTCATCAATGCCCTTCGGTACCAAATAAGGTTTGAAGAGAAGATTTTTGCAATGTTCAATGACATTCATTATCTTTTGTGGTAATTTCCATGCCTATACTGATGGATAGCAAGCAACGTGTGGACTACACAAATAACAAGCATTAATGATCTCTAACAAGACAGGATTTCACCATTCCTCCCTAACATTCATTGAATTTCCCTGGAGATCAGCACTGACCGGAAACCTGGCAAAATCAGCTACTTTGTGGTTGCAACAGCTGTACTGATGTTGATTTCCTCTATTATGAATGATCCAGTCCTTCACGCATCAAATGGTTCCATTACGTTCTTGGTAATAGCGAGGAGCTTGGTGTAATAATATTGCCCATCCTGGCTGCCCGTGGAATCCCAACAACACAGAGGAAACTGAACATTATCATGGAAGACAGTGCAATAGTTTTTGTGCTCCAAATGCCAGCTTAAAGATTCACATTCTCCATTGTTGGTGCAACGTGGCAGCATTTACATACTGAACTGTAATAATCTGCAAGAGCTTCCACAACAGTTCCTCCCGAACACGCAACCTCTACCGCCTAGAATAAAAAGATACTTCGATACACCAGCCCGTCTAATTTTCCTTTCAAATTTCCTATTACACAAATTTGGAATTATATTTCTGTTTCTTTAATGTTAAAGAGCCAACATGCTAGAACCCCTGAACAATTCAATGGGACCAAGACTGGAATACTTTGAAGTGGCAGCTCAGCACTGCCATCGCAATGGTAATAAATTCTGACCTTGCCAGTGCTGCTGATTTCTCATGATTGAGTAAAATGCCTTTGCGTAATAGCACTGAGATGCCCTTGTGGAAAAGCTCAAGGACACTTGTTCCCCACTGCCATCGCATTTATTTTCTGACTATTTTGTGCACAGCAATTTCAGAAGGATGCTATAACTGTATGGATCTGCACATCCATTGGTTCCCATAACGACCAAATCATTTAAACTCCACTTTCCAGTTCCATACCAACATTTCTGTCCTTGGCCTATTCCATTGCCAGAGGTGAGGCCACATGCAAACTGAAAGTACAGCACCCTATATTCCACTTGGGTAGCTTACAACCCATCAATACGAGCATTGAATTCTCCAACTTCAAGTAATATCCCCTTTACCCCTCTCTTTCCCCAGCCTCCCGCCACCCATGTGTGCACCCACATTTCTCCCACTAGCTCCTACAATGCCAGTCACCCTGCTCCTTTCTCAACATGCACATCTCCCATCGCCATCCCATATTTGCCTTTCTTCCCATTTCTTTCCCCTCCCCTTTGTTCATTTCCAACGTTATCCCTCCCTCCGGCTTTATATTTCACTCCTCCTCTTATTTCCTTATCTGATACCCTTTTGTCCCCTTTTCGCTGCTAGCTTTTGTCACTTACTCCACCCATCTACCACCCCACCCCCCACAACCCCTTCACCAGTATCTACCTATCACTTGCCAGGCTTTGCCCCACCCGCACATCTTTTTGCAACTTTCTCCCTCATCAGTCTAAAGAAGGGTCCTGACCTGAAACATCGTCTGTCCATTCGGTCCTCAGATTTAGTTGTGAAGATTTACAAGGATGATGCCAGGACTCGCGGGTCTGAGCTATAGGGAGAGGTTGAGCAGGCTGGGACCCTATTCCCCGGAGTGCTGGAGGATGAGGGGTGATCTCATAGAGGTGTATAAAATGGTGAGAGGAATAGATCGGGTAGACGCACAGAGACTCTTGCCCAGAGTAGGGGAATTGAGAACCAATGTTTACGGTGAAGGGGGAAATTTTTTATAGGATTCCGAGTGGTAACGTTTTCACTTAAAGCGTGGTGGGTGTATGGAATGAGCTGAGGGAGGAGGTAGTTGAGTAGGGACTATCGCAATGTTTAAAAAGCAATTAGACGGGTACATGGATTGCACAGGTTTAGAGGCATATGGGCAAGTGGGACTAGTGTATATGGGACATGTTGGTCAGTGTGGGCAAATTGAGCTGAAGGGCCTGTTTACACACTATGACTCTATGAGATGTTGCCTAACCTACTGAGTTCCTCCAGCACTTTGTTTTTAGCTCAAGATTCCAGCATCTACAATTTTGTATGTCTTCAAAACACTTTGAATGGCTTCCCAGGGAATATCTTTGATATGTAGATATATTATGTTAAACTAGTACATACTCTTGATTTGACACTCTTTGGTGCATTGGTACACCTCGGGCCTTCTCATTATAAAAGGCGCCGGGGGATAATGAAGATTTGCACAATTTTTACCAGAACTGAGAATGTATTTGCTTTTTAGCATAGAATGAACAGGTTACAGCGTTTTTCTTTAAAGGGAATTGATCGAGATCGTCAAAATTATGATGGGATCTGGGAGGATAGCTGCAGATGAAATCTTTTCTCTTCTGAGTGACCGTAAAACTGGAGGCTATAAATTTAAGACAATCTCCTTTGAAGCTCAGGGAGCAATTCCTTTGTCTTGAGAGTGGTTGGAATGCAAAACTACAGAGCGTAGTTGAAGAGAATGACTTAGATGCATTCAAGGAGAAGATAGATAAGCACCTGCAGGAGAAAGGATTAGAAGGATTGGTTGATAAGAGTCTCCGTAAAGGCTTGAGAGGAAGCTAGTGTGGAGTATAAACATTATCGTGGGACTGTTTGGCTGAATGATTTGTTTTGGTAGAGTAAATACTTATAAATCATGTACATCCTAACTGTTATTTCTTTTGATGCATTGAGTTGGCTTGCACTGGATGCAGCTAATATGTCACGACTGCCTCCTGTTCTATCCCTGTTGTAGCACTAATCTTTTTGCTGTTGGGCAGCTTATAATGATCACAAGGTCTCTCTGCAGCAGCTCTGGAGTGAACCAGAGTCGTGATGAGACCTCAAACAAAGCAGCTACGGACCTGCCTGTGAGCTGCCGTAAAGTCCATTGACCACTTGTGCTGAGAGAAAGCCTCATCACTGTTTCCGATGCCTGTGATGTTCAGAAATGTTTGGTAGCAGTCATATTTCTAAATGTTTTTAAATTAAAAAGTTTAGTTAATACATAATTAATTGGCATGACACAGACCAGTACAGCATAGGAACAGGTCCTTTGGCCCACAATGTTTGTGTCGGACATGATGTCAGCTTAAACGAATCTCTGCCTGCACATGATCCATACCCCTCTAGACATAAAATGCTGGAGTAACTCAGCGGGACAGGCAGCATCTCTGGAGAGGAATGGGTGACGTTTCGGGTCGAGACCCTTCTTCAGACTGATGTCCATATCCCTCTATTACTTACATATTCGTGTGCCTGTCTAAAAGCATCTTAAAATCTACTGTTGTATATACATCGACTATCCCACTGGCAGTGTGTTCCAGACACTCAACACGCTCTGTGTAAAAAAAACATACCCGGCACATCTTTAAATTTTGCCCCGTCTCACCTTAAAACTATGTCTTTGAAATTTCCACTCTGGGGAAAAAGGTTCTGACTGATTAGCCTACTGGGCTCCTCATAATTTTATATACTTCTATCAGATCTTCCCTTAACTTCTGACATTTCAGAGAAAGAAGTCCGAGTTTGTCCAACCTCTCTTTATAGCTAATATCCGCTGCTCCAGGCAGCATTGTCAATGCCAAATCCACAAAAAAGGAAACTCCCCCCTGTGATGCACATTACATGTTTCTGGCACAGTGGCACAGCGGTAGAGTTGCTGCCTTACAGCGCTTGCAACGGCGAAGACCCGGGTTCGATCCCGACTATGGGTGCTGTCTGTACAGAGTGACCGCGTGGGTTTTCTCCGAGATCTTCTGTTTCCTCCCACACTCTAAACACGTACAGTTTGTAGGTTAATTGGCTTGGTATAAGTATAAATTGTCCCCAGTGTGTGTAGAATAGTGTCAATGTGCGGGGATTGCTGGTCGGTGCAGACTCGGTGGACCGAAGGCCCTGTTTCCATGCCGTATCTCTAAACTAAACTAAACTCTCCCAAGTGTTTCGCTGGAATATTGCAACCCATTTCACATGCAGTAAATGACAATCTGATAAAGTAAATGAAAATTTTAAAATATGAAGAAATAATAGATAGGAAACAGCTGAGAAAAATATGCGTGCAGTCCTGGGGGAAGGCAGTTATCATGAAAATGGATAATAGCTTTATCAGGAGACAGGCCAACCAAGGTAAAGCTTCAATACAATACCAGTAAATATGACTCAAAAGCTATAATTATCAAAGATCAATATGATGGCTTAAAAGCATGAATACAGTACATTAAAAATGATCTGTTTTTAGATTTTTTTTTAGATTTAGAGATACAGCGCAGAAACAGGCCCTTCGGCCCATCGGGTCCGCGCCGCCCAGCGATCCCCGCACACTAACACTATCTTACACCCATATTTTATTTTTTCATATTTCATATTTCAGATACAGCGCAGAAACAGGCCCTTCGGCCCACCGGATCCGCGCCGCCCAGCGATCCCTGCACATTAACACTATCCTACACACACTAGGGACAATTTTTACATTTACCAAGCCAATTAACCTACATACCTGTACGTCTTTGGAGTGTGGGAGGAAACCGAAGACCTCGGAGAAAACCCACGCAGGTCACGGGGAAAACATACAAACTCCGTACAGACAGCGCCCGTAGTCAGGATCGAACCTGAGTCTCCGGCGCTGCATTCGCTGTAAGGCAGCAACTCTACCGCTGCGCCACCGCGCCGCCCTTCAAATGCATTTATATTAAATTAAGTACAATGAATTAATATTGCAGTGTACCATGTAAATAGGTTGTGTGGTTATAGAATGGATATGTAACAGTGGCACAACTGATAGATGAGAATAAAAATTTGTTCTGAAGCTCCTGGGCCCTCTAGAAACAATTACTAGCACCGATGTAGGTCCACCTCAATAGAAAAATACAATTATTATTTCTTAAGATAATTCAGCCAAGCTCTTTTGAATCTAGGAAAATATACAAATTAGACATCAGGTTCCTTCCAGGAAAGATGAAATTGCATCAAATGTGTTTTTTGGAGTTGTACAAGGTTCCAAATTGCTGTGTAAGTACATAAAAGGCAATTGTCCTTGTGGCACTATGTCAACTAATAAATATCTTACCTCTACTTAAAACCATGTAACCCATCTTTTTTTTTACAGCAATATTGAATTAATTCCACTATAAACAAAACAAGATTTGGCTCACTGCAATTCTTTTTCCGTTCCCCACTTTTCTTTCTGGGAGGCAGTATATGTGGAAATATTAAGTTTGATTTTGTGCTTGCGATTATTCACTATATTCAGACCATAATATTGGGAATATCATTGGCCAACCAGATGTTTGTTTGACAAAGCCAATGAGTTGAATCCTGCAAATTTATAAAAGTTGGTTTGTAGGATTTCCTTGCCTTTATGAGTTGAAGATAACACTCACATACATAAGAATGCAGTATAATGGAATATGTTT
This sequence comes from Rhinoraja longicauda, assembly GCF_053455715.1. Classification (NCBI taxonomy): domain Eukaryota; kingdom Metazoa; phylum Chordata; class Chondrichthyes; order Rajiformes; family Arhynchobatidae; genus Rhinoraja; species Rhinoraja longicauda. The sequence continues at coordinate 58,846,974 of NC_135959.1, forward strand.
CAACATTGCTGTATGATCTCCAAGCCTAAATGTTTCACTAAGCGAATCCTGAAGACTCTGCTCAAATTTTCACACACATCCTCTTCCTTTGCTTTGATGCCGCTGAAGTGCCCAGATCTTGGGAATCTTCACCCCATACATTAGTCACTGCTGCAGCCACAATTTGCCAAATGCAAGTTCTGAGTTGGTCATTGTTAAAAAGTGACTTTTGGAGGAACTCAGAAGATCGGGCAGTATCTGTGGAGGGAAAAGAATTGACAAAGTTTCGCACTACAAACTTTCTTCAGACTGAGGGAGTAGAGAGGAGATAGCTGGGAGAAAGAGTTGAGGGGAAGGGGTGGAGCAAGAAGTTGCAATCTATGGGTGGATTGAGATAAGGAGGCATTGATTGGCAGACAAGTTAGATGAGCCGAGAGAAGAGTAGAGATACTTGATACTTGATGCACGGGGAAGGGAAAGAGTGGGTGAGGAGGGATGTACAAATCAAGGAATCGCAGACAGAGGGGTCTGTGAAGAAAACGGAAAGGGAAGGACAAGATGTGATGAGTGGTAGGGTCACACTGAAGCTGGGAGAAATATCAAAATGATGGATTTGGAGGCTGATGGGTGAAAGTTAAGGACCAGGGGAAGGCAATTTCTGTTCAGTCTGAGGGGAGGCAGTTAAGGCAGGAAATGGAAGAAACATGGATGAGGGCTCAATCCTAAACTACGGAGCAAAAAGCCATCTTTCCTATTTCAGGAATCTTATTCCATGGGCAGGATCACACTCCTTTTACAATCTTCGGCAACACCAACACTACTGGTGAGAGGGGAAAGATTTAATAGGAACCTGAGGAGCATTTTTTTCACAGAGGGTGGTGGATATATCGAATGATCTGCAGAGGAGGTAGTTGATGCAGGTACTATAACAACATTTAAAAGACATTTGGATAGGTACGTGGATAGGAAAGATTTAGCGGGATATGCACCAAATGCAGGCAGCTGCGACTGGTGTTGATAGGGCATCTTAGTTGGCATGGGCAAGTTGGACCAAAGGGCCTGTTTCCGTGCTGTATGACTATATGGCTCTCTGACTCTATGGGTATTCTTCACAAAGAGTGTTTCCTGCAATCACCTTTTACAACAATGAACAGCAATAAATGTTAACATCCCCTCAATCAACTATATGCGTTCTGTCATCACTCACCCTGGCATACTCTTATCGCGGTAAACTTACCCTGTTGTTTTCTGTAGATTATCTTTCATCTCCTCCCCAGCTATCAATAAACTTACCCATATGAAGTCCACCAGCTGTTGCTGTCATCGTCATTTTCTGTTCCATTTACTGACCACCTAACTTTTGATTTCCAGTTTTACAGTTACCGACATCAGATCCCCTTCTTTCAATAAACACACCATCAGCCATTCTCTTCAGAAAAGTGTTATTCTCAATTATTCTATTCTCTTAACCTACCTTTTTATTTGTAAAGCTTTGAAATGCATTGTTGCTAGGCAACCGGACTTGCTTCAAAGTAATCCAATCAAGCTTCCACCATGCTCAAAAAACTGAGATCTGTCTGACTTAATTTGACAACAACATTCTGTACGTTGTCATCGGCGACACCAACTTGCATTGATGTAGCAAGGTTAGTGAAAGAAGACAAACCATACAAGCTTTATTTAAGAAAGGCTGCAAAGAAAACCTTAAGACTAACATTAGTGGACTTAACATTAGTGGTGGGAATGTTATTGGAGAGTAGTTTTGAGAGACAGGATCTACATGCATTTGGTATTGGTTTATTTTTGTCTCATGTACTGAGATACAATAAATAAAAACCTTGTTTTGCATGTTATCAAGCAATTCATATCATACATAAGTACAGAAGAATTGAACAGAGAAAATAAACAGAGTGCAGAATATAGTACAGAAACATAGAAACAGAAAAATAGGTGCAGGAGTAGGCCATTCGGCCCTTTGAGCCAGTACTGCCCCATTCAATATAGTCATGGCTGATCATCCAAAATCAGTACCCTGTTCCTGCTTTTTGCCCATATCCTTTGATTCCTTTAGCCCTTAGAGCTAAACCTAACAGTATTGCAGCCTCAGAGAAAATGCAGAAAGTACAAGGGCTATGTTGAGGTGGATTGGAAGCTTGGGCTTCATCCCCAGCATGTGAGACGTCTGTTCAAAGGTCAGATAAAAGTGAGGAAGAATTTGTTTTTGAATCAAGTGAAACGTGCATTTAAGCCTTTCTATGCTCTCTGATGGGAAAGAGGTTGACCAGGAGTGATCGGTCACTGATTGTGTTGGCAGGTTTCCCGAGACAGCGTGAAATGTAGAGAGGGTCATGGGAGGGAACCATTTTTCTTCTGACACAGTTCTTTGGACTGTGTACCAAAGAAGACGATATGTGTGTTTCCCAACCAGAAACTATGGTTGAACCATGACGTCCACTCCCAGGTGAAGTCCAAGTCTGCAGCATTCAAGTTAAATGATCCCGACCAGTCTGAGAAAGCTACTTATGACCTTTGCAGAGTCATTCCAGACCAAGCTGCAGTCCCAAATAGCTATAGGTTGTGGCAAGGCTTACACACTATAACGGGCTACAAAGTGGACAGTATCGCTGGTAACAATGGGTCCCGCCCTGATGAACTACTTTGAACAGACGGTCGGTGGAGGAATGTCACCTGCCCCGCCTGTCTGGTGCGCCTGTACAATCGGTTATTGTGATGGATGTAAGATTGACTTTCCTGAGAGTGAATCCACAGAAAGCAACTAGTCTGGATGGAGTTCTCAACCTCAGAACCTGTGCGGGTCAGCTGGCAGAGGTACTCACAGACATCTTTAACCTCCCACTATTACATTTTCAGATTTTTTTAGATTTAGAGATACAGCGTGGAAACAGGCCCTTCGGCCCACCGAGACCGCGCCGCCCAGCGATCCCCGCACATTAAAACTATCCTACACACACCAGGGACAATTTTTACATTTACCCAGTCAATTAACCTACAAACCTGTACGTCTTTGGAGTGTGGGAGGAAACCGAAGATCTCGAAGAAAACCCACGCAGGTCACGGGGAGAACGTACAAACTCCGTACAGACGGCGCCCGTAGTCAGAATTGAACCTGAGTCTCCGGCGCTGCATTCGCTGTAAGGCAGCAACTCTACCGCTGCGCCACCGTGCCACATTCTGAGGACCTACCTGCTTCAAGAAGACCACTATCATCCCGATGCCAATGAAAACCAAGGTAGCATAAAGACTACCAAACAGTGACTCTGACATCCACCATCATGAAGTGCTTCGAGAGTCTGGTGATGGCGCACATTAATTCCAGCCTCCTGGCCAGCCTTGACCCATTGGAGTTTGCTCACTGTCGCAGCAGGTCCACAGCAGATGCCATTTCCCTAAAGACATCTCTGGAACACCGAGCCAACAAGGACTCCTATGTTAGACTTCTATGTCTTGCTATAGCTGTGCCTTCAACACGATAATCCCATCAATCCTCCCAGACCTACAATCAGCACCCTCCACCGCCTTTGGATCCTCGACTACATGTCAAATTACAAGGAGCCTAGATAAGGATGACAGCCACTGAAAATAACGTTGGGCCAGAAACAGTGAAAACAATAGTGACTGGTAAACACTGCCTGTTGTATATTAGAATATTAGAATCAGAGTCTTGGACCAGGTCATTCATGGACGGTGGAAGATGTGAGGCTTTCCCTCCTTATCTTGTGAACTACTCCAGCTCTATGTCCTTCTCCACAAACCCCTGATACCTGCCCACTTTTTTGCACCTTCTCTCTGCTTCATTTGCAATGCTTAATCTTTTCATACATCTATCCTGTCTTCCTCTCAGCAACTCTACAGTACTGTATTTTTCCCATACCTGCCTGTCTCTGCAATCGAAGATAGACAGTAAATGCTGGGGTAACTTATTGGGACAGGCAGCATCTCTGGATAGAAGGAATGGGTGACATTTTGGGTCAAGACCCTTCTTCAGACAGAGCGTCAGCAGAGAGGGAGTTGCAGAGATAAGGAAGTGCAAGAGACCAAAAGAGATGTGGATCAAGGAAAATGTGGAATAGATCATTGTTAGCTAGGAGAAGCAAAGAGATGGGATGGAGATTGAGGGATAGGAGAGGGATGGAGATAGAGGGAAAGCAAGGGTTACATGGAGTTAGACAAGTCAATATTCATACCACTGGGTTGTAAGCTGCCCAAGCAAAAAATTAAGTGCTGTTCGTCCAATTTGCGCTGGGCCTCACTCTGACAGTGGAGGAAGCCCAGGGCAGAAATGTCAGTGTGGGAATGGGAGGGGAATCAGGTAGGTTTAGGCGGACTGAACGGAGGTGTTCAGCAAAACAACCGCCAAGCCTGCGCTTGGCTATCCCTTATTTGACTCTAAATTTGTCCCCTCCTGATGACCTTCATTTTCTTCCCCTCACGATGACTTTTACAAGATCACTATTAATAATTGTTTTGGAATTACTGAGGAAGCTACGAGTTACTGATAGAGATCTGTTCAAACAACCTCAATCCTAATGGCAAGAAATTCACAATTTTTATAGCAGAGAATGCTTCTGAAGCAATTAATACTTACATTATCTTCGTGCATTTATGCCTTCCCGCTATATTAGGTATATTTACAGACATGAAATACAATCTTGGGCTTTAAATTTCATGTCAGTTATGCAAATATTTGATCGTGATTATTTTGTGGGAACTGCTTGACTTGTTCCATGATGCCTTTTGAAATTATTTATGGGGAAAGTTGCCACTTTTAAATTTAGATTAATTTTTGTTGTTACTAAATAAACTTAAATGGTCGTAGCTGGGAGTGTTTAGTTTTTTTTTTGTCACAATCACAACACACATATACTGCAGAGTTGTACTAACCAACAAATGAGTCCAGTTCATAAGAGAAATGAACATTTTCTGAGGCACTTAGTAACAGATGCAAGCCTAATAGATTCTCCATTGAAGATAGACACAAAAAGCTGTAGTAATTCAGTGGGTCAGGCGGCATCTCTGGAGAAAAGTAATAGGTGACATTTTGCACCGAGGTCGTTCTTCAGACCCAAAGCATCACCTATTCATTTTCTCCAGAGATGCAGCCTGACCCGCTGGGTTACTCCAGCTTTTTGTGTCCATCCTCAGTGTAAACCAGTATCAGCAGTTCCTTTCTACACAGATTCCCAATCCCGTTCCGACTCTCGGAAGGATCCTGACTGATCTGTGATGTAACACTCTATACCTGCCTTTCCCCATATCCCTAAATTTGATCATTTCAGATTTAAAGTTAACTATTAACTTACATTTTAATTCTAAACCTCTATCACCTTGCATTCTTGAAGTGTATTCAAACTTCACCGCTGGAAATGTCTTGGTTCCATTTTGAGACCGTGGCACCAGTCGTTCACAAATGGAACTACTAACTGCTCATATCCCTGATCAACACCAGTCCTACCTCCGTACAACATATTTCAAAAGTGATATTAATAGAAAATGTTAGAAGTACTCAGCAGGTCAGGCAGGATCTGAGCAGTAAGTCAGGTCTGATCTGATGTATATTTCCAGCATTTTATGTTTTTATTTAGTTTCCAGCATTTGCATTTTTTTGAAGGTTTAGCCACTGAACAGCAGTGTGATTAGTACTGTCTCAGGATTCAAACATGAAATAACATAGTGCTGCTGTAAAACCCTTCATTACTTTTTAACCTTATCAGGTTTATGTACTTTTTAAACTGTATTTTATTATGTTTTGTGACATGTAATTTTTAAGATTTGTGGGCTATGATTAATATTCCACACTTACACTAATTATAACCCATTTGTGATTCCAGCAGATGTGAATTATGAGTTTAATTATTTAGGTCTGATATGAGGAGAAATTTCTTTATGCCGTGGGTGGTGAATCTTTGGAATTCTTGTCTGTGTATTATGAAGCTGCATTCTAAACAGGGATTGAAAGATTGCTGGATTTTAAAGGAATCAAAACACACGGAGACAAGGTTGAAAAATTATGTTTGCAGTAGAAGATCATCCATGACGTTGAATAGTAGAATAGGGGACAAACAGGTCCTCTCTATTTTGTTTTTAATCTACTGGCAAATGAATCCCATTCAATCTAAAATATGTCCGCTGACAAAAAAAGAGGAAGAGCCAAATAGAAAATATAGTTAGCGATGACTCTATTCCACTTTACTAAGGATAATAAAGCACAGGACAAAAATGACTCAAGGTTAAGGTGCTTTTGTAGCCACGACAAATCTGGAAGCAACAGCACGTCCTATTACTGGGTTTGGTGGGAACCACCATTTTCCCAAGAAGTTTGCCTCTGGCCTCACAACAGGGAGTTATCTTGCAAATCTATGCCACTGATGTTACATTTTGGAAAAACACAAGGGATGGAGCCAAGAGCATTTGTTTCACATATTGTGATCAGTGGGAGGTACTGTAGATAGCAAACCCAGATTGCATGACTCCCCAGGTTCACGGTCATTACACCTACTAGCAGGAATCCCAGGAGACCCTTGCAATGAATGCTGTGTATAGGAAACTGAAACAGAGGGAGGAGCAGGTTTAATCTTGAACATATCAAGGCAGAGATGTTATCTGTTGTTGTAGGAATTGGGAATGTGCAACACAGCATACAACACATTGATAAAACTGAATAATTTGACGGCTTAGGGTTTTGTGGTCCTGTCACATTATGAAATTGCTTCACCCTGTTTTGCTATTACCTGCCCAATGTGTGGATTCATTTCATACCCAAGCAAAGAATACATCTATTCATTGTTTAGGCAATGGCTGGCTGGACATCCACAACATAACATTTCATGAAGGTCAAGATGTTAACAGGATAATGTCTTCAGGTGAGTGCCCACATTGAAGTTAAACTGATTTAGTTTAGTTTAGTATATTGCCATGTACACTGAGGTACAGTGAAAAGCTTTTGTTTGCGTGCTATCCGGTCAAAAAAAGACGATACATGAAAACAAGTCATCCACAATGAACAGTGCACAGATAAAGGATACAGGGTACAGCAGTTAGTACAAAGCTATAACATTGCAGTCCAATAAAGACCGATTAAGATACTTCAAAGGTCTCCAATGCAGGATTGCACCCAGCTGATGAACTCTAGCTGGTTGTAGCATATGGGATAACAGCATAAAACAATATTATTCTGATAAATGCAACCGTAAGCTTTCCTGTGTGGATGCCATACACATTTAGCATATCCTGCCAACCTTCTGCTTTTATTTTTACAAAAATCATGTGTACAGGAGAATTATTTTTTGAAAACCAAATGAGCTTTTCTGAAATAGTACAAACTAAGCTGATATTTCATAGCAATGGCATAATAGACAATAGACAATAGACAATAGGTGCAGGAGTAGGCCATTCAGCCCTTCGAGCCAGCACCGCCATTCAATGCGATCATGGCTGATCACTCTCAATCAGTACCCCGTTCCTGCCTTCTCCCCATACCCCCTCACTCCGCTATCCTTAAGAGCTCTATCCAGCTCTCTCTTGAAAGCATCCAACGAACTGGCCTCCACTGCCTTCTGAGGCAGAGAATTCCACACCTTCACCACCCTCTGACTGAAAAAGTTCTTCCTCATCTCCGTTCTAAATGGCCTACCCCTTATTCTTAAACTGTGGCCCCTTGTTCTGGACTCCCCCAACATTGGGAACATGTTATCTGCCTCTAATGTGTCCAATCCCCTAATTATCTTATATGTTTCAATAAGATCCCCCCTCATCCTTCTAAATTCCAGTGTATACAAGCCCAATCGCTCCAGCCTTTCAACATACGACAGCCCCGCCATTCCGGGAATTAACCTAGTGAACCTACGCTGCACGCCCTCCATAGCAAGAATATCCTTCCTCAAATTTGGAGACCAAAACTGCACACAGTACTCCAGGTGCGGTCTCACCAGGGCCCGGTACAACTGTAGAAGGACCTCTTTGCTCCTATACTCAACTCCTCTTGTTACAAAGGCCAACATTCCATTGGCTTTCTTCACTGCCTGCTGTACCTGCATGCTTCCTTTCATTGACTGATGCACTAGGACACCCAGATCTCGTTGAACTCCCCCTCCTCCTAACTTGACACCATTCAGATAATAATCTGCCTTTCTATTCTTACTTCCAAAGTGAATAACCTCACACTTATCTACATTAAAATGCATCTGCCATGTATCCGCCCACTCACACAACCTGTCCAAGTCACCCTGCAGCCTTATTGCATCTTCCTCACAATTCACACTACCCCCCAACTTAGTATCATCTGCAAATTTGCTAATGGTACTTTTAATCCCTTCGTCTAAGTCATTAATGTATATCGTAAATAGCTGGGGTCCCAGCACCGAACCTTGCGGTACCCCACTGGTCACTGCCTGCCATTCCGAAAGGGACCCATTTATCCCCACTCTTTGCTTTCTGTCTGTCAACCAATTTTCTATCCATGTCAGTACCCTACCCCCAATACCATGTGCCCTAATTTTTCCCACTAATCTCCTATGTGGGACCTTGTCGAAGGCTTTCTGAAAGTCGAGGTACACCACATCCACTGACTCTCCCTTGTCAATTTTCCTAGTTACATCCTCAAAAAATTCCAGTAGATTTGTCAAGCATGATTTCCCCTTCGTAAATCCATGCTGACTCGGAATGATCCCGTTACTGCTATCCAAATGCTCAGCAATTTCGTCTTTTATAATTGACTCCAGCATCTTCCCCACCACTGATGTCAGACTAACTGGTCTATAATTACCCGTTTTCTCTCTCCCTCCTTTCTTAAAAAGTGGGATAACATTTGCTATCCTCCAATCCACAGGAACTGATCCTGAATCTATAGAACATTGAAAAATGATCTCCAATGCTTCCACTATTTCTAGAGCCACCTCCTTAAGTACTCTGGGATGCAGACCATCAGGCCCTGGGGATTTATCAGCCTTCAGTCCCATCAGTCTACCCAAAACCATTTCCTGCCTAATGCGGATTTCCTTCAGTTCCTCCATCACCCTAGGTTCTCCGGCCCCTAGAACATTTGGGAGATTGTGTGTATCTTCCTCAGTGAAGACAGATCCCAAATAATGGCAACCGTTAATGAAAATGACAACAGCAAAGAGTCATGATAAACCCACAAATGTGGATGCTCAAAGTCTTCCTCTAAACAAGTCTTCCTCTTACCATGACTAAGGCAGAAAGTAAGAGGTTGTGTTTTTCAGACAGTTCTTGTAATCTCACTGTGTTTCAAAGTCCTTAAATAGCTTATTAAAGTTTAAATATGTTTAGACACATTTGTAATATAGGGAAATAGAACAACCAGGTTGCACAAAACAAGATCTCACTTATAGCGTTGAGGCACTGGTTATATAATCTGCATTAGTGATCTAGGTAAGGATACAAACTTTGCATACGCGGTACACTGAGCAGATACCTCTGCTCTCCTTGAAATAGATGTTTGCAATGATCATTAAAGTAGCCGTGGAAAGTGTGTTCACAATCCACAAGATACCAGGTGATAAACCTACCCTGCCAAAGGAACTCATTATATTTTTCTTTTCTACTTTCCTGGCTGGGAAAATCAATGATGAAAAGCTTTTAAGGATCATTTCTGTCAACAAGAGATATTATCAAGAGTCAACAAGACTCTTGTCAACAAGAGTGGCTTAGAAAGTGGGCAAATCATCCTGTCACTGTGAAGGTGGGAGGAGAGGATAGTTCGCTGATAGAGGCCTATTTGCTTAAACTACTAAACTGTTTTGTTCCTCCTGGTAGATATGCAATGCTCTAAAAAGACATTTACCTAACACACAATTCTTTCAGAAGATAGACAAAAAATGCTGGAGTAACTCAGGCAGCATCTCTGGATAGAAGGAATGGGTGATGTTTCAGGTCGAGTCACTTCTTTCAGCTCTCTTTAGCTAACTCCTCAAATTTTGGAAACGTGTTAGCCAGTAGTTCATTCAGACAGCAGCCTTGTTAATGATTACAATCAACCTAGGGGTTACATATGTGTCCCCAAAGCAGGATAGAATAAAATAGAAAGATGTGCCATTGCCGTGTATTAGGTCAGGATCCTGAAATGAGTCAGTTTTGTAGGCATTTTCTTCCACCCTCAGTCTCCCACGTCCTATCTCGTGCCTCTTGTGTTGTTAAATTAACCATCTCATGGTATCTTCCCAGTTTTCAATTGTACCTACCTGATTTACACTCATTTAATATCTTTTTCTATTCATTGAACAAGGTTGTCTTACTAATTTTTATTCTGGAGTTGTAGAGTGTCGGAATTTGCATGCGTACAAAACAATCAAAGCTGCATTTTTTGGAATTTCTTTCTTTCTATAGCAGTAGTTCAAAACATGAGAGCAAAATGCTAGATAGACAGAAATAAATGCAAACAGTGGCACCATGCAGTCTGTGGTTGTACAGCTTCTGTCAATTGTCTGCCATTCCCAAATATATATTTTTATAATGTGATATCTGAGTGGCTTTTAAATGATTTCATGCCCTTTGAGATCATTAAACTTTCCTCCTGCTTTAAATTCTTACTAGTTTTTTTTCCTAATGTCCATCATTCCCTCCTATACCTGCGATCCTATTTAATTTTTCTAGGCATGCAAGTGTTTCTGCTGTTGGTTAGAATAATGAAAATCACTTGCTGAGCTGGGACATGGCCCTTTGTTACTTATATTTAGAAATACTATATTGATGATATGGTCTAATACATAATTACTAGGAACATTCATCGTGAACCACAACTCTCCTGAAAGAACAGATAAAAGGGAGAGCCCAGAGGCTGAAAATACAATCTTCTGTTGAAATTGTACCATGGTTTCTTTATAACTGAAAGTACTAATGTACTCCCAAATGTCAAGGAATTTAGGTCACCACTTGTGGGTGGAATGTAGTTGTTTTTTTCTCTGTATGTGAATCTTTACAGTAGAGGGTGCTGTTGCTCAAGATAAGATTATTACTCCTTTTCACCCAGTTCTGCTGTTCAGTTCTGATTTCGCACTTTCCATTCGCTGGCTTTTAACTAACAGTCTTTCCCTCATCGTTATAGATTTTTTCCTATCAACCAGTATGACTAGATACCGATTTTCCACTTCGCTCCACTCCATTCTCTGAAACATTGGTTTTACACCATTTTCAGCATTCTATTCCTTTCTGTCTGATTTCTCGTCATCTATTGTTCAACAGTGCAGTTACAATTCAGCCCATGGAAGACAACATTTTCCCATTTTATTGAATTTATCCTTGCTCTCTAAACTGCAGTGAGGTAAATGTACTTTATCGAAAAGTATTCGCTTTATACTATTGGCATAAATCAGATGCCGTTCTGCAAATCTCTTCAGAAAGTAGACGATAAAATAAATAATAGTTGGAATTCATCTCTCAGTCCCTCGTGCCTGCTCTACCATTCAGTAAGACTATGGCTGTGCTTTTACCTCAGTGTCAGTTTCCTGCAAAATCCCATATCTCTTCATTGTTTGTGGTACTTGCACGTTAACTTTCAAGGATACCTAGATTTGAACATTAACATCTTTCAATCTTTTATCATAGAAAAAAATACGCTGCTTTTTTCTCATTCTGTCAAAAAAGATGAATCCATAAATCTATCGAACTCCATCTTGAATAGTCTCAGGAACTGAGCCGCCACACCACTCGTGGGTGGAGAATTTTCCAAAGATTAACCACAAGGTGCGAGGGACGTTGGTCTGTGAATTGACCTGCATGTCCAAGGGAAGATGATAGCTGGCAGCCTGCAGCAGTGTTGGGCTTGCCTGGAACAGGCACTGCTCATAAACCTAGAGCACAGACTGGAGTTTGAAAATGGTGCCAAAACATGGCACCTCTCGCATGTTGGATCAGTGGACTATTTCTGTACAATTTGCTAATCGGGGATGTGCTTACATATGGCGATACTCTACTGGACTGTTTGGAAGAAAATAATTTCATTGTGCATTTGCACTTCGCACATGTGACAAAAAGAGCACAATTGAACGGGGTCACAATTGAATGGCACAGCGGTAGAGTTGCTGCCTTACAGCGAATGCAGCGCCGGAGACTCAGGTTCGATCCTGACTACGGGCGCCATCTGTACGGCGTTTGTACGTTCTCCCCGTGACCTGTGTGGGTTTTCTCCGAGATCTTCAGTTTCCTCCCACACTCCAAAGACGTACAGGTATGTAGGTTCATTGGCTGGGCAAATGTAAAAAAAATTTTTTTGTTAAATTGTCCCTAGTGTGTGTAGGATAGTGTTCATGTGCGGGGATCGCTGGGCGGCACGGACTCAGTGGTTGAAGCAATTACTTCCCAATTTAATAATAAAAAGCCAACCCTTTATCTTGAGCACATGGCCCTTGGTTTCACACATCCAAACATCATCCTTGCATCTGCCCTGCTCTTTGGTAAGAATTTTATATATTTTAATAAGAACACCTTTCATTCTTCTAAGCTCTGGAGAGCGTTGGTCCTGCCTGTTTTTTTATCACAATCAAAAGATAACTATTATCACAGGAACCAATCTGGTTGGGGGGACCAGACCTGAACACAATATCTGCATTGTTATTTTTTGCAGGATGTCTTCATACTGCTCTCCATTCTTTTTGATACAAAGTCTAACAATGCGTTGTCTTCTTTATTGTTTGCTGTACTTACAAATTAATTTCCAACTATATCCAGATTTGATCACTAACACCTAACAGCGTCATTGAAAATACGCTGCTTTTTCTATTTTTTCTGTCAAAAAAGATGATCTCATCTTTTTCCCACTTTGCGTTCCATTATGTGCCATTGCACATTCAGTGCAACTGAACGTACACCCTGAGTGATCTCTGCATCCTCCTCAAAACTCCCACTCTCACCTGGTATCATCAGCAAAATTGGATATATTGTTGAATTCTCCCACAGGATTACGACTCAGACCTTGAATCAACAAGGAATTTTATTTTATATAATACAGGTGGATGAAATTAGGTGGAAAATATGAAATATGCATCATTCTTATGTTGCATAAAATCATTATCTTCCTTCTTTTAAAACATAAGCCTTGATTTAAATTTAGGTTGAGGTTTGAAGAGGTCAGTGACAAGGTGACTTATTTGTCGCTGCTGAGAACGTACCCATGGTCTTTTCATTTCCTGGGACTTCATTTTAATTTGATGGGCAATGTCATTTTTTACTGTAGGTCATTCCATAGTCTTTTGAAAGCTAGAAGGCAGCTCTTAAATCAAGGGTCGCCTTTCCTTTTGGCTAAAAGCCTTTGTGCAATGGTGCAAAGGGAACAGTCGTAAACAAGCACCAAGGCATTTAGAAGTCTAGAAGGTGTTTCAGGGAAAATTGTGGGGGTGGGGTGAGCTTTTGAGAGAGCTTGAGGAAGTTGTAGATCCAAACCTGCTGAAGTTGTTTTATCACACGGGTTGAAGGATTCAAAAAGAAAGAACTTCCCAATGTTAATGAGAGAGAAGCAAAGCATGTCATCCTGCCAATGAAATTCAAGTCCTGAGAATATTTTTAAGGAGGGCTTAACAATAGTAGCAATGCATGTAATTAAACAAATAAAATGTAATTGAACAAATAAAATGTACTGGAGCTACTGGAAACCAAAAATCAAATCAAAGCGGAAAATGCTGAATGTAATTTGCAGGTCAGATAGCAATTGTGGAGGGACAAACAATTTATGTTCAGAATGATGACCTTTCGACATGAAAAATCATCAGTTTGAAATATCTGAAGGGTCTGAGGTGGGGTCCTGACAAAACATCACCAGTCCATTCCCTCCACAAATGCCGCCTGACTCCAGTTCCAGCATTTTGTGTTTTGCTCAAGATTCCAGCATCTGTAGTTGCTTGTGTCCCAGCATGAAATGTCAGCTAGGTTTCTCTGTCCAACGACGTTGCCTGATCTGCTGAATATTTCCAGTGTTTACCATTTTTACCTGTCGTTGAGCATCTTACTCCCAGACAATTTGGAAATCAACACAGTGGTGGGACAGAGGTGTTGCTGGTAGAACTGCTTCCTCACAGTGCCAGAAACCCAGGTTGGATCCTGACCTCTGGTGCTGTCTGTGTGGAGTTTGCATGTTCTCCCTTTGACTGCGTGGGTTTCCTCCGGGTGTTTCAATTTCCTCCCACATCCCAATGACGTGCGTCTTTGTAGGTTACCCTTAGTGTTTGGGGAGTCAATGAGAAAATGGGACAATACAGAAACAATGTGAATAGGTTGGCGTGGACTGGGTGGGCCGAAGGCCTTGGTTCCATGCAGGATCTCTAAACTAAACTAAACTAAACTAAACACCATTGAAATCAGTTTTGGCTGTTCTGGGGTTATTTTTAGCATTTGCCCGGGACTTTCCATGGGTCAGGTGTAGTGTTGACTGAGCTAATTCTCCAAATCTGGGAGGCTGGTTTTAGAAACATAGAAAAAAAGGTGCAGGGGTAGGCCATTCGGCCCTTCGAGCCAGAACCGCCATTCAATATGATCATGGATGATCACCTAACATCTGTACCCCGTTTCTGCTTTTTCCCCATATCCCTTGATTCATTTAGCCCTAAGAGTTAAATCTACTCCCTCTTGAAAACATCCAGTGAATTGGCCTCCACTGCCTTCTGTGATAGAGAATTCCACAGATTCTCCACACTCTGGGTGAAAACGTTTTTCCTCATCTCAGTCCCATCTAAATGGCCTACCCCTTATTCTTAAACTGTGACCCCAACATCGGGAACATTTTTCCTGCAACTAGCCTGTCCAATCCTTTAAGAATTTTATATGTTTCTATAAGATCTGAAAGGAGATGGGGTGGTTTGTTGAGCGATGGTGGCCCACAACTGTGTCATTCTGGCACTCACCTAATAAAGCCACCTGTACATTTCTCCCTCCTCTGCAGAGAGTTGTACGCTCAGTTTAGTTTAGTTTAACGATACAGCGCGGAAACAGGCCCTTCGGCCCACTGAGCCTGAAGTGATCCCCGCACATTAACACTATCCTACACACACTGGGGACAATTTACATTTATATCACGTCAATTAACCTACAAACCTGTAGATCTTTGGAGTAGGAAGACTTATTGTTTCCAAAGGCTTGATGATCTGCTCAAGCATACTAAAATATTTGCAAGAGTCTTCATACTCAAGCCTCGATTATAATGCAATGATATTCTATTGGTGTCATAGGATCTTGATTAGAATTTGTGCTTGAGGCTCTCTCCCTCAGTGTAGAAGGAGACTCATTTGCTGCTAGGCTTATAAATCAGTGTGAATGGGGTGCTAAATGGAGCCTTTGCATTTTAATTGCCTGCCCTCTCTGTTCCCCTTCGGCATGGAAAAATAAATATACTATTCACAAAACACTATTTCCAATGGATATAAAGAAAAACACAAACTTGTTCATCTTATCATCTGCCGCTGTGCATTGTCTAGGTGCTGTCAGGAATCTTTTAGAGAGTGGGTGAATCAGTTACTGAAAAGAAGCACAAATATTCAGGCAACAAGTTGCGAGGTTGTTGGGCATCATCATATCTTTTAAGTCAGTGATGCAGTTGGTAGAGCTGCTGCCTCACACTGCCAGAGACCCAGGTTTGTTTCTGACCTTAGGCGCTGTCCGTGTGGAGTTTGCACATTCTCTATGTGACTCCATGGGTTTCTTCCCACATCCCCAAAACGCGTTGTTTTGCAGGTTAATTGGCCATTGTAAACTGTCTCTAATGTGTAGGGAGTGGATGAGATATTGGGACAACAGAGTGGTGTGATCAAGTGATCGATGATTGATGTGGAGTTGGTGGACCAAAGGGCCTGTTTCCCTACTGTGTCTCTGAACGTAACTCATATTTCCAGCCTTCTGCTAGAAGGAATTCCGAGCAGAATAGCACTTGCACATACTAAACCTTATTGCTTGTGCCTTGGAGTTGAATATCAGAAAGAAAATAACAGAATGCCCTTAAAAAAGCAGTATAATTCATTTCAGATTTCTAGCATGTGTCATTTTCCCTTTATACGTTATAATACCTTCTTAAGGAAATGCAATATTTACAGATGTTTCTTTAGTTAACAATATTTTTTACAATCTCAGTTATTGTAATGACCATTGACTTGTGAATCAGGAATGGGAATGAATAACTGTGTGAGTGAGTTAATCAATGGATAATCCCTGAGAGCATTTAAACTGCTTTTACTCTTTCAATAGAGCAGCTGCATTACATATTGTGTTGTTGGCTTCTTTAAATGTCTGCTGTAGCCAAACTATTTCTTCTGCTAAGTGATTGCAAATTCAACATGAGTTTCGGGATTGTGCAAGATTGGGAATGCCTCAGAAAATGAAGACCTGCTGCCTTTTGTTTTGGTCAGAAGTTGCAAGGCCCTGAGACCTGCTGCCTATATTGTCCTCCATCATTTTGGTACACTGGGGTCTTCCAAAGCATATGCTACTCGAACTGTTCAACCTTGGGTGTGATGCCCAATGCAATGAAACTTCCTGGCACCATTTCATTTTCAATGCTCACAAATCAATTGTCTTATCTACTGGAAAATTAATATATATTTGAGGAAGATATGATAACAAGGAACCAATTCTTTCAGAGACGGCGAAGAAATTAAGAGAGAAAAGTGATAAGAAAGCAAATGTTATCCAGCTACTTTAAGGTCCTAAGAACATTTATCCTTTAATAGGTTCACATTAGTCAGGACCTTAACTGGCTTAGCCATGATAATACTATGACTTAAAGAGTAGTGCCGAAATGAAATTCTTTGTAAGAAGTGATTTCAATCAATCAATACTTTATTACAGACTCAAGGTCCAGATAAAAGCCAAGACATTACATATAATAAACATACGATTTATCCTCTAATCCATCAAGGTCCTCATAACTATCTTTAAAACATGTCATGTGAATCATGGAACAATGGTTAAGAAGGTCAGCAATATCTAAAACTAAGCAGTATAATTCATTTCAGATTTCTAGCATGTGTCATTTTCCCTTTATACGTTATAATACCTTCTTAAGGAAATGCAATATTTACAGATGTTCCTTTAGTTAACAATATTTTTTACAATCTCAGTTATTGTAATGACCATTGACTTGTGAATCAGGAATGGGAATGAATAACTGCGTGGAGCCAGCGCTGCCGTCGCAGCTGCGGCTTGCCTGCAGTCCGTCTGTCTTTTGTGTTTTTTGTTGTTTTTGTATGAATTGTAGTTTTAATATGATGTAGTGTTGTATGTTATGTTTGGGGGGGGGGGGGTGGGAGGGAACGGGAACTGTAACATTCTCTCTCCAGAACGGAGACGTGACCTTTGTTCTGTGTCGTGTCTCCGTTCCCGTTGCGGCCTACCACCGGCCATGCACCTGGGACCACCTGGGGCTCTGGTTCGCAGAGCCCGCGGCCCAGACTCACCACCTGCGGCGCTGGCTGCCTGCGGATGCTACGGGAGCGGCTGCGACTCGTCTCCGGAGGCTCCGGCGCGGGCCGCGTGGACGTCGGAAGCCCGCAGGCCCCTGGATGGGGGCCGACATCGGGAGCTCCGGCAGCGGCAGAGGCAACGTGTTCGCCCGCCCCGAATCGCGGGGCTTGGGTCGGCCCGCCACGGACCTTTTACCGTCCAGCGCGGCCTGAAATAGGCCGTTGACCTTTCACCGCCCAGCGGGGGCTTCAATATCGGGAGCCCCGACCGCCCCGACGTGGCAAATCCAACAGCCTGACCGCGGGAGAAGACGGCAGGGAAGAGAAAAAGACATTTTTGGCCTTCCATCACAGTGAGGAGGGACTGGAGGAGACTCACTGTGATGGATGTTTCTTTTTGTTTGGTGTTAGTTGTGATTGTATGTGTTATTGCATTTTTATTGATTATTCTTATTGGTCTTATTGTTTAACTGCGAGTAATGTTTCATTTCACTACACATTTATGTGTATGTGACAAATAAACGACTATTGACTATTGACTATTGAGTGAGTTAATCAATGGATAATCCCTGAGAGCATTTAAACTGCTTTTACTCTTTCAATAGAGCAGCTGCATTACATATTGTGTTGTTGGCTTCTTTAAATGTCTGCTGCAGCCAAACTATTTCTTCTGCTAAGTGATTGCAAATTCAACATGAGTTTCGGGATTGTGCAGGATTAGTGTTATCTATAGGCAGTTTATAGTTTATAAAGGGCAGATGCAACAGGGGCTCAAGAATTGGTGGAGGTCCTTGGAAAATTGTATCTGACCTATTGTGCTTTGTGGAATGAGAATAAGTGAATGGATGAGAGGAACATTTTTTGATGGTGCGCTGAACATGATGCAAGGCAGGGAGAAGGAGATACATTCTCTGTCTATAGACAAACACAAAATGCTAGAGTAACTCAGTTGGACAGGCAACATCTCTGGATAGAAGGACGGGTGACATTTCGGGTTGAGAGCCTTCTTCAGCATGAGAGTCAGGGGAGAGAGAGAGACATAGAGATATGGAAGGGTAAGGTGTGAAGAAGAGATCAAAGGTTTCACACCTTACCCATCCATATCTCTCCCTCTCACCTGGCTCTCAGTCTGAAGAAGTGTCTCGACCTGAAACATCACCCATTCCTTCTGTCCAGAGATGCTGCGAATCCCGCTGAGTTACTCCAGCATTTTGTGTCTATCTTTGGTAGAAACCCGGCATCTGCAGTTCCTTCCTCAATTTCTTTGTCTTCAGGGTTGGTGGTGAGGGGCTTTTAATTACAGGAATGAGAGACCATTAGATAGACAGTGGTAAAATATAGCTGTGAAGGCCAAGTGGTCAAGGCCAAGATTGCAGCACTTGGAATGAGAAAGCAGGTAGCAAGAAATGCGATGATCTAGCATGTTATTTAGATGAATGAGATCAATGCTCATCTAACATCTGGCATCAACCGATGCGCTTGTCTTAACTCAGTACATTCATTGCTTGGAAATACAAGGAACTGCAGATGCTGCAATCTTGAGCGAAGCACCAAGTGCTGGAGGAACTCAGCGGGTCAGGAAGCATCTGTGGAGGGAATGGACAGTTGGCGTTTCAGGTCAGGACACTTCTTCCATCCATTGTTGGCATGGCAACAGTCTCGTTCAATTAGGACTCCTCATTCAATTCACAAGTTTTGCTTCACGTGCAGTCGAGACCCTAACAATCACATCCCATAGTTTTCTAATGCTGCCAATGTTTCCACCATGATAGCTGTATCACCCAAACATATTTCAGAATTCTCGCTGACACAACTCCCTCTTACAGAAGAAGGTGACTTGCAACAGAAAACAACATAAGAAAAGTGGGAGAAAGCACACCGACACGTTTTAACCTTCACGGAGAAGTCAGAGTAAACCACCGCAGAAAAACAAAAATATCAAGATACTCACATAGAAGACATAACGGGGGAGGTGGGATTGCACTGGGGGTGGAGGAGACAAAGGATAGTACAAATGACAGATCACAGTGAAAGTCGCATTCCAGATCAGCAGCAGAAGAGTCAGGAAAAAATTGGGCCATTTCAGCGAAGATGAAAATTGTTGGATATGCGCAATCAAATGTATATGTTGCAAAGGAAGCCAACGTGTGAAATGAAGAAATAGCACAATACCCGCTAGCCAAATATTTTGCATGGAAGAGAAATAGAAGAGGCAATGTTTGTGAAAATCTGGCCCCAAGGCTCACAAATTTCTGCTGGATACCAGTTTTCCATCAAACTTAGTGGCTGTACAACTACAAGTAAACTCAAATCAGCAGGTATTTGGAAAAGGACATTCCTTCTGGATATTAGACTCTACCCTCCCTCAGCAAACACATTTCCTAGAGGGTGGCACACTCCACTGACAAAGGTTAAATTTCAAATTTAACTGACTTAGGAAACTTAAAAATTATTAAAAATCTATACATGGAGCAGCAAGAGTTGCTGGAATCTAGAGCAGCAATCTGGTGTAGGAGCTCAACAGGTCGAGCAGAATCTGCGAGAGGAAAGGAATTTGTAATATTTTGGGTCAAAACCCTGCAATCAGGACTGACAAAAAGCAGCAGATGCTAGAAAATCCTGGACCATCAGCAGAATCATTCCATCAACTTCAACGAGATTTCCTGCCTCCCTCTTTCAGCTTTCTGGAGAAAAGTGTTTACAATACAATATATCTTTATTGTCATTGTACATGGGTACTGCAGGAGCGTTCACTGGGTAATCTGTATTACATCTGGTGCCAGAAAAAAAACTGCAGATGCTGGTTTAAATCGAAGGGAGACACAAAATGCTGGAGTAACTCAACAGGTCAGGCAGCATCTCAGGAGAGAAGGAATGGGTGACGTTTTGGGTCGAGACCCTTCTTAAGTGATGCACACAGTGCTAGTTTATACCTCACACCGTGGAATATAGAGGATTCAAGTCCAGTTATCAAAGCTGCATTTTGTAATGAATACAAATAAACAAATAAATCAGTCCGAAGAAGGGTCTCGACCCGAAACCTACTCCTTTTCTCCAGAGATGCTGTCTGACCCGCTGAGTTATTCCAGCATTTTGTGCCTATCTTTGGTGTAAACCAGCATTTGCATCATTTCCTTCCTACACAAATAAACACAAAAATTGTATGAGAGTTCAAATTTCAACCGTTAAAACAGCATTTGCTCATTGTAATCTGCTTTACTGTTTGTCACATTATATATGTTCAGCTGCATCACTCTACTATTTTAATTTCAGATCCTTTGCAGAAGCCATAGTGCTTTCATATTAACAAAATATTGCAACAATTGTGAGGTTGCACAAGGCTGCTACAAATCAAATGATGACACTAATAAGAGAGTTTGGAAAACCTTTAAATAGCAACAAGATGAACAACACAAACCAAGCTAAGAGGTAATGCAGTATCACACTGATTAATACAAAGCAATCAAGCCCACTCAAACTTCCAGAAGCTCGGATTTGATACAGTCTCACACCAGGGACGATGAAACAAAATTAAAGCAGATGCAATTATGGCATGAACTGGCACGATCTGAGGATTGAAAACTTGAATCAGTATTAGACCACTGCTTTGTGTTGGGAGAAATGGTGGAGAAGGCACACTTGGTGTTGGGATTAGGGGATGTCTAGCACACCAGAACATAAGAAATATGAGTGGCAGAGGCCATTTGGCCCTTCATGCCTGCTCCACCATTCATTAAGATCATTGATGATCTTCTACCTTAGCACTATTTTATTGTACTATTTCCATGTTAATTGGTTTCCTTAATGTACAGAATAACTGAGCCTTCACAGCCTTCAGACGAGAGATTTCTGAAAGTTCAGCACCTTCCCTTGAATGGAAATAAACACAAACTGCTGGAGTAACTCAGCGGATCAGGCAACATCCCTCGAAAAAAAGGATTTGTTATGTTTCAGGAAGGGATACTTCTTCAGACTGAAAGTAGTGGGGAGAGAACTGGAGGTAAGAAAAGCCCAGAACTAAACAGGGCCGGCAACAGTGTTAAGAGAGAGGGAATACAGGGTTTACTTGAAATGAAAGTCCTGAAAATTCATTGTTTAATTCAAGAAGTATTTCCTTATCTCAATTCCAGCCTTTATTTCAGAACTGTGAATTCTCATCCCAAGTTCCTCAGAGGAATAATTCTCCCTGCATCTAGCCAGCTATTTTCTTTGCTTTTGCAAATATTGGTGATCTCCTCTTATTCTTCCAAACTCTAAAGACTTCTTCTCATACAGCAAATCTGTGATCCATGGAGAGAGACTGCTGAATCATTGTTACACTTCTCATGCAACTCCTTCCCACCTTAGGTAAGAAGAACACAACTGTACAGGATGCCTCAGGTGTGGTCTCAGCAGCAAACTACACCATCATAATAAGACTTCAATTCCCCTGTATTCAAATCCTCTTGTAATGAAGAATCAAATGCAATTTGCTTACCTAATTATCTGCTATGTTTGCACATTGCCTTTCCATTATTTGAACACCAACAACACCAGTCTTCTACCATTTACCAAGCTCTCTGCTTTTCTGTTATGTTCAGCACGCATTTGTCCATAATATAATGTAATCCATTTGTAATGCTGTTATCCACTTAGTCAACTTGCCTTTGTTTCCTTGAAGGCTCTTTACATTTATTTTCTCACTCAGAGTTCCACCTTGTTTTGTATCACCAGCAAATGTGGAAATATGATAATTGGTCCCCTCATGCAAATGGTTGTGAATAGGTGGGAACCAAGCACCAGTCACTGCACAACTGTACACGTAACAGTCTGACAGCTTGAGAACAATCTGTTTATTCCCACTCTTAGCTTTCAGTCTGACAACCAATTCTCAATCCATGTCACTTCTCTCATACAATTTAACACTTATTTTCTGCATCTCCTCATTGTAGCTAGATTGCTGATTCTCTGAAATGTTTTTTGTTGTTGTATTTTCTTTAGCGAAGACAGATCAAAGTAATTGAAGGAGTTGGAGAGAGCAGTACCTAATGTGTAGTATCGGTCGGTTGGGAGAGACCAGTATTTATTGGGATCAGGGAAGTCGAGTACTAATTCTTAGCGGATCAGGGATGAGAACAGCATTTGACCCCCAAGTCCAATTTCCCTCTCAAACTGCCCATACCTCACAAGCACTCCATTATTTTCACTTTTGGTTCATCATGAAGACTTCTTGAAGATCTATCTTTGAATGTCATTGCTGAATTGCAAACTAGACAGATATTAAAGGATCAAAAGTAATTTGCCAGCAATTGAAGCACCAAGCGAAGTGATTTGAAGCAGAAGTATTCTCTAGTATGCAACATACACGAGAGATTCTTCTAATTTTAGTAAATCAATTGGATTAAAAGTAACCTACTGTTAACGTCACAGCTGAAGGGTGGAAAAGAAATGAGTGAATCTGTCATCTCAAAGACATAGCATGACCTTATGAATGAGTAAGCATGTAAGTGGGAATATTCCACTGCAGGATAAAACAACGTACTCAGTGCGCACATGAAAGCATTATGTAATTAGAAAATTGTAGAAAGTTAGGTCCTGCTTGAAACGATGTGTGCTGCATGCAGAGCTGCAACTGGCAAATTGGAATGAGAACTGATCATGTTGACACCACTCATGACTTTTCACAGCTGAAATAATACTGTTTTCTAAAAGTAAGTTGGCATGATTTTGTCTGATGATGGCCAAAATGTAACCGTGCATAGTGGTGCAGCAGTAGATTTGCTGCCTTACAGCACCAGAGGCCCGAGTTCAATCCTGACAATCTATCTGTGCTGTCTGAACGGAGTTTGTACGTTCTCCCTGTGACTGTGAGGGTTTTCTACGGGTGCTCCAATTTCCTCCCACATCCCAAAGACGTACAGGTTTGTAGGTTAACTGGCTTCAGTAAATTGTTCTTAGTGAATTGTTCCTTGTTCCTAGTGAGTAGGATAGAACTAGTGTACAGGTGATCGATTGGTCGGTGCGGACTTGGTGGGCCGAAGAGCCTGTTTACACATTGTATTTCTAAACTAAACTAAACTAAACTAAATTTGTTCAATTCTCAATACACCACATGCTTGGGTAAATATGGGTAACTGGTAAATATCAAAGAAATGTTGTTGCTTAAGTCATGGTGTTCTGTGCCAATTGTGTGCCAGGCCTCCGAATCCATGTTATGAGGAAACATATACAAATGCACACACACACAACATACAAAGGAATAGAACAGGAACAGGCTCTTCATCCCAAAATGTCTGTGTTGAACATATTGCCAAGCTAAATTAATATTAATATCATTGACCCATACCCCTCCATTCCCTGCCGATCCATAAGCACTTCCTTGCAACTCCCAATCAAATTTCCTATAACTGCTTCAAAGAATCTTGAAGCATTCAAATTTATGTCGGAAAATCTAGAAGCCAAAGAGCTTCAGGAAGGTTGTGCCACCACCTGGGTATCACAGGAGTTAACACGTATCTCTTGGCAGCTGCAAGAATTGGATGATCTGGTGGTTGAGGCGTTATCAGTGATGCCAGGAGCTGAATGGGTTTCACACACTAATTGCTCAGCTCTCAGCATTCTGCGTATTGAGTGAAAACAATCTTGGCAATGCTACTTATTTTGTAAACCATCCAACATTTGCCGATCATGGATATTTCGACTCTGCTGTAGCGTAAACCAGACATTGACTTTAAAAGCCAGAGGGAGTGCAGCACTGGTGAATCCAGTCATTTCCCACCAGCAGCAGAACTGGTCTTAGCCCTGTAACTCTGGCAAGAAAGTAAGATTCTCCAACTTGTTTTAGTCGAGTCAGTGGAGAACATTGTTATGCAGCTTCAATTGCTTTAGGACGGAGGATGATAGAAACATCTCTAAGGCCACCTCGGTCATGGCTGACCATGTGTGATGCATCCTAGTTGTTGGCTGCTTGCCAATGTCGGCTAGAGCAGCTTCGCTTGTGGCTGAAGAGACCACTGCGGGAGTGACAGTCTCTGTCGCAAAGGTCACATTTGTGTGTGGTCTCTGGTCTGTTGAAGTTGCTGCGCTCCTCTCTGCGTGCCCGCTTGTCTGCCGCTGCGTTCATCAGCTTCCCTTCCCCTGTTTTGAGATGTTGGTTCAGGGTACCTTGCAGATTATGCAGCTTCAGTTGCCTTAGAACAGAGGATGATAGAAACATAGAAGATAGAAAATAGATGCAGGAATAAGCCATTCGGCCCTTCGAGCCAGCACTACCATTCAATATGATCATGACTGATCATCCAGAATCAGTGCCACGTTCCTGTTTTCTCCTCATATCCCTTGATTCCGTTAGCCCCAACATCTATATCCAACTCTCTCTTGAATACATCTCGTGAATTGGCCTCCACTGCTTTCTGTGGCAGAGTATAGCTTAAAATAGCAAAGGGATTCTTTAGGATGGGACCTTTCATGAATGACATGGTACAAAGGGGGATCTTCACAATCCTTTAGAAAAGAATTGTCCTGCAAATTTCATTGTATTTGGTACTTGTGAAATGACAAGGGATTCAAATAAGTTGCCGATTTATATTTGATGAGTTAGGAGAATCTGCGGCTTGTCCAATGAATGAGTGGACCATGCAAATTGGTCTCAGAGAAATCTGTTGTGTTCAGTTGGGAAGAGATTTGGGAAAAGAGCCTTAAATAGATAACACGCTCTCAAATTTCACAATATCTGTTTCAGATTACAAATGTCTTTAATCAATATGATGTGTATCTCCAACCAGGAAGGAATAACAAGTCATCCTTTAACTCCAGCTATTTGACTGAATAACAAGTAATACAGGGTACATTTGCTATGTAACTCATCTACAGTGCATTCAGAAAGTATTCAGACCCCTTCGCTTTTTCCACATTTTGTTATGTTACAGCTTTATTTTAAAATTGATTAAATTCATTTTTTTAATCGTCAATCTACACACAATACCCCATGATAAAAAAGTGAAAACAGGTGTTCAGAAATTTTTGCAAAGTAATTAAAAAAAACCTGAAATATCACATTTACATATGTATTCAGACCCTTTACTCAGTACTTTGTTGAGGCACCTTTGGCAGCGATTACAGCCTCAAATCTTGGGTATGATGCTACAAGCCTGGCACACCTGTATTTGGGTAATTTCTCCCATTCTTCTCTGCAGATCCTCTCAAGCTCTGTCAGGTTGGATGGGGAGCGTTGATGCACAGCTATTTTCATCCAGAGATGTTCGATCAGTTTCAAGTCCGGGCTCTGGCTGGGCCACTCAAGGACATTCACAGACTTGTCATGAAGCCACTCTTGCATTGTCTTGGCTGTGTGCTTAGGGTCACTGTCTTGTTGGAAGGTGAAGGCCCGTCCCCGTCTGAGGTCCAGAATGCTCTGGAGCAGGTTTTCATCGATCTCTCTGTACTTTGCTCCGTTCATTTTTCCCCTCAATCCTACCTAGTCTCCCAGTCCCTGCCATTGAAAAACACCCCCACAGCATGATGCTGCCACCACCATGCTTCACCGTAGGTATGGTATTGGCCAGGTGATGAACGGTGCCTGTTTTCCTCCAGATGTGACGCTTGGCATTCAGGCCAAAGAGTTCAATCTTGGTTTCATCAGACCAGAGAATCTTGTTTTTCATGGTCTGAGAATCCTTTAGGTGCCTTTTGGCAAACTCCAAGAGGGCTGCCATGTGCCTTTTACTGAAGAGTGGCTTCCGTCTGGCCATTCTACCATAAAGGCCTGATTGGTAGAGTGCTGCAAATATAGTTGTCCTTCTGGAAGGTTCTCCCATCTTCACAGAGGAACTCTGGAGCTCCGTCAGTGTGACCATCAGGTTCTTGGTCACCTCCCTGACCAAGGCCCTTCTCCCCGATTGCTCAGTTTCGCTGGGTGCCCAGATCTATGAAGAGTCCTAATGGTTCCAAAGTTCTCCATTTAAGAATGACGGAGGCCACTGTGCTCTTTGGGACCTGCAATGTTGCAGAAATTGTTTTATACCCTGCCCCAGATCTGTGTCTCGACACAATCCTGTCTTGGAGGTGTACAGACAATTCCTTCGCTTTCATGGCTTGGTTTTTGCTCTGACATGCACTGTCAACTGTGGGACCTTTTCTAGACAGGTGTGTGCCTTTCCAAATCATGTCCAATCAATTTAATTTACCACTGGTGGACTCCAATCAAGTTGCAGAAAAATCTCAAGGATAATCAATGGAAACTTTGAGTGTCATCGCAAAGGGTCTGAATACTTATGCAAATGTGATATTTCAGTTATTTCTTTTAAATTACAGCAAAAATTTCAAAACACCTGTTTTTGCTTCTTCATTCTGGGGTATTGTGTGTAGACTGATGATAAAACAAATAAAGTTAATCCATTTTAAAATAAGGCTGTAACGTAACAAAATGTGGAAAAAGTGAAGGGGTCTGAATACTTTCTGAATGTAATGTAATAGAACTCATAACCCAAAATCTCAATTTTCCATTTTACAAAACTTGAGAGCACACCCAATCACACCCAATCCATGCAGGATTCTGGGATTTCAGCTTAAACCATCATCACAATTATAAGTTAGAGCATTTATGGAGATAAACATATCGATCAAATTCTCCGCCCGAGGGCCGTGGAGGCTGAACTAACTATTCATTTAGAAAAAGAATGGAAGGATTCCTACATTTTATAGGAATTTTGTAGGAACATGAAGCTGAAGTGGACGATCATTCATGATCTTGATGAATGATGGAACATCAACAAATATTCTAACTTGTATTTGTGATGAACAGCTTTTATAAAGTTTTTAAAGGTTTTATGATCAATAGGATAATATGAAATGCTGTTTTTGCTTGTCTACAAAATGCTCGAAGCAACCTCATAGACAAATGGTACCCCAAGAGCTTAAAAATGCATGATCACAATTATTTATCGTCTCCATGTAAACCCTCATTCAAAAAACTATATTTTTGAATCATGTAAGTCATTTATGTCATGATCATTACAGCTGAATGAATGCATTCCAATGAAATAAAGACCAAAAATAGCTATTGATGAAATTTATTACTTGATATTAAACCTAAGTCAATTATGACTTTTGGTGATAAATGTATTGCTTCCTACTTGGGCTTTTATATTCTCTATCTATCTGTGAACTTGTATTATATGATTTGTATTTCTCCTAATATATGGTTATATTCCTCTCATAACTAGTTGCTTCTCTTTAGTGCAAGTAGGATCCAGTGATAAGTAAAGTAGGTGCAACGTGACTTCAAAGCTTGACTGGGTCTTGATGTCATTAATCAACAAGAAGATAGTGATGATACAAATACATGGATACATAGATGCATAGAAAATAGGTGCAGGAAGAGGCCATTTGGTCCATCGAGCCAGCACCTCTATTCAATGTAATCATCCACAATCAGTACCCCGTTCCTGCCTTCCCCCCATATCCCTTGATTCCGCTAGCCCTCAGAGCTCTATCCAGCTCTCTTTTGAATGCATCCAGTGAATCGGCCTCCAATGCCTTCTGAGGCAGAGAATTCCAGAAATTCACAACTCTCTGGGTGAAAAAGTGTTTCCTCATCTCAGTTCTAAATGGCCTACCCCTTACTTTTAAACTGTGGCCCCTGGTTCTGGACTCCCCCAACATCGGGAATATGTTTCCTGCATCTAACTTGTCCAATCCCTTAATAATTTTATATGTTTCTATAAGATCCCCTCTCATCTTTCTAAATTCCAGTGAATACAAGCCCAGTTGTTCCATTCTTTCATCATATGACAGTCCCGCCATCCTGGGAATTAATCCTGTGAACCTACTCTGTGCTCCCTCAATAGCAAGAATGTGCTTCCTCAAATTAGGAGACCAAAACTACACACAATACTCCAGGTGTGGTCTCACCAGGGCCCTGTACAACTGCAGAAGGACCTTTGCTTCTATACTCAAATCCTCTCGTTATGAAGGCCAACATGCCATTAGCTTTCTTCACTGCCTGCTGTACCTGCATGCTTATTTTCAGTAACTGATGTACAAGGACACCCAGGTCTCGTTGCACTTCCCCTTTTCCTAATCTGACACCAGTCAGATAATAATAAGCCTTCTTGTTCTTGCCACCAAGTGTATAACCTCACATTTATCCACATTATACTGCATCTGCCATGCATCTGCCCACTCACCCAACCTATCTAAGTCACCCTGCATCCTCATAGCATCCTCTTCACAGTTCACACTGCCTCCCAGCTTTGTGTCATCTGCAAATTTGCTATTGTTACTTTTAATTACTTCATGTAAATTAGTAATATATATTGTAAATAGCTGCGGTCCCGGCACCAAGCCTTGCGGCACCCCACTAGTCACTACCTGCCATTCTGAAAGGAACCCGTTAATTCGTACTCTTTGTTTCCTGTCTGCCAACCAATTTTAGATTTAGATTTAGATTTAGAGATACATGATACATTTAGAGATACATGAAACAGGCCCTTCGGCCCACCGGGTCCGCGCCGCCCAGCGATCCCCGCACATTAACACTATCCTACACACCCTAGGGACAATTTTTACATTTGCCCAGCCAATTAACCTACATACCTGTACGTCTTTGATGGGAGGAAACCGAAGATCTTGGAGAAAACCCACGCAGGTCACGGGGAGAACGTACAAACTCCGTACAGACGGCGCCCATAGTCAGGATCGAACCTGAGTCTCCGGGGCTGCATTCGCTGTAAGGCAGCAACTCTACCGCTGCGACACCGTGCCGCCCTCTATCCATGTCAATACCCTACCCCAATATCATGTGCTCCAAATTTGTCCACTAATCTCCTGTGTGGGACATAATCAAAGGTTTTCTGAAAGTCCAGATGCACCACATCCATTGGCTCTCCCTTATCCATTTTACTTGTTACAGTACATCCTCAAAAAATTCTGTTACTAGAATCATTGAACTGACCAGAGAGGTTGATTCTTCTTGCAACTTGGCAGCAATGTCTGCACATGAAGAAAATTCTTGTTTAACATCTCTAATTGAAAGAAAAACCACAAAAAATAAACAGTTTCCCAACATTTCTGAGCCAAAACTCCTTCAATATCTTTGAGCCCATCCTCTCGTCAGCTATTCCATCTTCCTCCTGTCTATTTGAACTGGGGACCAGAAGGCATACATTCTGGAAGACTCATGGGTGTGACACGGAATTAATTGACAATGAATGCTTCCATGAGCGATATGTCAGTAACCACAGAGAGGAAAGTGGAATAAAATGTTTGACCTGTGACCATTCCAGAAGTGATTTAATTGTTCATTCAACCTCAGAGCCTTCTTTTATGAATATCTTTCTGTTGCGAGAGAATTAATGTGGTTTGAAGGAGTGAATGATTTGTCTCATGTTTTTTAGTAACTCCTGCATAGCTCGGGAGAATTTACACTAGAGTGGCAGAGGCTGGGAACTAGAGCAGGCAGTCAGCAATGGAAAACTGACGGGAAGGTAGATGTTATGAACAGTGAGTCTCAAAGAAGAACAGGCAGGGCGAGATTAATGAACATAGTGAGGCTGATGGTCTGAATTGTGTTTATAGTGGTGCAAGGAGTATTATGCATGAAGCTAACAAACTCAGAGCCTGGATCAGTGCATGAAACAACGATTTTATGTCCAAAGGGGAGGTTTAATCGCGAGAGGGACAGGGCTGGCAGCTTAACGTTCCAGGGTTTTTATGTTTCAGATGTGATGGAGAACGAGGTATAAAAAAGATGGAGTTACATTACTAATCAGGGAGAATGTCACAGCGGCAATCAAAGAGGTCCAACCGGAGGGTTCATCTAATGAGGCAATAAGGGTGTACCTCAAAAATAAGAGAGGTGTAATCACTTTTGTGGGATTATACTATACTCCTTTCAATAGTCAGTGGTTGACAGAGGGACAGATATGTAGATAGGTTTATCAGAATACAGAGCTTGTTACCCTGGAAACCAATTGTGAGCTGAGTTTTTTGAAAACTTATTCCTTTGAAAAAGAGTTCAAAAATTCTGTATATCTTAATTGCTGAATTGTCACAGAGGAGAGCAATTGGCCTATTTCAAATAAAACATCTATTGAATGAATTCCTCACCACACAGGCTGTATATTGAATGTGTCAATATTTTTTCCATGTTGAAATCTTTCATGCAAGCATTTTAAGCGATTGTTCTTTTGGTTTTCAGAAACCTTCACTACATTTGTATCAGTCTCAGCTCATTAATTTTGACCAAGTGCTCAGGCAAATGAACATTTCAGCTTAGCTAACCACAAAAACTAAACAGTATCCTAACATTTCTGAGCCAAAACTCCTTCAATATCTTTGAGCCCATCTTCTCGTCAGCTATTCCATCTTCCTCCTGTCTATTTGGACCGGGGACCAGAGGGCATACATTCTGGAAGACTCATGGGTGTGACACAGAATTATTTGACAATGAATGCTTCCTTGAGATGAGCGATATGTGCGAATACTGTCAGTAACCACAGAGGGGGAAGTGGAATAAAATTTATGACCAGTGACCATTCCAGAAGTGATTTAATTGTTCATTCAACCTCAGAGTATTCTTTTATGAATAGGTTTGTTAAATATAAGGAAGCCAGTTTTTATTAATTGTTCTGGTCATTACTCATGTTGGCACTTTTCCAGAAGTCAGGTACCTTTTCTCAGATATACTTCTCCAGCATCTTCGGCTAGATGATTTACATTTTCTGATGCCTTTTCATGTCTGGTGTATCCTTTCATTATCCCCAGAGGTCATTGTGAAGTGTCAAAGGCTCAAGGGTTAACCTTGCAAGTCAATTCATCCCAGTAAAAGGTTCTGGGGATTCGTAGTGCATGATTAAGTTGTTTATGCTCAGTACGAGGTAGACTAGCATGTTGAATCTCACACGCCAACCCCCTTTCATATTTCACAATATCATGTTTTCCCACCTTCTACTCCATTTGTCAATTCTTTGCCCGGACACCTAACTATTCTTACGCCTTTTTAGTCTTCATATGTCCTCTTCGTAAAGTGCTTTCAATTAGTATAATCAAATCAACCGCAGCTGTTGGGAATCTAAAAATACAGCAGAATTTTTTGGAAATACTCAGCAGGTCAGGCTGCATCTGTGAGATGAGCAACAAAGCCAATATTTCAGTTCAAAGAGCCTCGTTCAAAACTCTGCAATGTGTCCAATACCATCTCTTCTACTCTATGTGCGTATGGTATGTATATATAGTGGCATCAGGGATGACACTGGGTTCAGCAGTGAGCACACCGACACTCGCAATAGGATGAACTTAACGTGATATATTATATTTACAGCACAGCTGTGAAGTGGTAAAGTTGCTGCCTTACTGCGCCAGAGACCCGGGTTTGATCCTGACTGGTGCTGTCTGCACAGAGTTTGTATGTTCTCCCCGTGATTGTGTGGGTCTCCCCCCATGTGCTCCAGTTTATTCCCACACTCCAAGGATGTACACATTTGTAAGTTTGTTGGCTTTGGTAAAAATTGTAAATTGTCCTTAGTGTGTAGGATAGTGCTAGTATACGGCTATCACTGGTCAGTGCATACTTTGTGGGCCGAAGGGCCTGTTTCTGTACTATATCTCTAAACTAAACTAAAAATATATTTACAGTGGTAAGAAAGTCCAGGACCACGTGAGGGTGCACTCCCTTGCAGACAGACCGCCTGTGCAGTCTCGTTGGTCATTTTGGTCTTGTACCAGCAGCTCAGACCTGGTTTTCACAGGAGGATACGTGGCAATCACATTCATCTCACTGCAGTTCATCCTTGCCTGGAGAGGAGGTGCTGGCTGCCTCAGGTTTATCCTGGTGGCTCAGCTCTGGACTTGAAGAGGCAGCACTGATGGTCTCTGGGTTATACTGGCAGCTCTGTCTTTGCCTCTGTGTGTGGGCACAGTCCCTCATTGTCAGTGGACACTAAGAGGCATTGGCATCTCAGGCTTCCCCGGCCACTCAGTCTTAGCTGCAATAGAGGAACTGGCTTCTTCCCAGCAGCCCAGTCTTGATCACATGGTGATGCTGGTGGTCTTGGATTTGTCCCAGTGGCTCAATCGACTTCAAACCTACAACAGGGGAACACAGTAGCAGTGGCGGAGCCCCACTTCTGCCCTCTGCCCTCTGGCTCGGTTTTATAAAGTGTAGACTGACAAGGTTCAGATGGTCAAACCAAACCCAGCTTGCACCAATGATGCTGGGAATTGGCCTACAAATGCTGGCCACAGAGTGACATCCAAGGGAGGGGGCGCTGTTACTCTGAGACAGCCAGTCTTCTATCAGGGCAGGATGCTACTTTCTACATTTAATTACAACAATATTCTTTGATCTGATACCTAAGCAAATGCCTTTCGAAAATCTGAGTGCAGAACTGTCCCCCTTCATCCACAACACACATTATTCCTGCACAGGACTCGCAGAAAATTGGTCAAACATGTATTTCCCTTCGTCAAACTGTGATTTTGCTTAGTTAAAAATTATTGCATTGGTCATGGCTGAAATAAAACATAAGAATTTCCCCCCCAAAACCTTGGCAGATATAACCTCCCACTGAGATCCCTTTACCATTTATTTTTCTTCCTTTATCTACTGAGCTTTTGTGCTATCTCTCCATATTCCACCCATAATTAATCAGCAGAGGCAGGTCTACCAAACTATCTGTGGATGAAAGGAGCTTGTTTCATTGTAAGATCTGAAATTACAACAGGTTTCCTTCAGCTCCAATCATACTGCACTTGGCAGATCAAATATTTTCAATCCACCGGTAGCCAGAAGAAATAATCTAGGATTCAATCCTTAAGTAGTTCATAGTTCCTTTGAAAAGATTTTGTAGGAAATAATTCATTCATTACATTCAGCTGTACACAATGATGGAAGGGGTTGGTTGGAACATGTTCACAAGTTCATAGGTTGTAGGAGCAGCATTAGGCCATTCGCCCCTTCAAGTCTACGCCACCGTTTAATTATGGCTGATCTATCTTTCTCTCTTCACCCCATTCTTCTGCCTTCTCACCTTAATGCCTGACACCCGTACTAATCAAGAATCCATCAATCTCCACCTTAAAAATATCTATTGACTTGGCCTCCACAGACGTCTGTGGCAATTCTGTTGTAGAAAGTGTGTTGCTGGTCTACCTTCAAGTCAATATTCCACAGTAACAGTTTCCTCTGCATGTCACAAGTGGTTTGAGCATAGCAAATGCCTCTAAAGCATGGCATTCACCACACTTTCCATGTGTATATGTATCTTGGGCCTTTGCACATAGGATAGTACAGCACAGGAACTGGCCCTTCAGCCCACAATGTATGTGCTGTACATGATGCCATGACCAATTCATATCTGCCTGCACATAATCCATTTCTTCCATTCTCATGCATATCCAAATGTTTCTTAAATACATCTGCCACCATCCCCAGAAACATGTTCCAGGCACTGACCACAACCTGTGTAAAAAAAAACTTGCCCCGCACAGCTACTTTAAACATTGCTCCTCTCACCTTATAGTTTGCTCATCTTGGGAAAAACTTCCCCCTGACATCTCCTTCAAACTTTGCCCTTCTCACTTTTAAGGTATACCCATCCAGGGGAAAAGGTTCTACTTTATCTATGCCTCTCATAATTTTATGTGCTTCAATTAGGTTTCCCAGCAACCTCTGGCATTCCAGGGAAAACAATCTGGAATCATTATCCTTCCTGTGATGGGTGTAATGGGGAGACTAGAACTATACACCATTGGCTTTGATGAATTGTCAGCATCGGATGCAGTCCAATTTTGCTCCCAGCATCTTTAATGGCTTGCTCCACCGAATGATAATTGCATTATGTTCCATGAGAAAGCCACTTCTGGAGTATGAGCTCATTCTATTCAGAAATTCCCACCCACCTGTGTTATTTGTGACATTTAACTGAATGGTCTTCCATCAGATATTCCTGAATTTAACACATAGTTTAGTAGTGGTTTAAGTGCATCCTAATGATCTACTGGAAAATATACAGAATAACCATCTGTAATCTTGAAAAAGTGCACAAGGAGCACTTTACATCAAAAGCTGAATTTACGATATTTCAAAAGAATCTAAATCATTTGCATGCAGCGCCGATGATTTCTCATAAATTAATTTTAATCAGAGCAAAAAAAGTCTTGATTTTCTCTCTACCTTCTAAGAAGCATTTCCTAGGACTTTCATTTCAAGCACATAAATATATTACCACTGGAACCACAAAAATTATGCATAGAATTTCTAAATTTTCTCTTAAATGTTGTAAAGCATGAATAGTGTCTGCACCGGATTTGAATCAACCTGCAACTATTCTATCACAAATTTTCAGGTTAAAAAGAATACAAAATAAGAATTCACTGATAAAGATAAAATTCATACCCATGTAAAATTCGTAACTTCCCAGACTATCAGACAAACCAACCTCCCTTCCATTGACTCCACCTAAACTTCACACTGCCTCGGCAAGGCCACCAGCATAATCAAGGATGAATCTCACCCCGGTCACTCCCCTTTCTCCCCTCTCCTCTCAGGCAAGAGATACAGAAGCTTGAAAATACATACCTCCAGATTCAGCGACAGTTTCTTCCATGCTGTTATCAGGCAACAGAACCATCCTATCCCCAATTAGAGAGCAGTCCTAACCTCCCATCTACCTCTTTGGAGACATTCAAACTATCTTTAATTGGAATTTATTGCACTTTATCTTGCACTAAACATTATTCCCACTATATCTTGTATCTTTATACTGTGGACACTTCATTGTAATCATATACCTGTATAATCTTTTTGCTGACTGGATAGCACGCAACAAAAAAGCTTTTCACTGTACCTTGATATGCATGACAATAATAAACTAAGAAACTAAACGAAAAGCCCTTGGATAGGCCATAGACTACCTGTTTCCAATATTACATCAATAAAGGTTTTCTCCTTGTACTGATTGTGTCATAGCCTTTATGGACAATGATCAGATATGTTGAGAAGCATTTGCTTCATGATCAATCCTAAAGTGTACAATTAGCTCTTTACTATTCTGTTAGAAGAATCAGGATTATTTATTGATTGACCGATTGAAAGATAGAGCATTGAAAGGTAGACCTTTTGGCGCACCAAGTCCATGCCAACCATCAATAACCCATTCACAGCAGTTCTATCTCGCTTTTGCATCCACTCCCTGCACATTAGGGGCATTTTACAGAGGGCAATTAAACCGACAAACCCACACGTCTTTGGGTTGTGGGAGGATACTGGAGAACCGAGAAGAAACCCACACGGTCACAGGGAGAACATGCAAACACCACACAGACAGCACCCAAGATCAGGAACAAACTTATGTCTCATGATGTGAGGCAGTCGCTCTATCAGCCGTGCCTCTGCGCCATACAGTTCTTCACTTCCATTGATTTATGTGCATCGATTTGACATTAACATTTCAAGAAGTGTTTTAAATTTACATTCTAGTTCTGAGGATCTGGAGCTACATTGACTTCCCAGTGCCACACTATTCCTGCAATATTTCCACTCTGCATCATTCTCCATGAGATACCACATAATGGCAGAGCCAATATGTTTCAAGACCCTCAGACAATCTGCTGGAAAGATTTTATTACCAGCCGGAGTCAGTAAGAGAATTGCACATAAAAAATGACTAAATTGAATCATGCCTCAAGTAGTTGAGCCAAATAACATAATAATGAACATTACCCACTGGATCTGCGAGTCCGAATTTTAATCACAAAGTAGTTATTGCTAGTAGGGATTAGATTTTATTGTTAACATTGGAAAACATGTTAAAAAGGAAATTATAGTTGAAGGGGTACTCAGTGCAAGTCATCCACATTTTGAGAATTATACAGTAAGACTGGATTTTATATTCTAGCAAGATGTAGGTCATTGGGCCTTTCATCTCCATCAGTTTTCTTCTGCGCCATATAATTTCAGGCTTCTTCTCCTTTCTTCCACTCTTTTTTGTTCTTCCGATACAACTATTTAGTACATTCTAAGAAGAATTTGTACATTCTGGTTCAACAATAGCCTCTGGAAGTAGACTATCAATCTGCCCAAAGAATATTCTTTGTAATTTTAATTTTAATTATTTTATCATATAACTTTTGTTTTGTATTAAAATGTTCTTTTTATCTTTGTAACAACCTCAGTAAAGTAATTTCTTGCCTTCTCAGATGTAGTAACATTTGTTAGGTCTCTCTCGTCAATACTCTTTTCAATTAACATCCCGATGATCGACATTGCCATTCAATAGACAATAGACAATAGACAATAGGTGCAGGAGTACCAAAGGGATCACAAAGCTAGACAGATGCTCGTTCAAATTGAAGGCTCCATCAGTCTGAAGAAGGGTCTTGACCCGAAATGTCACCCATTCCTTCTCTTCTGAGATGCTGCCTGACCCGCTGAGTTACACCAGCATTTTGTGTCGACCTACAAAGCTAGGCAGAGTACTTAAACTACAGTCTAATTAAAGATACATATCTGTCTCTTTGCATCATCTAGTAAACGCCAGTGGTCACAGAAATAATGATTTTTTGTGTCCTGATCCACTCATCCTATAATTTATTTAAATCAGTGCAAATAAATTTCAAATCCCACTTCTGTCCCACTTACAAACATATAATTTCCTTTATATAATGTTAGCTCCAAATATATATTGTCTTCATTAACATAGACCTGCCATCAATCCATACATTTGACTAAATTACCCATATTCCTTTTGTCTTCTTCCGCTTTGTCAATTTACCATGCTCTCTCATTTGATATTATACGAATTTGTTTAACTGCTTGATCTAAATCTTTAATATGCCTCAATAAAAGAGAACGCTTTGCACAGAAAGTGATGAAATATCACAGTATTTCTTCATTCCAGGAAATGTTTGTTCACCTCTAGGTAAATGCCCTATCTGCTCATGTACTGTATCAAATGAAGTATTACTCATAGTTTACTAATTTACCACTTCATATTAAAGGCAATGCACGATGATACAGAATATTGAGGTGTCAACTTGACATAGTGGTAGCATTCTCCACACTGAGTCAGAAAGTTGGAGAATTATGGACCATGTCAAAATCCAAAGACATGATCCAGGCTGAAATGATGTCTGGTTTTTTTTAAGCGTACAGATTTCTGTGTTCCTCTAGGCTGTCTGGAACATAGACAATGTCTGAAGCATCTCAAGTGATTAAATAGAAGATCAACTGAGTGTAGTTCAGCATTCACTGCAGTTTCTTCTTTTACATCAACACATTTATGTAAGTTTTGCTTGCAGCTATGTTGAGCAGTCACGTCGTGTGTTTATTTTGATCTTTGCTATTTTACAGTAGTTTTTCAATGCTTGTAACTATCTAGTGCTGCAGGATGCACAACAAACCTGCCACAAATGCATTTCAGAGTCAGTGCTTGAAAAAGAAATTATAATCATTAACTGAATTGAATTGAATTGAATGTTTGAATTGAATTGAATTGAGTAAGTTTATTGGCCAAGTGTGTACACATACAAGGAATGTGCCTTGGTGCTCCGCTCGCAAGTAACACGAACATATGGTAAACAATTAAGAATAAAGCAGAAAACATTAAAACATTAAGAATAAAACATTATAGTTTAAACATGTGAATGAAATAAAGCAAAGCAAAAGGAGACTACAGACTTTTGGTTATTGAGTAGAGCTACTGCTCGTGGAACAAAGCTGTTTTTATGTATGGCTGTGGTGGCTTTGACTGTCTGGAGTCGCCTTCTAGAGGGAATTGCTTCAGAGTTTGTGGCCAAGGTGAGATGGGTCAGATATGATCTTACCTGCTCGCTTCCTGGCCCTTACTGTGTACAGTTCGTCAATGGGGGGAAGGTTGCAGCCAACAACCTTCTCAGCCGATCGAACGATTTGTTGTAGCCTCCGGATGTCGTGCTTGGTGGCTGAGCCAAACCAGACCATGATGGAGAAGGTAAGGACAGACTCTACGATGGCAGTATAGAATTGGACCATCATTGCCTGTGGCAGATTGTGGTTTCCTCAGCTGCCACAGGAAGTACATCCTCTGTTGGGCCTTTTTGACTGTGGAGTCGATGGTGGCCTCCCATTTAAGGTTTTTGGAGATGATGGTTCCAAAGAACTTAAATTACTCCACAGACGTGACTGGGGTGTTGTTGATGGTGAGTGGGGGGAGGGGAGGGGGAGCTTACCTAAAGGCTACTATCAATTCCACTGTCTTAAGAGCATTGAGCTCCAGGTTGTTATGAAGGCACAAGGATGCCAGTGGTGTCACTTCCCATCTGTAGGCAGATTCTTCCCCATCCTGGATCAGTCCAATCAGGGTTGCGTCATCCGTAAACTTGAGAAGCTTGACAGAGGAGTCTGTGGAGGTGCAGTCGTTGGTGTAGAGAGAGTAAAGGAGAGGGGAGAGTACGCAGCCTTGCGGTGCTCCTATGCTGAGGGTCTGCGGGTCCAAGATGTGCTTTCCCAGCCTCACATGCTGCTTCCTGTCAGTCAGGAAGTTGATGATCCACTGACAGAGGGGTTCAGGCACAGTCAAATGGGAGAGTTTGGAGTGTAGTAGCTCTGGCACAATGGTGTTAAATGCAGAGCTAAAGCCCACATACAGAATCCTGGCATAGGTCCCTTGGTGATCTAGGTACTGGAGGATGAAGTGCAGGCCTAGGTTGACAGCGTCATCCACCGATCTATTGGCCCTGTATGCAAACTGCAGGGGGTCCAGCAGGGGGTTTGTAATATTTTTCAGCTGGGCCAGCACGTCTTTCAAAGGTCTACATGACGACATAGGTCAGTCCGACAGGCCTGTAGTCATTAAGACCAGTGATCCTTGTCTTTTTGGGTACAGTGACAATAGTGGAGACTTTGAAGCAGGCAGGGACATTACAGGTTTGCAAGGACTGGTTGAAAATGTCTGTGTAGACCGGTGCCATTTGTTCGGCACAGAGCTTGAGGGTAGAGGGAGAAACATTGTCCGGTCCTGGAAATATCCAGCTTTTCTGTTTCCTGAATAGCCTCTCCTCCTCATCAATTTCTATTATTGGAGATGGAGAAGTGGCCAGACTGATGTTGGGCAGCAAGGAGGGGGTGGGTAGTGGACGAGGGCCCAGTCAGTGCAGACTGGAGTCAGGCTGTAAGTGGGTGTGAAGTGGTGATTACAGAGGGATGGGGGGAGGGGCCGGTTTTGCAGACTGGAGTCAGGCACTGAGTAGGTTTGAAGTGGTGATTGGGGAGGGGGGGAGGGATTATGTTTCTGCGTTCTTGATTCAAGATTCAAGATTCAAGATTCAAGATAGCTTTATTTGTCATCCAATATTGGACGAAATTCAGTCACCCACAGTCCAACAATAAAAGCATTAAATAAGCATTAAAATTACACAACCCCAAAAAACCCCCAAAACACAGTCCAACAATAAAAGCATTAAATAGGCATTCAAATTACACAACCCCAAAAACCCCCAAAACACAGTCCAACAATAAAAGCATTAAATAGGCATTCAAATTACCCAACCCCAAAAACACACAAAAAAGAAACATCCATCAAAGAAACATCCATCACAGTGAGTCTCCTCCAGTCCTCTCCTCACTGTGATGGAAGGCCACAATGTCTTTCCCTTCTCCTGCCGCTCTCCCGCGGTCAGGTTGTTGTGGTTGCAGGCCGCACCGGACGGTCCACAGCGGGCCAAGCCCAAGGCGCGTCGCGTCGCAGCCGCTCCCGCAGCCTCCGAAGACGGCCGGCTCCGCCGATGATAAGTCCGATCCGGGGCGGGCAAACACGCTGCTGCTGCCGCTGTTGCTGCACGTCGGGGCGGTCGTGGCTCCCGACATTGAAGCCCCCGCCCAGCAGAGAAATATCCCGCGGCCTATCTTAGGCCGCGCCGGACGGTGAAATGTCCTCGACCCAAGCCCCGCGATCCGGGGCGGGCGAACACGTTGCCGCTGCCGGAGCTCCCGATGTCGGCATCCACGAGGCTCGAGCCTAAGGCGAGTCGCAGCCGCTCCCGCAGCCTCTGAAGACGGCCGGCTCCGGTGATGATAAGTCCGATCCGCGGGCTCTGCGAACCAGAGCCCTGGAGGCCGACAGCTCCAGGAGTTGGGCCGATGGTAGGCCGCAGCAGGAACGGAGACAACACCCAGAAAACAAAGGTCGGGTCTCCGTTCGGAAGGGACACATATTTACAATGTTACAGTTTCCCCCCCTCCCCCCCACATACACACATAGTACACAAACACAAAAACACCACATCACAACTACAATTAAGACAAAAAAAACAACAAAAACACAAAGACAAATGGACCGCAGGTGAGCCGCAGCTGTAACAGTGATCGTGGCTCTAGATACAGGATACCATTAAGGATATTGAGAGCAGATTATGTCCAATACTGTAATTAGGTACAGGGTAGTTAGTGTCAAATTTAGCTTTCTAAAGCATATAGAAAGCCTGAGGAAGTAAGCAGTTCAATATTCATTCCTGCGCTTCCCACCGTAGCAAATGTCAATTCAGAAGCACTTTATTGGCTAATAAGGCACCTTGGGACATCATAATTGGTGAAATGTCAATGCAAATGTTTGCTTTTTAAAATATTATTTGTAACAGATAAGCTTTGTTTATCACACTTCAAATACTAAAAAGACCCACCGCAGGACTTCTAGAACTTAAAACTCTTTGCAGTAACTTTATACAGCAGTTGGAAGTCAGAGCTCTTTCCATTAGTTTTCTGCCTCAATGTAGGTGCATCCAAAACTTCTAAAGGAAAATTGACCCAACGTATGATCTGGTCACTGAAACCTGCTGTATATACGTCCCTCCCTCACACTAGTTGTTACACCAGTTTCACTGTCATCCTGCTGAGTTTCACTGTACATTCATTGTCACCTTCCCTAAAGCCAACAATGGACCAGTTCTTTGCAGGGTGCAGAGAGAATGCTGGGGTGCAAAATATGGAGAAGGGACTATGAGGAGTATGATCCCTGGAGAAGACCAAGATTGATTGATAATGATTTGTTTTCAAGTTTCAGAGTTAAGCAGGGGATGGGAATCAAAAGGATCATAGGGAAGAATATTGGCTGAGGCCAGAGGGATTATCTAAGGATCTGAAAAGAAGATGTAAGTGGAGAGGTGTTGGGGGTGGGGGGGAGGAGAACAGGTGGGTGGGGCTCAAGATCATAGATCAGTGTTTACGAAAAAGGTGGGTGGAGATCAGAGGTCAGGTACAGTTTGGTGAATTTGGTGAACAGATTAGAGGGAATGGGAAACAAATGACAACGAGGATATCATCAAAAGCAATGGAAATCAATTGGAGGGTAGTGATAGGCAGTGAGTGATCTTTGTGAATAAGAAGAATGTCAGAAACTACATTAAGAAGAATGAATGCTTCAGACTCCTGGGCAGTGTCCTTTATAACCATATGCTCTTTAACTAACGTTTCAAATGCCCTCTGGTTATGACTGCTTCCGGGTACTGACTGCCTATGAATTGCATGTGTTTAGTAATAATTCACTCACATGATATCAGTCATGCATCATGTATGCTGATTGACATTATGGTGAAAGTCATGTAATATGCATGGAGCATATGCTTGGACTGATTTTTTGAAATCCATTTAAGCAATCAGAATCTGTATTCAATGCATAACAATCTGTATGAACTGCATAAAAATCCTCATTATACCATGTGAGGTAATAACTTGGCTGATATGTCTTATCTGAGATTAAGGGCCCAAAGTGCAACATTTTCTGTACAGCAGAAATATCATTTCCTTTTAACGATTCCTCTTCATGGATATTTTAATGCCATTCGATCCTCCACAGTCCTTCAATCTCATCATTAAAGGACCACACTGGTGAGTCATTCCTGGATCAAAATCAGTGACCTTACTATTCCCCACATTAAAATCATTCATCCAGAATATTTCCCAGGTTTTATTCTTCATTCATAAATTCCTTTTCAGCCACCACATCTAGCACAATGTCATCTTCAAACTTGAGTGACCAGTTCCCAATTTCTTTATGTGCATTACTTGAATCATATTTTGAAACGATTTGGCCCTGGATAGATCACTGGGAACAATATTTTTTTTATATTCACAAATCAGAGGACATACCCTTTAATACATTTCTTTTAACTTTCTAAAAAAGACACAATATGCTGGAGTAACTTAGCATGTCAGGCAACTTCTCTGGAGAACATGGATAGCTGATACTTCAGGTGACCCTTCTTCAAACCAAACCTTTAACCTACAGAACATTTAACCTTCTCATATTCTCCTAGCACAAACAAATACCAATGCATATCATAAAGATACTTCTAACTTTGTCCATTGTTATTTTTTGATGGAAATATCTTGTACAGAAGACCTCCTGGAAGTCTATGCCCTGCTTGCTAGGGTCCACAAATCCTACTCATCCAGATTAGTCTATCTGGAGTTGCTCATTTACTCACTTACAACTTGACCATTTAATCGTCCTTACTTGGTTCCAGTAACATATCAACAATTGGGAGTCAGAAAGGGATGAAGGAAGCCCTCTTTTCTCAAGCATTGTGAAGGCAAAATCAATGAATGTGCTCAAGGTCAAGGCAAAGATATTTGTCCCGCTCATCTGTGGAAGAGTCTATGATTCCCACATTGGGCAATTGGCCCAAATTGGCCACAATACCACAGTGGAATGTCAATGGATTGCCTAACAAGAAAGATAGAAAACATTTGTCAGCACTTCCATCGCCTCATCAGGGGGTAAGATCATCACAAGATCTAACTAAATTAAATGGGGATCAGAAGCATACATTTTCTCTTGGATCAGCTGAAATTTGTCAGTTGTGGGGGTGTGAAGTTGGTTGCATGAGTATGCATTTTGAGGTTCAACTTAGGAAACAAAATAGAACCTGCTTCAGAGGCTTGCCACTTTGCCCTGAGTTATAACAGTTGTCATCACAGTGAGGAGATTGCGGCCATTTATGCAAGTATGTGGAGTGTGCCCCCTGATTTGCAAAACGGTATGCAACACTGTTTTGATGTCAGCATTGCCACATTGCATCTCCATGCTCCAGTCAACACCCTCTGCACACCTGAAGGTTCACATTACCTTTATTTAAACTTGGATAACTTCCCTTTTGCTTGAATACAAGTTCTGAAAACAAGTTGTGACGAAGATAATTCAGGCAACATTACTAATTATCTGAAAGACACGACAAAAAGACAAACATTTTGTTTGATTAAAATCAAATTCAGAAAATGAACAGGACTAAAGAAGCTTGATTTTGACATTGGTGAGGTGTTATTATGGCAACAATTTAGAGGAGCAGATGTTATGGGAAATAGAATTCAGAAATGGTGAATAATACAAGGCAGATGACAGATTAGAATGCTCGTAATCTTTTTAAGATGAACTCAATTTGGATAGGATCCAAAATATATGACAATCCTTTTTATCTGGCGTGAGTCAAGGACATTAGGAAGGAGCAATAAAAGTTTTGCTTCATTCCTGCTGCAGTTTGGCTTGGTTCTTTGCCAACATCTTTGCTGTTGGCACTGATACAATTATTTCTAAAACCCCACAAAGATACAACATTTGCCTGTTACATCTGGTATTTTGGTGTGCCATCCTCCCTTAAGCTCTTGCCAGAAGAATCTTGGAGCTCAAGTGGTAGGAATCAGTATCTAATCATGTTTATTTTGTGTCTCTGGATTATTTTCCAAAATCATTGGCTACTGCCATCTTAAATAACAGTGTTATTTGAGGTTTTGCCAAACGTGGAATTTGTTCACCATTTACTCCAAAGACCCTTTAGTAAATTTACCCTCAGAACACAGTGGCGCAGCGGTAGAGTTGGTGCCTTACAGGGCTTGCAGCGCCGGAGACCCGGGTTCGATCCCAACTACAGGTGCTGTCTGTACGGAGTTTGCACGTACTCCCCATGACCTGCGTGGGTTTTCTCCGAGATCTTCGGTTTCCTCCCACACTCCAAAGACACAGAGGTTTGTAGGTTAATTGGCTTGTTTAAAGTATAAATTGTCCCTAGTGCGTGTAGGATAGTGCTAATCGATTTATTCACAAAATGCTGGAGTATGTGGGGATCGCTGGTCGGCACGGTCCCGGTGGGCCGAAGGACCTGTTTCCATGCTGTATCTCTAAACTAAACTAAAAACTAAACTCAACAAGGACATTATAGGATGAGTTATATTCATAGCACAACCCACTGGATTGAGAAATAAAGATAGAGAATATTATGATGTTCTGGATTTCAGTTGGCTAAAAACTTGATGATATTCACTGTTGGGAATAACTAAAATATATTAATACATATAATATATATGACTTAAAAAAATGTTGATACTTTCTATTTGCTAAGCCCTATTTATTCCAATTTTCCATTTTTTTAATGCCATTTTTTTGTCTTTTTAATGACTGATAGACTGTTGACCAAAGGCCATTAGGGATATTAATCTTTAATGCTGCAGCTGAACTTTCTCATTCTACTTTCATTAACCTTAAAGTACGTAGAAGGGGATGAGCAAAAATCTTCCTTTTTCACCGGGCATCCCTGATGATTCTTAAAAGGCAGAAGTTAATGGATGAAGGACATGAGCAA
This sequence comes from Rhinoraja longicauda, assembly GCF_053455715.1. NCBI lineage: Eukaryota > Metazoa > Chordata > Chondrichthyes > Rajiformes > Arhynchobatidae > Rhinoraja > Rhinoraja longicauda. The sequence continues at coordinate 58,891,952 of NC_135959.1, forward strand.
TATTGAGCAACAATGAACTCATTGCTCAGCAACTAGGAAAACGTTTCTCTGATGTGAAAAGGTTTCTATGATATTAAAGGCCACAGATATGTCCAAATATATCTCGAGGATTACATTTGGTGAATTATTTTATGAAAGAGGTTAATTGCATTATGATTTTTTCTTGGAAATAGTAAAAATTCCATGGTGTCGAAGGTTAAAGTACCCTTCTTCTATGCCAATAATTTAAGGTGGTTTTTCTTATAAAGTAATGATCCATAAATGTCCGCTTAAATATTTGCAGAAGAAGGGATATTTTTTTATCCCTCATATTACTTTTTTGTATTAAAATGAATAATTTTGAAGCACAGACAGAATGGAAAAAGCTGGGATCACTTTTTTTTATCCATCTAAGAAAATAGGAAAAGGCCTTTTTCAAATTTCATTCAAATTACTTCACCTCTAACAGTGCAGCATTTTCAAAGCACTTAACTAGATTATCAGCCCTGAATAGGTCTGATATCACTCTGTGGAGTGGCTTTTGAACCCATGGCACATTGATTCAGAGATAAACTGAGATCAGCAGACCATTATGGACCCAGTTCTTATTTTATAGTTTACTAATATTTGTATCATAGAATTCGTTTTTATCTGAATTGAAGGAAATAGTAATGTTAAAACTCAGCTGTAAAGAAATTGCACAAAATCCAAGCTAATGGGCACAAACTGCATTGCAAGCTGTCATGATGGTGAAAATGAAGGTCTTTGCGATCAAGTTCTTTGGACATCTGTGCAACATTGCAGAGAGTTCAGTGAGGCTGTGCACAGCTGATAATGGACGGATTATTGAGGCTTGCATTGGAGTTCATTGGCTTGGACATGTCGGCATGATGGACATCCCATCAGATAATGGCGGCTGTGGACAGAACAGATGGTGCACTGAAGGCACCTGATGGGGACTCTGCTACATACATATACAGAGAAGGCTACCACTCTTTCAATACAATGGTCCTGTGTTATGCACCACTGTGAATTCTCCACATGAAAGATGACCACTGGGGAGGTACACTGGGTGACTTGTATGCCATTCTGGTCTGCAGCATCACAAGCAGTCTCCGGGTAGATTCTTAGAGATGAGGACTACTCACTAAAGACATGGGTGATGGCACCCTACAGTTAGACCAATCAAATAATATAGAACACAATACTTCAAATGTGGCCTCACAAATGATTTGTATAACTGTTACATAACAACGCAACCTCTGTACTCAATACTCTGACCGTTGAAGGCCAATGTACTGAAAGCATTCTTGATTACTATAGCCACCTATGACACCACTTTCCAGGAACTATATACATACTCTCCTAGGTTCCTCTGGTCCACACCACTCCCCAGGGCCCTGCCATTCATTATGAAGGTCCTGTCCTAGTTGCCACCATATTATAGTGATATGATGTGATGGAGGTCATGCATAGAAAATGTATGAGGTTATTGTCAGGAATAGAAAACTATTCATGAAGAAAGGTAGGGGTATATTTTCTTTGGAACAGATAAGACTAAGGGGAAATTAAATTACTGTGAATAAAATTTTGAGGGACCTGAATAGAGTTATTGGACAGGTCTAATTCTGAGATAAAAATGATTTGAAAAAAAAAAGGAAATGGGTGTGGTGGAAGTGTGACAGTGAAGGTAGATAAATAATTAATGGTAGGATTAGAGGAGACATGTTTCACATAGAGGATGGTGAGGTTCTGGAATTCATGCCTGGAAAGGCGGAAGTCTTTGCTATTTTGAAAACTCCTCAGGTGTCTTCTTAAATAACTATGATCTTCAGAGCTGTAAATGCAATGCTTGCAGAGTAGGATTGCCCTGGGTAGTTCCCCTTTGATTATCAAGGGCATGATGGGATGAATTGTCTTCCCTTGTGCCATAAATCTGTAATTCCTTGAGTAAATATTCTGGAGGAATCACATTAATAACTGTTTATCATACTGTGGGAGCATGGTAGCGTCGGTCAATCAAACCTTCCCTTGACTCCATCTACACTTCACGCTGCCTCTGCAAGGCCACCAGCATCATCCAGGATGAGTCTCCCCCAGACCCTCCTTCTTCTCCCATCGGGCAAGACATACAGAAGTGTGAAAACACATATCTCTAGATTCAGGAACAGTTTCTTCCCAACTGTTATCAGGCAACTGAACCAGCCCATCACCAAATAGATTGCATCCTGACCTACCGTCTACCTCACTGGAGATCCTCAGACAATCTTTAAATGGACTTTACTAGACTTTTTCTTGCACTAAACGTTATTCCCTTTACCCTGTACCTGTACACAGTGGGCAGCCTGATTGTAGCAATGTGTAGTCTTTCAGCTGACTGGATAGCACGCAACAAAAAAGCTTTTCACTGTACTTTGGTACACATGACAATAAAACTAAACTCTTTTATGGATTCATGGTATATTTTGAATCAAACTCATACCAACGTTAGCGCTAAGAGGATCAGACGGTGAACTAACAATTCAAGGACACCAAACCTACCATGGTCAAACAGAGTTAAACAGTATGTTGGCTTCCCCTCCCTTCACCCCTTCCCCTAACCAAGGTGTGTTGATGGTGTGGGTTTTAATAATGACACCGCTGCGGAAGATCAGTGGGAGATTGATGGCTGGGTTCCTGTTAAAGAGATGGCCAATACACAATGTGCATGTGCTGTGAATATTACCTGTCACTCTCAGTCCAAATCTGGATGTTATCCAGGTCCTACTGGGAGCTGAGCGGGATTATTCATTGCTAGACAGAGCAGAATGTGAGAATAAAGTAAAATCACAGAACTGCCTACGGCAAGATTAACATTATCTGTGTTTGTTCAAAGTGACTTAATCTAATGTCCACTGTAATGGACACAACTGTCTGAGAGAGAAAGGTAAGGATACACATAACTACTTTCAGGTAAACCTCTGTGAATTGTGGTGTTGATTGTGGAAGAGGACTGACTGAAATCCCAGGATATTAAATAATGAAATGTAATTATTCTATCTTGACAGAGATAGGATATTCTAATTAGACAGAATTATTCTATCCTGATAGAATCATAGTTATACAGCGTGGAAACAGGCCCTTTGGCAGAACTTGCCCACACCGACCAACATATCCCATTTACACTCGTCCCACCTGCCTGTGTTTTCCCTGTATCCCTCTAAACCTGTCCTATCCATGTACCTGTCTAAATTGGAGATCCTCAGATTATCTTTAAACTTACTTTTACCTGTCTAAATGTTTCTTAAATGTTGCGATAGATGATGTCCCTTTGCTTGGAGAAAGTTTCTACGGGGTACAGGCGACACAGTGGTGCAGCGGGTAGTGCCTGTTCACTTTGCCGCGGGGCCTTCCATCGCCCGGTGCGGCGCGGCCACGGGACACCATTCTGCTTTAGTTAAACATTTTGTTCAAGATGGCCGTGCCGTTGTGTTTGGCTGCCTGCCACTGTATGTTTCTTTTTTTTTTTTTTCCTAATCAGATGTGCAGCACTTTGGTCAATGTGGGTTGTTTTTAAATGTGCTATACAAATAAAATTGACTTGACTTGACTTGACATCAAAATCAATGAATTACTTTTAATGTAGAGTTACAGAGGATGGCTGTTAGGCTAACACCTTTGAAAGACACCTACCAATAAAGATTCAATGCCTTCAGGTGAAGTGGGAATATCTAACAAAACATTTCCCTGCAGGGGTACTGATTTAGTATTTAACCTGTGTTGCACAAAAAAATCTCCATCTCCATTTCCACACCAATTAATTAAAAAAAAAAATTCCAAATTATTGGCTATTTAATGTATAAATTTACACCCACTTGGAAGTAAATTTAAATTTCCTAAATATAACTCAACATCACGGTAAGAGTCAGAGGCATTTGTTTTCTCACTTTGGTTACTAAACAAAAATGAGTTGAAGAGGCTGTCAGCTGTTCATTAATGTATTAAATCTGTCAGTCCATTTTAAATGATTGTAGCTGATCTTCAGTCCATGTTCTATCCTGAGAAGTGCTTTAACAGTTTGCTTCTCTTATATGATAAGATATGATCTATGATCATTAATGAAATTTAAAGATGCAAATAGAAATGTATACAGAAAGTGAATGTGCAAAGGAACAAAGTCGAATGGGGTAGAAAGCAATATACAAATGAAACTAAACATGATATGAAAGGGTAGCCAGAGGAAATAGTTGAGGCAGGTACAATAACAACATTTACAAGACATTTTGATGGGTGCATGGAGAGGAAGGGTTTAGAGGGCTATGGGCCAAATGCGGGCAAATGGGACTAGTTTAGATGGGGCATCTTGGTTGGTATGTATGGGGTGGTTGGGCCTGCCTCTGTGCTGTATGAATCTAATAGAGACCCTTGATATGAGAGGCATTTTATCATTAGAAAAGATACATAGAACTACCCAAATGTAAAGAATAAGTGAAGGACAAAGAATGTGAATTTATAGAGTGAAAGACTGATTGAAAACTGCAAAGACAAAAAAATAAAACATGATTGTATGGCAGGTAACATTTTTTTAGCATTCTCCTTCATTTTCTCCACCTTGGAAGTATTATTTCTCTGCTATCGTAAGTCCCATTAAAGTGAATCACAATTCTACCTCTTGACAAAATACAACATTTGGGACAAAAGATCCAGTCAACGCAGAAATGAGGTGCAGCACTTTAACAAATTTCATGATGTGATTTTATGATTCCCATTAGGCATATGATATGTTGATGTTCCTTGGGACAGCACAATGGTGCAGCTGATAGAATTGCTGCCTTACAATGCCGGACACTTGGGTTTGATCCTGACCTTGGGTGCTGTGACCATGTGGAGTTTGCACGTTCCCCCTGTGACCATGTGGCTTTCCTCCAGATGCTCTGGTCATAGAAACATAGAAAATAGGTGCAGGAGTAGGCCATTTGGCCCTTCGAGTCTGCACCGCCATTCAATATGATCATGGCTGATCATCCAGCTCAGTAACCTGTACCTGCCTTCTCTCCATACCCCCTGATCCCTTTAGCCACAAGGGCCACATCTAACTCCCTCTTAAATATAGCCAATGAACTGGCCTCAACTACCTTCTGTGGCAGAGAATTCCACAGACTCACCACTCTCTGTGTGAAGAAATGTTTTCTCATCTCGGTCCTAAAAGACTTCCCCCTTATCCTTAAGATAAGGTGGTCAACCCCACATCCCAAAGATGTGCAGGTTTGTAGGTTATTTTGCCTCGGTAAATTGTTCCTTGCATGTAGGCAATGCATGTGGAAGAGGGACAACGTGGAACTAGTGTGAAATGGTCAGCGTGGACTCTGTGGCCTGAAGGGCCTGTTTCCTTGCTGTATCTTTCAACCAATCAATGAATCAATTCTTATCCAGTCATTACGACAGTTAACCATAAAAAAGTCCTCCTGTTTTATTTATTTGATTTCTTCAACCTTTCCACTTGGAATGGGCATCTCATATATGACCCCAGTAATTTTAGGACATATCTATCACTTACCTGTGGGATGGCAATTAATATATTCCAATTAATAAACTCAAGCATTGCTACAACTAAAATAAACCGGAATAATCAGAAATATGCTTATTTTTCAAGCAATTAGCAAAGGCAGCCTCTTTAAAAGAACTAACTTTTGTAAAAAAGTGAATTTCAGGAGAAATTTTTAAATAATATGTAGGAAAATAGGGAAACATTTTGTAAGATGTTTATATCCTGTTATTAAACTGTATTTTAAATGTATATTTAAGCCTAAAAGTAATGTTGTTGTGATAATGCACAATGTTTTATTTCATTCAGTTGGTATTATTTAATGATAAATGAAGCTGAGGGATACAAAATTGTTAAATTAGAATTGCCCCTGACTAGCTGGTGTTGCTATGACAATTGAGAGCTGGCAGCATTATCACAAAGATGCTGCCTTTCTTTCAAACATGCCCTTGAAGTCAAGTCCCTGCAATATCTGTCATTAATACTTTCTTCACACTTTGTTTGTATTGCAGCCATCACCCGTACAAGATTTGAAATTTTGCCTTCCTACCAATAATTAAATGTTACGTTCTTAAATGTTTTGGCTTTCTTCGATCCATATGAGATGATGGAAGGATGTATCTTTCAAAGTTTGAAGACACCATACTACATCATGCATTTCTGTTAACTAACTCAGTTGATCCTGAAAAGGTAGTCCATCAAAGGTAGACACCAAATGCTGGATAACTCTGCGGGATAGGCAGCATCTCTGGAGAGAAAGAATGGGTGATGTTTTGGGTTGAGACCCTACTTCTGAACCCTACTGTCTCCACCTGAAACGTCACCCATTCCTTCTCTCCAGAGATGCTGCCTGTCCCGCTGAGTTACTCCAGCATTTTGTGTCTATTTTCGATTTAAACTAGCATCTGCAGTTCTTTCCGACACAAGGTAGTCCATCACATGCAATACAATTGAAAGTATCGTTGGCTAATGATGTAAAGTGATCTGCAGTTCTGTGGCCTTACTGAAAGCCAATTATACTTTTAGTTGTTTTGCTTTGGTGAATATAAGGCTGTTTTTGTGGTGAATTCTTTCCTATTGCTATTGTTTCCAGTGGAGTGTGGTTCAGTTACAAAAATACAATGTCTTAAGCTATAATTTTTCTTGACCCAAATAGTGAGGGAGAATATGTTGCAGGAATGGGAAAGGATATCAAGGTGCTCTTCCCGAGCATCCAGCACAACGTCATCTCCATTTCCTTCTGTCAACAGCTCCATTTTCCACTTGCCATAATCAATGTGTTGGTATTGGTTTATTATTGTCACGTGTACCAATGTACAGTGAGACATGCTGTTTGTATGCTATTCAGTCAGATCATGCTGTACAATCATGCAATACAATCAAGCAATACACAACTACAATGGACGTTGCAGAATATAGTGTTACAGCATTAAAGTGTGAGAGTTACAGAAAAGGTGCAGATAAAATAGTGCAAGGGCAGCAATGATGAAGGATGGGAGAGTGCGACTACCCTCTTAACTTATGAGAGGCCCATTCAGTTATTTGATGGCGGCAGGGAAGAAACTGTTTCTGAATCTGGTGGTAGGTGCTTCAAGTTTTTGTATCCTCTCTCCGTTGGGAGAGGGAACATACGGAATGGCACATAGGGCGTAAGTGGTCTTTGATTGTGTCAGAGATTGACAGATTTTGATTGATTCTTAATTAGTAAGTACGTCAAGGATTATGGAGTGAAGGCTAGAGAACGGGGTTGAGAGGGAAAGATAGATCAGCCATGATTGAATGGCGGAGTAGACTTCATATCATCATATCATCATATCATATATATACAGCCGGAAACAGGCCTTTTCGGCCCACCAAGTCCGTGCCGCCCAGTGATCCCCGTACATTAACACTATCCTACACCCACTAGGGACAATTTTTTACATTTACCCAGCCAATTAACCTACATACCTGTACGTCTTTGGAGTGTGGGAGGAAACCGAAGATCTCGGAGAAAACCCACGCAGGTCACGGGGAGAACGTACAAACTCCTTACAGTGCAGCACCCGTAGTCAGGATCGAACCTGAGTCTCCGGCGCTGCATTCGCTGTAAAGCAGCAACTCTACCGCTGCGCTACCGTGCTTGATGGGCCTTATGACTTAATTCTGCTCCTATAACTTATGAACTTATGGCTAGTTGCCTGAGACAGCGTGAAGTGCTGATGGAGTTAATGGAGGAGATGCTAGCTTGCGTGATGATCTGGGATACATCCATTATTCTCTGCAATTTCTTATGATCATTTGCTATACCTTGGATCCCAATAGGAGAACAAGGAAAATGATGTCTAACAAGGTAGTTGACATGGTGCAACCCTGCTTCACCCAATTCTATGGGTTTAAATTTGTTAGACAGTAAGGAGCCATGCATGTTGTCATAAAAGGAACCTTTGAGAGATTGCTGACTTTCTCCAATATATATCTCACAGAAGTCTGCTCTGCTGCTGGTGTTGAATGATCCAGTGAGATCCAGAAAAGCACCATGGCTTATTGCTCTCAGCACTTCCCTTTATCTGCCTGCCTAAAAGTAATGTGCCTCTGAATATACTTTGTCACTTACTTGTTGTATCCTCTCTGAGATGGGTCAAGGAATGGCAAATGGAATTTAACTTTGACAAGTGTCATGTGTTGCTCTTTGGTATGTCAAACCTGAACAGGACATGCAGAGTAAATGGAAGACTCCCGAGAGTTTTGCAGAATAAAGAGATCACGGAGTACAGCCTCATGCTTTCCTGAGAGTGGAAAGTTTGATGGACAGAGTGGGCAAGAAGGCATTTGTCATGCTTGTCTTCACTGGGAAGGGTATTGCATATGAAAGTGGGACAACATAATGCGGCTGCACAAGTTGTTGATGAGACCACACGGAGTGCTGTATGCATTTCTGGTTGTCCAGCTATAGGAAGAATGTCATTAAGCTCGAAATAATGCAGAGAGATTCACAAGGATGTTAGTCGGACTTGCAGGGTTGAGTTATAGGGAGAGACTGGATAAGCTGGGAAAATTCTTGTTTTGAGTGTAGGAGTCTGAGGTGGAACCTTATTGAAGAATGCAGAACCATGTATGGCATGGATTGAGTGAATGCTCACAGCCTTTTTCCCCCAGAGTTGAGGATTCTAAAGCTAGTGGTCATAGGCTTAAGGTGAGAGGGTAGAAATTTGTGAGGATCCTCAGCTGTAGAATTTTGACTCAGTGGGTAGTCCATATCTAGAATAAGCTGCTAAAGGAAATTAGAAGATTGGATAGAATTATATCTTTCAAAAACCAATTGGATTCTACAAGATGTTACGTGTTTATTTCTGAAAATAGACACAAAATGCTGGAGTAACTCAGCGGGACAGGCAGCATCTCTGGAGAGAAGGAAAGTGTGACTGAAGACTGAAGAAGGGTATCGACGTAAAACATCACCCATTCCTTCTCTCCAGAGATGCTGCCTGTCCCACTGAGTTACTCCAGCTTTTGCCTCTAGTTCTTGGTTCTTGGTTCTTGGTCCTCCAAAAAATATTCCAAATGCAGAAGCTGCTAGATAAAATGTGCAAAAGGAGCCAGTTGTTAACACAATTCCCGATTGCAGCAAACAATATGAGCCATGTTGATTGATGAAACAATTCAATGGTCCCTAAAAACATTCAGAAATTGTCCTCCGGTGGGAGTCCAGCTTTGCAAAGTGATCTTCATCGATCACAAGATATCATGAAATATGAAGTGGAAGTTTACAATGTGAATTACTTCAACAAAACTGACACCTCTTCAGTGCATTGATTATTTCACATTGCTTAAAAAGCCGCAGAATAAATGGAAATATTTATCTGTAGGTGCTCCTGATAGTGGATAATTGGATTTTGAATTTGATGATATTAGTAAATGAGGTTTAATGTATTCATATGATGTTCTTCAGTCTCCAGTGTAAATCCTCTGTTAATTTATTTATCAAACTATACTTTTCATTAAAACCTCCACAGATTACATTTACATACAGGTCTTATATTCTTCTATCTGCACATTTTGCATAATGTTATTATTATCTTTTTTTACTTGAAGTTACTGCTTAAGATTTTACTGAGGCCTTTTGATTTTTACTGACACTTTCTGTGGAGCTTCACATACAAACTCATTGCTTGCCAAATCACGCAGAGCCTTTCGTTGAGTTTCTGCGATCTGCAGCTACAATTGGTTAGAAATAATTGTGGATCTATCTTTAAACAAAGGGAATAAAGAAACACAGGAACGTAATTTGGAATTATCAAGTTCAAATGGCAAATTCAAAGTGGAATTGGTTATCAGTTGCAGAGGGGGAAGAATATATTTGCCCAGATGTTGCTTTCAGTGATAAAGCATTAATGTTCAATGTTGACCTTTGGAAAAGGTGCCCACCAAACTCAGCTGGCTTGAATGAGCTGGGCCAAAGAGGTAAAGGGCCTTTTTCCATGTCGTGTGCCTCTGTGTCAGTAACTTCAGCTTTCCCCTTGTCAACTTTCTTCTGGCTTGAAACATAGGAATCTCTGGCACCCAATAACTTTGATGTTACTAAGCAAGATAAATACAAAATGCTGGAGTAACTCAGTGGGACAGGCAGCATTGGTGTAAACCAGCATCTGCAGTTCCTTCCTACACATTTATTAAGCAAAACTGATCAGCAAATGAGACTGCAGCAAAAACAAAACAGAAATTGCTGCTAATGGAAATGTCCATTAAAATAGAAAATACTTTAATCTGGAAACACTTTGATCAGTTGCTAATTAAAGAAAAACTGTTAACACAATTCATCAAAAATATAATGATTGAAATTAAGATACAAAACTGATGGAAACACCCAGCAAGTCAGGCAGCATCTGTGTATAGGCAAACAGAGTTAGCGTTTCAGGTCCATGATACTCCAACGGAATTTGGAAAGAAAACAAATCATTAATATTATGTTGTGGAGGTTGGGGAAAGAATTTTGGATAAGTCAAAGAATTGATCATCAGATCTCGCCTGACCTACCTAATATTTCTTGCATGTTTTGTTTTGATTGCATATTTACAGATTTGTTTTTTTTAACTTTCACATTATGATTCAAACCAGGACACACCAAGTAAATATTTTATTATTCACACTTTATCATTTTATAGGAAGTTATAAAGAAAAGATTGGAACATGCAAATGTGGTTGAGAGAAGATAAAATACCCTGAATTACATTGATGTTTTAATTACTGTTTTTTTGGTAAGGAATGGAGAAATTTGACTTAAATATAAAAGAGAATATTTCATGGTAAATATGTTTCGGTTTCTTGATAGATTCGGTGTATTTCAATCAACATATCTTCGTTTTTTTTACAGTGTAAATAGGTCCCAAAAGATGAGATCAGTTCACTGCCTTTAAAAACATTTTGATTTATGAGGATTACAATTGTGCACTCCATCGCTTAAAGTGACTTCTGGATGCCTGTGACTAAGAGATGATATGATACAATAGAACGTTCTTTATCGCAGGAGGGAAATTGATCTGCCAACAGTACAGCAGCAGGTCCAGGTCCAACGGCAGCAGCAGGTCCAGGTCCAACGGCAGCAGCAGGTCCAGGTCCAACGGCAGCAGCAGGTCCAGGTCCAACAGCAGCAGGCCCAACGGCAGCAGCAGGTCCAGGTCCAACAGCAGCAGGCCCAACGGCAGCAGCAGCAGGTTCAGGTCCAAGGGCAGCAGCAGCGTGTCCCCCAAGGCACCGCAGCTCCCGGAAGGCGGATCGCACATGGAGCCGCATGGAGCTGCTCAACATCGGACACGATTGCGAGAGACTGGCTGGTGAGTACCACAAAACCCTCACCAAAGTCCCAACGGAGCTCGGTAGAACAGGCCCCTGGACCACCACACCGGGGAGTTGGAGACGGAGCCAGCGCAGGGAGAGGAAGCAAAAACGTGGTCGGAGAGCGGGGGTGCAGGCCAGGCTAAGGAGGGCCCCACAAAGACCATCCTTACCAAGCATCTTTCTCGCCAATGTCCGGTCACTCTCCAACAAGCTGGATGAGGTAAGGCTGTGGATCAACACCCAGCGATCCCTGAAAAACTGCTGCGCGCTGATCTTCACGGAGACGTGGCTCAACGCACTGGTCCCCGACGGGGCTGTGGAGCTAACAAACCGCTCACTACATCGTGCTGATAGAACAAAGGACTCCGGTAAGAGCAAGGGCGGTGGGCTCTGCATCTACATTAACAATGACTGGTGCACCAACCACACTGCAATAGAGAGCTACTGCTCCCCAGACCTGGAGTACTTACTGCTCAAATGTAGGCCGTTCTATCTGCCGCGGGAGTTTACGGTGGTCATCATCATGGCCGTATACATTCCCCCACAGGCTAATGCTAACCTAGCATTAGCACAGCTGCACTCGGCCATCAGTAAGCAGCAGGATGCCCACCCCAACGGTGCCTTCATTGTTGCAGGGGACTTCAATCAGGTCGACCTACGAGCCTCGCTCCACAAATTCCATCAGCATGTGCAGTGCCCTACCAGGGGCTCAAACACACTGGACAAGGTGTACACCAATGTAAAGGACGCCTACAGAGCTCTCCCCTGCCCACCCCTGGGACAATCCGATCACCTCTCACTGTTTCTACTGCCCGCATACAAACCCCTCATCCGCAAGACCAAACCCACAATAAAGACGGTCAAAATATGGCCCGAGAATGCCACCCTACAACTCCAGGACTGCTTTGATCGCACCGACTGGGACCTGTTTGCACAACAGGCCACCTACGGTTCAGAGATAGAGGTAGACTTGGAGGAATACGCATCCACTGTGCTCTCCTACATCAACTGCTGTGTGGAGAATGTCACGGAGGACAAGGTGATAAAGATGTTCCCAAACCGGAAACCCTGGATGAACAAGGAGGTACAGAACCTGCTGAGGGCACGCAACAATGCCTTTAAATCTGGTGACACTTCAGCATACAGTGTTGCCAGATCACACCTAAGCAAAGGTATTAAAAGGGCCAAAGACACCCATAGGCAACGGGTGGAAGACCACTTCAACACCACGGACACCAGAAGCATGTGGCAGGGTGTCAGGGACATCACTGGCTACAAGAGCAACCCTGCCTGCCCCCACAGCGATATGGCATTGACCAACGAGCTTAACACCTTCTTTGCCCGCTTTGAAACTGGCAAAACCACCTTGAGTGAAAGAACCCCAGCCGAGGCGGTGGGACAGGTCTTGCAACTGAGCACACAGGAGGTACAACGCGCTCTGCAAAGGGTCAACCCACGCAAGGCTGCAGGACCGGATGGTGTTCAAGGAAGGGTACTGAAGGACTGTGCTGAACAGCTGGCTGAGGTATTCACCAGGATCTTTAACCTGTCATTATCTCTGGCTACGGTCCCCAAGTGCCTGAAGTTGGCTATCATAGTTCCGGTGCCGAAAAAAGCAAAGATCTCCAACCTGAACGACTACCGCCCGGTTGCCCTAACGCCGATTGTCATGAAGTGCTTTGAGAGGCTAGTCCTCTCACACATCAAATCCAGCATCCCTGACTCACTGGACCCACATCAATTTGCATACAGGGCAAATAGATCTACAGAGGACGCCATCTCTCTGGCTCTTCACACTGTCCTGACTCACCTAGAGAGACAGGGCACGTACGTGAGGATGCTATTCATAGACTATAGCTCCGCCTTCAACACGGTCATCCCCACCAAGCTCATCACCAAACTCCACCAGCTAGGCCTTAGCTCGTCATTATGTGACTGGATCCTGGACTTCCTGCTGGAACGACCGCAGGCAGTGAGAATGGGCCCGCACCTGTCCTCCACTATCACCCTGAGTACCGGCACACCACAGGGCTGTGTTCTGAGCCCCATGCTCTACTCCCTCTTCACACACGACTGTGTTCCTGCATTCGACACCAACACCATTGTCAAGTTTGCAGATGACACAACGGTGATCGGGCTGATCACCAACGGGGATGAAACAAACTATAGAGCGGAGGTGCAGAACCTGGCGGACTGGTGCTCGGATAACAACCTGTCCCTAAATACCACCAAGACCAAGGAGCTGATCATCAACTTCCGTAGGTCACATAACGGGGAATATGCCCCGATCTCTATCAATGGGGTCAGTGTGGAGAGAGTGTCCAGCTTCAAGTTTCTGGGCACTCACATTTCGGAGGACCTAACATGGTCCAATAACACTGCTGCGCTGGTCAAGAAGGCACAACAAAGACTATTCTATTTAAGAACACTGAAAAAGTCTGGTCTACCCCAACAGCTGCTGACGACCTTCTACCGCTGCACCATAGAGAGCATCCTAACGCATGGAATCCCTGTGTGGTACCTCAGCTGCACGGAGGCAGAAAGGAAAGCTCTACAGCGGGTAGTCCATAGAGCTCAGAGGGCCATCGGAACACAGCTACCAGACTTGGAGGGCATCTACAACACACGATGCCTCAGAAAAGCCACCAGCATCCACAAAGACTCTTCACACCCCTGCAACAGTCTGTTCGAACTCCTTCCATCGGGCAGACGATACAAGGCCTTCTATGCCCGCACCTCCAGACTCAGGAACAGCTTCATCCCCAGGGCCATAGCTGCTATGAACCGGTCCTGCTGAGCCGGATGGCCACAACGCATAGATCAACTTGCACTTTACCCTGTCCAAAACTGTTACAACTGTTCGTTTCGTTGGGTTGCTGCTGTCTAAATTACCTAAATTAGTGCATCGTATGGGAGGCGCATTCCCAATCTCGTTGTACCCCTGGGTACAATGACAATAAAGATATATTGTATTGTATTGTATATTAAAAAAAACACAAAGTACATGAAACATGAAATTAAAGTGACGAGTGGAAAGCATTGGGGATGTGAAAGGATTGGGGTGGGGAAGGTGAGGGGAGTCAGTCTCAGTCTACTCCACGACAGAAGGCGGAGTTGTACAGTTTGATAGCCACAGGGAAGAAGGATCTCCTGTGGCGTTCTGTCCTGCATCTTGGTGGAACCAGTCTGTTACTGAAGGTACTCCTCAGGCTGACCAGTGTGTCATGGAGGGGGTGAGCTAAATGTTCTTTGCAAGCTTGAGCTGTCAGAAGAACTTGTTTAATCATCTTGATTGTCCTCAAATCAAACCTGTGTATACCAATATGTTTGTGCACTATGTTTGGGCAGCAAAACTTGGCCTCTAATTGTCTTAATTAAAGACCAAGACCTTGGGCTGTCCAGGCTGTGTGGTGGCTTGTATGCCATAGTTCCATGTTTACTGAATTCACACACAGGCATCCCCCACATGTCCAAAACTGAATCCTTGATGCTGAGAGATTGCCTACAAGGAACAAGAGTTAAGGGCCTGTCCCACTTAGGCGATTTTTTAGGTGACTGTCATAGTGGTAGCAGGTCGCCGAAAAACTGGTGACTGGACCCCCCTACGACAATGCCTATGACAAGCTACAACAACCTACCACCTAGTCGACATCAAGCTACGGCAAGCTACCGACAACCAGCGATTCAATTGTCGCGACCTAGGACGTCCACCTATGACTGCACCTACGACAACCTATGACGACACCAACGACAACCTACGACACACAGGCAACAGCCTACGACAACCGATGTCAACCTACGTCCACCCGCGACACGCTACGACCCTGTTGGCGACAACTGAAGACAATTCACATCATTTTGGCCTCCAAAACAATGGAATCACCCAGTTTCCCTTTAAAAGGGGGTGTAGGGGAAGGGTTTCCAATCATTCTGCATCATGACTACCATGGAGCAACATCAGAGGGCATTCTCTCACAAGAAGAAGAAGCCCTGCTGCTTGCAGCGGCCCTCATGCTTAAAGATCAGCAACACAGAAGGACAAGAAGAATGGGGAGGAAGAAGCCCAAGAAGAGGTCTGTGTGGTTGAAGCCCTTGTCCCTGAAGAGACCCAGGTTGGGCAGTATGACAACCTGATGACTGAGGTCCAACAAGAAGATGAGGCGACATTTATAAACTTCACTAGGCTTGCCCCTGAGCTGTTTCATGAGCTGAAGACACGGGCGGGCCCTCTCCTGGAGAAAAAGACCTTCATGAGGAAGCCACTGGAACCAGGCCTGTGCCTAGCCATCACCCTCAGCTACCTGGCATCAGGAGACTCTTACAAGAGCCTCTCCTACTACTTCTTGTGGCCCACAACACCATCAGCAAGGTTGTCCGAGAGACCTGAGAGGCCATCATCAATGCTTATGAAGATGAAGTCATGGACTGCCCTAGGACACCTGATAAGTGGAAGAGAGTGGCACAGGGCTTTGATACCAGATGGAACTTCCAGAACACATGTGGGGCAGTGGACGGCAAGCATGTGGCCACCAGGTGTCCACCCAATGGAGGCTCCATGTACTTCAACTCCAAGAAGTTCCATTCCATCGTACTCATGGCTGTGGTGGATGCAAACTACAACTTCCTGTATGTGCATGTGGGCACACCTGGCAGTGTCGCAGATGGTGGGATCTGGAGAGAGACCTCCCTTGGGGAAGCACAGGTCATGGATGATGAAGCCATACCCACACAGGCAGATGTCAAGGGAGCAGAGGATCTTTAACTACAGGCTGTCCAGGGCTAGGAGGGTTGTGGAAAACACCTTTGGCATCCTCGCCTGCGGATTCAGATGCTTGCTGACTACGATGCAGCAGGAGCCCAAGAATGTGGAGACCATTGTCTACGTGGCATGTGTCCTCCACAACCTGATCCGTACCAGAGGTGCAGCAGCAGCAGCCATGGTGGAGGGTGACCGAGTGGACAACCAGACAGGCAACATCACACCAGGCTCATGGAGAACTGGCGGGCAGGCTGCACCGATGGTGGGACTGGAGAGATTGCCAGGAAACACCTCCAACAAGAGAGCCAAGGACCAGAGAGACCATCTCTGCACTTACTACAACTCCGAACTAGGCAGTGTCCCATGGCAGAATGAGATGATCTGAAGACCAGCAGCAAACTGCCCACACCACAAACTCTCCAGGAAGAGAGCCCACAACAGACCACAAGAAAAGCCCCGTTTCAGGGCCACCCACATCCTCTCAAAAGAGTTTAATTTTCAATGCAGTACAATGGTTGTGTTTGTTTTATTGATCAAAATAGATGAAAAGAGTTTGCTTTTCAATGCAGTGCATTGCTTGTGTTTGTGTTTGCAACAACCTACGTCACCTGGCGACAACCTATGACAGCACCTACGTCAGGAGACTTCAAGCTACGCTCATTGGCGTCAAACCCATTGACGCTGACTGTCGACGAAAAAATGTCAATATTCTGAAAATCCAGCAGTGAGCAGTAAGACGCTACGGCTCTTTGGGCAACCGAGGAGACTACTCACGACCATACAGGTGACACCCCAGCGACTATGTGGCGACAGCCTAGTCACCTGTAGTCGCCTAAAAAATCGACTAAGTGGGACAGGCCCTTAACGGGACAGGCCCTTAACGTATTTAATAGGGGTCACAGTTTAAGGTCTCTGAGGACAGGGATGAGGATACATTTTTTTATCACTCTGGAGCTGTGAGTCTTTGGGCCCCTCTTCCACAAAGATTGGTAGAAGCAGAGTCTTTGAGTATTTTTAAGGTAGAGGGGGCAAGGGGGTGATTGGTTACCAGGAGAGATAGAATGCAAAGTTGTTGATGAATTCACATCACAATCTTATTAAATGTCAAAGCAGGCTTGAAGGAGCAAGTGGCATACTACTGCATGGATTTGTGTGTAAAATTATTGCAGCTGATGTTAAAATGGCAGAATCTTATATGAAGATATCAAGTATGCAGCTGTTAATAATGCCAATGACAATTTCTGGAGTTTAATTCTCCTTCCAATTTTGTGCAGATTGAACAACAACATTCAAATACCTGATAATAATAGCACAAGGAAAGATAAGGCTGAAAAAAATTGCAATCCACTGTGACATCCCAAAACTGGTACCCCACACTGTTTATCCATCAAATATTCATTTTTTCCTTAAATACTTTACACTATTGGCTACCATTGCTGACCTGGGTAGATTTCAGCACATTCGCCAATCTTGGTATAAAATGTGTTTTAAAGTATCAAAACAGAAGTTGTATCCGTGGTTTCAGAGTAGGAAGGCAATCTTAAAAAAACTACCGGAGTTTAAATGATCTTGTTTGAGTTTAAATAGATTGTTTGAAATTCTTGAATATACTGCTATCTCCCCATAACAATCCAAGGAGCCAATACCATACACTTGTTAGCTCAGGTCCTTTTAATTTATAGCTTTCATTGCCTTATAAACGTATCCTTGGAAATTCATAGTGAATATGGACATTGTGGACCATTCTGTGCTTTCTGTATATATTTATATATTTATGTCCAGTTTATAGAAATAGCTTGGAAAATCTGAACTAAAGTCCTTTTGTAAGGAGCCAGTAGAGAGAGATAATGGTTTATGTTACCGGCAAGCGAAAATTTTGTTCTTATCATAAATTATGAACTTTAATTAAGAAACATCTTGAATGGACAAAATTGTGTGCATTAAATGCTGAACATAAAATACAAAGATATATTGTTTGCATGACATATCTATTAGGCTGGTTTAATGACTGAAAGTCGTCAAATGAATTACAGGACAATGCAATGACTCAAAAAGTGTAGAAAGGTTCACATCATAGTGCAATGTTCCAATTAATGAAGAACAAATAAGGGTTTTTTTATGACGAAGGAATAGCGTGTTATGAAGGCATTCTAATTTTCAATTAGAAATTGAATATTTTTGGACGATAAGTATTTAAAAGGTGATGAGTTGGTGATAGGAAATCAATGACTGAGGTTATCATCCATGAAGTTAGACCGTTTTGGTCACACAACCACTCAGCTTTGGCTGTTTCATCAAAAGAAGAAGATACAGAATCACTTAAATGGATTTGTACAGGAATTTGAGAAGGTATCACAATGAAAAGATAATCCCATGTAAATAGAGTGAGTGGTTGAGAGGTAGCATCATAATGGATGCGATGGGTTGAAGGGTCTAGTTCTGGACTACAATTTCAGAAATATTGTTTGATATTGCTTATATCCTCTTGGGATGTGTAGCAATGCAGACAGACATCAGTGAGACAGCGCTGACAGGTTGTGCTTTCATGTGTGTGAAATATTTATTAATCTCAATAGCGAGATTAGTACTTGGTGAGGTGTGGAGGGAGGATTACTTCTGTATCGGCTTTATGGGAGGAAAGGATTTGAAACAGGAGGATGATTACATTTGGCGGTGGGTGGATCGGGCCTGCACGGCTCCCCGGGGAGCCGCATGTGCGGCAGGAGTATCCCAGGGTGCCGCCCGGACCCGATCCACCCGCCGGACAACTGTGCCGCCATGACCAGAACGATGACCGAAGACAGGAACGCGCCCCCCGTAGGCCCGACTCGCCCCACAGGCCTCCCAGGGGACTGCCGTAAAACCCGGGCGGCAAGGCACCTCAGCGGTGTGGCGATGGGAGCCTCGGCGGTGGCAGCGGGAGTTTCGGCGGCAACAGGAGCTTCGGCAACAGCGGTGCCTCGGCGGCAACGGGTGCCCCGGCAGCAGTGGGGCCTCGGTGGCGGCGGGAGCCTTGGTGGCGGTGGGGCCTCGCGGTCGATGAGCGTGAAGAGGGTAGGGGAAGACAATGGGGACATGGCCTGGGGGGACTGCCGTGAAGAACAGTGGGGAGCCGGCGTGGGGGACCGCCACGAGGGGCAGTGGGAGAACAAAGGGGAACCCAGTGTGGGGGAGGGGGGGGGAGAACGCTAGTTTAGAAACCGCTGCCCAGGGGATAAGTCTGCGTTCGTTTGCTTGTTTGTTCATTTGCTCCGGTGAAGGCGCTGTGTACATGGCAGCCAGCCAACAATCATCTTTTTCTTTTTGTTTTCACTTTTAATTTCAAGCTTTTGTGTGTACCTTGTGTGTTGTGACTGTCGGCAGACCAATTTCCTTCCGGGGATGAATAAAGTCCTATCGTAACCATAATCGGAATCGGAATCGGAATCATAATATTAACATTTGTGTTAGAATTAAGCAAAGTGCACAAAGGCTTTAACGAGGAGGTTAAAAATAAAATGTCAAGGAATAGTACCTGAGTTGCTGCTGGTATTAAATGAAAGGAAGAAGGGAATATACATGCTAATTGACTTCAGTGTGGTGAATAAGATTACTTGGACTGCAGTTTGATTTTACACGCAGATAACAAGAAAGCCCTCAGACAAAGATGGAACTCTTCACAATGGATGATCTAGACGAGGTAGAAAAATCGATTCCTCTAATTTTCAGCTGTAGTAGAGAGAGAGAAAATAACATAATTATCAGAAAAAACAACACAAGCCAGAGATTTAAAAACACAGAAGGTGTGAGGCAAAAGGATTGAAGAGTTGCCTATTGTGAAGCTGGAGGAGGGAATGTAGGCGGAGGGGGAGGGGACAAATAGGTGAAAGTCCAAGTGTGGCACAGGGGAGGAGGGGGACAGGGAAGGGAGGTATTGGGGAAAATGTGGGGGGCAGTGAAGTTTAGAATATAGAACATGGAACATGGATCAACACAGCACAAGAACGGGCTCCTCAGCCCATAATGTTTGTGCCAAACATGATGCCTAGTTAAATTGATCTCATGTGCCTGTACATGATCCACATCACTCTATTCATTTCACTTCAATGTGCCTATCTAAAAGCCTCTTAAACACCACAGCTGCATCTACCTCCAGCATTGGCAATGTATTCCAGGCTCCTACCACTCTCTGTGTAAAAAAACTTGCCTTGCCTATCTCCACTAAACGTTCCCCCTCTCACCTTATATCTATGCCCTCTAGTGTTGGACATTTCCACCTTGGGAAAAGATCTACCCTATTTATGCCTCCTATAATTTTGTATACCTTTATCAAGTCTCCCATCAACTTCCACCATTCCAGAGAAAAAACCCCAAATCTATCCAACCTCTCCTTGTTGCTGAGACCCTCTAATCCAAGCAGCAATCAGGTAAACCTCCTTTGCACCCTATCCAAAGCCTGCACATCAATCCTGTAATGGGGCGACCAGAACTGCACACAGTACTCCAAACACCGGCGGCCATGGTGGCGCAGCGGCAGAGTTGCTTCTTACAGCGCTTGCAGCGCCGAAAACCCAGGTTCGATCCAGACTACGGGTGCTGTCTGTACGAAGATTGTACGTTCTCCCTGTGACCGCGTGGGTTTTCTCCGAGATCTTTGGTTTCCTCCCACACTCCAAAGACGTACAGGTATGTCGGTTAATTGGCTTGCTGTATGTGTAAATTGTCCCCAGTGTGTGTAGGATAGTGTTTATGTGCGGGAATCGCTGGTCGGTGCGGACTCGGTGGGCCGAAGGGCTTGTTTCCGCGCTGTATTTCTAAATTAAAATGTAGGTATAAGAACAGGTGTTACATCTCCTGTGTTTGCAGGGGAAAGTACCTAGGGAGGGGATGGTGTGGGTGGGAAGAGATGAATGAACGAAAGGAGTTGTGGAGGGAATGGCCTCTGCAGACGACAGAGAGTGGTTGAGATGGGATGATGTGACTGATGGTGGGATCTCGTGGAGTTGATGGGATTGTCGGTGCATGATGTGTTGGATGTGGAGGCTGGTGGGGTGAAAGGTGAGGACCAGGGGGAACATTATCTTTTTTCTATCTGGGGGGGAAGGGGGAGCCTATCAAACTCCCCTCACCTGTGTTCACTGATTACCTGCCATGCCTTGTCCTGCCCCTCCTCTCTTCCAACCTTCTTCTTCCCCCCGACAGGCTGAAGAATGGTCCCAACCCAAAACGTCACCTGCCCGTATTCTCTAGGGATGCTACCTGACCCGCTGAGTTCCTCCAGCAGTTTGTGCCTTTTATTGTTGTAAACCAGCATCTGCAGTTCCTTTTTTCTATTTGTTCCAATGTTCTGGTGAATCTCCTCTGCACACTCTCCAATGTAATCACATCCTCCCTATCATGCGGAAACCAGAACTGCACACAATATTCCACATGTGATCTAATAAAGGTTTAATAAAGTTGTACAGAGATCTCTCTGCTCTTCTCCTCCCGCCCCAGCTAATGAAGCCAAGATGCCTTCTTTTCCACCCTGTCCAATTGTACTGCCAACTTCAGGGTCCTTTGCAATTGTAGAACAAGGTGCTGCTGTGCTTCAGCATTCCCCAGGGCCCTACCATCCATGAAGTATGATTATTAGAAATTTCAAAATGCATTCCCTCACATTCATCAGGATTAAATTCAATGTGGCACAGCCTTGTTTAAATTACTGGCAAATCAATATCATTCTGTAGCCTAAAACTACCCTCCTCACCATCAACATCACTAGTTTTTGTCATCTGCACTTACTTATCATACCTCCTACATTCACATCCAAGTTGTTAATATATCACAAATAGCACGTCTATAAATATATATCTTTTTGCCTTTTAAAGGTTACTGTAAATTTTCCCAACCTACTAATCATTTGTACATTCACATCTTAGTGGTTAATATATGTATAAAACAAATGGCACATCTATAAATATATAACTTTTTCTCTTTTAAATGTTAATGGAAATTTTCATAACAGCTCTTTTAGGACTCCCTCTGTCTCAACAATCTTATATGAATAAGACTTGGATAAGGTACTTGGATAAGGTAGGTTTAGGGAGATATGGATCAAGCACAGGCAGGTGGGACTAGTGTTGATGGGACGTGTTGGTCGGTGTGGGCAAGTTGGGCCAAAGGGCCTGTTTCCACACTGTATGACTATGACTCCATGACTATGATTTAGTGATGATTTTAACTCCGCAAGTGGTGCACATGCTTTTATCCTGCAATTTTCAACCATAAAAAAACACTATTGGTTTATCAAACACAATTTATCTTTCATGAATCTATTTTGATTTTGCCCAATCCTATTATTATTTTCTAAATGGCCTGTTAACTTTAATAAAACATTCCACTCAATAAAGGATTTTCCACTCTCTTTGGTCCAGGCAGCAAAAGGTTAATAATTTTGCACGTTGTATCGAGGCCGCTTTACCAAAACACACACACACACTTATCACTGCTCTAACACATGTCACACCTTGTGGTCATACATCCACCTGTTCAACCAGGGGAAGGTTGCTTGCAACAAAAACTGCAGCTGCAGTTAGAATCTATTATTAAAGTAGTGGTGGATATGTTCTATCCTTTTGATGAATGACATACAGAGAAATCCAGGTATTCCTATGCAGGGATTGCAAAATGTTAGCAGGCAGCAGGTGGTGAGGAGGGCAAATGGCATCTTAGCTTTTATCGGAAGGGAGTAGGAGTTTAGAATAGGGAAAGTAATGCTACAATTGTACAAGATACTGCTGAGACTCCATCTGGAGTACTGTGAACAATAGTGGTCTCCCTAATTAAGAAAGAATATTAGCATTGGAGGCAATCCAAAAGAGATTCACTGGGTTAATTCCTGGTGTGGTAAGAATCTAAGTGGCTAAAGAAATTAGACCTGTACTGTAGCGACCATAGAGAATGGTCCAGGTCGTCGAACCCTCGGATTGGCCAGCGAGGTCACGTGGGAACGCGACCATGGGGATTGGTCCAGGGAACGACATCGCTGATTGGCCAGCGATGTCAGTTGCGCGTTTGGCGCCCGTTTTAGTCAGTTCGGCGAAGTCTTCAAGGAAGACAGTAAGTTTGTATTGGTTGTCCTGTACCTTGTTGTTTAACTCTGTATTCGTGTATTGCGGCTGCAATAAACTTTGTCTACAACCAACAAGTTTCGGACTCGCCATATTGGTGACCCCGACGTGATCTGGACGATCACCGACTGAGCAGGAACCCGACGCCTCGTTGACGATGAGCGAGCAGGGCACACCGGAGTCAAGCGCGGCGGGCGTCCATCTTCCGTTATTTTGGACGTACGCACCGCAAGCTTGGTTTATCCACGCCGAGGCTCAATTCCATATAAAGAAGGTGTCGGACGAATCCACAAAGTACTTCTACCTCGTCAGCGCTCTATCGCCGGACACAACCAAGCGCGTGATGCGGTTCATCGTAAATTCACCTGCGGAAGACAAGTACGAGGCCATGAAGAAGGTATTACTGCGAACCTTCGGGTTTAATAAGCATGGTGGTGCGGCAAAACTTCTGCACCTACCGGATCTTGGAGACCAACTGCCTTCCGTCCTCATGGCCGAAATGATGATGCTAGCCGGTGAGCATACGGATTGCCCGATGTTTGAACAGGCATTCCGCGAGAAACTTCCCGAGGATGTCCGACTGCTGCTCACGGATTGTTCTTTTAAGGACCCCGAAGCATATGCAGCGAAAGCGGACGCGCTCATAGCGGCAAAAAACAAGGCAAGTGGTTCAATCAACAAAGTCTCGACATCGGTGACCACGCCACAGAGACGGCAAGATGGCGCCACGTCTCCCGCCAATTCTTCGAAAGCCCGCCAAAAAGATCCGCACAAGCGCGGCTGGTGCTATTATCACCTACGATGGGGTAACGAATCCCGCAACTGTCGTTTGCCTTGTACCTTCGCGGGAAATGCCTCGGCCGATCGTACATAGGGGCAGTTACGATTGGCCAGAACCGGCGCCTCTATGTCCATGATCGATTCACGGACACAGAATTTTTGGTAGACACGGGAGCCATCGTCAGCATAGTGCCGCCGACCGACCTCGAAACCAGATCGGGTAAGACAGGTCCCACCCTCATCGCGGTTAATGGCAGCCCAATTCGCACTTTCGGTACACGGAAGATGTCCCTTGTGTTAGGCCTCCGCACGTACGAATGGCCATTCATCATAGCCGACGTCAAGCAAGCGATCCTGGGCGCAGATTTTCTCTGGGCTTTTTCACTGGTTCCTGATGTCCGCGGTAACGACCTCCGACCCTCTGCCGAAGATGAGCACGTCGCTCCGACAATCGCCTCCTCGCCCAGCCCTACTGTCCAGGCCGTCGTCGCGGCCCCCGACTCGTATGCTGCGATTCTGGCAGAGTTCCCAGAGCTGCTCGTCCAACGTTTTGACGCACCTTCGGCTAAGCACGGTGTGGTCCATCACATCCGCACCGAAGGCCCTCCCGTTTTCGCTCGGGCCAGGAGACTACCGCCAGACAAACTGGTGGTGGCAAGGGCGGAGTTCAGGAAGATGGAGGAAATGGGAATTGTCCGTCAGTCTGACAGCCCGTGGGCCTCGCCGTTACACATGGTCTCCAAGGCATCTGGGGGGTGGAGGCCATGTGGCGATTATCGGCGTCTCAATGCTGTCACCACGGCTGATCGCTACCCCATACCGCACCTACAGGACTTTTCATCTGGGCTGGAAGGAGCGGTGGTGTTTTCCAAAATCGATTTGGTGCGAGGATACCATCAGATTCCGGTGCGACCGGAGGACATACAGAAAACTGCAACTATTACTCCGTTCGGGTTGTTTGAATGGTTGCGTATGCCTTTCGGTTTAAAGAACGCGGCACAGGCTTTCCAGCGACTGATGGACCGCGTGGGCCGGGGTTTACCCTTTTTGTTTATTTATTTGGACGACATCCTGGTCGCCAGCCCCTCAGTGCAGGAACACCAGGTCCATTTGCGGACCGTGTTCCAGCGGCTCCAAGACCACGGGCTCATTATCCAACCCTCCAAATGTCAATTCGGCCTGCCTGCTCTCGATTTTCTAGGGCACAGAATTACTCCTGCCGGCGCCGCCCCTTTGCCCGAGAAGGTAGAGGCTATCCGGGCTTTTCCCAGGCCCACCACAGTAAAAGGGCTGCAGGAGTTCGTAGGCATGGTTAATTTCTACCATAGATTTGTTCCGGCAGCGGCGCGAGTCCTGCGCCCGCTTTTCCAATGCCTTGCGGGGAATCCGGTAGAGTTGTTGTGGTCCCCGACTGCAGAGTCGGCTTTTACAGCAGCTAAGGCAGCCTTGGCAGACGCCACCATGTTGGTCCATCCGAGCCCCTCCGCCCCCACGGCCCTGACGGTTGACGCCTCTGACGTGGCGGTGGGCGGGGTTCTGGAGCAGCAGGTCGGTGGCCGTTGGCAGCCTTTAGCGTTTTTCAGCCGGCAACTAAATTCGGCCGAGATGAAATATAGCGCGTTTGACCGAGAGCTTCTAGCTCTCTATTTAGCTGTCCGTCATTTCAGGTACTTCCTCGAGGGCCGCCCATTTGTGGCATTTACGGACCACAAGCCATTAACATTTGCTTTTTTGAAATTGTCTGACCCATGGTCGGCCCGCCAGCAGCGGCATCTAACTGCTATCTCCGAATTTACCACAGATGTCCGTCATGTCGCGGGTAAGCTTAATGCCGTTGCTGACGCCCTGTCTAGACCTGCTTTTCCCCCTATTTCGGCGGTGGACTGCGAAGTGGATCCCCAGGAGCTTGCGGAGGCACAGCTCCTAGCGGATACCGTTTCGGCTTACCGGTCCACCACTTCGGGATTGAAGTTGGCCCAGGTAGCTTGTGGGTCGGAGGGCACGAAAGTCTGGTGCGATGTTTCTCTTCCTCGTCCCAGGCCGGTAGTACCGCCCTCCCTTCAGCGCCGGGTTTTCGATGCCATTCATGGGCTGGCGCACCCGTCCATCCGCTCCACCTCTGCCTTGGTAGCAGCGAGGTTTGTCTGGCATGGCCTGCGGAAACAGGTAGCGGGGTGGGCATGTTCCTGCGTGCCCTGTCAGACCGCTAAAGTCCAGCGCCACGTCCAGCCCCCCGTACAGGATTTCGAGGTCCCGGCTTGTCGTTTTTTCCACATCCACGTGGATTTGGTCGGGCCTTTGCCTTCCTCCCGGGGCTACACCCACCTCCTCACGGTGGTGGGTCGGTTCACCCGGTGGCCAGAGGCTTTCCCATTGTTTGATATCTCGTCAGCGTCTTGTGCTAGGACTTTGGCCCTTCATTGGGTAGCTCGTTTCGGGGTCCCGGCAGTTATTACAACTGACAGAGGGCCACAGTTCACTTCGTCCCTCTGGGCCGCGCTGGCGGAACTGTACGGGTCCAAGTTACAACCCACAACTGCATATCACCCCCAGGCAAATGGACTCGTAGAAAGGTTCCACCGCCAACTTAAGGCGTCCCTCAGTGCAAGGCTTGAAGGCCCGGACTGGGTAGACCAACTCCCTTGGGTTCTTTTGGGCATCCGGACTGCTCCTAAGCCAGATCTCGGTGCGTCGTCCGCAGAGCTAGTATATGGCTCGACACTTCGAGTACCCGGAGATCTGTTTCCGGACCCTTCAGCCCTGCTCCCTACAGTCCCATCAGCGTTAGCATCTCTCCGGGAACGGGTGGGCTCCCTGGCTCCAGTGCCGACTTCACGTCATGGGTGTCCCATGGTACATGAACCGTCTTCCCTGAAGGACTGTGAGTTTGTTTTTCTGCGTAAAGATGCCCATCGCGCCCCGTTGCAGAAGGTTTATCAAGGGCCGTTCCGGGTTTTACGTAAGGGAACGGCTACTTTCACCTTAGACATGGGCGGCAAGAGTGAACTCGTCTCGGTGTCCCGGCTCAAACCTGCCCATTTGGACCCGGATCAACCAGTCCTGGTCGGTCAAACCCCTAGGAGAGGCCGACCTCCGTTAGTTCCACCCAGTCCAGAAACCCCCATTCCGACAGTTCCTCCAGAACCCCCCGTGCCGGTAGTTCCTCCAGAACCTCTCGTTCCGGCTGTTCCTCCAAGTCCGGAACCTCCGGCTCCTGTGGTTCAGGCTGTCCCTCTCCGTACTCGTTATGGTCGCGAAATCCGGCTCCCAGCTAGGTTCCGCACCTCGGGTTCTGGGGGGGGTCATGTAGCGACCATAGAGAATGGTCCAGGTCGTCGAACCCTCGGATTGGCCAGCGAGGTCACGTGGGAACGTGACCATGGGGATTGGTCCAGGGAACGACATCGCTGATTGGCCAGCGATGTCAGTTGCGCGTTTGGCGCCCGTTTTAGTCAGTTCGGCGAAGTCTTCAAGGAAGACAGTAAGTTTGTATTGGTTGTCCTGTACCTTGTTGTTTAACTCTGTATTCGTGTATTGCGGCTGCAATAAACTTCGTCTACAACCAACAAGTTTCGGACTCGCCATAGTACATTCTTTGAAGTTTAGAAGATTGGGGAGTAATTTTATTGATATATAAAATCTTTAAGGGACATGACAGGATGTTTGTCGATCTATTTCCATGAGTGGGAGGACCTTGAATGTGGGACATAGCCACAACATTGGAGAGAGATGGTGTAAAACTGAAGTGCTTAGCAACTTCTAAGACCTGTGCATATACTTCCAACTTCCAATGATTAAATACATCATTGGAAGTTGTGTCCTGTGTCCCTTTGTTCTTACACACTCTTTAGAATGCTCCTATTAAATCAATATTGTCTCCCCTAAAGTTCACCACTTCATAGTTCTCAGTATTAAACTCCATCTTCAGATTGCCTGCTCACCCAATCTGCTAGCTAAGATATATTAAACTATAGTCAATTGGTATAATCCCCAAAGCTTGCTACACCTGCAAGTTTGGTATCAGTTGAAAAGTTTTGAAATTTTACTTTACATTCTAATTTTTATGTGTACATATAAAAAAAACAAGGCTTGGGAAAACCATTGTCCACCATCCTCAGACTCACTATTTTCTGCTCACAACCTATCTCTTACCCTTTGATTCCATTTCAATTTAAATTACCTGCCTTTCAAGTGGTGTTTTATTAAAAGCCTTCTTAAAATCCATAGAGAAAATATCCACAGTGTTCTTTCAATGAAATGTCTCTGTTGCTTTTAAAATCAATCTGAAGAAGGGTCTCGCTCGACCCGAAACGTCACCCAATCCTTCTCTCCAGAGATGCTGCCTGTCCCGCTGAGTTACTCCAGCATTTTGTAATATACCTTCGATTTAAACCAGCATCTGCAGTTCTTTCC
Organism: Rhinoraja longicauda; assembly: GCF_053455715.1. Taxonomy (NCBI): domain Eukaryota; kingdom Metazoa; phylum Chordata; class Chondrichthyes; order Rajiformes; family Arhynchobatidae; genus Rhinoraja; species Rhinoraja longicauda. The sequence continues at coordinate 58,920,315 of NC_135959.1, forward strand.
TGCACTGATTAATCCTTAACAGATCTCAAACCTTCTAAATGCTTCTTAACTATTTTCCCTGAATATTGTTTCTAAATTCTATCCACTGTTGTTAAATTGACTGCTTATTGTAACTACTGTTGTCCTTATATATTTAGTTGAACAGGATTAATACATTGCTAGTTTCAAATCCAGTGGCAATTCCATCATATCTTGGAAATTATAGAAGAATAGTATGTTTATGGTATCCTGGTGCATGTTCAGTGGAATTGGTGTACTATGATCCCAAATGTTTAGAGGCTATGGATTACACTAATCATGGGATATGTTTACAGGTTATAGTGTGCAGTAATCCTGGCAGAGGTCTATTGATTGCAGGATGACAGTAATCCTGGTACAGGTCGACAGGCTGTGGAGTACAGTCATCCTGCTGTAGGTTAACTGGCTGTGGAATACAATAATCCTGATATACCTTTGTAGGGTGCAGTTACAATGATACCAGAATATATATTTTTCAATTTGTAGGATTTCTAACTGTTGTAAAGCCAGGCATCTGCAATAAATAGGCATTCCCTTGAAGCAATGAACAGGTGTGTAAACTGAAATAACCACAGATGTGCATTATTTTCTATGGGTTTACAACTGCATGGTTGTTCTGACCACTGACGTGGAAGTAGGAAAGAACAGTAAGATTAATTCTGTCTGTATTGTTACACTGAATATCTGGAAACTGGAGCATCTGTTATCATTGCCTCTGTTACGGATATAAATCCACTAGTGATTTTCTTCATTAGTTAGCTTGCAGGGAAAGCTGATTATTTTGAAAGAAGGAGCATTGACTGTGAATGATATGCATACTGTCTGAGATTGTATGAATATTAATAACCATATGTGATAAAACCTTTCATGTAAATTGAAGAGTATTCCTGTCATGCGTTACAGAAAAGCTACCACAGATGAAAACAATGGTGAACGATTGTAAAATGAAGGCAGCTTATACCTTCTGCATGAATTGTGAAAAGGAAAACAACTTCTACTTGAGGACACATTTCCTATTACTTTTGACCAGGCAACATAGATTTTCACTCCAACAATGGTGCTATGTCACCTGCGAGTGACTTTACTGTTGTTTCCTTGTTTTAAAAAGATTTGTGTTTAAAAAAACCTCTGAACTCCAGCTTTCCTGTGTTCATTCATCTCCTCTGGCATGCCCAGCAAGTACTGAATTGTTCTCCCATTGGCTAACAGAAGTAATTTGCAGAGTTACTGAGACCAGGGTGCAAAGATCACGACTATTACAATGAACATATTACTGTCCATATTTTAGATTCCAGGTGAAGAACCGATATTTTGCTTGGGCAGCTTACAACCCAGTGGTATGAGTATTGATTTCTCTAACTTCAAGTAAACCTTGTTTTCCCTCTCTCTCCATCCCTCCCCCACCCTAGTTATCCGACTAGTTTCCCTGTCTTTCTGATTAATTTTACTGATTGCATGCCACCTTGTCACCTTCCCCTCACATCTTACCCTTCTATATCTCTAGACTCCCTTCCATATCTCCCTGACTCTCAGTCTGAAGAAGGGTCTTAACCCAAAATGTCACCCATTCCTTCTCTCCAGAATTGCTGCCTGTCCCACTGAGTTACTCCTGTATTTTTGGTCTATCTTCTGTTCCTTACTACAGATTTAAACTCACATTTGCTCCAGATCATTTGTCTCCATTTTTATTCTATTTGTTTGTTGGCCAGTTTGTATAACATTCCACTGCCCCAGAAAAACAAGTGTACAACCTGTTGATGGATCGCCAACTCCAGTGCTATTTACTAATAAACATAACATAGACTACAGTAAACATGGAGCCATTTAAGAGATAATGATATCCTTATACAATGTAACTATCTACATTCCTACTGAAACCCTAGAACTTCTGGTAGCTAATGTGCATTTATTTAGAATTGAATTTTGCAGTTCAATTACATTCAAAATAGCATTAGCACTCCCAAACTCACCGGTGGAACGATGGTTGCAGGTGAAGGGACTGAAGATGACTGAGCTTAGCACATTGCTTTCAAAGACTCATGGGGGGACTGGGATGATTGACCAACAGCCCCTGCCACAGTACTTTGCAAAGGATATGACTGCAGTTAGCACATTGCTTTCCACTTGATGCCCACTGACTTGTGTGGTGGTGACGATGAAATGACTAGTTTTACCAATGCCCTTTGATACCCCAACTCATCTTGTGTTTGATTTTCTCCCTCCCTCTCCTTCTCCCTCTCCCTCTCCCTCTCTCTCTCTCTCTCCCTTGCCCTCTCCGTCACCCTCCCCATTTCCCTCACCCTCTCCCCCTCTCTCTCTCTCTCTCCCACTCTCTCTTTCTGTTTTGTTTCTGCTCAGCATTACATTTCCCATATTACAACTGCCCAGTGGGCACCCCATTGTCGGCTACATCTGATTCTGCTCCTAACATAACTTTCTACACTCCTCACTGAACCAATTTGTATCCCATAGCTTGATTACAATAATAGAACAGATGTGGACCATGATATTGCAGGTTGTAGTGGAATACAATTCTCCTGCAGATGGTCTTGTTTAAAACTAAGGTAAAACCAGTATACGAAGGAACTGCAGATGCTGGTTTACACCGAAGTTGGAGACAAAGTACTGGAGTAACTCAGCAGGACAGGCAGCACCTCTGGACAGAAGGAATGGATGGCGTTTCGGGTTGAGACGTCGGAAGAAAGGTCTCAACCATCACCCATTCCTTCTCTCCAGAGATGTTGCCTGACCCGCTGAGTTACTCCAGCAATTTGTGTCTATTAAGGTAACACCAGAGTACATCTGCCTCTGTAGTTGCGTCTTGTGCAGTTTGCACACCACTTGGTTAAAAATATATATTTTGGAAGCCAATTGTGCATTCTCGAAAGCATCCATGCACATACATTGAGACTGGGATAGGGTTTCCTGAAGCGGATTAAGCATGCACAGAGTATCCAACCATACTTACTGACTCTGATTTTTGATAACATTTAATTTGAAATAAATAGAATGAGTTATGGAAATATTTCTAAGACAGTGGATTCAATGCCAGCACACAGGTCAGATCACCCATTGTAACTGAAGTTGAAAATCGCATCCCATTAATACCAATGGGAGAGAATACCAAATAAAGTGTTATGAAAATGGCTAGTTTACATTCATGAAATATTCTGCCTACATAATCCAGAGCAGAGCCCAATATCAAACTTCACACCAGCACATAAATTACTGAAGCTTCTATTCATGTCAACCCTTAATTCAGTTATATCTTTGAAATATCTCTTGTTTATTTGTTCTCCTTCTTCCTGAAGGTCAGTTTGCTGCGATTTTGTGCCAATTGCACTTGATTTTCACCCCCAGAAATAACGTATAAGATGAATTTTATGTTGAGGCATCTGCAAGAATTAATTGATTGGAAACCATGTGAGGAAATAATCTGATTTTCCCTTGGCCTCAGGAAGGCTGCAATATAACTAGAAAAGCATGAAGGAAGCTTTATAACCTTCTGACAACCTGAAATAAATTTGAAAATGCTGAAAGTGTGTGGCAGTTTTTTGTCAGAGAGAAATAGAACTAACATTCCAAGTCAATGATCTTCAATGCAAAGATTAACTTTCCACCAAGGTTATCTGATGTGCTGAGTGTTTCCGCAAGCTTCCATTTTCATTCAGAATTTCCTTAATTCTTGTTAATGTTTCTTCAAGCCACTGCAACCGATGCTTGTCGGAATTATCCAGGATCTGTCAACTGCCAAAGGGTTAAAGTGTTACATAACCATTTCAGTACATCAAAGAGCATTTTGAATGTGGTATATATTACATTCTTGGCATTCAGTAAGCATGAAAGTGTTATATTTTTGGATGTGTTGCTGCTAATAACACACACTCACGTGTCGTGCTCAGTTTTGGGAAGCAATGTACATTTAGAATATTGCTTTCAAACTTCTTCATGTTTAGGTCCTGCAGCTTGGAACTAGGTTTAATGTTATTTATTGATCTGACCAGATCTTCCATTACTGTCTACTGTGCCTACTGTCCACTCAATGGCCTCCCATTCTAATGGAGTGATTTATGATTGCGCAATATCTCACTATATGAGATCTGAAGATTTCTCATTATGATAACCATTTTACAGTAAACAACACCCTGCAAAGTTTTTGGGCAAGTTTTTGGGCTTGTCACAAAATATGCTATTGTGTCATCTAACAATCAATTTTAAAGTATAAAATCAGGTTGTGGTCAAGTTTGGGTCACTCGTATATCACTGTCAGGACATTTAGATTTAACATGCACCAAAGAAAATGCAGCTGAGTGTCATTCTAAGTCAGTGCTGGACTGACAAAGGTGCTGTCTCCCAGATGGCATACAAAACCAAGGCTAAATCTGCTCTGTCAGTGATGACATTAAAGATCCCATGACACCACTAAATGGGTTCCTTCAGTATCTTTATTTTATCCTTCCCCAGAGGACTTAAAGTGAATACTATGTTATTTATCTGATTACTCTTTCTGTGAGCTTGCTGGGTACCAAGTGATAGCTGTGTCTCCTTAATTTTGACTGCAACTATATTTCAGAAGTACTCTATCTCTCTGTTTACAATATGTTGTTAGATGTCCTGAACATGGTGGACAGAAAAAGAAATTCAAAGCCTCTCTTTGTATATCCCTGAAGAGTTTCAACATTAATGCACACTTTTGGGAACAACAAACATTGGGTTGGCCTGTTAGGTGTATCCACATAAAAAAAGCAGTGCTTGTTCATATGAGGAAGAGAGAATGGAAGAAGCAAAGATGAATGGAGAATCTTGAAAATCAAGAGCATCTGATGCTGCAACATATTTTCAACCCTATCACCTTTGTGAAAGGATTTTTCGAGCCCAGATTGACCTCATCGACCATCTCCATACACATCATACATTCTATACTCAATGTCATGGTCTTACTTCAGAACAAGTGAAGGACAAGAAAAAAAATGCCCTGAAAATGTGGAACACATTATATAAATGTTACCTTTTTTTGTAAATGTTGTTAAATTTGAAACTTTATTTGTATGGGATTATCATCATATCATATCATATATATACAGCCAGAAACAGGCCTTTTCGGCCCTCCAAGTCCGTGCCGCCCAGTGATCCCCGTACATTAACACTATCCTACACCCACTAGGGACAATTTTTACATTTACCCAGCCAATTAACCTACATACCTGTACGTCTTTGGAGTGTGGGAGGAAACCGAAGATCTCGGAGAAAACCCACGCAGGTCACGGGGAGAACGTACAAACTCCTTACAGTGCAGCACCCGTAGTCAGGATCGAACCTGAGTCTCCGGCGCTGCATTCGCTGTAAAGCAGCAACTCTACCGCTGCGCTACCGTGCCGCTATTGTACACTATAGATTGTACACTATAGATTGTTCTGTAACTTTAATGCAGTGCTTCTTAACCCATTTCAGTGTCATTCACCTTTAAGTCTTTATCACAAAATTTAATTCACCCTTGACTAAATTTTCTTATGTTTTTTGGTAAGTTTCGTCTTATTCTCCCTTGTGAGAAAAAAATATATAAATATCTGAATAAATTAAGTAATTCACCCCTCTAGTTTCATTCACCCCCAAATAATTTCATTCACTCTTGGGTGAACCATTCACCAGTTTAAGAAGCGCTACTGTAATGCAATGTTCTGTTTATTTTTTCTCTTGCACTACTTGTTATAGCTGCAGAGACAGCTACAGTAAACTAGTAAAGCTGCTGTATCTGTTATGTGACACGACATGTCGGGAAAGCAAGCACAACAACATTTTCCCTTGAGAATAGTAATATAAAAACAATACCAATCATCCTCAAATTGACAAAGTGTTCTCCATTCCTTGCTTCTCAGTCATTCTCAGTAATTCTTTAAGATTCACATGCAATTTGATCAGTGCATTGATGTTTCACTTTGATGCAAACCAATCTTATCAGACTAGTCCACCAGGTGATATCAATGAAACAAACAGCGGCAGCATTATGATTAGGTAAATCAATCATCATGTTAATGCATTTGTTGCAATATCAGTGGAGTAGGTTGACAGGTGACTGATAGATAAATAAAACTCATGCTGGAAATTATTCAATTCTATAGGCATTGTGCATGGTTACATTTTGTATTTTATGCTTTTGCTTGAATTCATAATTTATGGCAATATCTATTTGGGTAGATTTTTTATTTGGAGTGGCCTTTCGGTGCCCTGAGAGAGGGGAACGATTTAATGAACCCGAGGGACAACTTATGCACATTGAGTGGTGGGTATATGGACCAAGCTGCCAGAGGAGGTCGTTGAGATAGGTACTACAACAGCATTTAATAGATACTTGGACAGGTACATGGATAGGAAAGCTTTAGAGGGATGTGGGCCAAACACGGTCAGGTGGGACCAGTGTAGATGGGCATCTTGATCGGCATGGACCAGTTGGGCCAAAGGGGGCAGTATCCATGATGTATGACTCTACAACTCTATTACCTTTTAAAGGCTAGCCCACATTATGACTGAGGCCTCTGGGATAAAAAACACAATCACGGTGCAGCCCATTGATTCCACGAACTGTATTATTTGGTCACCAGTCACCTTGAGCAGCAGGAAATTAGGTTGCAATGCAATTGATTTGAGGCCCACCATGGTGGTAGCCAGGCCTGTTTTTTTGGCGTCTGAGAGATTTGCAAGAACTCCATGGACAGAACATGTAATATTCAGGTTCAACCACTCTATTTAAAAATAGTATGAATTTTGATAGTACCCATAACATACATTATGTAGAGGAGTAACAAGTGCTGGACATATCTGGAACGATATGGTACTTGAATGATAACAAGTACTGAACATATCCACATCTGGAATGTGTCCAGATTTTTTGAAAGGGAAAATAAATATTTTAAGGGGAAAAATGTATATTTTCAGGGAAAATAAATATTTTAAGGAAAAATAAAACTGACTTCAAATATTTAATAGGCTCCATTGTGTGTGTGTGTAAGGAGACCTAATTAGTGCTTCAGCAGCAGATTGAGAAGTCACTTGAGTTGTGTTTTTAATTGACAGTCTTCTCGAGTGTTCTTTGCTGTTTATAAAAGCAGCCAACCAAGCATTCAGTAAAATGTTTGTGTATTTAATTTAGTCACATTATTTAACTTTAAATTATACTCAATACCTCTTAGAAGCAAATCTTATTATTATTAAAGAATCCCCCAGATTCTGACATACCATTGTGGGCGCCACCTTTCCTTGATGATTGTTGCCGGCTTTGATTTGTTCTTTTGCATATCTCTCATTCATTTGTTCTATGCACCTTTTCATATCTCTCATTTCCCTCTCCCCTGACCCTCAGTATGAAGAAGGGTCCCGACCCGAAATGTCATCCATTACTTTTCTCCAGAGATGCTGTCTGACCCACTGAGTTACTCCAGCATTTGGTGTCTAACCACATTTTATAATTTGACTTCATTTTACAATTTAAATTTCTTTTTTTTTCTTCCTTTCAAAATAGACCTCTCATTTTCCAATGTTTTAACGCCAAATGCCAACTCTGTCTAATCACTTAAACTGTCTATTTCCCTTTGCAGACCTCCTAATAATGTGAAAATCCCTCAGTCTTTGTTGGTAGGTTAATTGGAGCTAAATTGCCCAGAATTAGTGACAGGATCTGAGACAAGTTGACAGGATTGAATAGAGAATAGGCGATGGAGAAAATTAATGCAGGAATGGGATCACTCTCTTACCCAGTCTGGATAGATGGGCCGAATGACCTACTTCTGGGTGGTAGGGAAATATGGAAATTATTTCAGTAAGCAGATTTAGCGACGACGTCATTCATCCAATTAATTAATTTGAGTTATCTGTAGGAAACCAGTTTCTATATTGTGGAATGCTAGGCTGAAATACCTACATTACAAAGTAACAGCTATCAAGTCAGAGTTTTCATTTAAAACACAAGCCAAATCAACATCATGGAAGTGATGAGTATTGCAGATTCTTAGTGTAAAATGCACTTCACATTCTCAACATTATATATTTTGGAAAGAATTACTGGAACGATCTATTAATATCTGATTGAAGCTACTGTTTCCACCGATCTTTAAGTGTATGGATCACAGCTGACAATATATCACCATCTGTTATTTAGCATTCTTTGGGCCACTGATAAAAGGAGAAGCTTTGATCATTCCAGTGAAACTTTCTTGTAGTACACATCTGAAGTGTATAAAGTTGGCACAGATTGCTTTCAACTGCAAGATCTTGTAATCCACAGGGAACTGACATTGGAAGAGTGTGTTACAGAGATAAAATGAAAAAAGACTACAAGAGTCTATTGCAGCAGCTTGGTTTCTGACATCATGCCATGTACTTTCTGTGCCTGATGATCCGATTGACAATCTGATAGCTGGAGCAATTTCCAATAAAACTTGATTTTGTGTGTAAATTGAATGCCAAGAGATAGAAGCCTCGCTGTAGTTCACTTTAGTGTCTAAAGGATGTTTCTACCTCAGATACTCTGGAAAGCATTGAGCTCTAATGTTGCCTAGTTGTTTTTGATATTTCACTCCTTAAAGAATTTACTTAAAACTTAACAATGTGATCAATCATATGTCTCCTTCTTTCACTTAATTGGTTGGCAGCACCATGGCATATTGGTAGAATTGCTGCCTTACAGCGCCAGAGACCCGGGATCAATCCTCACTACTGGTGGTGTCTATACTGAGTTTACATGTTCTCCCAGTGACGGCATAGGTTTTCTCTGGGTGTTCCGGTTTCCTCCCACACTCCAAAGACGTACAGGTTTGTAGGTTAATTGTCTTTGGTAAAAATTGTAAATTGTCCCTAGTGTGTGGTGTGTGCTCGTGTAATGGGGATTGCTAGTTGGCGTGGACTCGGTGGACCGAAGGGCCTGTTTCCGCACTGTATCTCTGAACTAATCCGCATTTGGCTGATCATGTCTCTGTGAATTGCCTTGGGACATTTTACACATTTTACCGTAGTACAGATGCTGTTGTCGTTCCACTAACAAGAGTCCTGAAGCTGGGATTATGCTTAAACAGGTGCAGATTCATTCATTGTAAGGTGGCGAGGGATGGGAGGTGCATTAAAAGATCAGGGAAGATCACAACTACTGATGGATTCAATGCAGAAGAGGAGGTGGGTTCACTGGGAAAACTCCTTCAGCATGGTCAGTGGTCCAAGACCCCCTACCTGGGCAAACATGTGAAGTGTCATTTGGAAGTCACAGGAGCCTCAATCTATACTGACAGTCGATGGTTATGAAGTTATATAGAAAATTATAGGGGGTCGATTTTCCCTGCATAAAAAGGGAAATCTAGATGGGTGGAGTTAGAAATATCAAATCTTGGAGGTTTCTCTAGTTTCAGTGTACTATGATTCTTGTTTATTATAGGGACCAAAATTCATGATTCTTCCATTCTAACCTGGTTTTGAGTAAACAAGCTATTCTAAACATGTTGACGATGACTGTATGTGCACAAAACATGACAGGGGAAATGACGGAAGAGGGAATTGCAGTAGGGACTTCACCTGGAACTGAAACACAACAAAACAACCCCAAAATCATGTGTTTTGCACCACTTATGCCATAAACATGAGTGGATTTTATTTGATTCAAATTTCCCACCTCAGCCCATAGCTTTGCCTTTATTTCTGTGCGATTTCTAGTGGGTCAACATGACTGAGCTATACTAATGAGACTCTTCATCAAATTTAGATATATTGTATCTTAGGCCATAAGACCATAAGGCATAGGTGCAGAATTAGGCCATTCAGCCCATCGAGTCCTCTCTGCCATTCAATCATGGTTGATCTATTTTTCCCTCTCAACCCTATTCTCATCCCTTCTCCCAGTGACCTTTGACACCCTTCCTAATCAAGAACCTATCAATCTCTGCCTCAAAAATACCCAATGAGTTGGTCTCCATAGCCGTCTGTGGCAATGATTTCCACAGATTCACAATAAACAGCTGTTGTGCCTCAAACAGGTGGAGAAGATTCAATGCCCACCAATAATTTTCTGATTGGGGATATGGGTGAGCAATGAGGATTGAAAATTTTTAATACATATCGTTGAGGTTTCAGGATCCCATGACTCTATTTAGGCAACAGGTAATTCATTTAAATTAAACCGAGCAGTAACACGCTGATTGCGATGAAAACATTTCAAGTTGCCTTTCCTGACGCGTCATATTAAGGTAAAAATACTGAGCTGTACTTTTTTGAAATGCAAGACAACTTGAAGTTAATGTTCAGTTATTAGTTAACAAAATCCACAATTGGGGCTGAGACAAAGACACAAAATTAGGCAGTCAAGGACAACCGTGTTCCTAACGTGTGGATGCTTAATACTGACAAGGTGCAAAATGTCTTTATAACTCTTCCTGCGTAATGAGGATAAGATTTACATCATCCCCACATGTGGCAAAAATTCACAAAATAAAATAGTTGTCTATTATAGGATCTGAAATATTGTACAACGACAACAGAAACAGCACTGGCAACTCAGAATTTATCTGGTGCTGCGTATAAATTGGATTCTCGATGTCGAGGAGGGTGTGGAGTGATACAGATCATGCAGGAAAATATGCACTGGTATTATAAATGTGTCATTTATTTGCATCAGTTTAACGTGATCTAGCTCACACACAAAATTCGTGCTCTTCTTTTATGACTGTGGATTTGATGCTGAGGCAGCTAATGATGCTGCTTATTGCCTTGCTGCATTTCTGGTAAATCCAATTACATGAGTGGTTGGCAGCAGTTTAATCTTACAGTTCCTGATTTATGTTATGTGCTCATTTCTTATGGGGATTTGCTCATTGCCTGCAATGGTGGTGCAAGACTTCCACAGACTTACCAAGATTAAAGAAATTCATAGCAGATCACAATAGTAGGAAAGATGTTAATCAGATCTCGGCATGGAGGTGAGTGAGATGGATAAACAAAGTGAGATTGGTAATCCACAGAGGTCCAAGAATTAGACGACAGAGTGGTGAAGTAGAGCTGCTGCCTTACACTCCAGTGACCAGGGTTCAATTCTCACCTGGTGTGCTGCTTTGAGTTTGCATATTAATAGACAATAGACAATAGATAACAGGTGAAGAAGGAGGCCATTCGACCCTTCGAGCCAGCACCACCATTCAATGTGATCATGGCTGATCATTCTCAATCAGTACCCCATCCCTGCCTTCTCCCCATACCCCCTGACTCCGCTATCCTTAAGAGCTCTATCTAGCTCTCTCTTGAATGCATTCAGAGAACTGGCCTCCACTGCCTTCTGAGGCAGAGAATTCCACAGATTCACAACTCTCTGACTGAAAAAGTTGTTCCTCATCTCCGTTCTAAATGGCCTACCCCTTATTCTTAAACTGTGGCCCCTTGTTCTGGACTCCCCCAACATTGGGAACATGTTTCCTGCCTCTAACGTGTCCAACCCCTTAATAATCTTATACGTTTCGATAAGATCTCCTCTCATCCTTCTAAACTCCAGTGTATACAAGCCTAGTCGCTCCAGTCTTTCAACATATGACAGTCCCGCCATTCCATTCTCCCTTTCACTTTGTGGGTTTGATCTGGGTGATCTGTTTCATCCCACATTCAACTCAGCTGGTCGGGCAGCATCTGTGGAAAGAAAAACAGAGTGAATGTCTCAGGTCAGCGTCCCTACCTCAGGTAATGCTGGGAGGGAATGCTGCAATAGGGTGAGTGAGACCTGATCTGAAGAGTTAATGGGATAGTTGGATGGTGTTTATGTTTCTTTATTTGTGATTTGTGCTTTTTTACTTTAGGTTAGAGATACAGCGTGGAAACAGGTCCTTCAGCTCAACGAGTCCACACTGACCATCGATCACCCGTACACAACTTCTATCTTACACACTAGGGACAATTTACAGAAGCCAATTAACCCACAAACCTGCACGTCTTTGGAATGTGGGAGGAAACCAGAGCATCCAGAGAAAAGGTCTGAGTCTGAAGAAGGGTCTCAACCCGAAAAGTCACCCATTCCTTCAATCCAGAGATGCTGACTGCCCCCCCATCACCACCCGCCCCCTGCCCCCCCGCCCCCCCGGCCCCCGTACTGATCAGTAGTCAGGTTCAAACCCAGGTCATTGGTGCTGTAAAGCAACAAATCTACTGCTACACCACTGTGCCACCCCTGAATAGGTGGGGTGTGGGTCAGAGTTTAAAGATTCAATATGACTCCTCGTTTTGTGGTGATCAAGTTAATATGAAAGCAGTCAGCCAATTATCAACCTGGACTAACAGCACAAACAATTAAACTAATTTAGTGTTAATGGTGCACATTTTGTTACTGGACAGTATTAATGGTGCACATTTTAGTGCTGTATTATGACCACTATGTACTTCTGGCAATGTCATGCAAGATCACCTGAATGTACAAATTTGCTTGATTACAAAAGTCTGTCAGAAACTTAAAGCTATTGGGATCTAAATTAAATGGACCTGAAAATAGGAGCAGAACAATGATGTGTGATTACCTTGCACCATTTGGATCTAATGCAGGCCGCATGACATGATTGCAGTTCCTGTTCATTAAGATAATATCTAACTGTTTCCAAACTTAATTGGTTTATTTATTAACCGCACAGTCAGAACCCAGAAAGAAAAGTTAATTAAACAACATAAATAAGCTTCCTCTTCTTTGAGCCTCCTCTCAAAGGTAACTGTGGCTGGAAAAGGTACTGACAGACTTGCATGAGTTGAAGCTGATCTGGGACAGACAAAAGAATGGCTGAATATTCAGAAGAATGGGCTCTCGGGTTTACGAACCAAAGGTCTTGATGGAGGAGCTGAAAAGGAGCAATGTATCCTGTGTCCTTAGGAATCCATGAAATCCTCTAAACATATAGAGAAAAGAAACTGAAAGCAAGTAGCCATGTAAGTTGATGGAGGTGCAGCCCCTAGACCTTGGCTGTGAGGCGAGATGATCATTGATACTGCACATGTGAAAGTATCCTCAAATGCCATATCCCAGCAACCACACTCCTAGCCTTGGATAATGCACAATGTAGTACACCTGCGTTCACTTATTAGCAATCTCCATTAACATTTATAATAATAATAATAATAATACATTTTATTTATATAGCGCTTTTCATATACTCAAAGACGCTTTACAGAGATTTTGAGAACATAGGGAAATTAATAAATAGATAAATAAGTAAATAAATAAATGAACAGAGAAAGGAGACAGTAGGTGAGGTGACCTTCAGTGGTTGAAGGCAGTACTGAACAGGTGAGACTTCAGCGATGTTTTGAATGTGGTGAGTGTGGGGGAGTCTCTAACGGTTTGGGGTAGTGAGTTCCATAGGGTGGGAGCAGCGATGGAGAAAGCCCTGTCCCCCCAGGATCTGAGTTTAGTCCGGATGTGGGGGGATAGGAGATTGGCAGCGGCAGAGCGGAGGGTGCAGGTGGGAGTATGCCTGTGGAGGAGGTCGGTCAGGTAGGATGGGGCCAGGTTATGGAGGGCTTTGTAGGTTATGAGGAGGATTTTGTACTGGATTCTCTGGGGGATGGGGAGCCAGTGGAGTTTATAAAGGACGGGGGTGATATGGTCACGGATCGAGGTGTGTGTGAGTAGACGGGCAGCGGAGTTTTGAATGTATTGAAGTTTATTGATGATTTTTGAGGGTGCGCCATAGAGGAGGCTGTTGCAGTAGTCCAGACGGGAGGTGATGAAGGCGTGGATGAGGGTTTCTGCAGCTGTGGAGGAGAGGGATGGACGGAGACGGGCAATGTTTTTGAGGTGGAAGAAGGCTGTCTTTGTGATGTGTTTGATGTGTTTGTCGAAGGAGAGGGTTTGATCAAGGATGATTCCAAGATTCCGGATGTGAGGTGAGGTGGATACTGGGAGACCATCAATGTTGAGGATGAAGTTTTGGGTGGATTTGGTGAGCATTTTTGGACCAACGATGATGATTTCAGATTTGTTGCAATTGAGTTTGAGGAAGTTTGATTGAAGCCAAGATTTTATTTCAGTAATGCAGTTTGTCAGTGTAGAGTGTGTGGTGGAGGAGATTGACTTGGTGGAGATGAGGAGCTGGATATCATCGGCGAAGCAGTGGAAGTTGAGACCATGACGGCGGATTAATTGACCAAGGGGGAACAGGTAGAGGATGAAGAGGAGGGGGCCAAGGACTGAGCCTTGGGGGACACCTTGGGGGAGGGGAGCGGTGGGGGATTTACAGTTGTTAATGGAGATGAACTGGTGTCTGTCAGAGAGGTAAGATTTAAACCAGGATAGGGCTGTGCCGGTGATGTTAAGGGAGGTTTCAAGTCGGGTGAGGAGAATGGAGTGATTTATGGTGTCAAAGGCGGCGCTGAGGTCAAGTAGGATGAGGATGTTGAGGTTGCCAGCGTCGGAGGAGAGGAGAATGTCGTTTGTGATTTTGAGGAGCGCAGTTTCAGTACAGTGGTTTGAGCGGAATCCAGATTGGAAAGTTTCATACAGGTTATTGGTAGAGAGGTGGTATTTTAGTTGGGAAGCTACAGCACGTTCCAAAACTTTGGACAGAAAGGGTAGGTTGGAGATTGGTCTGAAGTTGTTTGGGGTGTCAGGGTTTAGACCAGGTTTTTTCAGAATGGGGGTGACAGCAGCGATTTTGAGGGATGGCGGGACGATGCCAGTGGACAGGGAGGAGTTTATTGTTGCAGTGATAAGTGGAGAGAGAGCAGGAAGGCAGGCCTTGACAAAGCTGGAGGGGATGGGGTCCAGAGAGTAGGTGGCAGTTTTTATTCCTGTGAAGAGGTCAGAGAGGTCGGTGGTGGAGATTGGGGAGAACTGAGGCAGGGGCTGACAGGATAAGGGGGGGCAGGTGGTTTGAGGGGGAGCAGGTGCGTTGGTGGTTAAGGTGCTGTAGATGTTGTCTATTTTGCTTTGTAAGAATGAAAGGAAAGTGGTGCATTTGTCAACTGTGAATGATTGGGAGATGGTGTCCAGGGGGCTGAGGAGTTTGTTTATTTATAAGCTTTGTTCACCCTCATACACTGGAGCAAACCTTTCACCAGTATTTCACACATTCAAAATGTGAGAAAATCGCCTTGTGCATGACAGACAGGGTAGATAAACCATAAGGATAGCACAGATGTCAACTTGCCTGGTGCACGTAACCTCTGCTGTAGCATGATCAGTTGAGGACAATGGGGAAATGTACAAAATAAAGCCAATGGGTTGTTGCGTGATGGCCACAAAGCAACACGTATGTGGTAAGTCGCATCTTGGATCAAAGGGCAGTTAGCAAACCTGCCAGACTCTCACGCCTACTTGTTTCTAGCATGAAGGAACCAAATTTCCTTTCCTCTTGATGTAAAGAATCCTAGTAAAATTCTTACTGCAACAGTGAATAGTTTAGAATATATATATCCCTCTACTCCACCAATTTGAACAAGGGTCATGAACCGAAACAGTCATATGACACATGACACATGGAGGAGCTGAAAAGGAGCAATGTGGCGTGGAGAGAGGCAAACAAATAAAATCCACAATTACCTTCAGAATAATTGGCAACATGGTCCTTGCCCATGATCCTTGCCTAAGATTGGGGCTATAGCTAAAACAGTTGGTAGATTTCAGAGGCCTCGCATGCTGCTTCCAGTCTGTCAAGAAGTTGATGATCCACTGACAGAGGGGTTCAGGCACAGTCAACTGGGAGAGTTTGGAGTGTAGTAGCTCTGGCACAATGGGGTTGAATGCAGAGCTAAAATCCGCAAACAAAATCCTTGCAGAGGTTCCCTGGCGGTCTAGATGCTGGAGGATGAAGTGCAGGCCTAGGTTGACTGTGTCATCCACTGATCTATTGGCCTGGTTTGCAAACTGCAGGGGGTCCAGCAGGGGGTTGTGATATTTTTCAGGTGGGCCAGCACGTCTTTCAAGGATCTTCATGATTACAGAGGTCAGTGCGACAGGCCTGTAGTCATTAAGACCAGTGATCCTTGGCTTTTATGGGACAATAGTGGAACAATAGTGGAGACTTTGAAGCAGGCAGGGACATTACAGGTTTGCAGGGACTGGTTGAAAATGTCTGTGTAGCCAGTTGGTCGACACAGACCTTGAGGGTAGAGGGGGAAACATTGTCCGGTCCTGGAGATTTCCGGCTTTTCTGTCTTCTGAATAGCTTTTCCACCTCCTCAATTTCTATTGTGAGTGATGGAGAAGTGGCCAGACTGATGTTGGGCAGCAACGAGGGGGTCGGTAGTGGACGAGGGCCCAGTCTTTGCAGACTGGAGTCAGGCTGTAAGTGGGTGTGAAGTGGTGATTGGGAGGAGTGGGTGGGGTTATGTTTCTGTCTATCGAGCCTGTGGTAGAACTCGTTCAGGTCGTTTGGTCAGCTGACGATTGTCCAAGGAGTGGGAGGGGGGGGGGTTTACTCTTGTAGCTGGTGATTTCTTGCAAGCCCTTCCACACTGAAGATGAGTCATTAGCTGAGAACTTGCTCCTCAACCTCTCAGAGTACCTTTCCTTAGCAGCTCTTATTCCTCTTCTCAGCTTGCACTTGGCCTGCCTGTAGAGGTCTGTATCCCCGCTCCTGTAGGCCTCATCTTTAGACTGGTGGTGCTGTCTGAGTTCTGCTGCGAACCAAGCCTTGGTAAATGTAAAAGGCTTGGCTTGGTAAATGTAAAAATTGGCCCGAGTGTGTGTAGGTTAGTGTTAATGTGCGGGGAACGCTGGTCGGCGCGGACTTAGTGGGCCGAAGGGCCTGTTTCTGCGCTGAGAAAAAGTATATCATAGCAAAGAAGAGTGGGAAGCTAGAGGATTGGGACTCTTTTACAGAACAACAGAAGATAACTAAAAAGGCAATATGGGTAGAAAAGATGAGGTACGAGGGTAAGCTAGCCAATAATATAAAGGAGGATAGTAAAAGCTTTTTTAGGTATGTGAAGAGGAAAAAAATAGTCAAGGCAAATGTGGGTCCCTTGAAGTCAGAAGCAGGGGAATTTATTATGAGGAACAAGGAAATGGCAGACGAGTTGAACCGGTGCTTTGGATCTGTCTTCACTAAGGAAGATACAAACAATCTCCCAGATGTTCTAGTGGCCAGAGATCCTAGGCTGACAGAGGAACTGAAGGAGATTCACATTAGGCAGGAAATGGTGTTGGGTAGACTGATGGGACTGAAGGCTGATAAATCCCCAGGGCCTGATGGTCTGCATCCCAGGGAACTTAAGGAGGTGGCTCTAGAAATTGTGGACACATTGGTGATCATTTTCTAATGTTCTATAGATTCAGGATCAGTTCCTGTGGATTGGAGGGTCGCTAATGTTATCCCACTTTTTAAGAAAGGAGGGAGAGAGAAAACGGGAAATTATAAACCAGTTAATCTGACATCAGTGGTGGGGAAGATGCTGGAGTCAATTATAAAAGACGAAATTGCGGAGCATTTGGATAGCAGTAACAGAATCGTTCCGAGTCAGCATGGATTTACGAAGGGGAAATCATGCTTGACTAATCTTCTGGAATTTTTTGAGGATGTAACTAGGAAAATTGACAGGGGAGAGCCGGTGGATGTGATGTACCTCGACTTTCAGAAAGCCTTTGACAAGGCCCCACAGAGTAGATTATTGGGCAAACTTAGAGCACATGGTATTGGGGGTAGGGTACTGACATGGACAGAATATAGGTTGACAGACAGAAAGCAAAGAGTGGGGATAAATGGGTCCCTTTCAGAATGGCAGGCAGTGACTAGTGGGGTACTGCAAGGCTCGGTGCTGGGACCGCAGCTATTTACAATATACATTAATGACTTGGATGAAGGGATTAAAAGTACCATTAGCAAATTTGCAGATGATACAAAGTTGGGTGGTAGTGTGAGCTGTGAGGAAGATGCTATGAGGTTGCAGGGTGACTTGGACAGGTTGTGTGAGTGGGCAGATGCATGGCAGATGCAGTTTAATGTGGATAAGTGTGAGGTTTGGTGGTAAGAATAAGAAGGCAGATTATTATCTGAATGGTGTCGTTAGGAAAAGGAGACGTACAACGTGATCTGGGTGTCCTAGTGCATCAGTCACTGAAAGGAAGCATGCAGGTACAGCAGGCAGTGAAGAAAGCCAATGGAATGTTGGCCTTCATAACAAGAGGAGTTGAGTATAGGAGCAAAGAGGTCCTTCTGCAGTTGTATAGGGCCCTAGTGAGACCGCACCTGGAGTACTGTGTGCAGTTTTGGCCTCCAAATTTGAGGAAGGATATTCTTGCTATTGAGGGCGTGCAGCGTAGGTTTACTAGGTTAATTCCCGGAATGGCGGGACTGTCATATGTTGAAAGACTGGAGCGACTAGGCTTGTATACACTGGAATTTAGGATGAGAGGGGATCTTATCGAAACATATAAGATTATTAAGGGGTTAGACACGTTAGAGGTAGGAAACATGTTCCCAGTGTTGGGGGAGTCCAGAACCAGGGGCCACAGTTTAAGAATAAGGGGTAGACCATTTAGAACAGAGATGAGGAAAAACTTTTTCAGTCAGAGAGTTGTAAATCTGTGGAATTCACTGCCTCAGAAGGCAGTGGAGGCCAATTCTCTGAATGCATTCAAGAGAGAACTAGATTGAGCTCTTAAGGATAGCGGAGTCAGGGGGTATGGGGAGAAGGCAGGAACGGGGTACTGATTGAGAATGACCAGCCATGATCACATTGAATGGTGGTGCTTGCTCGAAGGGCCGATTGGCCTACTCCCGCACCTATTGTCTATTGTCTATTATCTATTGTATTTCTAAATTAAAATTTGCCAGAAGAAATCAGCCAGCAATTAATCTTAAAGTAATTGATCTTTTAAATAGGACTGCTGTGATATGCATTCAGCTGGGCAAGGTTAAGAGAGGACATCAGCTGGAAAGTCATAATGCTAGCATTAAATCAGCAGTGCACTCTGATTGACGATATGACCTGCCCACTCTATAAACTTCTGGGGAATGCTAACTGTGTGCTAGCCTCAAACATTTATCATAAGCATGTGAAAACCTTTGGAAACATATGGAGAGAAAACTGTCTTCCTCATTCATAATCTTAAAGGACTCAATGAAGAAAAGTCATAGATTTGCTCAAAGGAATACAAAATAAATTGGTTTTTGCTTGAACGCTAACAGAAAATTTGCCTCTAAACTGTCTGGCAATTTGACAGATTCAGTCAATGTTAAGGCACAGAACACAAGCAGTTGTCAGATTTATCTTTCAAAACTAAGTCAAATTGTGACGGATAGGCACATTTTTGTTGACCTGCTCTTTCAATGTGTCATGAGATTCCAAATGAAGTGACATTTACAGCAGGATGTGCCCACCCAAATAACGATGCACAAAACTCCAGAGTATATAAATAACATCGTAATGTGAGATGTTCTCACGTCTGTATGTTCCACCTCTAACACCCACTGTTGAGAATTCAGCAATTCTTTGTGCAATACTTCCAAAAACTAGAAGAAGTGATGAATTATTGAACTTGGTTCCTGGTGAGTTAGTGAGACTCATTCATTTCCGCAAACTCCAATTCAGTAAACCAACCTTTTGCTCAGGCCCAGACCTCTTCTGAAGTGTCTCAGAATTTTGCTAACCCTGCCCCGCAGAAGAAGCTGCCACCCAGCTGCAGAATTCACTAGGAGAATGTCGTGCAGGTAACCTCTTTTAAGGGTAGCATGTCGATACTTTCCCTGTGGATGATGCATTGCTCAGAACCTTTATTGAAGACTTCCATAGCGAAAGTAGCCCCCATCCAGCTACCTGGCCATCAGATACTTGTTTCTGCTTTAGGGCCACCACTAATCACTTTTAGCCAGCATTCTCTCTCTGCCTGCTTAGGAAGACTGAAAGCATCCCCTTCTCACTTCTCCTACTTCTCCTACTCCTCCCTTTCAACACTACCATCCTTTCCAAAAACTCTGTATCTAACCACTAACCCACTAACTTTTAGATTAAACCATTCGGTTTGCAAACTTGAAATCTTATCTGACCCTGAACATAGGTCCAAATGCAGTATCGTCTCCATCACAGGATAGAGTGTAGAGCTGTTCCCTCATAGTGCCAGAGACACAGGTTCGATCCTGACCTTGGTTCCTGTCTGTGTGGAGTTTGACCGCATGGGTTTCCTCTGGGTGCTCCGGTTTCCTCCCACATTCCAAAGACATGCGGGTTTTTAGGTTAGTTGGCCTCTGTAAAATTACCCCTAGTGTGTAGGGAGTGGATGAGAATGTGTGATACATAGAACTAGTATGACCGGATGAGATCAAAAGTTGCTGTGGACTCAATGAACTAAAGGGCCTGTTTCCATGCTGTATCTGTAACACTGGAAAATAAAAATTTAAAAAGACTCATCCACAATTGTTATCTCCAAACTTATATAAATCGGTGTCCATTGATCAACAAACTGCCAATGGCAGCACATTTTTCTTCACTGTTATCAGCTATTGGAGCCCAAAGCTTCAAATTTAAAAACTCCTCCTCTTAATTAAATGCTTTGGCCTCCGTCGTCCATAACTTTGCGAGCCTGAACTGCGTGAAAATTCCTTTCTAAAGGCTCCTTTAGAGCATATCTCTGTGATTATCCAACTGAGGAATTGAATTTTCAGCCGCTTCTTCATGAGGTACAAAGAGATTCTCTTTTTGTTGAAATGTGCCGCAGGGAGATGGCTGTTGTTGCTGATGAGAATGATTGTTGAATACAGTCAAATTTGGCTTTAATCATAAAATCCAGATAGTGTGCCATTTTGAAGGATTAATTGACTATCCCTTGACGAGCACCACATTTAATTGGCCCTTTACCGCACAATGTGGATGGAAGAATCGGTGTGAGTCAGCTGAATCTGATGTTTTGAGCAATGATATAAGTACTGTAAATATGCAAGGAATTGAGAATCAAGACAGGTAAGAGGCCACAAACATTATGCCTTTGGCATTGTGCCTAGTGAATTTGTACATTCCAGATAACATTGCTTCCTTATTCCTTTTCTGCCATTTTTAATATATTTAATTTAATGCATTTTCTACCCCTATACACCAGAAATAATTATTTTTCTGATGAAAACCATTCTTCACAAGTTTAGGAGATTTGGAAGAATACCTCAATTGGATGCTAAACAATGAGGGAAATTATCTTGGTAGGATCTTGGAAAAATCCCACTATTTAAAAACATTGAATCCTAAAACATTGTGTTGGATGAGTAAAATTAAATATGGCAAAATATTTTTATTCATAGTTTTGTTAGGTGATCAGCCACATGAAACTAGAAATTCTACAAGGGGCATTGCTAACACCAGTTTGGGGGAGACCCAGCAGTCCAGTATTCTAATACACTTGAACTCTTAAGAGTAGAAAGGCCTAGAGTTGTAGAGATAACCACAGAATGGACTTATTTTGTGATCTCCGTTGCTACAGAGAATGGAGATCCTGGGTTACCAGAAAAATAGGGGTGGATGGGAAGAGATTATCATTAGAAAATATTATTAATGGTGGACAGAGAGGTATGTTGGGATGTGTGATGGTCGAGAAGCTGGGGAGGTGGGGGGGGGGGGGGGGGGTTGGTGTGGTTTGAATGGTGGATGAGGGCAGAGTTGGGTTAAGGGAGGATTATTAACACTTTGAGGTGGTGGGAAGAGAGTCTGGGGGAGGATCTATTAAGGGAAGAATCTGATGCACTGTAAATGGCTGGATTGTAATCATGTATTGTCTTTCTGCTGACTGGATAGCACGCAACAAAAGCTTTTCACTGTACCTTGGTACACGTGACAATAAACTAAACTGAACTGGTGAGTATGGCAGTGAAGCCGAACAGGATAGAGGTCAAGATGATCATGCAGGGTCATGGAAACGATCAGAGAGGTGACAAGACAGCTTTGCAGTGCATGGAGTTGGAGAAAAGACAGGGAATTTCCGAGGACATTGAAATAAAGGAAGAGGGTACCTGGAAGAGTGATCACAAAAGATGACAAGTTAAAGAAGGAACCTACAGGGGGTTGGTCCTATTAACTAATGCTGATGCAAATTTTAGACCTCTGATCAAGACCTGCTTCAGAGTTTAAGGTTTGCACTCGATGTGGTCTGCTAGGTAGAGCTTACCTCAAGTAAAGATTGTTGGCCACAATGTGATACTATATGCTTCCAGCGGCTGTTGTGCAAATGTGCAGACATCTCAGAATGAATATATGGAAATACATTGGCCACACCTCAAGTACGATCAGGTTTTGCTACAATTCTTTTATACTGCATGAAATTACCACATATTGCAGCAGAATCTACTAGCCATTACTCAGAACTTCACACTGTAAGGTATAAACCATTTGGGAAAATTTCTAAGCTAAACTTAAAAAGCCCCCCAAAAATACCTTCTACCTTGCCATAATATTTTGTTCTAAGTTCTGCATCTATGATTTAATTTGCATACAAGACACCTTAGGGAAAAACTCATGGACTTTTGGTTGTGTTTGCATGAAAGGCATCAAACTGACAATTCCCACTTGCAAAAACAATCTTGCATCTGTAGGGATCAAGATGTAGAACAACTTATGTTTTTTTTTTGAAGGCTGTACTAAATTAGATTAAAACTGGGAAAGACTTTAGTATATTTCATTTGTTCATGTTCATCCTGCCAAGGGCACCTTTAAAGTTGTAACATCTTGAAGGGACATAATTTTCAAACTTTCAGAAGAAAACATTTAAGAAATTAATTTGAATAACCTTGGAAATGGGAGCAGGGAACATGATCTCCATTTATTCCACACAGGCTCACTGCAATTCAGGCAATATATTAAGTACAGCAGCCTGCTCTTTTCCACAAATTCTGGCTTCGGTGAGCATTCCCCAAGGTGTTTAATGCTCATGTTAGCATGGAAGTCCATAACATGGTTACCTGAAAGAAGCCTGCACTTCTTAACAAGGGAGCATATTGTGGCGGCAAAAAGTAGTGGCAGTCATTAGAAAACTGAATCTTGGCAAAACAATTGATTGAATGGTAAATATCATCCTTCGATAGCGATCTCACCACAACACTTTGAGTTATCTACAAACTAGTAAAAACTTGTGCCTTTGACTCACCATTATTCAATCAACAAATTATTGACCATTTTTAATTGGACATGTCTGGAATTTGCAACAGAAGCAGAGTTAAGGTGAATACATTTCTGGATCCACAATTAAATGGCATACAATGAGTTAATTTATGGGGCATAAATTTGTGGTACATAAAAAAAGCTATTTGTGGCATTTGAGGGACTCCACTGCTGTAATGATATCATCGACTCAAGAGAGGCATACACTATAGAACCAGGCCCTTGGGCCTAATTTGTCCATGCCAACTTAAATGCCCATCTAAGCTAGTCCCACTTCCCGTGTTTGATCCATATCCCTCCAAATCTTTCCTAACTATGTACTTGTTCAAATATCTTTTAAGTATAATCATTGTATTTGCCTTAACCATTTCCCCTGGCAGCTCGTTCCATATATACACCACCCTTTGTGTGAAAAATTGCCCTTCAGGTTCTTATAAAATGTTTCCCCTCTCACCTTAAACCTATGAACTTTAGTTCTTGTTTCCCCAACATTGCAAAAATAGACTAGAATTCACCCTAGTCATGACCCTCAAGACTTTATACATTTATATAAGATTACCCCTCAGTCTCCTACACTTCAAATAATCAAGAGTAAAGTCCTAGCCAGCCCAACTCAGTCGCTCGAGTCCTGGCAACATCTTCATAAATCTTTTCTGTCTCCTTCCCAGCTATGGCAGGCCGACCAAAGCTAAGTACAATACTCCAAGTGCAGCCTCACCAATGTCTTGTGCAACTGCAAATGCAACATCACAACTTCTTTCCTCTGATTGGTCTAAAGTCACGGTGAGAGAGCTGAATTTTATAAGTATTATTCAACGTGGCATTTTAAGTTTCAGTCCTCCCTGGAAATAAATAAATTACAATTGCATCTTTCGATTACAGTTACACGTGAAACCCCAGATGACTAGCACAGAAACAATGTTAGTGATCAGGAGCAGAACTTGAGGAAGAATTGTTATTAATCAGAATTGGAAGCTGGAGCTGGGTATCAGAAAGGCTGATAGGGCAATGATTTTGACATCCAGCAGTGGTCTTGGTGATAGAAGAATGCAGAAACAAAGAACTGCACATGATGGTTTACAAAAAAGATACAAAATGCTGGAATAACTCAGCATGCCAAGCAGCATCTCTGGAGGACACGGATAGATGACATTTCAGGTTGTGGCCTTTCTTCAGACTGATTGTGGTTGGGAGGAGGGAAGAAAGTTGGAAGAGAGGATGGGTAGGACAAGGCTTGGCAAGTAATAGGTGGATATAGGTGAGAGGGGTTTTGGTGGTGGAGGGGAGAAATAGGCATGAGTCCAGGTGAGGTACAGGGGAGAAAGGGAGGGGGAAGAAGGGGGGGGAGGCTTAGTAGTTACCTAAAATTGGAGAATTTGTTTATCGTGCTGTTTGGTTGTAAGCTACCCAAGATGCCGTTGCTTCAGTTTGTATGTGGCCTCAGTTTGGCAAATGGAGGAGGCCCAGGACAGAAAAGTTGGCAAGCAAAAGGGAAAAGGAGTTAAAATGGTTAGCAATCGGGAGATCCTGTAGGCTTTGGCAGACCGAGTGCAATTGTTTGAAAGGACCATAAAGTGCTGGAGTAACTCAACAGCTTAGAAAGCATCTCTGGAGAACATGGAGAGGTGATGTTTTGGGTTGGGATCCTTCTTCTGACATGACCCGAAACGTCACCTATCCATGTTCGAGAGAGAGGCTGCCTGACCCATTGAGTTACTCCGGGACTGTGTCTTTTTGGGTAGCATCTGAGTGCCATTATAGATGAGGCCCTCACTAGAATCTCCTCTATATCCCGCAGCTCCGCTCATGCTCCCCCTCCCCCTATTTGTAACAAGGACAGAGACCCGTTGTCCTCACCTTCCACCCCATCAGCTGTCGCATACAACATATTATCCTCCACCAATTCCCCCACCTCCAAAGGGATCCCACTACTGGCCACACCTTCCCAGCTCCACCCCTTTCTGCTTTCCGCAGAGACCATTCCCTCCAAAACTCCCTGATCCACTCATCCCTTTCCACCCAAACCATCCCATCCCCAGGTACTTTCCCCTGCAACCGCAAGAGATGCAACACCTGTCCCTTTACCTCCCCCCTCGAATCCATCCAAGAACCCAAACAGTTTTTCCAGGTGAGCCAGAGGTTCACCTGCACCTCCTCCAACCTCATCTACTGTATCCACTGTTCCAGGTGTCTCTAACTTCAGATAGTCCCTGCTTTCCCTCTCTATCCCCTCCCCCTTCCCAGTTATCCCACCAGTCTTCCTGTCTCCTACTACATCCTATCTCTGTCCCGCCCTATCCCCTGACGTCAGTCTGAAGAAAGGTCTCGACCCGAAACGTCACCCATTCCTTCTCCCCAGAGATGCTGCCCGACCCGTTGAGTTACTCCAGTATTTTGTGTCTACCTTCGATTTAAACCAGCATCTGCAGTTTTCTTTCCTACACATTTGAGTGTCCTTGTATCTCCATTTGAAAAGCAATGACAGGAATGACTGATGACATAGAAAGAAACAAATACTGTGGTGGTGAAGGATTGCTGGATATTTATGAAACATTTTCAGCTACAACTACATGAGAGCAGACTTCCTATTTTTAACCTCATAAAATGTGGTTTAAAGGACAATTACATTCTGTTGCACAAGTCAAGAAGCAAAAGAAGGAATTGATCAATATTGCATGCGCCGGTGGCTAGTGGGGGCAAAATTTAATTTTTCTGAATTTCAGCCTGACAAAAACACAGAATATTAAAGAATTTATAGATTGCTCGTGACTTTTCTAAATTCCTACAACTACGACATTACCTTCAGAAACATAAGGAATGGGAGAATATTTGTAAAAACACATCCAAACTAGAGGAACTGTTAATGTCATCTTCAGAGGAAGAGACAAAAAAAGGAGTTATATCGAAAATTTATAAAATAATACAACATGAATCTAATGATAACAATATGGATGTCAAAGAAAAATGGGAGTTGGAAACAAATATTATAATAACAGATGAAAAATGGGAGGAATCATTCAAAGCAGGACATAAATTAACCAACAGTCCAACATGGAGGGAATTTGATTGGAAGGTGAAAATGCGGTATTTTAACACTCCATCTATCTCATCAAAATATAGTAATACATCTGAGCTATGTTGGAGGGACTGAGGAATGGTGGGGGACTTCACACATATATTTTGAGATTGCCCAAAGCTCCTGGTTTTCTGGAAGAGTGTTCAAAAGGAAATTGAACAGGTGTTGGGCATTAACTTTACTTTAAATCCAGCACTCTGTATACCGGGTATACTCCCTGATAATATGACAGATGGACAGTTAATTTATCTACTGAGAATTCTACTTTTGATAGCAAAAAAAAATGATACCAGTTTCCTGGTTGAAGCCACAACCGCCCAGCATAATGCAATGGAGAGACAGGGTAAAAAATGTCTTTATCATGGAGAAATTCACAGCAAAAATACAGTTGAAAACAGACAATAGACAATAGACAATAGGCGCAGGAGGAGGCCATTTGGCCCTTCGAGCCAGCACCGCCATTCAATGTGATCATGGCTGATCATTCTCAATCAGTACCCCGTTCCTGCCTTCTCCCCATACCCCCTGACTCCGCTATCCTTAAGAGCTCTATCTAGCTCTCTCTTGACGAGTTTGTTAAAAGATGGTCACCATTAATACAGGTGATGCCAGAACTCTAGTCACCTTTTTTTTCTTCTTTTTTTTCTTTTTTGCTTTGTTTATTTACTTTTTCGTATTTATTTTTATTTTTATTACACCTGTTGATCGTTTGGTTAATATCACAGTTACAGGAGTCAATTCATAGGTGGTACGAGAGGTAAGGTATATGATGAGTGATATCCTTGTTGAGGTAATATGTGAATTATTATTACCAATGAGGAAGTAGTTATTAACCATGTTCATAACAGACATGAAAAGAAGGAAATATACATGAAAACAGGTGTGACTGAATATGTATCTCGTCCATGTTGTATGTGTGCTGTACTATGTGTGTTGAAGAAATTTAAAAAAAAGTAAGTAATAAAAAAATAAA
The DNA here is from genome assembly GCF_053455715.1 of Rhinoraja longicauda. Taxonomy (NCBI): domain Eukaryota; kingdom Metazoa; phylum Chordata; class Chondrichthyes; order Rajiformes; family Arhynchobatidae; genus Rhinoraja; species Rhinoraja longicauda. The sequence continues at coordinate 58,947,458 of NC_135959.1, forward strand.
GGATTTATATTAAAAGAACTTCAACTGAAACCCTCTAGAAAGGATAACATACTGCCTAGGACAATTAAATTATTGTCACTTTCAGGAAATAAAGCAGATGATGATTGCGTGGGTTTTCTCCGAGATCTTCGGTTTCCTCCCACACTCCAAAGACGTACAGGTATGTAGGTTAATTGGCTGGGTAAATGTAAAAATTGTCCCTAGTGGGTGTAGGATAGTGTTAATGTACGGGGATTGCTGGGCGGCACGGACTTGGTGGGCCGAAAAGGCCTGTTTCCGGCTGTATATATATGATATGATATGATATGATATGATGTAGAATGACTATGGGAATCGCAGTGAATGGAATCATAGGAGAAAATAAACACCAGTGCAGAACTTTCCACTCAAATTCTTTAACAAGGAATAATCACCAACATAATAATCATCAGCAGGTCAGGCAGCATCTCTGGAGAACATGGATAGGTGATGGTTTGCATTGGGACCCGTCTTCAGACTGGAATTAGTATAGTGTCCAGACCTGAAACGTCAATCAGTCTGAAGAAGGGCCCTGACCCAAAAATTCACTTATCCATGTTCTCCAGAGATGCTGCCTGACTTGTGAGTTACTCCAGCACTTTGTATCTTTTTTAGTAAACCAGCATCTGCAGTTCCTTACTTCTACAGATCACAAAATAGCACGTATATTGTGCTGATAACTAATCCCACAAAGGTTGGGCTGAGTAAAAACAGTAAGTCATGTGATGAATTAAAATACTGTTGTTTGGCTAAGCGAATGCATCAGAACTCATCAAAAAGCTGGGTGATATAGGTACATCTAACAATGTGATGTATGAACAAATCCTTCACAACGTTCATTGTCATCTGACTCCAAATCAGTAAAGGAATGCCAAGATATTTCATGACAATTATACCAAATGTTTGACAATCCTGGGAATGTTTTGATTCCGAACGCCATCCAAATCCTACGGTGTTAACATAACATCCAGTGTACTCTCAGGTGGCTATGATATTATTCTGAGTTTCAACACAAGGTCAGCAGCTCCCCATAAGTAGAGATCACATCTGCTGTACTGACATATAATGACATCTATGTTTACCAACACTACTAGTTATGGAAAGGCCACATAACAGCATACTAATGGTGTGGACATAAAGGCAGTCCTCCAAACAGTGAAATGGCCAATTCAAAGCTGCCTATCTGAAATGAAGCAAGATGTTGCTCTATCAAAATGTGAGCAATGAGGGGAATGCAAAGTGGATTGAACATGAATTTGGACAAGTTGATTGAGTGGTCTATTACGTGGTAGATGAATTTAACATGGATAAAACTGAGATTATCTAGTCTGATTCCAGAAACAGGAATGCAGATTATTAACTGAATGAAGATAGATTGGGGAAAGGAAAGATGCAAATGAGAGTTTGTGTACCAAATGCTGAAACAAAATATTCAAGCGTGGTGAGCAGTCTGGAAGAGAAATTGTATGCTAGGCTTCAATGCAAGAAGATTTGAGTACAGGAGCAAGCATTTCTTGATGCATCTGTACAGAGCCTTGGGTTTTTGGAGTCTTGTATGCATTTTTGGTCTCATTATCTGATGAAGGATGTCCTTGCTGAGGAGCGGAGAAAACAAAGATTTATTGCACTGATTCCTGGGATGACAGGACGTTGGATCAGTTGAGTTTATATTCAATGGAATATATCAGGCAAGAGGTACAGAAATTTGAAAAAGCATACCTCTAGATTCAGAGACAATTTCTTCCCAGCTGTTATCAGACAATTGAAAAATTCTAGCACCAACTAAAGAGTAGTCCGGGCCTATCATCTACCTCATTGGAGACCTTTGGACTATCTTTAATCAGACTTTACTGATCGTTATCTTGAACTAAATGTTTAATCTTTTCGCTGACTAGAAAAGCAACAAAAAAGCATAAACGAAACTAAGAAAAATAAGTGAGGATCTCACAAAAACCTTTAACATTTTAATAGGGCTAGATGGATACATGCAGGGAGAATGTTCCTAACAGGTGGCAAGTCCAGACCTAGAGTGACAGTCTGTGCCATTTTGAATAGAAAGCCATTTCATCCAAAGGGTGGTGAACCTGTTTGAATCCTCTACCACAGTGGAAGTCAAGTCAGGCCAAATATTTTCAAGAAGGAAAAAAATGCATTTCTTAATTCTCAAGGGATAAAGGATATGGAAAGAAGGGCAGAACCAGTTGATGAGCTAGATGATCACTAATTGCCACGCTCAATAGTGAAGAAGGACTGAAGAGTTGGATGGTCCTCCTCCAATTTTCTTTGTTTTTCTAAGAACAGAGAGAGATGTGGGCTAAATGCAACCAAATAGGACTAGCCTAGAATGCTAACTTGGTCAGCATGGACAAGGTGTGCCAAAGAGCCTGTTTCTGTGCTGTGTAGCTCTACTACTACTGCTACTACTAGGAGCAGGGTAGGTCATAAGGGTCTTTAATCCCGCTCCACCATTCAATGAGATCATGGCTAATCTGATGTTCACGTGAGCTGCACCTTGCTGCCTTTCCCCCATTAACTTTAATTCCATATTGGAGTCATAGTGTCATAGAGTCATACAGCATGGAAACAGGCCCTTCAGCCCAACTTGCCTATGCTGACCAACATGCCCCATTTACACTACTCCCATCTAAACTGGTCCTATCTGCCTGCGTTTGGGCCATATCACTCTAAACCTATCCTATCCATGTAACTGCCCAAATGTTTTTTTTAAACATTGTGATAACAGCTGCCTCAACTACCTCCTCTGGCAGCTTATTACATAAGACTACCACCTTTTGTGTAATCAAGTTGCCCCTCACATTCCTATTAAAGCTTAAACCTCTCACCTTAAACCTGTGTCCTCTGATTCTTGATACCCCTACTCTGGGTAAAATACACTCATGATTTTATACACCTCCATAAGATCACCCCTCATCCTCCTGCACTCCAAGGAATAAAGTCCTAGCCTGCACATCCTCTTCCTATAGCTCAGGCCCTTGAGTGCTGGCAACATCCTCATAAATCTTCTTTGCACCCTTTTCAGTTTAACAACATCTTTCCTATAACAGGGTGACAAAAACAGAACAGGATAAAGGGAATAACGTTTAGTGCAAGATAAAGTCCAGAAAAGTTTGATTAAATATAGTCCGAGGAACTTCAATGATGTAGATGGTAGCTCAGGACCATTCTCTACTTGGTGTTAGGATGGCTCAGTTGCCTGATAACAGTTGGGAAGAAACTTTTCCCTGAATCTGGAGGTAAACCTTTTTGCACTTTTGTACCTCTTGCCTGATGAGAGGAGAGAAGAGGGGGTGTCTGGGGTGAGACGTCCTTAATTATGCTGGTGGCCTTGCCAAGGCAACATGAAGTGTAGATGGAGTCAATGGAAGGGAGGTTGGTTTGCATGGTGGTCTGGGGTGCGCCCACAATTCTCTGCAATTTCTTGCAGTCTTGGAAACCTAGAAGACAGGCAAATCATATCTCATCTCATCTCATCTCATCTCATCTCATCTCATCTCATCTCATCTCATCTCATCTCATCTCATCTCATCTCATCTCATCTCATCTCATCTCATCTCATCTCATCTCATCTCATCTCATCTCATCTCATCTCATCTCATCTCATCTCATCTCATCTCATCTCATCTCATCTCATCTGAGACAGCCTTACCTCAAGAAGAAAGAAGCTTTCTGCCAGGTATGCTTGGTAACTCAGCAGATGGAGCACTCACAGTAATTGATGTGTTACCACAATCCTGCCAGAAAATGCAGTTACACCAATCCATGCCTGGGTGGCTAACATAGATAATAGATTGAGTAAATTTGCAAGATTAATCCAGAGTTTTATTAATTGGATGAAATGTAATAGTAATTGTGTTTACGTACCCAAAAGTTCATCTTAATGTTTCGTAATGGTGTATGATTCAAGCTAGATTTGATTTGCAATTGGTTTTTAAGAAGCTCTTAAATTTCTTTTGGGTTATTTTGTTGATTATGGTGTAAAATGTCCATTATCAGTGCAGATGCCTGTCTTACATCTATTTCAATCTTCTTGAAATGAATGAAAATTAAAATCAACAGAAATATTTAACAGGCTTCTGATGCAGTTATTGTTTTTGGTACTTTAGTCAAAATTATCCATGGTATTCAAGTAGCCATGGTGTTCGAAGACTTCATCCTATTGAGTATTTTTGGTGCATTGACCCTTGAGAATGTAAGCTGAAAGCAACTTACCATCAGAAATAAGAGTGATGTAACTCATGCAGATGGGCCTATTTAGGGAAATGTCAAAGCAAAAATATCTGTAAGTACTGATGACAGCGGGATATGTTTTTTAAAAGGACCATTTTACTGAAACATTTGCTTGTCATTAACTCCAATCAAATGCATGAACGTTTACTCTGATTTGGCATAAAGAGTTTATCAATCAAGAAAATACATCACATATATATTATCAGAGGGGAGCTGCACATCCAATCCATTTTCAGGATTCTAATTTAGTGCTCTGTTATTTGATGAACCAATCCAATTCTATTTTTAAAATGTTACTTTTACTTATGAAAGCTTTGATTCACAAAGCCACAATAATAAAATCAGATATACAGATAAATAATGAAAAGCAGGAGAAATAATGGCCCTCAACATAATGCATAACAGCATTATGGCAACAGTGGAGTCTTGACAAGGATTAACTTTAGGATAACCATTAGAAGTAATTCACTTTGACGTTCAGTATAGTGGTTAAGATTAAGACACTTAGCTTATAAAAGAGGACTAAATAGCTTGAGAAATAAGATCAGTCTGACAAGAGGAGGCAAGTATTTAGGACAGATACAGGTACAGATACAGATACAGATACAGATGCACATGCAGGAATCATAGAATCAGAGAGTGTTAAGGTGCAGTAACAGGCTCTCTTGTCCACCAAGTCCATCCCCATTAATCACTAATCATACATTAAAACATTTTAAAAGATTCTCCTCACATTCCCATAGAATTGGAGTCATAGAGTTGTATTTCATGGATACGTGTCCTTTGGCTCAACATGTCTATGCCGACCAAAATGTTTGTCTGAGCCATTTCCCTTTGCCGGCATTTGGCCCATATTGCTCCAAACCCTCCCGATCCATGTACCTGTCTAAATTATTTTTAAACTTTAGAATATAGAATATAGTACATAGAAAAGCATAGCACGGGAAGATATCCTTCAGCCCACACTGTCTGTGCCAAACTAAACTAATCTCATCAGATTGCACATGATTCATATCCCTCCATTCTCTGTATATCCATGTGCCTATCTAAAAGCCTCTCAAAAGCCACCATCATATCTGCCTTCACCACTATCCCTGGCATGCATTTCACCACCATCCCTGGCATGCATTTCACCGCCATCCCTGGCATGCATCTCACCACCATCCCTGGCATGCATTTCACCACTATCCATGGCATGCATTTCACCATCCCTGGCATGCATTTCACCACCATCCCTGGCATGCATTTCACCACCATCCCTGGCATGCATTTCACCACCATCCCTGGCATGCATTTCACCACCATCCCTGGCATGCATTTCACCACCATCCCTGGCATGCATTTCACCACCACCCCTGGCATGCATTTCACCACCATCCCTGTTTCACCACCATCCATGGCATGCATTTCAACACCATCCCTGGCATGCATTTCACCACTATCCCTGGCATGCATTTCACCACCATCCCTGGCATGCATTCCACCACTATCCCTGGCATGCATTTCACCACCATCCCTGGCATGCATTTCACCACTATCCCTGGCATGCATTTCATCACCATCCCTGGCATGCATTTCACCACTATCCCTGGCATGCATTTCATCACCATCCCTGGCATGCATTTCACCACTATCCCTGGCATGCATTTCACCACCATCCCTGGCATGCATTTCACCACTATCCCTGGCATGCATTTCATCACCATCCCTGGCATGCATTTCACCACTATCCCTGGCATGTATTTCACCACTATCCCTGGCATGCATTTCAGGCAACCACCACCCTCTGAAAAAATTCCAATGCAGATCTCTTTTACATTTTGCACCTTTCACGTTAAAGCTCTAACCTCTAGTCTTTGATATTTCCTCAATGGTAAAAAGGTTTGGAACCCTATCTATGCCTCTCATACTTTTATAAAACACAGGAACCTAACATGCAAGTAGAGCAAGCGCTGTACGGCTCTATGACTGTAAATGGAACATAGCTTTTAGGACTCCCCTCAACCTCCAGCATTCCAGAGAAAACAATCCAAGTTTTGATCTCTCTATTTAAGGAATGATATGTGTGTATGGTAGGCAGGACAGAGAAGATTTATTGAGTTGATTTCCAAGATGAGGAGGTTAATATATGAAGAGAAACTGAGCAGGCTAGGTTTAAACTCAGTGGCGTTCAGAAATGTGAGTGGTGATCTCGTTGAATCTCGTTGAATCATATAGGATTCTGAAAGAAATAGGGAGGATGGATTGCTTGGTGAGGGGAGGGATGGTTTAGGTAAAAACACTTCATTTAAATAAAATGCATTAATATTGTACACTGGTGGAGAGTTTCAGCTTCAAAGCTCTTTTGAACTTGAGAAGTGGGCAATGAGAGTACACATAAAGGAAAGCATCGAGGGAGACCATAATGGCGAGATACAAATGACCTTGGAATTATTGTTAATGAGATATCGCACCTGAGTTTCTGTAATGTATGAGGCAATTGTGGATGAAGTGAGAATGTTTTGCACTGCAAACACTGAAAGCAGCGACGAACAAAACTATGCCAAAACCTAAACTTAATTGATTCCAAGAAAATATGCCTGTGGTACGGAAATAATCTGTTTCCCTTTGTTGCTTTGCATTATTTACATGATCAATCTCGGAATGCTCGCTCACCACAACAAAAAATCACATTCAAACCTCCACAAATTCAGAATCAATTTGCCATTTAATCTTTAAAGTTCAACTTTTTTTCTTACATGCGATTCATTATTTGTCTGTAGTGCAGGACCGCCCTATACTGATAATAAACTCATGGTAATTAATTTTATGTCCATCAAAGAAAACGCGAAGATATTCTGAAAGGACATAAACATCAAGAGGACAATTAAAGGAAGAATAGGGCCAATTAGAGACACAAAAAAAAGATAAACAGAAACACAAAAAAAGGTAAACAGAGACACAAAAAAAGAAAAACAGTGTGCAGAAGACTTTTTTCAAGGAATGCTGTGCATCATTCTTCACAAGCTGCTGTATAAAGAGGAAAGCAAGATGAGAAAAATATGTAGACAGAAACTTTAAGGAGTTTGAGGGCCATAAGAGTATGCTGCTGCTGTACTCGACAGCAAAAAAAAAAACAGCTGGAAGAACTTAGCATATCAGATAGTGTCTGTGAAGAGTAGAAACAAAGAAATGCAGATGCTGGTTTATAAGAAAGATAGACACAAAGTGCTGGAATAACTCAGTGGGTCAGGCAGCATCTCTGGAGAAAAAGAATAGGTGACCTTTCAGACTGAAGAAGGGTCTCGACCCGAAATAGACAATAGACAATAGGTGCAGGAGTAGGCCAATCGGCCCTTCGAGCCAGCGCCGCCATTCAATGTGATCATGGCTGATCATTCTCAATCAGTACCCCATTCCTGCCTTCTCCCGATATCCCCTGACTCCACTATCCTTAAGAGCTCTATCCAGCTCTCTCTTGAATGCATTCAGAGAATTGGCCTCCACTGCCTTCTGAGGCAGAGAATTTCACAGATTCACAACTCTCTGACTGAAAAAGTTTTTCCTCATCTCAGTTCTAAATGGCCTACCCCTTATTCTTAAACTGTGGCCCCTTGTTCTGGACTCCCCCAACATTGGGAACATGTTTCCTGCCTCTAACATGTCCAACCCCTTAATAATCTTATACATTTCGATAAGATCTCCTCTCATCCTTCTAATGAAATGTCACCTATCCCTTCTTTCCAGAGATGCTGCCGGGCCCGCTGTTACTCTAGTGGCTCTCCTTTGTTTTGAGTTTAGTATCTTTCAAAGGAGATAAGTCAGCAGGCCTGGATGAAATAAATTCAGAAAAGTGCTAGGTGTCCATGTCATGATTTCTGTGAGTTTTGTCCTCCTTAAATGCTGCCTGTCACATTTGCTTCCTTCCTGATAATGGCACACAAAAAAAAAATCAATACAAATTTTACCCAACTTATTAAACATAACACGTTTTGGTGAGCATGGAGTTAGAAAACCATGAAATTGAGAGATTTAATGCATTTTAGTTGTTTGGTAAATAGAGGATTGAGAATGCACTTCAGTCAGGTTGAATGTGTGTCCTATGTCACATGAAAACTCCAAAATATTCCCCTCATGCCTTGGAAAAGTACACGTCCAGGATGTGCTGCTACCTGATCTAGATCCAGGGATCTAGATTTTGATCAAGGAGGGCAAGCAGGCCGAGAAATGTTTAATGGAGATGAATGTAGATAGGTGTAAGGTTTTGCATCTTGGAAAGCAAAATCAGGGAAGGACCTTTACATGAATTGTAGAGTCCAGTGGACTATTGCAGAGTTGAGAGATCTGGGTGTACAGGTACATGAAACTGAAAAGAGTGAAGAGAAGATTTACAAGGATGTTACCAGGTCTCAAGGGCCTGAGCTAAAGGGAGAGGTTGGGCAGCGTAGGAATTCATTACTTGAAGCACAGGAGGCTGAGGGGTGATCTTTCAGAAGTGTATAAAATCTTAAGGACTATAGATATGGTAAATTCAGAGTATTTTACCCAAGGTAGGGGAATCAAGAACCAGATGACATAGGTTTAAGGTGAGGGGGGTGGGAAAGATTTAATAGGATCCTGAGGGGTAACGTTTTCACTCAGAAAGTGGTGGGAATATGGAACAAGCTGCCAGGGGAACTAATTGGGGCAAACACACTAACAACATTTAAAAGACATTTTGATAGGTATATGGATAGGAAAAATGTAGAGGGATATGGGTCAAACACAGGAAAATGGGACCAGCGCAGATGGGGCATCTTGGTAAGCACAGATAAGTTGAGCTGAAGGGTCTGTTTTCATGCTATTATGACTCTCTAAATGACTCTATCAGTCTGAAAAAGGGTCTCGACCCGAAACGTCACCCATTCCTTCTCTCCTGAGATGCTGCCTGACCCGCTGAGTTACTCCAGCATTTTGCGTGTACACCCTATTTACATCTCAATAGATTGGACCAAATTGCAGACTCATAAGAATAGATAGCAGTGTCCAATCTACACACTCGCTAAAGAGGACAACATGCAAATAAGCTCATTCAGTTTGTCTTACTTCAAACCTGTCTCGAATTCACAACCAATTTCTCATTCTCCCTTTTATAAAGTGAAAGAGAAGAGAGAGCATGTATTGATTAGCTGCTTTCATTAACATTTTAAGCATGTGGCTATTTGTAATATAGGAAAATCTGGCCATTATTAATTTGGGCTCCATTAGCCAAAAGATAAATATTGTCAGGATGAAAGAGGAACACTATTAACAAATCCATTTATTACACTCATTGGCTAAGACAAATAGTGTCTCCCAGTTAAACTGCTTATAGATTTTCATGTTTCTTTTAATATGTCAGTGCAGTGGAAAGAATTAAACAGATTTAGCACAAATGCAATGTGATTTCCTCATTAGTAATACTTTTAAAAAATGCTCCAAGCAACCTGGATTTTTGATTCACTGTGAAGATACATATTTTTATATAATTATTTATGTTCTCTTTCTCACTTTATTTGAACTGTTATTTACAGCTTGAACCATGGATTACTTCCTTGTGTTCTCTGGATGATTGTCTTATGCAGTTTTCTCTTATCTCCCTTCTACTTTTAATCTCCATTTCAGATATTCTAGAATGCGTGATTTCTTCCCTGTTGATCCATTTAATGACTTTATCTACATTATTGATCAGTTCTATATTAATTCTTCATAATTCTAATTAGGCTAGAAGTGGAACAGTATTCTAGTTAACAGTGCAATCCTGTGGGTAGAGCTAGATTTACCATCTAAATCAATTCCAAGGGCAAGGAACTCATTTTATTTTATTGATGACATTCAGAAATATACATAAAAGTGAAGTGATTTTTTTTTAAAAAGCATCAATTGCACGTCTTCCAAGGACAAACATTTCCCAAGATACTAAACTAGGAAGCTGCAGACACGTCCTGCATTTATGTCCTCAATAACCATTGTAACCTGATGTACATGTCCTTGTCTCCAATGAGACTAATATCTGAAATGGCAAATGCTGGCAGTGCGTATGAACTCATCCCACGGGCTGAATCTGCCGTGTGTAATGCAACAGAGTTCTAGGTTCATCTTCTGGGGTGAGAAATTCATCTTTGATCACTGGAGCCAAACATGTCACACTCTTGCCAGTTGGATTCACCTCTGCACTAGTGGCTCCATTGAAGTCGGAAACTTGTGTGGAGCTGGAAAGTCCATGTCACAGTGACCCAGTGTTGGATGCACCTAAACCCTGTCCTCCCACCTTATTATTACAGCCAGAGCCAATAATGTTGTTCATTCAATTTGTGCATATTGGACTGCAATTTTGTGAGCCACAAGTTAACACTAACTCAAGCTATGGCTGTAGACGATTGTTTCTTGCACTTATTCCTTGAATATATTTTGAATCCATCTGCATTGAGTAAAACTAGTGAAGACTCACAGAGCCACACGACTAAACTTGAGATACTAGAAATTGCAGATGCTGGACTTTTGAGTTAAAACGTCTGTTGGATGAACTGAGAGAGGTCAGGCAGCATCTGTGAGGGGACTGGACAGCTGAGTTGTCGGGTCAGGACACTTTCAAACTAAGAAGTAGAGGGGGATAGCTTATTTTCTAACAGTTATCTCCCCTCTAACATCAGTCTGAAAGAAGCTCCCAATCCAAAATGATATCTGTCCATTTCCCTCACAAGTACAGCCTGGCTCCCCCCATCACTGAAATGTAATTGTGACCACAACTCAATGTACATTTTCTCCAACTCTAACCTGCAAGACAATGGCTTCTCAAAGAAGCACATTCCAATCTGTGCAGGTGATCATTTCTGACCTCAGTTCCCTCCTAGTTGACCATTAGCTCTATATATTCCTCATGTGTACATTTCTCTTTTAACTCCAGATGATTTCAAATATATCTCATCTCAGTGATCTTTTGGAATGACCTGTTTACATCTGCACAAAAGATCAATCCTTTGTGTACACCATTTTGCTTCCTGAAATCGAAAACCATCTCCTTCATTTTGCTGACATTGACAGAGAGGTTATTATTTTGTCATCATGCTTCTCACTGTTTTATCTCTTTCCTGTGCTTTGCCTTGTCATTGTTTGAGATCCAGCCCATTACCATGGTAACACCACAAACTTGTAAATGGAGATAGAATATGCTCACACAGTTGTGAGTGTACAGGGAGTGTAAGGGGCTGAGGATATAACCTTACAGGGCACTGGTGTAGAGAATTGTTATGGAGGATATTTTGCCACTTTTCCTTACTAACTGCAATCTATGGGTTGGGTTGTCAAGGATTCTTACAGATACAACGTGGAAACAGGCCCTTCGGCCCACTGAGTCCATGCCGACCAGTGATCCCCATGCATGAGCATTACCTTATACACTAGGGACAATTTACAACTTTACCAAAGCCAATTAACCTACAAACCTGTACGTCTTTGGAGTGTGGGAGGAATCTGGAGCACCTGGAGAAAACCCACGCGGTTACGGGGAGAACGTACAAACTCCGTACAGACAGCTCCCATAGTCAGGATCTAGCCTGGGTTTCTGGTGCTGGAAAGTAGCAACTCTACCACTGCGCCACCCTGCTGCCCCTGTTGCAGAAACACAATGAACTGTCAATGCTGGAATCTTGCATAGAACACAAAGTGCTGGAATAACCCAATGGGTCAGGCATCATCACTGGGGGTCATGGATAGGTGATGTTTCGATGTGCAAACTGTGGTGGAAGTGATTTCAAATTTGTAAATATAAGGTTGGGATATCTGCTGGATTCTATGGTGTTGTTGGGGAAAGTAGACATCCTTATTTTATTAGGCAGCTGTACATACATCACAGCATGTCCAGCGATGCAGGAAGTCATAAAGTCAATCATGTAACATTGTGACATTCAACGCCAATACATCAAAGCATGGCTGCTAAGAATCTAAGATAGATTCTAAGATATAATCTCGACCCGAAACATCACCCATTCCTTCCCTCCAGAGATGCTGCCTATCCCGCTGAGATCATCCAGCATTTTATGTCCATCTTAGATTTAAACCAGCTTCTTCAGTTCTTTCCTACACATTTTGGCTGCTAAGGATCTGATGGATTGATGTCTGCATTCAATTTCACAAATGTCATTCCTTGGCATCTTTAGTCCATGTAACAGCCTCTAACAATCACAATCCCTACCTAACCAAACAGCCACCATGAAACATCACTTCCATATTTCACAACTTTAAAGCACCGCGGTCAACAATGAGAACAAGGAAGGGAATATATGCTGAGAATTGTTGTAAAATTTCCGGATCCTCCTCAACACAGTCCTTCAACGGAGAAAAAGTCATCAAAATCAGTACAAGGACAGAGCTGGTCATTAAACCTCTTTTGGAAGCAGACATGAAAGTGAGAGATTGGTAATTGGCAGAGTACCAGTCTGGCCATGTCTGTGAGCATTGCAAAGAATGTATAGATTCTGTTCGGGCTGATGATCAAAGCATCCTTTCATAGGTTGCTCCCAATGAAGCACTGTGTAGAACAGGGCCAATATATTTCGATATATTGAATATGACTTTCCTGAGATGAGGGGATTATAATTATGTTTTGTGTCACTGTAACCTATGTCCCAATCATAAAATTACATGAATGAGATCAAGTATATTTGTCACTTACTTCAGCACTCGTCTTGATATAGTATTCATCTTTCCACACCAGAAATGACATTTTGCTTGGCTATACTACTTGCTTGTATTCAGAAAATTACATCCTGGTAAAGGTCAATTTTGTGGACTCTTTTTGTTGAATCGCTCCAGCTTCAATTTTCCAAAATCAGAGAGTTACAACATAGTTTTCCATCATGCCAAATATTCTTCCTGGTAAGCCAAGCCAATCATGCCATTTATAGAATCTTGGTGCCTAATTTCGATCAGTGATCCTTACCTCCCAAAAATCAGCTTCCCCAAACTTACCAAGGCCAGCTGAATAGAACATAGAACATAGCCTCTTGGTGAATACAGAGGTGTAGTCAACGACTTTGTTGAGTGGTGTGGGCTGAATCACCTGCAGCTCAACACCGACAAGACTAAGGAGCGAGTGGTGGACTTTAGGAGGAGACGAACACCCCTATCCCCTGTCTCCATCAGTGGTGTGGATGTGCAGTTTACCAGGGAGTACAAATACCTTGGAGTGTACCTGGGCAGTAAACTGGACTAGCCCAGGAACACTGAGGCCGTGAACAACAAGGGGCAGAACCGGCTGTACCTTTTGAGAAGGCTCAAAAGGAAAGTATTTATCATTGACCTAAGGAAGTAGCAGCGGGAGGAATGAACATAACTCTGCCCTCATCAACGAAGCTGCTGTAGAGATGGTTGCCAGCTACAGGTTTCATAGCATCCATATTATGAGCGGCCTAACCAGGTCTTTTCATACTGATGCAATGATCAAGAAAGCATGTCAACGTGTTTACTTTCTTAAGCATCTGAGTACATTTGGCTTGTCTACGAGAATTGCACTGCAATCGTTGCACTATTCTGCTGTTTTGCATTTGGTATTGTATTTATTGATGTATCTCATTACTGTATACTCTATGAGCTTCATGCAAACAAGGAATTTCATTTAACTTTGGTGTAAATGACAATTAATTTCATCTAAAAAAAGGCTAAAAAAGTGTCTATCACCACTTCCTGTACATTGACGAGAGCAAGCGTAGATTTGGCGACCGTTTCACCAAACACGCGCTCGGTCTGCCACGGCCTCAACTTTTTCAGTCAGAGAGTTGTGAATCTGTGGAATTCTCTGCCTCAGAAGGCAGTGGAGGCCAATTCTCTGAATGCATTCAAGAGAGAGCTGGATAGAGCTCTTAAGGATAGCGGAGTCAGGGGGTATGGGGAGAAGGCAGGAACGGGGTACTGATTGAGAATGATCAGCCATGATCACATTGAATGGCGGTGCTGGCTCGAAGGGCCGAATGGCCTCCTCCTGCACCTATTGTCTATTGGCCTACTGGATCACCCGGTTGCTAACTATTCATTTCCAAACTGACATTCCTCCATTGCCAGATTGAGGCCACACTCAAACTAGAGGAACAATGCCTCATATTCTACTCCAACTGTCGAGGGAGCGTTGCATTATTGGAGGAAGTGGCTAACATCACCTTCTCCAGGGCAATTAGGAACGGGTCTTAGATGCTGGCAATGCATGGTCCCTATGATAAATGAAAAAGGTTCAGCAAAACCATTGAAATCAGTGGGAAGACATATCCGCTGGAACAATGGAGTCAAACCTTCCTACGTGATTTAATTCAGTTAGTTTACATGTGAGTGTTTTCTTTTTAATTACGTGCACATATGCTTCTCTGTATTTCTTAATGAGAAAATTAACTTTTAATTTTATTTTTCAATAGTTCCTTGGTGATTTTGAGCATTTGTGAATGCCATTTACAGACATTCAACTTCAATGAAAATGCTGACAGTCAATAAGCAAGTTCAGAGCCTCAGCGGGCCATGTGCTGGGACAAGCAGGAGAACCAGCCTCCAGATGAATCTCTGCAGTAAAGTGTTTGTTTCATTAATTAAGACAAGTGCTTAATGCAGGCACATTTTTTATAATGTGCCCCAGATCCGATCATTCCCAATATTTTGGAATAAGTGAATTTGACTTTGTGCATTAAGTAGAGAACATAATAGATGTACAATCTCAAGTAGCAAACCATGAGCACCAATTAAGCACAATCTGCCACACAGACATCACCTGGAGTATTGCAATTCATTATCGTCAGTACATTTTGATTAACCAGTTGGACTCATGCCAGTTAACAAGGACTTTGTTTCTGAATATACTTTAAACATGATGCTCTGTAGACTGCATCATTTTAGTTTGGTTTTCCCCTTTCCCTGCTGCCATTTTATTCTTTCTCCTTAATTATCACCATTTTCAATACCTTACTTTCCTCTTTGTTCCCTTCCAGTTATAAAAGTGTGGATTTGTAATGAGATGTAAATTGAAGAGCGGCTTTGTAAATTGAACGATCCCCATCAAGTGATCATTTTATAAAAACAAACTAAAACAGTAAAACTTACAAATAGGAGAATTCTAAGGTTTATTGAAGATTGCAGTGTGTTTTCCTGGAGTATTACAAATTGGTTAATTCCTTCCAGGCTCTTTCTCTGGTAGACATTTCAAATACTAGAGGGCATAACGTTAAGAAGGGGAGGGAGAAGTTTAAGGGACATTTACGAGGCAAGTTTTTACACAGAGACCGTAAGACAGGAACAGAATGAGGCCATGTGGCCCATGGAAGCTACTCGGCCATTTATTCATGGTTTTTCCCTCTCAACCCAATTCTCCTGCCTTCTCCCTGTAACCTTTGACAGCCTTACTAATCTATCAACCTCTGCTTTAAAAATACCCAATGATTTGGCCTCCACAGCCATCTGTGGCAATGAATTCCACAGATTCACCACCCTCTGGTTAAAGAAATTCCTCCTCATCTCCATTCTGAAGGTACATCCTTTTATTCTGAGGCTGTGCCCTCTGGCTTTCCTATTACTGGAACCATCTTTTCCACATCCACCCTATCTAGGACTTTCATTATCTGGTCGGTTTCAATGAGATCCCCCCCTCATTCTTCCTTCAGAGGGAGGTTGGTGCCTGGATCACACTGCCATGAGAAGTGGTGGAAGTAAATACAATAGCAAACTATAAGGGACATTCAGCTAGGCATGAACAGGCATTCAATGCAGGAATATAGACCACGTGCAGACAGACTTACAGTTTAAATTGAGATTATTATCTATATACTAAAACTCTCATTAGTTTGTTTGTTCCTGAACTACAGCCAAAACGGTACATGATAGCATGACAATTTTAGGCCCACCTTACTCACCATTGTCCCTTTGGTGCTAATGGAAGAAATTTCATTGAAATCGGTGTTATATTTTTAAAGTTATTCACATTTTAAAGTTTAAATCTATCTCCCAGGGAGGGAGAGGGGAGGGGGGGGGGGGGGGTAGGAGAGGGTGCTGCACCAATGCAGGAGAGGTTTGGGTCCACTTGGTCTAGTGGTCTATAAAGGAGGCACAGATAAGGGGCATGGTCACGTTGTTTTCCCGAAGTTAGACACCATAGGTTTAAGTTTAGTTTAGTTTAGTTTATTGTCACATGTACCGCGGTTTTGTTGCATGCTATCCAGTCAGTGGAAAGATTGTACATGATTCTTCCTTGATTTTGCTGGTGGCCTGGCTTAAGCAGCATGAAGAGTAGATGGAGTCAATGGAAGGGAGGTTTGTTTGTGTCATGGTCTGGGCTGCATCCACAATTCTCTGCATTTTCCTGCGGACTTGGATAAAACTGTTCCCAAACCATGCTGTGGTGCAACCCAATAAAATGCTTTCTACAGTGCATCTGTGGAGGAGGTGAGAAGGGAAAGAATTAAAAGGAGCCTGAGGGTCAACTTTTTCACTCAGAAGGTGGTGCGTATATGGAACAATCTACCAAAAGAAGTGGTTGGTACAGGTACCATTACAACATTTAACAGCCATTTATACAGGTACCTGGGTAGAAAAGGTCTAGAGAGATATGGGCCACATGCAGGCAAATGAGACCAACTCAGAAGGACAACTTGATCAGCATAAACAAGTTGGGCAGGAGGACATGACTATTATTTTCACTGGTGTTTGGTAGCCAAGTAGTTATGCGATTGGATCTTTGACCAGAAATGAAAGGTCAAGTCAGAAATAGTCAGAAAATCATAGGGTTGGACTTCTACCAGAGCAAGTATGAAATTTAAATAAACCTGGAATAAAATTTAGTTTCAATGAGAACGCAATGAGCTCATAAATTTTGGATCCTGATCTGTTATTTTGCAGCCTTCCAGTATTTTATTGGTGTCCAATGGAGTTCCAGCAATTACCCTCCATTGGAGGAAAATTGAAATCTTACACAACTGTTCTCCTCATGCTGCAGCGTGGTGCGAAGGCAGATGAAGGTATTGACTGAACGATGCAAAAGCCACATGTTTGGCACCGCAGTTCTCAGAAAATTGTTAATGTTCATTGTACGAGCCTGGAAGTAGTTCAAGAAATAAAAATTAAACGCGTGATTATCTTGATGGCCTCTCAGAGTACTGGCTTGGTGTGCAAGGCAGTCTACAGGAGGAACACAGCTCTGTAAATGCCCCCATGCGGTCCCTTAAGTTCTGGAACAAATAATATAATAACAAAGTACCGAGTTAGATGTGGCCCTTGTGGCTAAAGGGATCAGGGGGTATGGAGAGAAGGCAGGTACGGGATACTGAGTTGGATGATCAGCCATGATCATATTGAATGGCGGTGCAGGCTCAAAGGGCCGAATGGCCTACTCCTGCACCTATTTTCTATGTTTCTATGTTTCTATGATAGACTGGAGAAAAGTTCAAAATATAACAAATCTGCATCTGGAACTCTTCTAATGGTGACAATGGCGTGAAAACTGGCCAAAATTATTTAAGGAATGTCATTTATGGTCAGTGAACTGGTAATGGCAAATATTTAAGAAATACCATGGATGATTACTATTACAAACAGTCAGGGCAGCTTAACAAAGGAAACTGAGCATAAATTAGATCCAAGAGGAAAACATAACAATTGGGCAAATAAAAACAGAACTGGGAAAAGATTAGAATGCAGCAATGGAAGATCAGAGGTTTAATGGAGAGGGGGATGGTGTAGAGTATGAGATTGGGTTGCAGGGGCAATAAAAACTGATTGGAACAATTTCTATGGATAAATTAATTGAAAATGATTCGTAAAGACACAAACGACATCTCAGGAATGTTTGAGACCAGGATAATCTAGTGAATGGGAGGAACTGAAGGAGATCAGCATTATTGGGGGAATGTTGCCAGTTAAATTGATGGCATTAAAGGCCAATAAATCCCCAGGGCCCAATAGTACTAGAAATGTTACTAGTAATTACGGCCGCATTTGGTGGTTATTTTCAGCATTCCTTAGATTCCTTAGATCCAAGAGGTTCCTGTGGATTGGAGGATAGATTATGCAAAGCCACTTAAAAAAACCCATGAAGTGAGAAAACAGGGCATTACAGATTGTTTAGCTTGATATCAGATGAGGAAAGAATCCATTGTAAAAGCTGCAATAGCAGAGCATTAGGAAAACAATGAGAGGACTGGTCGACATCAGCATGGATTCACAAGAAGGGGATTATACATGACAAAGTTATTGGAGAGTTTTGAGGATGTAACTAGTAGAATAGAGAGGGACGAACCAATGTATGAGGTGTATTTCATCTGTCAGAAGGCTTTTGACAAGGTCCTTCATAAGAAATTAGTGTACAAAATTAAAGCAGATGGGATTGGGGAAAATTTATTGTCATGGATATTATCATGGATGTAGTGACAAGTAGGGTACTTCAGGGTTCAGTGCTATTCATGATATGTATTAATGATTTAGATGAGGTAATTAAATGTAATACAGGTCCACCCCTGATTTTCCAGCTACTGATGGAAAGACAATTTAAAAACCAATGAGCTGCCAGTGGTAGTGGTGGGGATTTACATAATTACATTTATAAGCCACTTGGAGAGATCACTGGATGGAAAAGATAGACGCAAAATGCTGTACGTGTAGGAAGGAACTGCAGATGCTAGTTTAAATCAAAGATAGACACAAAATGCTGGAGTAACTCAGCAGGACAGGCAGCATCTCTGGAGAGAAGGAAAGGGTGATGTTTCTGGTCGAGACTTCTTCGGACATTTTGTGTCTATCTTCGGTTTAAACCAGTATCTGAAGTTCCTTCCTACACTCTCCAGAGATGGTGCGGTCCCGCTGAGTTACTCCAGCATGTTGTGCGTACCTTCGATTTAAACTAGCATCTGCAGTTCCTTCCTACACATACATATGAAATATAGGTTTGTATCTTTGCAGTAGATAATATAATTATTCATCCTGCAATGAAACAGTCTCGAAAGATGGAAAGGTTTGGAGAGTTATTGGCCAGGTGCAAGCAAATGGAACTAGCTCAGTTAGGGAGCTTGCTAGTTATGAACGAGTTAGGCCAAAGGGCCTGTTTACGTGTTGTAAAGCCCAATGTTTCTGACTCAAAGAAGATGGTTCACTAACAACTTTTCAAGAGCAGTCAGAAATGTACAACACATGCTGGCCTTACCAGTACTACCGACTAATTCATTTTAACTAATATAAGCAACCTTGTTTAGAAACACATGAGAAATCCAAACTATCTTGTGCTAGAAGACTCTGTACAGAGTCTGTACGTTCTCCCTGTGACTGTATGGGTTTTCTCCAGGTGTTCCGATTTCCTCCCACATTTCAAAAATATGCAGGTTTGTAGGTTGATTAGCTTCTGTAAATTGTCCCTAGGATGTAGGATAGAACTAGTGCACAGGTGATTGTTGGTCGGCATGGACTCGATTCGCCGAAGGGCTTGGTTCTTGACTGTATCTCTAAACTAAACACCAAATTGAAGCCAGATACTTCTGTAAATTAAATTCCATTGTCATTCCTTGGCCCACTTGCTCAACTGATCAAGAATTTGCTGTAATCTTGATAACTATCTTCAAAGTCCATGACACCACTTATTTTTGTCAGAAGATTGTCCAACCTGCTGCAGTGTCGATATACATCTTTGTTGAGGTGATAGGGAAGTTTATGCTGTTATTATTGACTCAAGCAATACTTAGAGCATTTTTTTTGTTGCAGTGTTTCACTGGCTATGATTTGCTGCTGCAATACAATTTCCTCTACAATACAATTTCAATATTAGAGTTAGTTCAGTCATTAAAAGTCTCCTGTTGCCAACGGCCATAAGCTTTGTGCTGCTTCATAGACTTCACGTATTCTGCCAAATATTTCAAATTCTTTAACTGCAGATTTAATCAAATGTAGTTAATGTAGGATGAAAACAATAAATCTGAAAGAGATTTGCATGTTAATATGCAAACATGATGTTAACATTGTACTTTATTGTGCATTGCAACTTACTCCCCAGAGAACTTTGAAAATCTGAAATGAAACTTAATACAGGCATTTTTACCATAGATTCACAAATTTACTCCTCCCTAATGTACAGTTGGCATTTGTGCTATCACTAAATCATGGAGTAAATTAAACTCTTAAGACATCACACAGTTTGTTTTGAATATGTACTGTGATTGTAAACCACGTTTAGAGACTGTTTCATTGTTGGAAGAATAATTTTACTATCTACTGCAAAGATACAAACCAATATTTCACATCCAGAACAACTGGTGGTGCTTGGAATTCTAATCTTTGGATCGCTGATCAAGGCTCACCACACAAATACATTTAAAAATCATTATTTAAACAAGTTCTGGCAACTGTTTTATTTCAAATGAAAATGGAATTAAGGTATTAAAAGACCCTTGGCTTGATCAATTTGTACATATATGCATGAGACTGCAATATCATCAAGTATGGAGACTATGAGCAAAAGTTTAGCTTAGTTTAGAGATAGACATTAGACAATATACAGTAGGTGCAGGAGGAGGCCATTCGGCCCTTCGAGCCAGCTGTGATCATGGCTGATCATCCACAATCAGTACCCCGTTCATGCCTTCTCCCCATGTCCCTTGACTCCGCTATCTTTAAGAACTCTATCTAACTCTCTCTTGAAGGCATCCAGAGAATCGATCTCCACTGTCTTCTGAGGCAGAGATTCCACAGATTCACAACTCTCTGGGTGAAAAAGTTTTTCCTCATCTCCGTTCTAGATGGCCTACCCTTTATTCTTAAACTGTGGCCCCTGGTTCTGGACTCCCCCAACATTGGGAACATGTTTCCTGCCTCTAACGTGTCCAATCCCTTAATAATCCCATATGTTTCAATAAGATCCCCTCTCATCCTTTTAAATTCTAGTGTATACAAGCCCAGTCGCTCCATTCTTTCAACATATAACAATCCCGCCATCCCGGGAATTAACCTCGTGAACCTACGCTGCACTCCCTCAATAGCAAGAATGTCCTTCCTCAAATTTGGAGACCAAAACTGCACACGATTCTCCGGGTGTGCTCTCACCAGGGCCCTGTACAACTACAGAAGGACCTCTTTGCTCATATACTCAACTCCTCTTGTTATGAAGGCTAACATGCCATTAGCTTTCTTCCAAAATCCAAATTCACTGCCTGCTGTACCTGCATGCTTAGTGACTGATGTCACTAAGTCAGTGACTTTCAGTGACTGATATACAAGGACACCCAGATCTCGTTGTACTTCCCCTTTTCCTAACTTGACACCATTCAGATAATAATCTGCCTTCCTGTTCTTGCCACCAAAATGGATAATCTCACATTTATCCATATTAAACTGCATCTGCCATGCATCTGCCCACTCACCCAACCTGTCCAAGTCACCCTGCATCCTCATAGCATCTTCCTCACAGTTCACACTGCTACCCAGCTTTGTGTCATCTGCAGATTTGCTAATGTTACTTTTAATCCTTTCATCTAAATCATGAATGTACTGTATATTGTAAATAGCTGCAATCCCAGCACCGAGCCTTGCAGTACCCCACTAGTCACTGCCTGTCATTCTGAAAGGGACCCCTTAATCCCTACTCTTTGTTTCCTGTCTGCCAACTAATTTTCTATCCATGTCAATACCCCAATACCATGTGCTCTAATTTTGCCCACTAATCTCCTATGTGAGACCTTATCAAAAGCTTTCTGAAAGTCCAGTTGCACTACATCCACTGGTTCTCCCTTGTCCATTTTCCTAGTTATATCCTCAAAAAATTCCAGAAGATTAGTCAAGCATGATTTCCCCTTTGTAAATCCATGCTGACTCAGACCGATCCTGTTACTGCTATCCAGAGATACAGTGTGGAAACAGGCCCTTCGGCCCACTGAGTCCGTGCCGATCAGCAATCCCCATAGTATCCTACACACACTACAGACAATTTACATTTATACCAAGCCAATTAGCCTACAAACCTATACGACTTTGGTGTGTAGGAGGACGGGGAAAACCCACGCGAACAAACTCTGTACAGACAAGCACCCGTAGTCAGGATCAAACTCTTGTCTCAGGCGCTGTAAGGCCTCTACCACTCTACCACTACCACTGTGCCACCTCTACCACTACTCTACCACTGTGCCACCGTGCTGCCATCATATGAGCCTTTATGTGACAAAGTGAGCTCAAAGACATATTTCTTTCCCCGATCTTGAATGTGTATCCATTGCAAAGTTTTAAAATGAATAACATCTGAAAGTTTACAGAAATTGGCAGTGTGCTACTTCTAGTTTGGTGCCATGGACGGGAATTTGCTACTAATTTTGATGCGCTTGTGTGAATCTTGTCAGCCACCATTTTGGGAAAGTCATTGGTTCAAGAGACACTCACATTCGTAATGTGAATGCTATTCAACACCAGAACTTCTTGAATGAGGCACATCATGGCGGCTGATACAAGGTGTGAAGCAGTAATTGACATTTGAAGATTTGAAGGCGTGTGAGATAATTGAACCTCTTGCAGCTCTGCATTAAGGTCCACAGGGCTTAACTACTGCCATCCACCTCAGTTACATCTCCCACTGCCGTTTCAGCATGTCTCTAAAGAACCTCTTGACACTCTAGATAAAGGAGATCTCTCCTCATTAAAATGAAAGAATAAGCAGCATTTATGAAAGTGAATATTTTCAGCAATTTCAAGATCTCCAGCATCTGTAATTTTGTGATTTTCACTTGAGTTCTTTCTTCACCTGCTTCTACTCTGCTAAAGCCTCCAGTACAACATCCACAAATAAGAGAGCCGGTTATATCTCATGTTGTGTGAAGTCTTCAGCATAGTAGTAACCATCTTTGAAATATCTTCCATCAAGTGCTGCAGCCACACTGCTTCTACCGTTTTAGAGGTCTGCTCTGGCCAAGCATACTTGGACGTGATAATCGTTCAAGAAATTGCCTCCTCCTGGACTGGCCCTGGGCAGTAAGCAGCATGAATTGTGGACCCAATTGTGGTCCTTGGGTATATTTTTCTGACTAATGTTGGCTGGATACTGGAATTACAATAATTAGCAGGTGGCGGCAACTTGAAAAATCTGCCAGCATCAGACTGAACTGATGTGGTAATGTGGCCATTGCATCTGTTTTTGGGGGCTATCTAATTTAGCTCCATAATTATTTGCTAGTCCCTCTTACATTGTAGGGCAAATCTACCCAAGATGAGCTTGTGAAACTGATTAACAGCAAGCTAATGGATTTGATACATACAAAATGCTGGAGAAACTCATCGGGTTTGAACGCATCTCTGGAGAAAATGGACAAGTTACGTATTGGGTTGGGACGCTTCTTCAAACTGATTGTAACAGAGAGAGTGGGGAAAATAACTGGAAGTGTAAACAAACAGGACAATTCAAAGCCGGCCCTGACTGTCTGATAGGCTGACTTGTCCTGTTTTTTTTCATTTCCAGTTTTTTACCCCACTCTCCCCCACTACAATCAGTCTGAAGAAAAAGCAAATCGTGGACATAGAAACATAGAAACAGAAAATAGGTGCAGGATTAGGCCATTCGGACCTTCGAGCCTGCACCACCATTCAATATGATCATGGCTGATCATCCAACTCAGTATCCCGTACCTGCCTTCTCTCCATACTCCCGATCCCTTTAGCCACAAGGGCCACATCTAACTCCCTCTTAAATATAGCCAATGAACTGGCCTCAACTACCTTCTGTGGCAGAGAATTCCACAGACTCACCACTCTCTGTGTGAAGAGATGTTTTCTCATCTCGGTCCTAAAAGACTTCCCACTTATCCTTAAGCTGTGACCCCTGGTTCTGGACTTCCCCAACATCGGGAACAATCTTCCTGCATCTAGCCTCTCCAACCCCTTAAGAATTTTATATGTTTCAATAAGATCCCCCCTCAGTCTTCTAAATTCCAGCGAGTATAAGCCTAGTCTTGTAAGATTTGAGAAGTTTTCCCTCATTCTGAAAGCAACACCAAACCAAAGAGCTGCAGTTTGGACATTTTAAACGGGAGACTGGGGCTGATAGCGGAGAAAGGCTGCGGTCAGTTTACCAGGGGATGTCACAATCCGTGGGTCCTAAGATGGCCGCAGGACCTCGTGACCAGCCACAAAAAGCAAAAACCTTACAGCCCAGTCTCTAGGTTTCTGCAAAGCCACGGCCAGAACAATGGATGGATATTGGCCATGCAGAAACCTGCGAAACCAGGTCGAAGTCCAGACACTGGGGCACTGACATCAGCATACTCACAATGCCCCAAGCCGACCTACACAGTTAATCTCGTTAAGGGGGCACAATAGCCCATAGAAAACTACCTGGTAGGTGATGGGAAACCAGTTAAACCCATCACCTCGCAACGAAATACCAATTAACACCGTCTGGCCATCCCCGGTACCCCCGGACATAAGCGCAGATCAGAGAGAAAACTCATACATATCTTTTAAACAAAGAGATCCCAAGATCTGGCGGGAGATAGGACGGGCCAGAATTAGTATAACTGGCCACGACTTTTGGGTTTTAAACTCATGCAAGGCAGAAGTCAAACGGATGCAGGAGGAAGAAAAGACAGGCAAGAAGAACGGATGCAAGAGAGAGGAACAGGCACGCAATTCGAGAAGAAATACTGCAAAACGAACAGCCAGTAACCCCAGTAATAGCCCCATGGTGAGCATGTACCCCGATCTTGCATATCCTGGACATAGTTTAGTGTAGAGGGGAGGGTGGTTTGAATAAACGTGGGTGTGTAAAGGAATATGTGTTGGTCAATTTTGCGATGTGTCGTACGTTCCCCATCTTACAGTCGTGTATATGTCTTGTAGAACTGTGCGTTTTAGGATTCATAGTCAAAAGTATTCATGTGATTCGGTATGTGTCTTATAGATATGTCTTATAGAACTGTATAAGTATTCATGGACAATAGTCCCAAGCGCTCAATAAAAGCCTTTTCCATTTAAACCCTGGTCTTCAAATCTGGTCTGGTTGAATTTTCTGCACTATAAACGCTCCTGCATCTAAGTCCAGTGTCTAGAACCGTAGGGGGTGAGTGGGTCGAACCACTCACGGGGAACCAGTGTGCGCAGCCTGGTCAAGGGATCAGAGCAAGGCACGGGGACCTTAGGTCGGGCGAAAGCTCGGCGCAGAAACCCTTTACAGATAATGGCGACTAAAACTAGGGATGTAATGGATGAGCGCATTGCGGACTATGTTTTTAGCAAGGTGAATATCACCAAACAATGGATGTGTGGTTTGTTAGAGGACAAGCGCCCACTGGATGCAGCGATCCGGTGGACGGCCAGTAAAGCCCACAAGAAATCTGTAGAAAAGGCGGTCTGGTTGACCTGCTATAAAAAGCAGGTCCAGCTTTTGGACAGCGTGGTTGTGGCACAGGCAGCCCAGATCAGGGACCTTCAGGAGGAGGTAGAGGAGAAGGCTGCGGGTGGGCACCAGTTGATTGAGGCTCAGGACTCTTTAAACAAGGAGCGCCGGGTCGTGACCAACCGCCACAAGGCCAGGGTAGAGCTGATGGAGTGCCAGATCACTGAGGCCATGCGCAGTAAGGGCAAGCTCAGGGAGCAGTGCGCTTCCCTGAGCCGCCAGCTGGAGACCCAGGAAGAGAACCTCAAGGGGGTTAGGGCAGCCTACAAAATGGTTTTGGAGGACAGGTCGGAAGGGGCCGACCACGGGGCCTGCCTGCAGGAGATAGAGGGTCTGCGGAGTGCTTTAAATAAAGTAAAAGGGCTGGTCTATCTAATGAACCCCCCAGCGAGCCAGTCGCTGGCGGTTGCGAAGGTCCCGGTTCCGGTCCCCAGAAAGACCGTGGTGGCTTCGGCCCCCAGACTCCACAATTCCCCTAGCTACGAGACATCCTGGGAAAGGGGTAGTGTAGGGGAGAGAGAGAGGGGGGAGCTCCCGGTCGAGGACTCGGCACCGGCACCCATGTGCCCGGTCCTGGAAACCAGACGGGGACCCACCGCGCCGAATGGGGACGCCGGACCCATTCAAAGCGAGATCGTGGTGCCCCACAGCTCCCAGCAGTTAAGAGCCATAATTGGGCATGTAGCAAAATTGTCCGAATCAGGGGACCCTTCGCTGCATTTTAGGGAGGTTGAGCAAACCACCGCAATCAACGGTTGCGACGAGGGAGAACGGGCAAAAATGTTGCTGTTCTCCCTGGACAGCTCGATCCTCCAATGCCTCTCAGATGAGAGTAAAAGAGGGACCAGGACCTACGATTTCCTACGGGACGAGGTCCTGGAAGTTTTGGGGATGGGCGATGAGGGTCCATTTGCCCGATTGGGGAGGACCCTCCAGATGGAGGGAGAACCCCCAAGGGTTTTTGCGGCGCGACTGTGGACAGTGTATCAGAGCAGCTGCCCGCACGTCCCCGCGCGGGATGACCTGGTCGGGAATGGGAGGGCCCAGTGGCTCCGATGTTTGGTATCAAACAGCCTGGCAGCCGTCAGGGAACAGGCGAAAGCCTGGTTTGATCCCACAAATAGCACGGAGGAGGTGGTTTTGGACCGTCTCACGGTAGGGTATAGAAAGTCTATCCAGTCTTTCTCCATATGAAAGTCCTGCCATCCCAGGGATCAATCTGGTGAACCTTCTCTGTACTCCCTCTAAGGCTAGAATGTCTTTCCTCAGATGAGGAGACCAAAACTGTACACAATACTCCAGGTGCGGTCTCACCAAGGCCCTGTACAACTGCAGCAGAACCTCCCTGCTCGACTGACCTCATTCTAGTATTCCGTGTGGATCAGAAAGGGCAGTATTGCCAGCCTCCTGGGCCTTACTGGAGAGCCTTTGGTTTGCTTCAGCTCCAATCACACTTACGGTGACCTGTCCACTACATCATCGCTGCCTCTCCACAGCCACCTCTCTTCAACTAGTTCAGCACATTTACTTCTCAACCTGCTGAAAGCAGCCTGCAGCCTTCCATCTGTAGTAACTGCCAGGCAATGTCTTCATCAGATTTTCAGATCAGCTGGACCTTTACAACTCAGGGTTGCTCACCCCATCAACATTGAAATGTAATAAAAAAGAACTGCAGATGTTGGTTTGAACAAGGGTCCCAACCGGAAACATCACCTATCCATTTTCTCCAGAGATGCTGCCTGACCCCCTGAGTTGCTCTATCATTTTATGTCGACCTTACGTCAACATTAAATCTTCTTGCCTCAATTGATAGATCTCTGGGGGAATATGAAGACCAGTGGGAAATTCAATCCAAATGTTTTAATGATAATTGGAAACAGCCCAGGATTGTTCCGTTGAGGATGGAGTAATGTTTGTGTTTTCGAAGTCGCTATAAATTGACTATATCACTGAACGCATCACACATAATTGTTCCCTAAAGTAGTGTTCATTGTATGTTCATCCTCTCCCACGGACAAAATACTAAGAAGATCAACATTTACCAAGTGAGCAATTGATTTTGGTATCAATACAAATTATTCTTGTCAATCTGCACATGATTCTTAAAGTTTATCGATGTAATTTACATATTATCTGAGTAAGGTGAAAAATAATTATTAGGAGCAAATTTTGAACCATCAACTCAGTCTTAGACTCATTCAGCACGAGAACAGGCACTTAGGCCCCTGTCTTCTGTACTAGTCCAATTTGCCTATCTTTGGCCCATATCATATCATCATATCATATCATATACATACAGCCGGAAACAGGCCTTTTCGGCCCTCCAAGTCCGTGCCGCCCAGTGATCCCCGTACATTAACACTATCCTACACCCACTTGCGACAATTTTTACATTTACCCAGCCAATTAACCTACATACCTGTACGTCTTTGGAGTGTGGGAGGAAACCGAAGATCTCGGAGTAAACACACGCAGGTCACGGGGAGAACGTACAAACTCCTTACAGTGCAGCACCCGTAGTCAGGATCGAACCTGAGGCTCCGGCGCTGCATTCGCTGTAAAGCAGCAACTCTACCGCTGCGCTACCATGCTTTAAACCTTTCTTATTCATGTACCTAACCAAATAAATTTTAAATGTTGCTATTGCACATGCCTTGACCACTTCCTCAGGCAGTTTGTTCAACTAACGTACCACCTGTTTTGTGAAAGCATTTCCTCACAGGTTCCTATTAAACCTTTCCTCTCTCATCTTAAACCAATGCCTCTAGTTCTTCATTCCCCAACTCTGGGGAAAAGGCTGTTTGCATTCACTCTACAGGTATCTATTCCCCTCATGATCATATACACCTCCATAAGATCATCCCTCAGCCTCCTGCGCTCCAAGGAATAAAGTTCCAGCGTGCTAAACCTCTCCCTACAGCTCAGTCCCTGGCAACATCCTCATAAATCGTTTTTGCATTCTTTCCAGCTTAATGGCATCTTTCCTTGTCCATATCTTGTACAACTGGAACACAATGTCTCAGCTTAATGCCCTTACTGATGAGCTCACTGCAGCGAAAACTATAAAATTCTGTTGAATAAACTCAGGTGAAGAAAAGCTATTGTAATTTCTATTTATTTTCCTCATTAAACATTCTGATTTTTTAAAGCATATATTCTGCCCAAAATCCATTAAAATAATAATTAAACTGCCACCGCAGATAGTTCACGTTAATTCTGAATAATTCTATCTTTTTGCACTAAATGGAGGCAAGACAACTTACCCGACAACAGGTAAGCATCTAACCAATTGTAGACCGAGTTAAATATAAAAACGTGACAGGTGAAATGTTTGTTGCAGTGACAGTTTTGGCTTTATTGGACCTGCTCAGTTTTGACCTTCCATTTGGATTAGGTGAAGTTATACTAATCAGTTTGGACAGTTTCATCCATCAGCAACAGTAGATGAACAGATTGTAAGGTACAGAGTTTTCTCCTCCCTGCTTTATGTTCTGACACAAAATTCTGTTTTTCTTAAAGGGCGTCTTGGGGCGGCACGGTAGTGCAGCAGTAGAGTTGCTGATTTGCAGCACTTGCAGCGCCAGAGACCTGGGTTCGATCCCGACTACAGGTGCAGTCTGTAAGGAGTTTATACGTTCTCCCTGTGACCGCGTGGGTTTTCTCCGAGATCTTCGGTTTCCTCCAACATTCCAAAAACGTACGGGTTTGTAGGTTAATTGACCTGGTATACATGTAAAAATTGTCCCTAATGTGTGTATAGGATAGTGTTAGTGTGCGGAGATCGCTGGTCAATGTGGACTCGGTAGGCCGAAGGGCCTGTTACCGCGCTGTATCTCTAAACTAAACTAAACCTAAAGAACTTTCATTGCTTTCTTTATAATTCAAAGGGGCATTGAACAAATTTTTATTGACTATTTTGGTGAATCTTTGGTGATGTACATTTTATCTGAATCAAGTGCTATGATAAGCTTCTGTAGTATTTTTTTTTAAATTGTGTAATATTAGCTTTATGTATCCCCTTTGACTGGCTTTTGCATCCTCAGTTATGTATTCAGATGCTCAAAGTGTAATAGAGATGCTGGAGAGGATACAAAGATTTTCACCAAGGGTCCAATATTTTCCTCCCTTTCTGATTGCAAATTGCCCAAGCATATTCCTATACCCCGCAGTGATCTCATTATCCTCCATGTCTGTAGGGGCTTGTAGAGAGCTGATAGGGTTAGTTTATTAAAAAAAAGACCGTTAACTGCTTGGGAACAAATTTGCTGAACACGATGGCAAAGAACAGCTTGTGAACTCGATGTTCAACTGACCGGAGCCTGGACAGAACTGTGAACAATGGTCTCTTCATGGTGTGAGATGCTTGATACATTCTAATCACTCCAAATACATAAGGAAGCCTATTTTTCAGCAGTGTGTCTGTGTGAAAGTTGTTAGTTCAATGTCCTGTGTCTTTTGTCTCCAGTCATGTTCAATCTTCAGTGCTTTAGTTCTAATTCCATAGTTTCTTTGTTTTGTTGGTTATGATATGTTCAGTTTTTAGTTAAAGTCTGCAAATATTGTAATGCTTTGCTCTGATGCAGTACAATCATCGTGCTTGAATAAAAGTTTTAAAATGCTACTTCTGGACTCGACAAATCATTGAGAATTCAGTGATCCTATAAGTTCCTTCTCCTTTGGTTTTAGTCAACTTGGTTTGACACTGGTGCTGCCAAGTGTGAATTCTGGGATAAAATGAATGCTGTGCTAACTTTGGTCAAGTATATACATGTTCAGCAGCAGGGGGAACTTTCCTAGATCTCCTTATCAGGATTTGTAATTGGATTATCAGCAAGTTGTAGGCTGGTTGAAAACTTCTACAAAACTTTGCGTCAATTAATCAGAAATTTGTTAAATTCTGGATAAATGTTAGATATTAAAGTCTACAGGAATGGTGTACCAGGTATTGAAGAAATTTGCATTCAAAGTTTCCTCCCTCACTATGCCTAAGCAGGTGATGTTTGTGGATAGGGAGAAATTCTCTCTGCAAATCTCAGCTTGCAACATGTCTACTTCATAGAGCCACCCTCACTGAAAAAGCACAATGTTGTAGCCAGAAATGTGACCTCAAAGCAAGGCAAAGACCACATTGTCAGTCGCTGTTAAGGTGCATTGGCTGGAGATGGTTATGGCATCTTAAAGTTTGTCTTTCACTGTTCTATAAGGGGAATCACAAGTGCTCTTTATAGCAATAGAACTGAATGTGTTTCTTTCCCTACTGACAGACAAAGGCAGATGGACTATACGAAAATAACTGCAGATGCTGGTACAAATTGAAGGTATTTATTCACAAAATGCTGGAGTAACTCAGCAGGTCAGGCAGCATCTCGGGACAGAAGGAATGGGTGACGTTTCGGGTCGAGACCCTTCTTCAGACTGATGTCAGGGGGGCGGGACAAAGGAAGGATATAGGTGGAGACAGGAAGATAGAGGGAGATCTGGGAAGGGGGAGGGGAAGAGAGGGACAGAGGAACTATCTAAATAAGTTCCTCTGTCCCTCTCTTCCCCTCCCCTTCCCAGACCTCCCTCTATCTTCCTGTCTCCACCTATATCCTTCCTTTGTCCTGCCCCCCTGACATCAGTCTGAAGAAGGGTCTCGACCCGAAACGTCGCCCATTCCTTCTCTCCCGAGATGCTGCCTGACCTGCTGAGTTACTCCAGCATTTTGTGAATAAGGCAGATGGACTTATCATGTAGCACAAACTCCGATTCCCCTCTCACCAGAAATTCCCAACTTAGATTCCTTCTGTTGCTAATATCCCAGAATTGAAAATATGAAAAATCATCAAAACAAAATGAAATCACACCAAATTTATAAATGAAAGTGTTGCACAAACATCACTAATTTCCCTTGAGTACTCGTGTCTAACTTCCATGCATCTATGCTTGCCTGGGTTCCACTCCAGCAGCTGTATGACAAGTGCTCAGGTGCTGCTGAAAATCCACTGCCTTCTTCCAGCAGAGGAGGTTGCCCTGGAGAATACCCTCAAGTGGCTCTGGGCTGATGTCTTGGCTTCAGACTGCTTCTTCTCAACATGACTGGCAGCAGCCTGGACCGGCTAGAAGACTAGAGACAATATGGAGGCAGGTGAAATTGTAAATGCTGTAGATCTACAAGAAGATAGTTACTGGTTCCCCTATGCTGTCACCCACCTGCTGATATCCCAGTGAGTTGTGAGAGACAGATGGCTAAACTGCTCTACATTCTCCCATGACCATATAAACGAAGGAATAAACAACAATAATAGTTGCGTGGCAGAAAGCTGAGCTCAGAAAATACTGGTGGAATCATGCGGGTGACACCATCAGAGAACAAATAGGAGATTCACTGCTGGGTGTCTGATGTTGGGTGGCCTCAGTTAATGCTGAATTGACTGACCATACCGGACTGTTTAATGGAGAAAAAAGGAACTGCAGATATGGTTTATACCAAAGATAGACACAAGGTGCTGGAGTAACTCAGCAGGTCAGGTGAAAAAGGGTCCCGATCTAAAATGACACCCATCTGTTTTGTCCAGAGATGCTGCCTGACCCGCTGAGTTACTCCAGTACTTTGTGTCTATCTTCAGCACTGCTTAATGGTCGGGTCTACATATCTGCTAATGGAGTTGCCCATCTCTTCTGTGCTGAAGAACATGGACTTTGCACAGAGCAGTGCATAGTTGCTGGTAACCTCCACCACTTGCCTTAATATTGCCTGCAGTTTTGGCCAGCCATATATCACATAAAGTACTTTGGTGTGCAAAGTATCCCCCCAATCGACCATATCATAACTTGGCGACTATAATGACTTCAGTCTCATCACTTTTTACAGTTAACATGTATAAGAATATACTTGGGCAATTTGCAATCAGAAAGGAAGAGAGGAAAATATTGGACCCTTGGTGAAAATCTTTGTCTCCTCTCCAGCCTCTCGATTACACTTTGAGCATAATGAATACATAACCGAGGGTGCAAAAGGTGTTGCTTAGCCAGTCATAGAGGATACATAAAGCTAATGTTATACAATGCTAAATTTAGAGCCTTACACTAAATTGCGTCCATACCTATGTCTTCTCATTATATCAAGAAGTGACATCCATTAATAATTTGTGTAAGAAGGAACTGCAGATGCTGGTTTAAACCGAAGATAGACACTACAAGCTGGAGAAACTCAGCAGGACAGGCAGCATCTCTGGAGAGATGGAATGGGTGACGTTTCGGGTCGAGACCCTTCTTCAGTCTGGTGAAGAAGGGTCTTGACCCGAAACATCACCCATTCCTTCTCTCCAGAGATGCTGCCTGTCCCACTGAGTTACTCCAGCTTTTTGTGTCTATCTTCCATTAATAATTTAGTATACAAGCTGCGAGATAATTCTGATAACAACTCTTTTCTATTAAACATATCTATTAAATATTCATGCACCCTATATTATTCTTGTTTTTTTTCATAATCACGGATGAAATTAAAGCATTAATCCAGTAGAAAGTTAGTGAAAGGAGGATTTTAGTGTAAAATCTAAAAGAACAATGGTCATTATAAAAAACAAAACATAGTTTCTGTACAATGTCAGAAATTAATTTCTCTGAGTATCACTGTTCAGAGATTTCTCTTCTCTTTCTACCTTTGTAAGATGTTGGCTTACAAGCTATGCCATATTGATTGCATTCATGATAATCTTTTCCCATTTCCCTTTAAGATGGTATTATTTTAAGTAAACAAACAATGAGTCAAAATGCACATACCTTTTGCTGGTAGTTAAGAAAAGAACTGCAAGATGTTCCTTGTGGATCAGTGCCTTCTCAACTTCTGAACTTGTGATGCATCCAGCACATCTGACTTACTGCTTTAAATGTAGGACCCAGTGCCGAGTCCAAAGATGGTGCACAAATGTCTAGAGTGGAGGGGGAGGATGCATATCACGACTGGCATCCTAACCCAACTAACCCAACCCAACCTATCCCAACCCAACCTAACCAACGCAACCCAACGTAATCCAGCTCAACCTAACCCAACCCAACCAAACCTAACCCAACACTGAAGGTCTCAACCCTAAAACGTTACTCATTCCTTCTCTCCAGAGATGCTGCCTGTCCCGCTGTTACTTCAGCTTTTTGTGTCTATCTACAACTTAATACAACCTATTCTAACCCAACCTAACCCAACCCAACCTAACACAACCTAAAACAATCCAACCAAACCTACCCCAACCCAACTTAACCTAAGCCAACCCAACTGAACATAACCGAACTTAACCCAACCTAACCTAACACAAACAAAGTTAATCTTTTACAGTGTATATAGTAAAGTATCATTTATTTGAACACAATTGCCTTGATGGAAAAGATAAATGAGTGGATAAGGGTATTTATTTTCTTATTTGTTATTAAATTTGTTTTTGAATAATTGGTCTATTGTGTTTCTTATTTTTTGTTCTTTAATTATCTAAATCTATATTAACTGTTTTTAACTACAATCGAAGATGTTTAGAAACAGTTGAAAAGGACTTTTAGATGCAATCTGTCAAAAGACTGCCAGGATAGTCTGAGGATGGAGAGTCCAGTTCCATCACTTGAGTGGAGATCAACTACAGCTGAACAAGCAGCATTTGTCTTATTCCCAGTTCTGACAAAAGCTCTTTGACCTGAAACCTTAACTCTTTTCCTCTTCCTGCAGATGCAGCCGGATGTGCTGAGGATTTCCAGCCTTTTCTCTTTATCTTTTCCAGTATTTGCAGACCACGTATTATTCACTATAAGAAGATAACTGCAGATGCTGGTACAAATCGATTTATTCACAAAATGCTGGAGTAACTCAGTAGGTCAGGCAGCATCTCGGGAGAGAAGGAATGGGTGACGTTTCGGGTCGAGACCCTTCTTCAGACTGATTTTCACTGACTGCTTCACTTTGTTGCAAAATGTTGCTAAATTCAGACAGGGGGGCTTCAGGAGACAAAAAGCAAACTGTAAACCAAACAAACATAATCAGATCTGATATAGTAAAGCATCCACATCTAAATTCGGTATGTACGTGGGTGCAATAATGAAATGGTGACACAAAATATATTCCGACCAAATTTCTATCATCTATTTTAATGACACATCATCCTGGTTACTTTAAATTATTCATTGAAATCTTTGCATTTACCTCAGTAACTGTTGGGACATTCAGAATTCCCATGTAAAAAAATAAGGAAGTGTGCTTTTAACATCAATGGAACAAGAAATTTGATCATAACATATAAAACGCTAAAATTACAACTTTACATTTAAGTCATTATCTTAAATCTATTTTTTTCTTAACTGGCTAAACCACTATTGGACTAGCTCAGGATAATGTGATTTTTAAGTCAAACTCCTTGAATATTTCATGGCTATGCTCGTATTAAATCCTTGCCATTGACATTGCTTTAAACATTAATCATATGTTCGTCTGCAGGTACTACATGTCCACACAAGTGTCAGAAAGCAATATATCAAACCTGAGTCAATGTCATAACTCTAAACACAATTTTTCTAATGGAATAGAATTTGTGCATGAAAGTTCCAAAGAATAAACATGAAGGTCAATGTCCAAATGAATCCAAATGCATTGGAAAAGGTTTTCACTAGTTGCACTGATTTTTAAAAAATAAGTTGTTTTGGCTTTTTATAGTTTCTGAATTGTTAGAGTAACTTATATTTCTGTATGCTTCTTTACCAATGGGATGACTTCTTCAAGCCCTTGTGTGAAAAAGGAGAATAAATTACACCATGCAAGGGAAATGGAGGGAAGAAAATATTGTGGTGGTTTGGATGTGCAGTTACAGCTGAGGAAACGGTTTTGGGGAAGATTTTGAATATATAACTGGAGGCCAAGAAAGAAGGGGGTAGGGGGGGGGGGGGGTTCTTTTCAAATGGGCACCTAATAAATGGAAGGATCAGGGTGAAGGGTAAAGGGTAAAGGGTAAATGGAACTGGAGTAGAAGGTATAGACAAACTGATAGATTTTCAAAAAAATAAGCAGAACATGATCCTTGAGGGATTTCAATGGACCAGAATCTCAAATGTTGATTTATTAGATTTAAGCATAAGGTAAATCACAGATGGAATAATGTTGCTGGAACATGATACAATAGACAATAGACAATAGACAATAGGTGCAGGAGTAGGCCAATCGGCCCTTCGAGCCAGCACTGCCATTCAATGTGATCATGGCTGATCATCCACAATCAGTACCCCGTTCCTGCCCTCTCCCCATACCCCCTGACTCCATTATCATTAAGAGCTCTATCTAACTCTCTCTTGAAAGCATCCAGATAATTGGCCTCCACTGCCATCTGAGGCAGAGAATTCCACAGATTTACAACTCTCTGACTGAAAAAGTTCTTCCTCATCTCCGTTCTAAATGACCTACCCCTTATTCTTAAACTGTTGCCCCTGGTTCTGGACTCCCCCAACATTGGGAACATGTTTCCTGCCTCTAGCGTGTCCAATCCCTTAATAATCTTATATGTTTCAATAAGATCCCCTCTCATCCTTCTAAATTCCAGTGTATACAAGCCCAGTCGCTCCAGTCTTTCAACATACGACAATCCCGCTATTCCGGGAATTAACCTATGGTAACTGTGAACATCGTGAAGGTCATATTTGGAGTACTGTGTACAGTTCTGCTCGCCCTGCAGTAGGAAGGATGCCACTAAACTAGAAAAACTGCAAAAATAATTCTAAGGATGTTACCAGAACTGGAGGGTTTGAGTTATAAGGAAGGGCTAGATCGGCTAGATCTTTAATCCCTGGAAGATAGGCATCTGAGGGGTGACATAGAGGTATATAAAACCATAAGGAGTAGAGTTGAAGTGAATAGTCATAGGTGACTTTAAGGAGCATAAAAGCAGGAAAGGAGATTTAGGGTGGAAATTTGAAACTTGGACATTGGCATGTTTAGTCTTAGCCAACGATGGTGGAGCGATTAATTTTAGTGAATGAGCAAGAAACCAGAATTAAAACATGATACGCTTGGAAACCAAGAAGTGGGGAGGATGGGACAAGGACTTTACAATTTCAAAAGTGGAAGGCACAATAGGTACGACATAGTCCAAGTTAAGACAAGGCAGTAGAGTGGGACAGTAGAGATGAGTCGTGTGTATGTCACAATAGCAAAGGTTTGATGTAACAAAGGCACAAACATGAGAGAAGCATCAGGTGAAGTCATGGAGGTG
Organism: Rhinoraja longicauda; assembly: GCF_053455715.1. Classification (NCBI taxonomy): domain Eukaryota; kingdom Metazoa; phylum Chordata; class Chondrichthyes; order Rajiformes; family Arhynchobatidae; genus Rhinoraja; species Rhinoraja longicauda. The sequence continues at coordinate 58,984,316 of NC_135959.1, forward strand.
CAAATAGGCAGACGTGATGATGATTTGAAACTTAGAGTCATATAAGATATCAAAACTGTGAACAGTCACATTCAGTTTCAGGGAGTTGTCTGAAAGAAGGATGCAATGCCAAAGTAGTGCAGATGCTTAAAATCTGAAAATCAAATAGAAATACTCAGCAGGTTGAGCATCATCTGTGGAGAGAAAAAGAGTTCACATTTCTGGTCAAAGGCCTTTGATTGGCACTGGGGAATATTACAGATAAAGAGGTTTTCAGATGCAGGGAAAGTAGAACATTTCTTCAGATAGCATGGATTAGGCTGCATATTAATTTAACATCTGTTTTTTGATAAGCAATGATATCTAGAGATATGAGAAAAGACAGGTAAATCAATTAGCCAGAATTTGATTTGCACAAGCAGAGATAGAGCCTTCTCGGTCCAATGGTCCTATTGTCCTTTGACCATATTGCATCGAGGATCAGGCTTTTGGTGACTTTTGCAGAGGCATTGGAAGAGTGAACAACACTGAGAAGACTTTTTCAAGCTTTAGATACAAAACCACTTGTGGGGAACTTCAGCATACCGAGGTTGTTAATTCACTGACTTAGTGTAAGATGAGTGATGAATAGAGATTTGATCTTGAGGTTCATAAGACAATGGAGCAGAATTACACATAAATGCTGATAATCACCAAATGGACTCTACAGTACTGCTCTGCATGATATGTTGACCATTCGTAGCCTATGGATTAAAAGAAGAAATGGGAGTGGGAGTGTAAAGTGAGATGTCTTTAACAGGTAATTTTTAAAAAAACGTGTTAGTTTGGAAATTATTATAAAACAACATGCAAAAGGTAATAAGGATAGTTGAGGCTTGGGTGGTTCAATGTTAACATTGACATACTATTGGCAATGATGCCTATGTTGGCACTGATGCCTATGTTGGCACTGATGCCTATGTTGGCAATGATGCCTATGTTGCAACAGGTATAAACAAAAGTGCCTTGTGCTATAGAAGACTGTAAAGGAGAGACATTGGAAGAGAATTGAGAAATTGAAAAGCTACGGAGATTTGAAGAATTGAATATGAGATCAGATGAGATCAGATTGCAGGAAAAATGTTTCCAATGTTGGGGGAGTCCAGAACCAGGGGTCACAGTTTAAGAATAAGGGGTAGGCCATTTAGGGCTCAGATGAGGAAAAACTTTTTCACCCAGAGAATTGTAAATATGTAGAATTCTCTGCCACAGAAGGCAGTAGAGACAATTCACTGAATGTATTCAAGAGAGAGTAAAGGGCCTGTCTCACTTAGGTGATTTTTTAGGCGACTGCCGGCGACTGTCAAAGTTGTAGCAGATCGCCAAAATTTTCTTTTACCCGACGACAATGACCACGACAATGCCGAGTCAGGTCGAGATTACGCCATCTTTGGAAACGTTGCGAAATTCCCATGCTGTCAATGCCTCTCTGGCGTCCTAATTTTCGCTGAAATCACTGACAAGCCAGTAAGTACGAGAGTTTTGAAATATAACAGCTTGCCCGGGTTACTTGAAAACCAAGCTTCACGGTAACGGCATAAACTGGATTGACTTCCAGTTTACTAATAGCAGTATTAAGAAATTTAATTTTAAAAGTGTTTAAATGGATTTTTGTAATGAGTGTGGGCATTCTTTGAAAATGTACGGGAGATGTATATCTGGTTTCTGGGTTGCATATCTGGGTTGGGAGCATTCTTTAAATGTAATCGCTGATGGCCATAAACAGTGCGAAAATTCCCACGCTTACATGACCGTCAAACTGTAGCCTCCAATCTACCTGTCAAATGTCCTGACGGTAAATAAATTGGTTAAACACAAGTATTTTATGGTATCTTCAAATGACTTTACTTAATTTAATATTACGTGCTTCTAAATGCATCTAAGACAACCTAGCAAACCTGGGGACAGCATGCGACAGCATCTGCAATAAGCAACGATACCTGGCGACAAGCAAGCCGGGCTGACACGCTGAGATCCACTACGATTCTTGGAAGACTCCTCACGATCATGCCCGCGGCACCCCGGCGAACTGTCGGCGACAGCCTAGTCACTGGTAGTCGCCTTAAAATCACCTAAAGAACAGGCCCTTTAGATTTAGCTCTTAGGGCTAACAGAATCAAGGGATATGGGGAGAAAGCAGGCACGGGGTACTGATTTTGGATGATCAGCCATGATCATATTGAATGGCGCTGCTGGCTCGTAGGGCCAAATGGCCTACTCCTATTTACTCTGTTTCTATGTCACGAGTGACCCTGTTAAGTTTACCTTAAGTGTTATGGACAAAATAGAAGCTACGTTTAACAGATCTGATCATAAAGTTACGGGAGTAATGGAATGAAATTGTAAGGATTTAAAAAGTTTAGAAAGAAAGGGAAATTTGATTTCAATTGAGGATGATTGCTGAGGGAAGTTTGTATGTTGATTTCAAAAAATTAGAGATTGTCAAGAATCGGATGCTGTGTCATGGAGACGAGGAAGTGAACTTCCTGATCAGAAGTTGGCTCAGATTCAATGGACATTTCACATGGTAGGATTGTTAGTTAAATAATTTACAGTTCTCTGGACTGAATGGATAATGGGGCACACGCTGTAAAAATTGAGTGAAGGCTTGTTTGGGCAGGGAGCAGGGAGAATCACTGGGAGCTGAAAAGATTCAGACAAAGTATTGGAGGAATATCTTTGATGTGTATATTATTGCGTGAGCCAATTTTTTTTGTTCATCGTTGCCAGAATGTTAAGCAATAAGCACTTGACCAGAAATTATATATGTTTGCAAATTCATATCATTGGTCTTTTCTTGGTACAATAGGCCTTTCCTTCTGTACTTACAATATAATGACAATTGCAGCCTCCTCTGTCAGGCCTAAGAGTTAAAAGATCGATTGAATCATTTGGCAATGCAAAATATCTTTCCACGATCCATCAAGGTTTTACTTACAAAGTATCAGAAGGAGGCCATTTGCTCCCTGTTAGCTCCCAGTAGATCAATGCTGCCAGTCCTCCCCCACCTTCCCCCCCACCGATCTTATTTCCTTTTTCCTTTTCCAATCTGTTCCCTTTCACATGACTATCAGCTCCCCTTTGACTCATTCGTCACTTACTTGCCTCAATGGAACATTTATAATGGCCAATTAACCTTCCATTATGCTTTTGGGATGTGGATGGAAACCAGAGCATCTGACAGAACCCATTGGGCCAGAGACCGCAGACAAGGTCTGGATTGAACCCGTAGAGATGGAGGCCAACAGCATTAACTGTTATGCCATGCTGAGGGATAGGCGAAGACCTCAGCACATGTATACCAAGAATACTACTAGATAGGCACAGCTTGTGGGGTAACAATACTCCGAGCAAGCTGCATCAAAGCAGCCAGCATATCCACCCGTTTTTGAAAAAATTATATCTAACTTTAAGAGTAAAGTTGCAATTTCTCAGAAAGAACACCTTTAATGCACTTCTGAAAGACTAATATGGCAATAACCAAGATAGATAACAAAACAGAAAGCCATTTGGTGCTTTGTAATCATGATTGACAGGCAACGATGCAGCAATCATGCTTATTTTGTTATGAACAATCAGTTCTAAGACAAAGGAGAAAGATTATGGGTCACCTAGTGTTACTAATTTAATATATCATCACCGAGCTAATAAATAATAAATGTTGCAGTTCACAGTAAGTCCTATCTTCTTGGTGATGCATTTTAAACCTTTTGAATTTTAGCTAGACAGTAGACAGATTACATTTGGTGTGTTCCATTCTAACAATCCCTTATTAAAATTTGAAAGCAATGATAAGATTGACTTCTGCCTTCAGACATTTTGTTCCAGGAAGAAGATACACTTAAATAATTTCCCTGATGTTTTGCCACGAAGTCAATTAAATCTGCACGGATCTATGTTGAAAGCATAATTAAATAACTATTTTAAAAAACCTTTTGGCAATGTTTAATTGTTTTATAATTATTAGCATCCCATGTGAAGATGCTCCTGTTATTTAATCCAATTGTAAAAATTATAATTGGCCCTATTAATTACTGGAATTGCTGCAAGGAGTCAAGTTACTCACTGTCAGAATCATTAAATGGAGCTGATACTACCACTATGTTTTGTACATTATGGATAGAGAGATGATTTACACTTGTTGACTGCCTATTTCCAACTTGAAATTGGTGAAAACCCAATCTGTCAGCACCCTCCATAAGTTGCCGAAATGACAACTAGAATCCAGCACTATTTGTGGGAAATCTTTTGCAGTTTCTTGATACAATTGGGTGGAAGATATTCAGATCAATCTCCACTAATCTTCACTGGGTGTTGAGCAATTAATCTCATAGGGACCATTAGAACCTTAGCTAGAGCAATGTTTATCAGCCATTATGATCCATCACTTTGAAACTCCTTGTGTGGTGGATATAAAACAAATGCAACTACAGTGCATGTTAAGTTAAACATGGACCACTATGTTTGTGTGATAAACTGGCAACAGAAGAGAGATCACAGTACAAATGCAAGGAGATCAGAAATTTAAATACAGCAGCGTTAATCTGTATCAATGACTTCCATAGGAAGTACGTATAGATTACAGAGGACTGCCTTGACAAAAGCAGCAAATTGAAATGGCCCAACTATTAATCTCATCAGGCCATACAAAATCAAAATCTCACTTTACAGATCCATTAATGTTCCACATGTGACACCAAAAGTACCCCAGAGATGTATTGTGACTGAGGAAAAAACTTTGGAAACCTTTGTCGAAGGCTGCTGCAGAAAGGTTGAAATGGGAACAGGCCATTCAGCCCTTTGAGATGGTTCCATTCTTCAATAACATTTTGCTGTTCTGCATAAAACTGCCATTCTCCACTGTTGTTCGTGCCAATGGGAAGCAGGATGCTGTCATCCCAGATGTGGAGTTATTAATTGAACAAACATCTATTTCTTCTAGAGATAGTGGGTAACTTTCTCACGTCTTCTGTGTAAAAAAGTATTTTCTATCGTCCCTCCTGAATGGTCTGCTCAATGATTTTGATGTTATGTTCGCAAGATCATGTGTCATTTAGTCCTGATATGAATACATCCCCAATATTCCTTCTCTGTGCTTTCTGCTGCCTGTTCATTCTCCTAACAAGTTCAGTAATAAGTTTTTCATTCCATGGGCAAAAATTGTAGAAAGTAGTCTCTTACATAAAAGATTCTTGAAAGTCTTTCAGTACTCTACATAATCTATACACATAGATAGTCCACCATCTAGTTATTTACTCAATGAAAGCATTTGGGTTTGTTATCCCGCTTTACAAATCCACATTTGTAAATGTGTAAAAGTAATAACTAGGTCAAATGTCTCCCTTCTATGAATTTCACATTCAAGTAGCTACCATATTTCTGATGGCGGATTAACTGATCCACAATTTTGTTTCTTTCTCTCATATTTCTAAAATAATTTGAAAATTAAAACAAAGCTATTTCAAAGAAATTGCAAAGAATTCACTTGACATTTATTTGAGTGAGATTTATCCATCTTTAGTGCAATTATTTTTCTATCTTTATTTACTTGTTTTACCAAGTTCCATTCATCATTGACTTCACTCGAATGGCAGGTATGTATTCTCATTCCTCTATTATGAAGACTGACGCAGCTATTCAAACATTCTGCCATTTCTTTACTTTAATTTACAATATTTTTACATCTGTTTTTTAAAAGAACTAACATTAGTCATGGCCTTCCTTTTTCTTCAAGTTGCAAAATATTTTCTATTAACCCTGAAATCTCTTGTAGGTATTTTTTATATTCACTCTTATAGTTCCTACTATCTTTTTCATTTTTGCTGTTCTTTGTAATTTATTCTCTGGATTTAATAAATCAGTTACCCATTTTTATTTTCATTTCAACAGATTTATTTTATTTCCCACCTCTTTTGACCATCTTGCAATTCTTTTTCATAAACAGAACTTTAGCTCTGTCAAACTCTGTTGTGAACTTGACTTGGATAAGTCCCATTATTCATTTATTTTATTCAATGATACTTAAAGTCATAGATTCAAAGAGTTAAATCACAGAGAAAAAGGCCAGTCAGCCCAATATGTGCATGATGAACAAGATGCCCTATCTAAGCTAACCCCATTTATACCTTATTTGGCCAATATCCTGTTAAACTATTCCTATCCACGTTCCTGTCCAAATGTTTTTTATATAATGTTATTGCGTCTGCCTCAACCACTTTGTCAGTTACCCCCTCACTGATATGAATTACCATATGAATTTTATCATGAATTCAACTCCAGCTCAGTCACCAACAAATCGTCAATGGTTGGCCTTGGTGGTACTTTGTTTGCCTGAACAAATTGGATGTGTAGGACATTGAGCTCATCTGCTTGGGGATGCATGGATGCCAGGGATCGCCCCCAATTTCGCCTTGCATTCAAGCCATGCCACCGTCATCTGCATTCACTTGAATTGAGCCTCTAACTTGCTTTCCAATTTTCTCTCAGCATCCCTAATAGCCCTGCAAATATCACATTTGTCCTTCTGGTGCATTGCTTTATCATCCATCTCGAAAGCCGATTTCATAAATAAATGAGTTCATGACTGTGTTCCAACTAAGGTCCACCCTCACCAGAAATCTTGGATGAACAAGGAGATTCGCTCTCAAGCTAAAGTCCGGATGTAAGGCTTTCAAGAAGCATGATCTCGCAATGTACAAGAAGGTCAAGCATCACCATCGCTGTCACTGGACATGCCATATAAATACCATAGCTAGAAGAGTAGGTCAGAAGGTGAAAATCTTGCAGTGAGCGACTCACCTACCAGCTCCCCAAAGCCTATAAAGCACATCAGGTCAGGGCCGTTTTTACAGCATTATGGGCCCCCGGGCAAAGCAGTGTACTGGGGCCCCTACTGTTACTCTCCCCCACCCCCCTTTCCCTACCAGCCCCCCCCTGTCGTGCCGGCGATAAGCACTTACCGAAAAGCACTTAGCGATGGACTTAGGGTGCTACATTGTTGCGAAAAGCACTTACAGATCGCTGTGAGAAGCACTTAGTGACCGAAAATGTTGTGAAAAAAGCACTTATTGAACCTACATTTTTAAAGTAGTATTTATTTATTGCAAGTCACTTAACATACACAGATCAGCATGGGGCCCCTATGCTCGTGGGGTCCCGGGCAAGTGCCCATCAGGCCCATGCATTAAGATGGCCCAGGTGCATGGTAACCTACATGAGTGCAGCTCCAACTACTCACAAGGGCTTGATAACAAAGCATCTCGCTTGATTGGAATCCAATCAACTAAACTATATGTCCATTCTCTACACCACGGGTGTAGACGGGTGGAGTGTGAACCATCTACAAAATGCATTCTAGTTACTGGCTCAGAGTACTCCCACAGCACCTCCCAAACTTGCATTCCTTACCACCAAGAAGGTAAAGCCGGTAAATGATAGGAATCACTCCCACCTGCCGGTTAACCTTCAACTCACACAATGCTGATTAGGAAATATACCATTGATCCTTCATCAGGATGATCTAAGTCTTGGCATTGCGCATGCAAGAGCATAAGTGAGTACCTTCACTAGGTTTGCAATGGTTCGAGAAAACCATCTCAAGGAAAATTTGGGATGGGCAATAAATGCTGACCTTTCCAATGACACCCAGTCCCCATATATGCATTAGTATAAAAAATCATTGTACACATGCTTATGCTGCAGCAAGGTATAACTTGAGATGGGTAGATGGTGGTCTACCCTTGCTAAACCATGCTGCGATGTATCCAGATAGATTTTCCACTATATTTTTGACAGAAGGTATGATTGGATGTAATTGTGACTTACATTGCTTCTTTAAGTTTCCACAGAACATATGGCAAAGTTATATTGGTGAACCAAGTGATTTTCTTGAGAAATTCAATCACGAGGTCGGTTCCAACTGCAGCCATAAGTTTAACAGACCATTTATTGCAGTTTACAAAATCATGAAAGGTTTGAATAAACTAGAGAGCAAAAACATTTACTCTAATTAAGCATTAGTGGCAAGAACTCATTGATTTAATTGTAGCTTTTAAAAGATAAATTAATTCTCTCCACTTTCCCAAATGAGTAATTCTGATGTCATGCTACAGCTTTATAGGACTTTCGTTAGGCCACATTTGGAGCATTGTGTGCCATTCTGGTCATCCCATTACAGGAAGGCTTTTGCGCAGAGAAGGTTTACCAGAATGATATGTGGATCAGCGGGTATTAGTTACAGGAACAGGTTGGACAAACTTGGATTGTCTTCTTTGGAACGCCAGAGGTTGTGGAAGACCTAATAGAAGAATGTAAAATTATGAGAAGCAAAGATAGAGTAGACAGTGAGAACCTTTTTCCTAGGGTGGCAAAATCAAATACTAGAGTAATTACTAAGGTAAGGGGGGTAAAATTTAAAGGAGATGTGCTGGGCAGCTTTTATTTGCACAAAGGGTTGTGAGTGGCTGGAATGAGTTGCCAGGATTGCTGGTTGAGGCAGAGCTGATAGTGGCTTTAAAGAAAGTTGGATAGGCATATAGATATGCAGGAAATGGAGGGATATGGATTAGGTGCATGTAGACAAGAGATGGTGTTGGAATCATGTTCAGCACAGACATTGTGGGCCAAAGGGCCTGTTCTTGTCCGATATTGCTTTATGTTAGCACTCGGGAAATTAACACCATGCAGGACAAAATGGCCTGTTTTATTGCACCATGTCTTACTTTAAGCAATCCTTCCATCCTGCAGCACATCCATGGCTGTGCCAACAAAATGGACTGTGGTTGGTTGGCAAGATTACATTAGCAGCACCTCCCATAGCCACAAGCTCCACCACACAAGGGAAAGAGACTCAACTTAGAAATACGTCCCAACTCTTTCTAAATCCTGGAATTCCCTATTCGAAGAACCGTGGGAGTACATTCACCAGATAGACTGCATGTGTCAAAAAAATAGCTCGCTACCACTTTCTGAAGGGCAGTTATGGGTGGCCATGAGACACTTATATTGCTTGTCTCCATATTATCACAATGATGTATAGAGCATGCTGGGCATATATTGGTTGCTCTATTTCCTACAGGGTTGGCCCTTATCATGTATCTATACACTGTAAATGGATTGATTGTAATCATGTATTGTCTTTCTGCTGACTGGTTAGCACGCAACAAAAAGCTTTTCACTGTACCTCGGTACACGTGACAATAAACTAAACTGAAACTGATACCGACTACAATTTAAAAGCATTTAATTGCTGTGAAGTACTTTGGGCACTGTATAGGTACTTCATTTCTTACAATATGATGGTAAACTCACTCCAAAAAGAAATACCAAAAGAAAACAGTATAGCAAAGGCAAAATTGAATGCGACTGGACAACTGCAGTACACCATACTGCGAATAACGTTCCTTATCAAATGTTCCCACTGGATGCAACAGAGCAAGACTTTCTGGCAGGTTTGGCTGCAGCACAGCACATGCATGGGGTGTAGGTCACCAGGCAGCTGTGCATCAGGGATGTACAGAGTGCATAAAATACCACATCAGATGGAGAAACGGCAGATTTGGATTAATAGGCGACAAGATGCCACATATTGCTTGAGCAGAAAATTTAAGTATGATGAAGAGATGTGGAAGGCAATTCATAAGCACATTTCAGGTGTTTCTTGGAGATGCCAAGAATTAGCTTTCCGCTGCACAAGCTTCAATAGGGGTGATAAATCCAAAGCCAACTTCTCAGGTTTTATTGAATTGCTAGTAGGGTATGATTAGACAAGGATCTCACAGGCTCAGAATGGCCTGTCACCCAAGCAGCTAAACTAGTTTAAGGAAGGCTGTGCCGGGCACATTGTGAAAGCAACCGTTTTCGAGTTCAAAGTGACGAACTAATTTTCAAAAGTTTAGGACACAACAGCAGATAGTGATCACAAACATTATGCTTGTGCTGAAAAACTGCTGATTCAGGAATATTTCTTGCAAATCACAGGCTTTAACTAGAATTCAAGCAGCAATGGTTCAATGGTTCTTTATTATCACATGTACCAAAGTACCGTGAAATTCTTGTTTTGGAAGGTGAGACCCCCCCCCCCCCCATTCATCTTACTATCCTTGTTCTAGTGACTAACACCCTCGCTGACTCCCTCCACCCTATCTCTCTGGTTCCCAGGCCTCGGGGGGCGAACAGGAGCTAGGTTCGGCGGCTTCCCACTCCCGGTGGGTTCCCGATTCTGCAGTGGTCCATGGGGAGCTTCTTCTGTGAAGAAAGCTAATGGCATTTTGGCCATAATGAGAGGATTTGAATATAGGAGCAAAGAAGTCCTTCTGCAGTTGTATAGGGCCCTGGTGAGACCACATCTGGAGTATTGTGTGCAGTTTTGGTCTCTTAATTTGAGGAAGGACGTCCTTGCTGTCGAGGCAGTGCAGTGTAGGTTCACGAGGTTATTCCCTGGGATGGAGGGACTGTCACATGAGGAAAGATTGGAAAGACTGGGCTTGTATTCACAGGAGTTTAGAAGGATGAGAGGGGATCTTATAGAGACGTATAAAAAGACGAGGAAGAAACAGAGGGCTTTAAGACCCTCCTGGTGAGAGATTGAGATGTAGAGTGACTGGACATCCATAGTAAAGATGAGGGAAAGGGGCCTGGAAAACGGTTCCTCCATTAATCATTCCTTCGCCCACTTTGTCAGTGGTCAGGCCAATTCTGCTTCCAGTTAGCTCGCTCTCCCTGGATCCCATGCAATTTAACCTTTTAGCCTAACATGCGAAAGCTTATCAAAGGCCTTACTGAATTCCATATAGACTACGTTTACAGCCCTGCCTTCATCAATCTTCTTGGTTGCTTCTTCAAAAGAACCAATCAACTTCTTAAGGCACAATCTCCTATGCACTAAAACATGCAGGCTCTCCCTAATCATCTCCTGACTTTCCAAATGCATATATTCCTTATCCCTCAGTATCCACTCGAGTAAAACTCCCACTGCAGATTACTGGTCGATGATTCCCAGGATTTTCTTTGCAGCCCTTCTTAATTAGAGGCACAACATTAGCCACCCTCCAGTCTTCTGGCACATCAACCATATCTAACAATGATTCCTATATCTCAGCTGGGATTCCTGCCACTTTATCTTTAATTTCCCACAGTATCTTTGGATATATCTGATCAAGCCTGGGAAATTTATCTACCTTCATACGTCTTAGATTGTCCAGCAACTCCTTGGCTGTAATACGGACTGTCCTCAAGACATTTCCATTCACTTTTTCTCATCTTCATGTCTTTCTCCATTGTAAAAACAAAGGAGAAATGTTCATTTAGGACTTTGCCCTTCTTCTGCGACTGCACACAAGTCAAAAATCATTGGCTTCTGGGCCTCGTTGGCCATCCTTTAGGATATGTATCTTCTCCAGTGGTTTATTTAATGTTTTTATTAATCTACATGAAACAATACACTTGTCCTTCTTCAGAAACGGTAGAAGTGAAGATGTTCAAAGGTTTGCATGGCAGAAATCCTAACCGGGGCATTTTATTTCTTTCTTTTGGATAAGAATATATGTGCGACAATCGGGATGTTGACACATTGAAATGATAGTGCCTTTGCCATGCAAGGAAAATGCAGTGGAAGATTGGGTTTGTTTGAAACAAAATTGAAATCTAGGCCATAACTCTGCAGCACACTATTCTGGTTTAGGCTATATTTGTCAAGTCAAATCAATTCTCTCCACCAAGGATTTTTTTCCTTTCCCATTGGCAAGTAAATTGTGTTCTCAGCAGCCTCCTTCCAGCCAAACATGGTACAAAAAGCCACAGTTGAAGCTAAGATTAGGATGTAACAGATTAACCTAATAATCATGCTTTCAGAGAAGCTCTTTGTGTAATTAATTTGATTACATTTGTCCACCAAGGGCACATATATCACTGGGATTTCTGTTATATCTTCAGATGTAGAATAAAGTACTCACTGACCAATTTGGAACTTTAGGCTCTTAGCATTTATTTGCACAAACATTTTATTTCAGTCAGTGGTCTGTGTATTGTTATTGTGGAAAAGTGTCTGACTATCCCCACAGCAAACAATAAGAACAAACTATTTTTGAGTAATCTTAAAGAGATTCCCATTCGTTTACATAGAACGAGAATGCAATTTGACGTTACCAAGAGTCAAAGGTCGAGTCAAGATTATTTAATTGGCACGTGCACCAAAACCAGAAGAATTATATTCATACTTGATGCAGCTTTACAGGCACATTAAACGTGACTAATAAATATGCAATAATTATCGGTTATTACTAGGTAAACCAGACCATAATAGTGCAAGCTGAAGTATGCAGTGCAACCTTATACAAAGTCCAAAGTCGTTTGGTGCTGAGGTAGAGTTGCGGTCAGGGTTGTGTTGGGTGTTAGTAGAGCCACCATTGAAGGGATCGACAAGAAGTGATACCTCAACAAGGCAAGCCACTCTCATCTCACAGTTACCATCAGTACAGGAACCAAGGAAGATCCCGATGTGAAACAATATAAGAAATCAATATATTTATATATATTCACAAATATGAATGTATTATGTAGGAAGGAACTGGAGATGCTGGTTTACATCGAACATAGACACAAAATGCTGGAGTAACTCAGCGAGACAGACAGCATCTCTGGATAGAAAGAATGGGTGAAGTTTCAGCTCGAGACCCTTCTTCAGACTGAGAGTCAGGGGAGAGGGAGACACAGAGATAAGGAAGAGTAAGGTGTGAAAAAAAGATATCAAACAAGATAGAAACATAGAAAATAGGTGCAGGAGGAGGCCATTTGGCCTTCCGAGCCAGCACCGCCATTCATTGTGATCATGGCTGATCATCTACAATCAGTAACCTGTGCCTGCCTTCTCCCCATATCCCTTGATTCCATTAGCCCCTAGAGATCTATTTAACTCTAAGGATAAGGATGAGGGTAAGGAAAATGTAGAAGAGATCATTGTTAGCTAGGAGGTGACAACAAAGTAAACAGAGATACTATGTAATTGGGAACAGTTAGGCTGGTTGGAGAACTGGGCAGAGACGGAGAGAGAGGGAAAGGAAGGGTTACTTGAAGTTAGAGAAGTCAATGGTATGAATATTGACTTCTCTAACTTCAAGTAACCCTTGGTTTCCAGTCCAACTGTCCCAATTACATTGTATATCTATTTGCTTTGTTGTCACTTTCTCCTGGCTAACAGTGATCTATTCTACATTTTCCTGTGAATTTATTATGTCAAGTGCACTTTCACTTGATTGCTATCATCCCACTGCATCATCCAGTTCATCAGAGACATTGTGGATTGATTTGGGGAGTCCTCAAAAACAGAATCAGGGAACACAACATGTAACTAACTCAAGCGCATTCATCGAACTGCAGATTGCAGGTAGAACTTATGCAGCGGGCATTTCACACTGTGCTCAATCTTATTATGGATACCCAAGAACGGGAGACTTCCAGGTGAGATGAGGTTGATAACGGAGATTCAAATATGTTCCTACATGACATTACAGCTCAGAGATCCACATAGCATTTATATCAGAGAGGCCATATATAGGTTTGCCAGCAGCTTTTTATTGCCTGAAAACCCACACGTTCACAGGCAGAACGTACAAACTTCGTACTGACAGCACCCGCTGTCAGGATCGAACCCGGGCCTCTGGCGCTGTATGCCAACAACTCCACCACTGCACTACTATGCCGCCCAAAAATGTATAAAACGAAAGAACAACAGGTACCTTAACATCTGCAGGCAATGCCTGTGCCTTGCTCTGAATTTGCAGCTGTATTTGGAGCTCTTGGCAGTTTTCAATCTCAAACGCGTCCATGAAGTTAAAATATTTCATTCATTGAGATAAGACAATTGCTCCTCAGTTGACTTGTCAGGTATAGCTATGGTATGAGCTCTCTCCCCTTTCCCTTTTCCAGGACCGTGACGGCATTTTGAGATCTCCATTCGTTCTTCCAGTTGTTTCAGAAATTCCTAACTGCCCATGAATGGAATTAACATGTTTCAATATAAGCTTATAAATCACCTAGCACATGCTTTGACAACTCACTGTAAAGTCCTGAAATTTTAGATAATTATATTAGAAAGCCGTGGAAATGAATCAACAGCTACTTTGTTACAAACTAAATTTATTTTAATATTTAATAGCGTGCTCATTTGCCTGAAGCTAAGCAAGGAATTTAGCTGAGGTGCGGTATTCGAAAATGCCATATCAGGACCCAAAGCTGCTGTGCAGACTATAAATGCTGTATTCTAGAAATGCCAGGGCAATCTGGTGCACACACACAAGCACCTGTTCACATTCAATTTAAAAGCCACTTACAATCTGAGAGAATGAGTTATAGAGTCATAGAGTCATACAGAGTGGAAACAAGCCCTTCGGCCCAACCTGCCCGTGCCGACTAATATGCCCCATCTATACTAGTCCCAGCTGCCTGCGTTTGATCCATGTCCCTATAAACCTATTCTATCCATCTATCTGTCTCAACATTTCTTAAACATAGCGATAGTACCTGCCTCAACTACCTCTTCCGGCAGCTTGTTCCATACATTCACCACCCTTTGTGTAATAAAGTTACCCCTCAGGTTCCTATTAAATCTTTCCCCCCTCACCTTAAATCTATGTCCTCTGGTTCTCAATTCCACAACTCTGGGCAAAAGACTGTCTTTATCTGATCTATTCCTCTCGTTATTTTGTACCTCTATAAGATCACCCCTCATCCTCCTGTGCTCCAAGGAATAAAGCCCTAGACTGCTCAACCTCTCCCTATAGCTCAGACCCTCGAGTCCTGGCAGCATCCTTTCCAACTTGACATCTTTCCTATAACACGGTCAACAAAACTTAATACAATACTCTAAATCTGGCTTCACCAATGTCTTACATTATGCCCAATGTCTTACATTATCAGCCAAAACATTATGACCACTGACAGGCGAATTGAATAACATTGATTATCATGTTACAATGGCACCTGTCAAGGGGTGGGACATATTAGACAGCGAGTGAACAGTCAGTTCTTGAAGTTGTGTTGGATGCAGGAGAAATGGGCAGGAGTAAAGACCTGAGTGACTTTGACAAGGGCCAAACTGTGTCAGAGAATCTCTGAAACGGCAAGGCTTGTGGGGTGCTCCTGCTCAGCAGTGGTGAGTACCTACCAATAGTGGTCCGAGGAGGGACAAGCCACAAACCAGCGACAGGGTGTTGGGCACCCAAGGCTCATCGATGCGCAAGGGCAACGAAGGCTACTATGGAACAAGTCACAGAAAATTTTAATGGTGGTCACAGGAGGAATGTGTCATAATACACAGTGCATCGCGAAAGTGCCTACATTGGGCACATGAGCGTTGGAACTGGACCTTGGAGCAGTGGAAGAAGGTCACCTGGTCCGAAGAGCCCTGTTTTCTTTGAGATCACGTGGATGGCCGTGCACGTGTGCGCTGTTCACCTGGGGAAGTGATGGCACCAGGATGCACTGTGGGAAGACGACAAGCTGGTGGAGGGAGTGTGATGCTCTGGGCAATGTTCTGCTGGGAAACCCTGGGTCTGGCCATCCATGTGGACATCAATTTGACACGTGTCACCTACCTAAACATCGTTGCAGACCAGGTACACCCCTTCATGGCAATGGTATTCCCTAATGGCAGTGGCCTCTTTCAGCAGGCCACACTGCACACATTGTTCGGGAATGGTTTGAGGAACATGATGAAGTGTTCACGATGTGGCCCTGGCCTCCAAATTCTCCAGATCTCAATCCGGTTGAGCATCTGTGGGATGTGCTGGATCGACAAGTGGAAGAACTGCTACTACTATCCTCAAATGCCAGATTCAAGAAGATGAAAAATCAAAACGTTCCCGCTTTTAATTCCTGCTAAAAAAAATGATTAGCCGCAGAAGAGGAGCATTGTCAGCACAGCAGTCCTATAAACCAGGACTGTGGTCAATTTCTGAAGGTCTCAGTTTTCCAAGACACGTTGTCACACGTTGAAGAGAGGAGCATTGGTGCAGTTGACTCACTGCTGTACTTCTCCACGGTTTGTAGCCCAAGGGCAAGGAAGCTGCCAGGTTACATGCTCTGAAGCCACCTTGTCCACCTGGATGGTAAAGATGCTCGGAGTACAAAGCTAAGTATGGGATTTGACCGCCAAGCAATGGCAAGATTAGGTTACTCAAACAGTTAACCCTTTGGTCCCTGGGGGTCTGCTTGGTATTCGTGAAGCAATTTGAGCAGAATAAAAATATAATGTAACAATCAGTTCTGTCAAACTACTCCTTCTGACGCTCCACCATTCAAATATGTAGTTGGAAAATGTGTTCTTAAAACAGATGAGATTCAGAAAATAAATCAAATGCAAATAATATATTTTTTACCTTAAAAACCAGAACAATATCAGGACTGTAAGGGGTGTCGCTGTCAGTTTAATGAGTCAGTGGTCACACCCAGAAAATCCTGAGAATCAAGGCCAGTAGAGCACCAAGAAATTCACAAAGATAGACACAATGTGCTGGAGTAACTCAGTAGGTCAGGCAGCATATCTGGAGAAAAAAGAATGGGTGATGTTTCGGGTCGGGACCCTTCTTCGTTTTGCAGCACATTACCTAGCATTCTTCCATGTCCATTCTCTCAGTGGTTTGTAAAGATTGGCCAAAGCCACAGAGTTGGAAGTCTCATGTTGTTTACTACAATATTTGAAAATGAATTACCAGCACAATGTGCAAGAGTCCTTCATTTAGTCTGAAATTTGATATCATTAGCATCTGATTAATTCTTTTCAAGGGCAAAAATATTTGCTGTTCAAACGAAGCTCTCCACATTTATCAGTTAAATCTAATTAAGATTGCATGAGTTCATTTGAAACTAATTTGCAGCCTTTTCTCTTCAATCTAAGAATCATTCAAAACTAATCATGTGTATTTATGAAAGATTTCCTCAATTTCTCAGGAAATTATTGTGTTCTGCACTTTGAAATGCAGATTCAACCTTTCATTTTTACTTTTACTAGCACATGTTCGCTCAATGATAAAAATACCTTATACCAAATCATGAAGAGAAGAGTGGTACCTTTGTGTAGCATGTAAAACTTCAAAGAGTTTTGCACCATTTTAGTATTGTCTGATCATATTCACGTCACGTCAGAACTGAGATTAAAAGAAATTTTAGAATAAAGGCCTTGCCCGCTAAGCACATTGGTCTCTTTAATCATAGCAAGATGAGACTTGTTGGTCCTGATACAATGAAAATCTTCGCTACATTTAACACCCATGCATCAAGTTTTAGTGCAGGTCACTTGAACCACATATGCTCATCTCCTAATGTCTTTAACACCTTTTTATATTTTTCTACCTAAACCTTATGCTCAAAAATCACAATAAAACTGTCACATTGATTTGGAAGCAAAAATCAACTTTACTTAAAACTTATTATGAAGAAAAAGTGAGTAGACGTACTCTAAAATGAGTCCAAAGAAGGGTCCCGACCTGAAGCTTTACCTATCCATGTTCTCCCGGGATACTGCTTGGCCTGCTGAGTTACTCCAGTACTTTGTGCCTTTTGGGGGTAAACCAGCATCTGCAGTTCCTTATTTACACTCTAAAATCGTGCTGTTTGATCTAGATGAAGACCCAGTTCCTGTTTAACCACTAAATAGTCTCAACCACTGTCACACACTCAAATTGTTTCTGGCTTCATACGCATCACTCACAACCCCATTCACTTAAATGGAATGACCAACCTTTTTAATAAAAGGAAGATAAGGCACGTCCTTGTTTCTTTTTATTTAATTCACTATTCTTATGTTTTTAAGTAATTCAGAGCAGTTTAATCGACATAAATCAATGTATTACTTTTAGATTTGTAATGCTTAATTGCTCCAATATGTCTCAGCTGTTTCCAAGAGTCTCTTCAGTGTGCCACAGTGGTGCAGCGGTAGAGTTGCTGCCACACCACACCAGAGACTTGGATTCGGTCTTGACTACGGATGCTGTCTATATGGAGTTTGTATGTTCTCCCTGCGACCGCATGGGCTTTCTCCGGTTGCTCAAGTTTCCTCCCAAACTGCAGAGATGTACAGTTCTGCAGGTTAATTGGCTTTGGTAAAATTGTAAATCATCTTAAGTATGTAGGATAATGCTAGTGTACGAGGTGGTGACTGGTCGGCATGGATTTGGATGATGATGTAATTTGATGATTGATGTTTGCAAACTGCTGGGCAGTTTTGATGTTTGCAGTACTTTGTAACTGTGATTAATGCATAAAAGCTCCTTGTTAAAGAAAAGGAAAACAGCTTCAAGCATGTCTATCTTCAAGTTCCTAGATGTGCATATCCGTGAAGATTTGTCCTGGGCCAAGCAAAATTGATGCAATCCCAAAAGAAAGCTCATCAACCTCTCTACATGCTTAGAAGAGTGAAGAGATTGAGTAGGAAAATAACTACAGATGCTGGTTCAAATTGAAGGTAGACACAAAATGCTGGAGTAACTCAGCGGGTCAGGCAGTATTTCAGGGGAGAAGGAATGTGTGACGTTTTGGGTCAAGACCCTTCTTCAGTCTCTTCAGTGTGCCACCCTTCTGAAGAAGGGTCTCGACCCAAAATGTCACCCATTCCTTCTCTCCTAAGATGCTGCCTGACCCGCTGAGTTACTCCAGCATTTTGTGTCTACCTTCGAAGAGATTCAGTATGTGGCCGAATACATTATTGAACTTCTACAGGTGTATGGTAGAGAGCATACTGACTGATTGCATTGTGGCCTGGTTTGGGAACTTGAATGCCCAGCAATGAAGGAGGTGAAGCAAGTCAGAATTTCATTGTTTCTTTGCCATAAACATTCTTGACTCCCTTGAAATTTTCATTCAAAATATTTTTTAATTCAAATAATACTTTTAATAGACTCAAGTACATTAAAGGTACTAAAAAAATATTTGAGTGGTTTACAAATGTCAGAGACATTTGCAGGCATCACTATAATTAGTGGCCACTAATTTTGATTGGTGCGGGCCACTTGTGAAAGTGGACTTGCTAGCTATTTCTCAATACAACTGGCAATTGGCTCCGTGTGCAAGCTGAGATGATGATAATATGGCGGGATCACAGTTGTGTACATCCCTGCACTGAGTCAAACCTGTAAGGGTTAATTGTGATCCAAATCCACATCTTCGAGCGCTGTCCAACTTTTGCCCACGATACTTCCAGATGGATTTTATTTGCTGGTAAATACTATGTACTCCTAAGGGAGTCTTTGCTCGGCATTAATAAATCACAATAGATACTGCAATGCCAGGACGCATTAGTTACAGTGCTCTAAATACGCGGCAGATACAATTGACAAGTTACTGTGCAGAATCAAGCTCAGAGTGTGTTTTCCCACATAACATTCTCTTTGCAACAAATTGCACTTCACCCAGAGGCAGAGCTGTCTGTGAGCACTATTTTATCAGTGATTGGGATAAAAATCTGGACCCTGACTGCGGGCTTTATGCATGAGCTGCCGTACCTCCACTGATAGCTCAAGCATGGCAGCAAAATGAATATCAGCCACTTGCCTCTGACAGCTCATTCTCCAGATGTCCTGGCTGACATTTATCCCTCCACCAAAAGTTTAATTATGTATTTATGGCTTGTAGGATCATGCTGATTGCCAGATTTGCCAACCCAATACCAGCTTCATCCTGAAAAGGTTACCGTGGGCTTATCTTCCATCAGTTAGATTAAATTGGAAGTCTCACAAGGCTATTCCAGAGGCCCATTAAAATTCATTCCTCACCAGTGCAAGAATTAAATAATTTAAAATCTAGAGTCAATACAACAAGTTCACTTCAGATTTACAGCATATATATTCCAAGTTCCTCTGTTAATTTCAGATTTGTTTTGCATTAATACTTATTCTGCTGCTGTTACCTCACCCTGCCACCTCATTTGTCTTTGAATCTCCTGCCTAACCTCAATCTTTTAGAGGCCCCTTTCCTTCAATTCCTCTCACATCTTTCTCTGTACCTGAAAGCAGTATCACTTTTAAAGGTCCGTCGTCCCTTTGGTGCTAATGGAAGAAGTTTCATTGAAATTGGTGTTACATTTTTAAAGTTAATCACATTTTAGTTTTAATCTATCTCCTAGGGAGGGAGGGAGGGAGGGAGGGAGGGAGAGAGTGGAGGGAGGGGGGGGAGGGGGGAGGAGGGAGGATAAGGGGGTTTGAGGGGGGTGGAGAGGGGGAGGGGAAGAGGGGGAGGGGAAGGAGGAAGGAGGAGGGAAGGGTGGAGGGGAGGACAGAGAGATGAGGGGGAGGGTGGGGGAGGGAGAGGGGAAGGGGGTAGGAGGGGAAGTGCAGCACCCTCTCCTCCACACTCCCTCCTCCTCCTCTCCCCCACCCCTCTCCCCCTACCCCTCCTCCCCTCTCCTCCCCCTCCCTCTTCTCCCCCCCCCCCCACCTCCGCCCCACCACTCTAGTGAACCTGGTGAGCTTAGAGGGGGCACAGGATCTGGGGTCCAGTGAGTTTAAAGAGAACACAGAAATGGAACCTGATGAGTTTCAAGGAAGGATGGACACAGGAGTGGACCTTGTGGTGTGTGTGGTTCAGTGGTTCAATGGTTCTTTATCACATGTACCAAGGTACAGTGGAATTCTGTTTTTGCATACAGATCAGTAAAGTTATTGCCATACATAAGTACAATCCCCGAATAAGTACAGAATGCATCGAAACAGCCCACTGCGTCAATGTGCAGGGGTCACCAGGTGTTGGCGCCATTTTCAAAGTCTCAGCTGCAGGTGGTGATAAAGGCCCATTGCAGCCATCACCTCCATCTGGATCGCTCCTCTCCTCGCCCGGCTATCGTCAGCGTGACATGGTGGGTGAGGGATCCTCTCGCAGCCGAACTTGGTGGGAGCGGAAGGCAAGATCCCCAGTTCTTCCTACCGACCCTTTGCCTAATGTCCACCACCTTCACCAACTCCCTCCACCCTCTTCTCTCGATCGTACGAGGCTCCCACTCCAGGCAGGTTCCCCGGTTCCGCGGCGGGCGAGCGAGGTCTGCTGTCGGCGTACGGCTGCAGCCCGCGGCCCTTCGGGAGCTCCGCGAGTGCTGGGACAAGCCTGGGAATCTGCACCTGGTGAATCAGAGTTTTACCAACTAATTTGCTAACTGGTCAAGAGTCAAGAGTGTTTTATTGTCATATGTCCCAGATAGAACAATGAAATTCTTACTTGGTGCAGCACAACAGATTATGTAAACATAGTACACTGTAAACAATGGTGGGAGGCATTCTGGCCTTCCATCACAGTGAGGAGGTGACTGGAGGAGACTCACTGTGATGGATGTTTCTTTTTGTTTGGTGTTGATTTATGATTGTGTGTGTTATTGCTTATTTTTACTGCTTATTTTTATTGGTCTTATTGTTGGACTGTGGGTAATTTTTCATTTCACTGCACATTTATGTGTATGTGACAAATAAATTGACGATTGACTATTGACAATATGATAAACAAGAGAGAAGAAAAAGTTCAGTGTGTACATATTCATGTATTGTCTTTCCGCTGACTGGATAGAACGTAACAAAAGCTTTTCACGGTACACGTAACAATAAACTAACTAAACTAACTAATTAGGAAATCAAAAATGACCATTTTGAAAAGAAGCCAAACATTCAAAGAAGAGAAAATAAGTGTTTCACCATAGAATTTTGCTGTTTTCCAAATGCACTGCAGACACATATTTGTATGAAGGAGGAAACCCCACCATTTAATAAATAGACAATAGACAATAGACAATATTGCATTTGGAAAACAGCAAAATACTTTTAATTTTCTGTACATCTATTTCCCAGAATTAAATGAAGACATTTTGTTTGCAAACTAACTGACTGCCTAATTAACCAAACACACGCCAGCTTTTTTTTCCCATTTTTGTTGACCATGTTGGCCTAGGTATTTGTGTAATAAATACACTGGCATTTACAGCATTTTGCTCTTCACTTCCTGTAACCATGGAGATGAAAGTCTGCATTGCTGAAATATGAACATTCTTGCGTGAGTAAACAATCAGATTAGTATCTTGAGAAAAGGAGTTGACAAATCAATTTTGAAAGCAACGCCATAAATTATAAAATATAATATATTCCTGATCTCTGGTCTTGGTTCTACAGTTACGGCAAAAAGTCATGTTGACTTAACAGAAGGGAATTATTGTCAAGGGTGTGGTTGAACTATTAATGACAATAGATTAGCAGCTGTGTATTTTTTGTGCTTAAGACCATTGAATACAAATTTTGCAACACGATTTTCTGATTGAATAATGGAAACCCAGGAAGATAAATGAATTCTGCTAATGTTTGCTGCATTTTCTATTTGTTTCCAAATTCCTGCTTATAATTTTTAATACAAGAATTATCCAGGAAAGCACATTAGAGATAGTGATAACTAGGGTTGAGTGAGACATGCGGCTGGGACATGGAAACAAACAGCATATAATATCTGTTTGCGTCATTAATCTGTTAGCATCAATAGCTCCAGTTATCCTGCAGTCTTTCATACCTCCCCAACATAAGATTAGTAAAGCAGTTTTGCCAGTCCTATAATGAAATTTGTCTTAATACTTTTCGCAAACCTTATCTTGAGCCAATTCTTTTAAAAAAACGTTTGGCCAGATAAATAAGATCTCCCATTAATCATGAAATGCTTCTCTTTCTGTTAAATGTCCATGCATTACCGTACGGTTTTGCATATTCCCATCAGAAATGAGGAGGGGCCATTTACAAGCAAACCAAAATGCTTGGTTTCATTCATCAAAAAGATATTCTTAGTACCTTAGTACCTTGGCTTTAAATATTTTCATTGTTTTCCTATTTTTTCCCTGATCCTCACAATACTAAGTTCATAGGATGGAAAGCATCCCAAACCGCAAGTTGAAAACAAATCCTGGGAGTCAAGTTGACAGATCCTTAGATAGTTTTTTCCCCTTCCTATCTAAACATTGCATTTACTTTATGTGATGTCCTCCTTTACATCATGAGACACAGCTTAGTCTAGATGACCATTTTGCTGAACTCCTGTGCACCGTTTGCCAAGGCCTGCTCATCATTTCCACTTCCTTTTCCATTCCCATATCAACCTTTATGTCCTTGGCCTCCTCCATTGCCAGAGTGAAGCCACATTCAAACTGGAGAAACAGCACCTCATATTCCACTTGGGTAGCTTACAATCCAAAGGTATGAACATTGAATTCTCCAATTTCAAACAATATCCATCCTCCTCTCTCTTCCCTGTGCAACACCCCACCCCGTTTTTCCCCACTATCTTCAAACTTTAAAGACACCCTGCTCCTTTCTCCTCCATTGTACACTCATCTTCCATCCCCATTCCTAATTTCCCCTTTACCTCCCTCTTCCCCCCTACCTCATGCCCATTAATTTCTTCCCTTGCTCTTGCTTTATATTTCACTCCTCTTCTCTCCTTAACTGACACCCTTTGTCTCCTTTGCTCCTCAAGCCTGTGACACTTACTCCATCCATCTGCTAATCAAACCCCACCCTCACCTGTATCCACCTATCACATCCTATCCTTCCCTCTCCTTTACAGGTTTCTCCCCACCCCCATTACTATCAGTCTGAAGAAGTGCCCCCACCCACATCATTGCCTGTCCACTTCCTCCACAGATGTTGCGTGACCAACCGAGTTTCTCCAGTACATTGTGCTTAGGTAAAATTAACAACTGGCTGTGAAAATGTTGGCACAGGAACACAACGTTAAATGATACTAAAGAAATTAAATGCAGGTGCATATGCAGATTTAAGGGAAAATCTTCGGATAAATAAAGTTTAGGAATTTCCCATCAGTGTAATGGCAGTGTAAGGCAGACATAAATAAATTCTTGATTACTATGGGTGTCACGTATTATGGGGAGAAGGCAGAATGGGGTTAGGAGAGATAGATCAGCCATGATTGAATGGTGGAGTAGACTTGATGGGCCGAATGGCATAGTTCTGCTCCTATCACTTATAACCTTATGAACAATAACTGGCAAATTATGCAGAAAAATGATGGGATGTTGTTTTGCGTAATCTTTACTGGACTGAGGATGCAACAGTAGAGAAGACAATAAGATTCAAAGCAAGGATTAAATTAATGGCTAATTATGGCACACTGTGGTGGTAAAGCTGCTGCCTCACAACACCTGTTACCCAGGTTCAATCCTGACCTCTGGTGCCATCTATGTGGGGTTCATATTTTCTCCCTCCGATGGCATATTTTCTCCCTCCGTTCCCACATCCGGAACGGTTGGCTTGGAGGAGTTGGGCCAAAGGGTCTGTTTCTGTGCTGTATGACTATGACTCTATGACTATCCCAAAGACTTAGAGGTTGGTCAGTTTATCTATCATTAAGAGCTCTATCTAACTCTCTCTTGAAAGCATCCAGGGAATTGGCTTCCACTGCCTTCTGAGGCAGAGAATTCCACAGCTTCATAACTCTGCATGAAAAAGTTTTTCCTCATCTCCATTCTAAATGGCCTATCCCTTATTCTTAAACTGTGGCCCCTGGTTCGGGACTCTCCCAACATCGGAAATATGTTACCTGCCTCTAGCGTGTCTAATCCCTTAATAATATTATTTGTTTCAATAAGATCTCTTCTCATCCTTCTAAATTCCAAAGTATACAAGCCCAGTCGCTCCAGTCTTTCAACACATGACAGTCCCGCCATTCCGGGAATAAACCTCGTGATCCTACGCTGCACTCACTCAATATTAAGAATGTCCTTCCTCAAATTTGGAGACCAAAACTGCACACAGTACAGGTCTCACTAGGGCCCTGTACAACTGCAGAAGGACCTCTTTTTTCCTATACTCAACTCCTCTTGTTATGAAGGCCAACATTCCATTAGCTTTCTTCACTGCCTGCTGTACCTGCATGCTTCCTTTCAGTGACTGATGAACTAGGACACGCAGATCTCGTTGTACTTCTCCTTTTCCTAACTTGACACCATTTAGATAATAATCTGCCTTCCTGTTCTACCATCAAACTGGATACCTCACATTTATCCACATTAAACCGCTTCTGCCCACTGACACAACCTGTCCAAGTCACCCTGTATCCTCATAACATCCTGTTCATATGCGGTTCATTCTTGAACTACCATAGGGTCAGCAGAGGTCATGGCCTTAAACCAGAAACAGTCATACCTGCCATTGTTTCTGGTCCCCATCTTAATCTCAGCCCTTTTGGCCCACTAGACATCTAGCAGAGAACTGCCAGAGGAATTATACATTTTCATCCCACAGTACATAATGAAAATGATAGACACCACTTATGGACTAATGCAAGCACAAAAATTCGACTCTGTAACAAACTACATTGTATAGGTGTTGGGTACAAATGTAATAATTATATATGGCAAAAGCATGGATCATACCTCACAGCCACTTAAATTTTTTTCAAACACTAACACTAACACTTTCAAACACTAATTCCCATAGAATTTATGAGACTTCATTGACTTCTCCGAATGTTCGGACATTTTATTTTATTTCATGCAGCCCTCATTCAAAAAAACATGGCCGATAAAATATTGTGGCAACACAGATCTTTTTCCTAACTAGAGAATAGATCAACGATTGATTGTACCTGCCTAAAGTGGCCTCTTTAGACTTTTTTTTTGGTGTGCCATTCTTTGAAATTCAACACAAACATTCCAAAGATTATCCTTACATGAGACTTTTCCGTATTAAATGTGAACCTTTTTTTGTCATCTTTTGGACAGCTACACTGTTTCAGATAATGTTAAATGTTGAAGGCTGAATGAGAGGGCTGAAGTTATTACTATTTCAAGAAAAAATGACAACTATTGATCTCCATTCAGGGATCTCAAGTGTTCAGCCACAAATTTGTCTTTTCCTTGGTGTTAAATCTATGACAATTGAAATTTGAAGTGTTGATAGATGTTAGCGGTGGTGAACCACGATTTCTTCTGTACAGCTTCCTCACAATGTACCACTCTAGCTGATAATAGGTTTGCTGACCTTTCCTGATTGTACAAGCAATTCTGAGAATGGAAGATCAATCTCTCAGGCACACAGAAAATAGAGCTCTGTGCCCAGGGTCTGAGGCTGTTTGCTTCCTTCACCTTTACACCAGCCAGTACTTCCACTAAGAACCCACACAGTACCATAGTGACAGAGTAGCAATCCTGGTTTTTATCCTGGCAATCCTGAGTAATTAAGGAGCTTTGACCTCAAACCAGTTAACTCTGCACTATATCAGTGGCCTTTGGGACAAAGGTTGATTTCTCTCATTTCAAGTAAGCCCTGGATTCCCTCTCTCTCTCTCTCCCCCTCATCCCCATTCTCGTCATCCTACCAGTTCCACTATTCACATCCCTGTATCTCTTTGTTATCACCAAGCCAACAACAGGCCATTATGGGCTTGATGACTTGTCAGCCCTGATATGTTCTGGCCTTTTCCTACCTCCAGTTCCCCCCACCCCCTCTGCTTTGTCTGAAGAAGGGTTCCGACCCGAAACGTCACCTGTTCCTTTTCTCCGGGGATGCTGCCTGACCCCCTGAGTTGCTCCAGCACTCTGTCTGCCTTTTGGACAATTATGGAAGTGCTTCTTAGTCCACCTTTAGTATCAGGCATAGAAATCCTGTCATGCTTAGAGCCAAGGAAAAGATAGGGCTCACCTTTTTCAGGTGGTCAATCATGTTTCTGCAATGAACGAACTTCAATATTTTAGAACAATGCCAAGTGCCACACCACAGACTCAGGCTTCTCAGAATCAGGGGCAGACGATGGCCTACAATTGAGCAGCAGTAATTTATTTGTTGAGACCTTGGACAGCCTTAGGTGCTAGTTTCCTGATGTCAGCTAATGGAATTAGGAGAATCAACACAAGCTAAATGTTACAATTTTAATGAAGCACCAGGTTCTAAGAACCCAGGGTGCATGTGCGCAAATCAGATTAACAAAACGGACAGTAAAACCTGTTGCAACTTAGAATTTCTAAATGAAGCCAAAGGGATCTATAGGCCTCTATAAAGCATCAGGTTGCTCCCCAGGAGCCTTGCATCCAATTCTGGACATTGTCTTTTAGGAAGGAGATATTGGCTGGGAGATGAATCCAGAGATTGCATTATGAGGACAGGCTGGAGAAGCTGCCTCTGTTAAGGAGAGATTTCCTCAAAGTATTCAAGAGAGAGTTGAATATAGTTCTTAGGGCTAATGGAATCAAGGGATATGGGGAGAAAACAGGAACGGGGGACTGATTTTGGATGATCAGCCATGATCATATTGATCATATTGAATGGCGGTAATGGCTCGAAAAGCTGAATGGCCTACTCCTCCACCTACTTTTCTATGTTTCTAAGTATTTTAAACTATGATGGATTTAGATGAAATAAGCAATGCAAAATAGTGTCCAGTGGGTGAAGGGTCACATACATACATACATACAGAGCTTTATTGTCATTCGATACCGAGATACCGAACAAAATTACATTTCCAGCAGTCACAGAACACAAAAAAAAAGAACACAAGGCACACGACCCCAACACAAACATCCATCACAGTGACTCCAAACACCCCCTCACTGTGATGGAAGGCAACAAAAGGCACAGATTTTATGCAATTGTCAAGATAACAGAGGTTGCTTGAGGAAAAAAAATGTTTTACGCTAGAGTGTTTGAGGTCTAGAATGGAATGATCAACTTTGTGGTGGGTAGAGATCCAATTGTGGTTTTGATAATAGAATTGGATAAATGCTTGAAAGAGAAATAAATTTCAGGAGTATGAGGAATGAACGAATGAATAGGATTATGTGGACTGGTCTTCTGAACAATTGGCACAGACTTGATGGAATAATAGAAATCCTTTTGCACTTATTTTTATGATGCATCTTTTCCACCACTACCTCAAAATAACGTCCCTTATCTGTCCCATGCCACAAACCATATTCTTCCTATTCCTGTTCTAACTTCTCTTGTGTGTTTAAGATGCAGGTTTAGAAATTATTTAGTGTTGAAAAAGACACATTAAACCAGGAAGACCTGGGCACCTTGAAGATATTTTGTGCAAGTCCACTCTATTACACCAAGGCACTGTTGGAGCCAGTGAAGGAAGTTAGGTAATCAGTGTATCATAGGTGGGAATAGGAAGAGAAGATCGGACCTGCATTTGGGAAGTGGAGAAAATTATTAAATGGGGACAGTGGAAGTAGTTATCAAATATCAGATGTCAGCTATTCGAGATTGGGAAGATAGGTACAAATTGCTGGAGTAACTCAGTGGGACAGGCAGCATCTCTGGATAAAAAGTGTGGGTGACATTTCAGGTCAGAAGCCTTCTTTAGAACCCTTCTTCTTTAGAACCATGCCTTTTCTCCAGAGATGCTGCCTGACCCACTGAGTTACTCCAGCACTTTGTGTCTATCTGGTGTAAACAGCATCTGCAGTTCCTTCCTACACATGGGAGGTCAGGAGCCGGATGCACAATCAGATGCTGGTGCAGGCAGGCATATGATCAGCATTTGAGAATCAGACGTGGAGCCGGATGATGGACATCGAGCGGAAGTCTGGAGATGGTGTGAAATACTCCAGCAGAAGCCCAAAGAACATCAGCAGGAAATTAAGTTAAAGGAACAAACATCTCACTAACTTGATTGAGTTTTTTGAGGAGGTGATGAAGGCGATCGATGAGGTTAGGGCAATGGATGTTGTCTACAGGGATTTTAGTAAGGCATTTGATAAAGTCCACATGGTAGGCTAAATCAGAAGATTAAGATGCACAGGATTAATATGAAATTGGTTGTATGATTTGGAATTGATTTACTGATTGAAGACTGATTGTGGGTTGTGGTGGAAGAACAATATTCAGGCTGGATGTCTGTGATGAGTGCAGTTCCGTTGGAATCTGTGCTGCGACCGCTGCTGTTTGTGATAAATGACTTGGATATAAACGTAGACGGGTCGGTAGGTACGTTTGCTGATGGCACCAAGATTGCTGGAGTCGCAGACTGTGATGCAGGTTGTCAGATTATACCACAAGGTATATGATCAGCTAAAGAAGTGAACAGACAAATGACAGATGGAGTTGAATCCGAGCAAGTGTGAATGTTGCAATTTGGGAGTGCAAATGTAGCGGAAAAATACACAATTAATGGGTGACCCACAGCAGCAATGATGTGCCGAGGGATCTTGGTGTTCAAGTCCATAACTCCCTGGAGGTGGCAACACAAATAGATAGAGTGCTAAAGAAGGCATATGTGGTGTGCTTGCATTCATAGGTCAGGGCATTGTATAAAAATCAGAATGTCATGATACAGCTTTATCGGACTTTGCTTCGGCTGCATTTGCAGTATTGCGTGCAGTTCTGGCCACCCCATTACATAAAGGATGTGAAGGCTTTGGAAAGGGTGCAGAGAAGATTGACCAGAATGCTGCCTGGATTTGGAGGGAGACGTTGGATAGACTTGGATTGTTTTCACTGAAATGCCGGAGGAGGCGGGGAGACGTTTATGTAAATGTGAGTGGCATAGATAGGGTAGATGGCCAGAATTCTACAGGCATTTCGTTGGCGTTTTTCCTCCTCACTTCTAGACTCAACTGAGGTTTAAAGCAAAAGAAAAATCATTAATCCAGTTCCTTACTTCACAAGAGTTTATTTAGTAACTAGGAATTGGCAATCATTACAGAATGAATAGCTAACAGGGCAGAGTATCTTAATTTTGGTTTGAAGCCTTGGAGAGGGTCAGTGGAATCCTCACACACAATGACCTGAATCCAACTGCAGTTTTGACCCACTGTGTTAGCCTGCCAGGCTGCAAGAAGGAAGAGTGACTTGATTAACAATGCACTCCCATGGTCTTTGAATGATTTATTATGAATCTGGATTCAATTCACCACAGCATACCTTTCAGCAAGTACTCCAGCTCCACAGATACAATACTTGATATATGAGCATACATTATCCAGCAGGGCTAGCTCTGGGAGAGTTTGCCAAGGGTGGAAAAAAAGTGACTCAGACCTTGACTGTGCTATTGACCTCTTGCTCAATTCTTTGATTCACAGTTTAATCCGTAAGATGCTGACCTTTCAGATCCAAACATTTCGCTTTCATCCCAGCCAGCACTGGTGTACCTAAACCACTACAATTCATTGAAGTAGGATCACCAACATTCATTTTGACAGAAAGGGTATGCAGCTAATTTGATTTATGTTTTATGTGTTATATTTTATTTATGTTTTAATTAATTAACAGTACTTTAATGTATTTTTAAACACTGTTTTTATTTTTCAATTCCTTTTGATGATTTATGTATTTATTTTAAAACTGTTTTCAGTATTTATATATATTTATTATTTTATTAAATAATTTACATTCTTTTTCAAGAGTTTCTAAATGTAGTTGAGTTTCGGAGAAAGTTGGAAACTAAAAAGAACTTCTGACAGCACAAAGGTAGACACAAAATGTTGGAGTAACTCAGCGGGACAGGCAGCATCTCTGGATGGAAGGAATGGGTGACATTTTGGGTCATAAGACCTATCAGGGCAATTCAGGGAAGGGCCTTCCTCCCACCCTGCCACCATTTGCGCGGTCACCACTTGCAGACTGCTCCTCCTCATGGAATGACCCAAAGCCACTGTCATACCAGGATCTTCAGAGTCACAGAAACATAAAAGACCAGTGGCATTGTGGGGGATGGAGTGTGTCGTTTGTCAGGTCAGCCACAACATTGAACCAACATTGTATCAGCCATTAACATTGGTTGACTTAATGTAATAAACCTGAACCAACATTGTTTCAACTAATAACATTGGTTGATTTAATGTAATAAAAGTGAACTGCATAGTTTACACCTGTGTCCTATAGTTTACACCTGAGAAAATCACAAGGCAACAGATTGAACACCAAAGATCACACAACAAACATTATTGTTCCAGAATATAAAGTGCTGGAGTAACTCAGTGGGTCAGGCAGCATTGCTGAAATACATGGATAAGCAACTTTTCTTCAGGCATCCGAGCTTGTCCCCTTCTTCAGATTGATTCAGTTTATGTGTCCTCCAGAGATGTTTCCTGACCTGTTGAGTTGGTCCAACACTTTGTATTCTACACAAGCATCTCGAGTTCCTTTAGGATTTCAGACTTACTTTGCCATAAGGGTGGTTGACTCAATGTATATTAGAGTATGGAATTCAGAGCCTGTGCAGGTCATTATATTGCTACTGGACTGCCAAAGGTAGCTTCGTGGCTTACGAACTACTCCTAGTTCTTGTAATTCATCTCAACATTTGGAAGTTTGCATTCAACTGCACATCTGAAACAGGAAGGAGCGATACCCAGTCTTGGAACAAGTTCTACAACTGGAGAGGATTTTATTGAGGGTTTATTTTATCTAAATCAAAACAATATTGATGCCCTTGCACAGAGAATAATCAGAGCACTGGGCAAATACTTGCACCAATTTCATGAATCTTGGTTGTTATCTTTATTTCCAGTTTATTTATTTATTCTGTTGTTAACCTCTGTCTATTCAACCATTTGGTTTTGGTCTCAATACTTCAAACTATCATTTCTTACATTCTGTTATTTTCATTTCAACCTTTTTTTTCAGGAAAATTGTGGACTTCTATTTCAAAGGCTTTAATCCTATTTTCAATTTTCACTCGTAAACCAAAGATTTCATGACTTCTCTTGCCCAATGTTCTGGTTAGTCTTTCTAAATGGGATTCATTTCATATATATTACTGAAACATGACCAATTTCTATAAACTCAATTCCAAAAATGTGCATCATGCCCTCCTGTACCAGCTTTGGAACAATGCAAACCTCACCAGCTGCTGTGTCCCATTCTACCTGGTGTCTGGTAATGTGGGTAATTTGGAAAACCGAACACAATAGCAATTTCCAACTACAGAATGTCATCAGCCTTAAAATATACTTTAAAGATGTTTCATTAAGACCTAAGGCAAAGAACTGAAGAAAGCAAAATAGAGAGAAATTAAGGGGACCAGAAGAAAAACTTTATTCAGAGCGACGGGGTCCTTTGAAGACGATGGAGGCGAGAGCCAGAAAAAATCTCAAGCACAGGATTAAAAGCACTGCCTTTAACTTTAGTAGAACTTTATGGGGAAGATGGGGAGCTGGCTTACGAGAGGCATTTCAATATCTGGGAAGGGGCTACAACCACAGTGAAGTTACAGGCATATAAAGACTATGGAAGTACCCATCTACAAGGATAGGAAGTTTGGTTTTGAAACTCTTTGATTCAAAGTTAGTGTGGAAACAGGTCCTTCAGCCCACCAATCCACGCTGACCATCAATCACCGATTCATACCAATTCTATGTTATTCCATATTTGAATTTACTCCGAAGGATGGGCCTGGCGCAGATGCCACGCAATGTGCCAGTCAGCTGGACATTGCCGCACCATCTGTTGCTCGTGGAAAGGTTCTTCTGGACCAACAACTTAGACCACAAGTCCATCGGGCAGTGGTCAGCACGGAACGTCCTGCAGGCACTGCAGGGGAATGACTCCATGGATCCTGTGGCGTGGTTCCCAGAGCAGACTGCCCAGCTTGTCTGGCAAAATGCCTCATCGCAAGAACTCACCAACAAGCACCAAGATCTGGCTTGGCTGGCGGTGAGGGGAGCCCTCCCAGTCAGATCCTTCCTGCACTGCCAGAACCTCACTACCAGCGCACGCTGCCCTCAGGGCGGCTGCTATGGAGAGGAGACGGTTGCCCACCTCTTCAGAGTGTAGATTTGTCAAGAGAGTCTGGAGAGGTTTGCAGGGGTCCCTGTCACGATTTATTCCGAGCAGCTCCGTCACAGAGGACTCTG
Organism: Rhinoraja longicauda; assembly: GCF_053455715.1. Classification (NCBI taxonomy): domain Eukaryota; kingdom Metazoa; phylum Chordata; class Chondrichthyes; order Rajiformes; family Arhynchobatidae; genus Rhinoraja; species Rhinoraja longicauda. The sequence continues at coordinate 59,017,152 of NC_135959.1, forward strand.
TGATCTACGGACTGTTCCCAGGGACGCATTCGGAGACTGACATCGAGTGCTGCTGGAAGGTCATCAACACGGTGAAAGATGCTCTTTGGTCTGCCCGAGCTTTGTTGACCTCCCAGCGGAACGAGCTGTTTGTTGGGGAATGTTGCCGACTGGCCCGCTGCAGACTGCAGGAGTACGTGCTGAGGGACGCACTGAAGCTTGGTGCAGCCAACGCCAAGGCTCTGTGGGGGAGGACCACAGTCTAGGGTCCTTCCGCTGCTGGACATGGGGGCAGGGTGTGGTGGAGACGTCCCTCCAAATAAGGGAAGGGATTCTGTATAATTTTGTATAAATTTGGCAAGGAATATCTATATTGAATGAATGTATAACCTTCGGGAATGTCGGGTGGAGTTTTGAAAGGAAAATGTTTTGTAAATATTTATTTCTGGAATAAAGTATTTTTTGATATCAAAATATTTGCATCTACTCCCTACGTATGAATTGCAATTTATAGAGGCTATTTAACCTCTGAGCCTGCATGTCTTTGAGATGTGAGATGGAACCAGAGCATCCAAAGGAAACCTATGCAATCACAAGGAGAAAATGCAAACGTCACACAGACAGCACCTGAGGTCAGGATTGAACCCGGGCTTCTCATGCTGTGAGGCAGCAACTCGACCAGCTGTGCCACTGTGCCATCCCTTGGGGGACTGGGAATCAAATCAGGGCAATTATGAAAGAGGTAAAAGGTGAAAATGTGCAGTTTTGGCCAGGAGGGCACTGAGATCAAAGGCTTGTGAATGAAGGTTTCAGCAGATGGGTTGTCATGGAAACTTATAGTCACAGAGGGTCACAGACCAATACAGCATGGAAATAGTCCCTGCGACCACCAAATCTGCATTGATTACAAATTGTAAAGTTGGAATTAGGTGCTCTTTGTGATGGCAAGAATTTGGGATCAGAACTTCAGCTCTGGGTTGATAGATCAAACGTCTCGCGTCACACGTAACCCAGGTTGAAGTCTGACCTCTGGTGCTATCTCTGTGGAGCTTGCATGTTCACCCTGTGACCATGTGAGTTTTCCTCTGAATGCTCCAGTTTCCTCCCAAGTCTCAAAGACGTATAGGTTGGTCGGTAGATTGGCCATTGTACATTGTTCCAAGTAAGTAGGTGAGTGGTAGAATCTAGAGAGGTTAACAGGACCAGGGGGGAGTATAAAATGGGATTAGTGTAGGATCAGTGTAAATGGGTACTCAATGGCCAGTATGGCAGCAATGGGTTGAACGGTCTGTTCTGTTCTGTATTTCTCAATGAATTTTTGACTGTGCTCAGAAACAGAATGAATGGGCAGCAATGCGCATAGTGTGTGGCAGCGGTGAAAATGATAGCTACTCAGCTCCTAACCTTCTTAATGCTTGACCTGAAGAAATGCTAGCTGTCAGACAAATAATCTGATAACTCAGAAACCAGTAAGGGGAAAAAAAGAGCTTAGGAGAGTGTAACACAGAATATCCCTTTCATTGTAGGCTGTGTTCAAACCTAGGTTAAAGAGGTGAAAGGTGAACATCTGAACTTCACCATAAATACATCAGGAATCTGAATGTAAACAGACCCTGCTTCTGAAAATATGAGGCTATTAGGAAATCCTCAAGTAAGAGGCATCATCGATTTTTCTGATTCATGCTGCCACTGGCACTGCAAACGTTCCTTTCTGGAAGGGGAATCGTGATCAGAGTTTGATGGCTCTGCCCAACTCTGCCCTCTGCTGTTATAAAGGAAGAGCTACTGAATTCTAACGGTGATAGAAATGTTCAAGATGTGCAATCGATAAGAATGCATTAACAAAGTTTGATTCACAAAATGCTGGAGTAACTCAGCCGGTCAGGCAGCATCCCAGGAGAGAAGGAATGGGTGACGTTTCGGGTCGAGACCTTCTTCGACGAGAGTTTAGCAACATGCTCTCTCGCTGCTCCCCCTCTGTGATTTCTCCTGCCCTCCTGCTCTACGTCCACTTTGAACAAGGTTTGATTGATCAGGAATCCATCAGGTGACTTCACCGCTCATGTAAAATGACCAACATACCAGTAAGTCTAACGTCGACCATCCCAAAGTGCTTTGAAACACTGGTAAAGGCTCACATTTGCACCAGTCTTCCATGCAATCTGGACTCTCTGCAATATCTGTACAGGTAAAATAGGTCTACAGAGGACGCTATCCCTCTTGCACTACATTCAGCTCTGGATCATCTTGACAGTAACGCCACCTACTTTATTCATTGACTGCATCTCAACCTTCATCACCCTAACACCAAATAAGCTCATTCTTAAACTTCTGGACCTTGGTCTTGGGGCCTCCATCGGCAACTGGCATCTGGACCTCTTGACCAGCTGGCGTTAAACAGTTAGAATTGGTCATACCATTTCCTCCACCCTGACCCTCAACACTAGTGCACCTCAGGGTTGTGTGCGGAGTCCCTTGTTCGACTCCCTGTTCACCCAAGGCTGTGCAGCCAGGTACGACTTCAACTCACTGTTAAAATTCAGCGATCATGCCAGCGTCAGTCAGCTGAATCTGCAAGAATGACAAGACGAAGTACAGGAAAGATATCAAGAACCTAGTGACATGGTGTCAAGACAATAATCTAGATCTTACATTTCTGCAACCAGAAGTGTTGGTTGTTGACCTAAGGAAACGAGGAGGTGAATACAACCCAGTCCTTGTCAATGGAGCAGTTGTAGAGATGGTTAACAGCTTCAAGTTCCTCGACAAACTTATCACTAACAACCTAACCTGGTCCCTTCTTACTGATGCGGTGATTGGGGCTCACGTTGTCGACCTCCCTTGTGGTGAGCCCTGTCAACTGACCTCAGTCAGGCGAACGACAACAAACAGAGACAGCAGAAGCAGAAGCAGCTTCATAACTTCTGCTGCCTCAAACGCAAGAAGAAGGAGATGGGGTGATCAAAGAAGTGCATCAGCGTATTTACTTTCTGAGATGTCTGAGAAAGTTCGGCATGACCACAAGAATTCTCTCGAACTTCTGCAGACTTTGATAGAATCATTTTGGCTCAGTCTAGCAACGGCTTTGCTCTTGACCGTCTGATCCTACAGAAAGTGGTGAACTCAGTCCGTTACATCATAGACTCGTCAACTCCTTCCATCCCACCCATCTTAAGTGTTCATTTTAAGCTATTTCTAGATTGCATCCTGCATTTATACTATTTCAATTTTTCTACTTACTTTATATTTGCTGAATGTACTGTACATGGCAATTTGTAGGGAGTAATAAAGATTTAAAAAAATCATACTTTCTTTAAAATGTGGTGTAATAGTTTTTCACCTACAATTGTCAACATTATTGAGAGTTAATAATTTTTTTCCATAGTTTCATTTAAGTAGTTGGTAATTGGTAATTGGTTGGTATCCATAGAAGACAAAAATCTATTATCTACTTTGGCTTATGAGAAAACATGATTTTTAACGCAATGTTTTGAAGACAGCATTTGCCAGATCCATTATTTGCGATGTATATCTATTTTTCTAAAAGGAATGAGACCATTAAATGGTGCAATGACTAAAGAAGGTCAGAGCTGGGTTTTCTATGGCAGGTGATTCACCGCCTGACTGCCCATTGTCTTTCCTCCAATAACCAGAATCAAGTCTTATTGTGTTTAAATGCATCCCACTTGCCTAGTCCCACACAACCTAAGTCATCTGACATCCTCCAAGACAAAACAGTCGTTCTTACATCTTAAACTTCAGTTCATTCACCATTGGCAATGACCCAAGCAAAGCAGCAACTCAATCAAGGTTTCATGATAGCACTCCCAAAAGCTTTTGCATGTACTGTCGAGGTGCACCAAGCACATGAAACTCCATGTGTTCCCCTCCATGTCATGCACTCTCTTACTCTAACTCAGAATTCTATCACTATTCCATCATTGTCACTGGAGCAAAATCCCAGGACTTCCCAACTAACAGCACAATGCACGTATCTTCACCATTGGAATTGCCCTGGTTCAATTAAGGTTGAGCAATAAATGACAGCCTTGATTGCAATGCCACACACCCATGAATGGATTTGTAAAATGTATACTTTGTTTGTAAATTTAGTGTCTGAGATGAGCAGGTCACCAACAGAGCCTCTGAGAGCCACCACAGTACAACATTAGTAAAATAATCAGCTCCCATGCCCATATATGGGCACACACATTAAAGCAGAAAAAAATCATTTGCCAGCTCTTTGTGGCTTTCACTGCTCTTATCTCAACATTTAACTACAATACAAATCATATAATCCAACACACCCACAGTAGATTATTGCATTGATTCCTCTTTAATCAACACATGAGAGGTCTAATATAAAGAAAAATCCGCAAATATTAAAGTAAAATAAAGTAATTACAAAATATTCAGAATAGAGGCATATCTAGACTTAATTTTTTGTGTAGGAAGGAACTGCAGATGTGAGTTTATACCAAAGATAGACACAAAATGCTGGAGTAACTCAGCAGCTCAGGCAGCATCTCCATATCAAGGAATAGGGGATGCTTCAGGTCGGAACCCTTCTTCAGACTAAAAGATAGAGAAGGCCAGAATAAAACAGGGCCGGCAACAGATGACCTCAGGACGAGTGGAGTCAATATTAGCCCATTGTTGGCTGGGGAAGATAGGCTAGGAATAAAAGGATGCAACAGTGGAAATATTAGGATGACTGGGGGGGGGGGGGAGGGGGAGGGAGAGAGGGGGGAGAGAGGGAGGGAGAGAGGAGGGGAGAGAGAGGGGGGAGAGAGAGGGGGGAGAGAGAGGGGGGAGAGAGGGGGGGAGAGAGGGGGGGAGAGAGGGGGGGAGAGAGGGGGGGAGAGAGGGGGAGAGAGAGGGGGAGAGAGAGGGGGAGAGAGAGGGGGAGAGAGAGGGGGAGAGAGAGGGGGAGAGAGAGGGGGAGAGAGAGGGGGAGAGAGGGAGAGAGAGGGAGAGAGAGAGGGAGAGAAAGAGGGAGAGAAAAAGGGAGAGAAAGAAGGAGAGAGGAGGGGGAGAGGGAAAGAGGGAGAGATAAAGAGGGAGAGAGGGAGAGATAAAGAGGGAGAGAGGGAGAGAAGGAGGGAGAGAGGGAATGTGGAATTTAGAAATGTAGAGCTATTAATATTCAATGTTGTAAGCTGCCCAAGTGAAATATGAGGTGCTGTTTCTCCAATTTGTGTGTGTCCTCACTCTGACAGTGGAGGTGGCTCAGGCCAGAAATATATATTTTTTGTTGCTTAGAGAGGCACAATTAGGAATTCTCTACAAAAATTTAAATAACTAACTGGATTAATTGCTCAAGATGCCACATACCTTTTCCTTCCCATTGATGGTTCTTTGCTAAATCACTTACATTTATTTCCCTCAGCACTTTGGAAGAATGAGAAACCAACAATTTCATTAATTGATGGATTTAATGATGGGGTCCTTTAAATTTCAGCATTAAACTGTAGTGACTTTAACTGGTAGAAATAAAGTGGTGGCAGAGTTAACATTATAAAATACCATTGCCTGTTTTGGTTTTCAATCATTATTACAAGGATTTTTATGGGTGATTAACAAATGTGCCTGAATAAAGTGGGTGTTTTACAGAGCCATGTAAATTGGGGTCATGGGATCCACAAAAAGCCCTAATGCAATTCAAGTGGCCCACACAACAGACTGCAAATTATGGATGCTGATCTCAGTAAAACCTTGCCCATTTAAAATCTGTTCTATGTGAGAGCAGGAGATACAGAAATGACCCTCTGGGCTTCACGAAAATCACCATTTGAAGGTCTGCCTTCTCTCTCTCTCAAGCTACATGATTGCAATCTACATGATGTAGCTGTGTGTTTCTCTATTAGTCAGTGGGAAGCTAATATCCCTCTGTTCTCTTCTACATTTTAGGATTTTTGTTATTCTGATATTAAAACCTCATGAGCTAGTTAATTTAATTGCCTATTTTTCTTCGGTCTGTCCCTCTGATGACTCTCTGATGACCCTCTGAATTAATTTCTTCCATCTTAAGATTGATCATTCTCGAAACTTCCAGCAACCAGGACAGGAGTTTTACTCACGATGGTCCGGGGGAAAAGTGTGACAAACGTTTTATTTTAAGTTTTCATGGTCCACCAGTTCACCAAATGCAGATTGAGTATTGCATTAAACCCTAACAGCTTATTTCCTGAGCTGGGCTCAAAATATATCATTACAATTATATACATAGTTATAGGAACTGCAAGAAAGTATCATGAAGGTAAATTCCAAGTTGAGGAGGACCATTGGTGTGCTTCCATTGTGGTTCAGTGTCACTTGCTCACTTAGAAGGTTCTTTAGTAGCTGGGAGATTCATTTCAGACTTCATTCTAGTCTCTATTGTTTTATATTGGAGGACTGTTCCAGCTGCTACGGTCAGGAAAACACCTCCGCTGTCATGCTGTGAAAACGGAGAGGATGAGACGGAGTTTCTTCCCACAGGCCATCAGGACTGTTAACTATCATAACTTCAGGGACTAAACATTTTTTCTGTATTAATTTTAATTTATATGCTGTAATTGTATTTTTTTTGTTGCACAATCCGCAGGCATTGCCACTTTCATTTCACTGCACATCGTGTATGTGTATATGACTTGACTTGATTTATTTCTGAAAGGGGAGAATATTCTCAAACCTTGCAGAGAAAACAAATACATAGAAATCATAGATTATAGACACTCAGATGAGTTATTGTAGAAAGTATCTCTGTCCTCTACCCAAGTGTGCACTTGAAGGAGTCTACTGACCAAGAAAAGCCCAGTTTGATTATATGACAATCAAGATCTCTCACTGGTTGCTCCACTGCGATTTCTCTTCGAGGTATGTCCACTTTGAAAAAGTTCTCCTCCTCTCTTCGACGAGAGTTTAGCAACATGCTCTCTCGCTGCTCCCCCTCTGTAATTTCTCCTGCCCTCCTACTCTCCTCTGTCCCTCCCTTCCCCTCCTCCTTCCCAGATCTCCCTCTATCTTCCTGTCTCCACCTATATCCTTCCTTTGTCCCACCCCCGACATCAGTCTGAAGAAGGGTCTCGACCCGAAACGTCACCCATTCCTTCTCTCCCGAGATGCTGCCTGACCTGCTGAGTTACTCCAGCATTTTGTGAATAAAAAGATCTCTCAAGGTATTGCTTCTTTCTAAAGGATCTACAGAATAATGAAAGGCATAGCTAGCGTGGATGTGGAAAGGATGTTTCCACTGGTGGGAGTCTCGGCCTCAGAATTAAAGGACACTCTTTTAAAAAGGTGAGCTGGAACTTGTTTAGTCAGTGGGTAGTTAATCTGTGGAACTCATTGCTACAGAGGGCAGTGGAGGCCAAGTCAGAGGATATTTTTAAGGCAGAGATAGACAAGTTCTTGATAAGAACGGATGTTAAGGGTTATGGGGAAAAGGCAGGAAAATAGGATTAGGTGGCAGTGATCAGCCATGATTGAATGGAGTAGACTCGATGGGCCGAATGGCCTAATTCTACTCCTATAACTTGTGAACTTGTGAACTTGTAAAGTTAATGAAGGAAAATTGCAAATGCTGGTTCAAATGCAGATGCAAAATGTTTTAGACAAGACAACCAGTGCTCTCTTGAAGGAAAAGAGCATTAAGTCAAATTTAAACTACCCGGCAACCTGATACCTATGGATGGAGAGCTAATTTGGTCAGAGGTCCAAGACCAATCAACAAACATCTAACAAGGATGTCCCAACACTATCCTAGCTGGAAGAAAGTACAGGGCAGAATGTAGTCAGATGAGAATGAGAGAGAAGCAGCCTTTTTCTGGCAATTTTCATGGAGCCTACATGAACATTCCTCTCCCACTTACCTCACAAAAGCAGTTTTAGTACTTACAACTGGATCCAACCTACAGCCTCAGGCCACAACAGTTATTCACAATCTCATCATTGTAAATAAAAGAAAACACCCATTCACAAGGCTGTGCTTTTGAGATGGATGCACATTATAACACAATGTCTTCCCAGTAGAATCTGAGAAGCAGAACGCAAGAGTGAAATCCATCTTCACAAACAGAACACAAATAAAAATCTCTCACATGGTTCGATTTTATAAACAGAGAAGACTTATTCAACTGGAGCAGACGAAATGTGTAAGAAGGAACTGCAGATGCTGGTTTAAACTGAAGATAGACACAAATAGTTGGAGTAACTCAGCGGGACAAGCAGCATCTCTGGAGAGAAGGAATGGTTGACTTTTCGGGTGGAGAAGGAATAGTTTTAATCGATACTTTACTAAACTGGTCTGGTGGAATGAGGGATTGTGTGTGATATCATGTCAGCTTGCTGAATATTTGCAAGTATTACTGATTGAACACAGAACATGAACAGTACAGCACAGGAACAGGAAGAAGGTTCTCGACCCAAAAAGTCACCCTTCTCTCCAGTGATGCTGCCTGTCCCGCTGAGTCACGCCAGCGTTTTGTGTCTATCTTAGACTTATTCAACTAATGTGCAGATAGTTAGTGATGTCAACTTGAACCCGCTGCCAACGGAGGTGGGGGAGGTGGATAGAACAGTAACATTTAAGAGGTATTTAGCCAAGCACATGAACAGGCAAAGGATGGGAGTTTATAGACATATTCTGGCAGATGGAGTTGGTTTAAATTGGCATCATGGTCAACACAGATGTCGTGGACCGAAGTTCCTGTTCCTGTGCTGTAGTTCATGTTGTGTGTTCAATCAGTAATACTTGCAAATATTCAGCAAGCTGACGTGATACCTCAGTTATTCAATCCCTCATTCCACCCCTCAGGACTCAGAGTTGCAGACCAGTTTTGTAAATTATCGATTAAAATTATACCTTCAACCACGGCTTACAGAGTAATGAGGTGATACAACACGGTAACAGGTCCTGCAGCCCACCGTCCACGCTGATCATCAAACACTCTATTTTTCACATATATTATCTTTATTCTTGCCACATTCCCATTTCTTCCCGGAATCTACCACTCACCAGCTATTTAAAGCAACCAATTAACCTTCCAACGTGACATCTTTAGGTTGTGGGAGGGAGCATCAGTACCCATGCGATACCCAGATGGTCACAGGAAGAACATGCAAAACACAACAGAGGTTAGGGTTGAATGCAAGCTGGTGAAACTGGGAGACACCAACTCTACTAGCTGCACCGCTTTGCCGCCATTGTTTTCAGTCAATTATTCTCAGATCTAGATGAATCTAGCAGAGCCATTTGTACTAACATACAAGTCAGTTAGTTCAGTTAAGTTGAGTTGAGCTTAGTTGAGTTTAGAGATACAGCATGGAAACAGCCCTTTCACCCCACTGAGTCCATGCTGACCATTGATCACTATAATGTCTCCAGAATCATAAATATACTGTCTATTGTACAATATTATAATAAAAGATTGTTAGTTAGTTTAGTTTAGAGATACAGCATGGAACCAGGCACCTTTGGTCCACCGAGTCCACGCCGACCAGCAATCTCCATACTCTAGCACTATCCTACACACACTAAGGACAATGTACAATTTTACCGAAACCAATTAACCTACAAACCTGTACGTCTTTGAAGTGTGGGAGGAAACCGGAGGACCCAGAGAAAACCCACGTGGTCACAGGGAGAACGTACAAACTCCACACAGACAGCACCTGTAGTCAGAGGTATTACAAAATGCTGGAGTAACTCTAGCGGGTCAGGCAGCATCTCAGGAGAGAAGGAATGGGTGACGTTTCGGGTCGAGACCCTGCTTCTCCTCCTTTCTTCGACGAGTTTGAAGAAGTTCTTCTCCTCTCTTCGACGAGTTACTCCAGCATTTTGTAATACCTTCGATTTGTACCAGCATCTGCAGTTATTTTCCTGCACCTGTAGTCAGGATCGAACCCGGGTCTCTGGCGCTGTAAGGCAGCAACTCTACCACTGCACCAATATGCTTCCCTGTTGTCTCCAGAAGAGTGAAAATGAGAGATTGTAAACATCACCACTGCACAGTATGAGGTGACATCACAGGAAGGATACACTGCCTGTAGCCATGAGAACAAGGGGCAAAACTGATAACCCACCTGATTTCAATGGATTTATGGTGACTCACCAAATAAAGTCATAATATCAAACTATCCTCCCCACATAATGTTGCCACTATCAATTCTCGACATAGTGTAAACCTTAACACCTACATTAACTTCAACCCCCTTTCAATCCACCCACACCCTAATCTCAAATGCATTTTAATTTGGAATAATGTTATTGTTTTGTGGCTACCAGAGATGGTGAGCAGGACAAAAAAAAGCTTTTAAAAAAAACTAATCAAAATCTGTCCAAACAGTAAATATTATTTGCGAGATTATTTTTTGGGCTGTTTGCTAAAATGATGTAGTGGTGAATATTTTTCTTATTGTCAGGTTTATAAATAAAATGTATGCCAAGCGTCACTCTATTGCTACAATATTATCTTCATAAAGAACAGAGACAGGCATGGAGATGTACACCATCTGTAGTCGACCTCAAGAGTTTACAAGCAGAATGGATTCACTTAATGAGATCACATTCCCTAAGGGAAATGTTGATGACTGACCTTAAAAGGACAGAGGCCGGTTAGTTACTGAACATTACCAAGCTTCATTATTGGACTACTCATGTATATGTTTAATTAATAGAACAGATTCAGCAATTTCGGAACCAAATTATTTTTCATTCAAATTCAAGGCAGATGACAGACCAGAATCTGGAATTCAACCTGAAACGTCACGCATTCCTTCTCTCCTGAGATGCTGCCTGACCCGCTGAGTTACTCCAGCATTTTGTGATACCTTCGATTTATACCAACATCTGCAGTTATTTTCCTATACAGAATCTGGAATTAAATCTCATTATTTTGTAATCTCTGGTTAAATTATGAAAGTTTTGATTGGTCCAGTACAGTCATCCATTTCCCAAGTCACAATAGGTTTATGTTTATTATTGTCACGTGTAATTATTTAATTCCTCCACTTCAGGAAAAGAAAGCTAAAGAAAGACCTAGAAATGTAGTCAAAGAGCATATAATTATTGTGCCTTAACAAACCTTCAGGATTAGGGAGGACCTGCTTCTACTTCAGCTTTCAGGGTTCTTGGGTGACAGACGAGGCCAGTGTGGGAACTGTAGACTCTTCTAGAGGAGAAGGCCAGGTGTGTGGTTTGGGAAATGGTGAGCTCCATCCACCACTTATGCAAAGCCTTTGTGTGCTCTCCACGTATGGCTTCCTGAATGCTCCTTCAGCACTTCGAACAGCCAAATATCTGAGGTTCCCAGAAGCCAGCGGGGAGTGATCCACATCTTCAAGAAAGCATTTCCCACCATGAACCGTTTTTGGATAGAGAGCTGTGTGATACAACAGGAGCTGGATAGTAGGGGACCTTTGCCTTCCACATGCAGAGTGCAAGATTCATCGTCTTGTATCCTTTGGTGAATAAGGCAACAATGATATGGTTCTCAGCCTTTGAAATGCATATATATACTGCGACTGACTACTGAGGTTTGGGTGAGCTTAGTTGTGGAGAATAGTCGCCGAGATTGAACAGTATTGCATTGGTTCTGTAGATCCACTCCATCCGTGTGGGATGTGCGCTGAAGGTGAGGTTCAACATTGTAGTGAGAAAGATTGAGCGAAGCATTGAGGAATGAAGAACCTTGTTTAACATTGGTCTTCATTGAAAATGGTTCTGTTGTGGACGTAGGGATTGGTACCATGACTTGCATGGCATCAAATGTAAGATGGAGAGACGAATTTGAAGAGTTGTGTAACAGGAATTGCTATGAAGAGGTTTTAGTACCAATGTACCCATGTAAGGTCTGATTTGTCAGCATAGCGCTTAAAACAAAGTTTTTCACTGTATCTTTGTGCACATAGTATAGTAATCCAAAAAAAACAACCATGACCAGCACTGGGGTCATTACATCAGGACCAGGTCTTCATCCTTCTGGAATTCTGTCTGGTCATCTCCTTCATTTCAGGCCGAAGTCACTCCTTGGGCACCCATGCAATTTGAAGCTCACCCTGGGCGTCCTCCTCTTGATGCAGTGAAACAGCAGTCTGCTCCCAATAAAGAGGAATCAATGCACATTAGGTTGGTGGCAGAGGAATCGACGATTAGTACAATTTCATGTAATTGGAGAATGTTTTAGAGATTTTTGGGGTGAGAGGATGGTTAAATTTAAATGTAAAGATTAAAACGATGCTGGAAACTAATGTAAGTCAGAGAGAACCAAAGATGTGCAGGTTTGAAGGTTAATTGCCTTCAGTAAATCATCCCTATGGTGCAGGATAAAACTAGTGTACAGGTGTTGGTCAATAAGGAACACAGTGGGCTGAAGGGCCTGTTTCCATGCTAGAAACTAAACTAAAGTAAACAAAACTGTCAGGCTTCAACACAATTCCTCATTTGATTTAACACAAAAAAAAGATTATATATTTTATTGCCTTATTAAAGGAAGATCCACAGTGCCTCACAGTCAATAAATTATTTTTGAAAGGTAGTAATATTATGTCAGCAAATTTGCAAATAACATGCTTCAAATAGTGTCATGGAATTGTTAATATTCAATTGGGCTTGAGTTAAACATGTCACCCAAAAATGTATACTATTAACAATCCAGTACTGCTCCATGTTCAAATTGGAGAGGAGGCTTGACATTTTGTTCCCAAAATGTGAGACTCAGGCATAAGAACATTACGACTGAATCAACATAGTGCTTAACTAGCTGAATCACACAATGAGTTGAGAAATCAAAAGTTCCTCTTTTGGCAATTAAATAAAGAATGAGTAGTTTGGATTTCATTAAGGTTGATTAGATACAGAACAGGGGACCAATGCATGGAACCTGGTGACACGAGAGATATTAAACATATGTCTTTGTCAAAGAACTGCTGCTAAAATCCTGGTAAAAGATGTAGTAGTTATGATACTAAATATAGGCTTGTACACGAGGTGGTGCTAGAGGATTAGATGCTTATGAATGGTGTACCTTTGTTCGCAAGAAGATTTAAAGTTTAACCTTGCTGAGGAAGCTCATAAAAACTGTGGTCAGAAATAAAATTTATAGACATTTGGACAAGTATGGGTAAACAAAGGAGAGAAAGCACAGATTTGTTAAAAGCAAATTGTGCTTTACTAATTTGCTTGTGTTTTCTGATGTGGTAACGGAAAGGGTTTTTGACAGTAATGCTGTTGTTATTATGTATATATACATTCAAAAGGCATTTGCTAAAATGTCACTTAATATGCTTGTCAGCAAAACTGAAATCTATGGAATAATAAATAAGAGAAGCAGTATGAATACAAAATTGCTCAAGGGAGAGGAAATGGGGAGTCGTGATGAGTGGTTGCATTCTGGGCTACATGGTGTTCCACAAAACCTGGTATGACCACACAAATTCCTTCACATTAGTTTAGTTAAGTTTAGAGATACAGCGCGGAAACCGGCCCTTCGGCCCACTGGGTCCGCGCCGACCAGCGATCCCTGCACATTAACACTATCCTACACACACTAGTGAATTTTTCTTTTTAATTTACCAAGTCAATGAACCTACAAACCTGTACGTCTTTGGAATGTGGAAGGAAACCAAAGGTCTTGGAGAAAACCCATGTAGGTCATGGGGAGAACGTACAAACTCCGTACCGACAGCACCCGTAGAGTCTTCCACACTGCAAACGCTGCAACTCTACCTCTGCGCCACTGTGCCACCATTCTTTTATATGTTAAAGGAACGTATGTACAACCCATACCTGTCCAAATATCTATACATTTAATTTCTTACCGCAGTTTTTATGAGCTTCCGCAGCAAGGTTAAACTTTAAATCTTCTTGCGGACAAAGGTACAGGATTTATGACTCCAATGTGTGGAATTAGGTGTAATGGGCATCATTTCATGATATATAGCTGTTACTTCACTTGAAGATTGAATAATGAGGACAAGAGGGGCAGACTTCTAGAGGATGACAGCAGAGAATACATGCAAGAAGAAATTAAATACAGAGCAATGCTAAGTGATACAGTACTTAAAAGAATAGTAAAGGACTTTAAGCTTGTTAAGATAGATTGGAGATTTTTAGGATGTTCTGTAAGCACAGAGGTGATTTGATCAATGTGTTCAAAAATAAAGTAAATAAGTAGAAATTATCTTGCTGCTGAACTATGGGGCTCCATGAAAAGAGTTAAGGTTTTGGACTGTCTAGATTGTCCTTCCAGAGAATCAGCATGGACTCAACTGGTTTCCTTCGAGGAACTTTTGAATTGATTGAAAGATACAGCATGGAAACAGGCTCTTTGGCCTACTGAATCCACACCGACCCATTCACACTCATTCTATGTTATCCCACTTTCACATCCTCTCCCTCTATATAAGGGGACAATTTACAGAGGCCAATTAACCCACAAACCCACTTATCTTTGGAATGTGAGAGGAAACCAGAGCACCCGGAGGAAACCCACGCGTTCTTACGGAGAACATGCAAACTTCACTCAGACAGTACCCTGCATCACGGTCGAACCCAGATGCAGCAATGCCACTGTATGATTATTCTCATTGTCTGTGCTGAATTATTTAATCTCAGTCAAGGTAATAGTAAAGGTGGTGAAGTTGCTTAGAGATGGGGGAAAATCACACAGATCACAGTCTGTCTTCAGCATTTGGAATTAGTTTAGATCTGTTATTGGACTGCAGAAGACAGCTGCTGCCATACAATGCATTCAACAGCAGCAAGGGAAAATGAATTGTTACACTGTGAAGTGATGACCTGTGACTGTGTTATGGAAAGGGCTGCCTTCCTTTCTGCTGGAAAACAAGCCTGGAGGGTGAAATTCAGTTTTGAGCAAGGCACAGACAGACAGTACCAGATCTGCCCCTTTCAGGCATCTTGTCCTATCTTCTCCTCAATTAAAACAATCTAATATAAATTAGTCCGATTAAAGTTGAATTTTAACGTCTTGTTTCTTTGATTCCCATGCATAAAGGCTGTATCATCTTTAAAGACAGTCATTACAGTGAGGACTATTTTTTATATCAGAAACTCATTTTATTTCATACTCTTGTGAAACAGCTTGGGAATGTTTTTCCATGTTACATGTTCCCACAAAGTGAAGTTGATATTTTTGAACCATGTATTTTTTTTTAACTTTCCAAATCTCATCTTCCAGTTAAAAGTGTTGCTGGTGTAACTGACAATATTGCAACTCAGTTACAATGAAATCTTAGACACAAAGTGCCAGAGCAACTCAATGGGTCTGGCAGTGTATCCCTGGAGAACGTGGATAGGTTACATTTCATGCCAGGACCCTTCTACAGACTGATGTAGGGCCCCGAGCTGAAATGTCACCTATCCATGTTCTCCAGGGGTACCGGCAGACCCGCTGAGTTCCTCCAGCACTTTGCATCTTTTTTGTAAACCGGCATCTGCAGTTCCTTGTTTCTGCGATGAAATCCTGATATGTAAGCACTGAAAGTCTAAGCCTTAAAACAAGATGAGCAGCTGCCGTTGCTTCTGAAGGAATTGACTGTTGGGGTGACCACATCAGATTCCACAGACCGCACAAGGTCATTCTCGCCGGCAATGATGTGTTTCACCAAACACCGGGCTGCTTCCTCAATGTTGACGTTTTCCTGCAGATGATAAAAGAAGTAAAAATATGCATAAATGTATCTTGACTGTGAAATGAATGGCACTTATATACTGGATCATATCTATGAATACAATTGAAATGTCTTAATATTTTGGCTAGGATTACTTTCAATATTTTTTACACCTCACTGATTTTCATTGCACCGTCAAAGCAACCATGTCATTACCTGTCTAGATACAAACAGTTAGGGGCGGCACAGTGGTAGAGTTGCTGCTCTACAGTGCCAGTTGCTGTTTTACAGTGCCAGAGGATCCAGGTTCGATCTTGACCATGGGTGCTGTCTGTTTATACATTCTCCCTATGGAGGCTGCATGGATTTTCTCTGGGTGCTCCAGTTTCCACACACATTGCAAAGACGTACAGATTTGTAGGTTAATTGGCTTCTGTAAATTGTCCCTAGTATGTAGGATTGAACTAATATATTGGTGATATAAGAAAATAACTGCAGATGCTGGTACAAATCGATTTATTCACAAAATGCTGGAGTAACTCAGCAGGTCAGGCAGCATCTCGGGAGAAAAGGAATGGGTGACGTTTCGGGTCGAGACCCTTCTTCAGACTGATTGGTGATTGCTGATTGGCGTGGACTCAGTGGGCTGAAGGGCCTGATTCCTTGCTGTATCTCTAAACTAAACTAAACTCTGAAAATCCCTTCTGAACTCTCTTTGACTATTTATCTTCCTTTCTTTAAAATGTTCCATAAATGCAGAATGATTGAGTTTCAAATTATCTGAGCAAACTTCAACGCATGATGCTTAATGTCAAATTTAATTTTAAAACGTTCCATGAGGAGTATTGGTACATTTTACTACGTAAGGAATGCTCTATAATTATGTGCTATTTTTGTTGTTTATCAAAAATGCTGGCACTTGCCATTTGCTGCAATCCACATGGCAGGATGGGAAGACAGAAACGTGGGTGGTGCAGTGATCAGCGTTACAGGAATGTGTAGAAGCTTCACCTGTGCTGGCTTTTAGTAAAGGCAAGTGTGCAGAGTGGGGTTATGAGAAGTGTTGGGAAGTGATCATGAAACATGATGGTCAACGGCAGAGATGTTTACAGAATGAATGAATGAATACTTTATTGTCACATGTGACAAGTCCCAGTGAAATTCTTTGCTTGCATACCCAAAGTATGCAAATAGTCGCCACATAAGGATGCTGACATAGTTACAAAGTATACACAATATCCGTGCCAGTTCCACCTTTGTTCTCCCCCTGATCCACTCCCCCCTCCCCTCACTGCCCCCCCACCCTGCGCTAGGCCCTCCATTGTCCATTGTTCTCCCCCTCCCCTGTGGCAGTCCCCCCACAATGGGACTAAATAGATCAATTCAGTTGCGACACAGGGTAAAAATATAGAACGTTGAACATCGCCTCTTTAAAACTATGTACGTCACTCTGCGCTCCTTGAACTGGCTGGCTTATGATGAAAATCACAGAAAGTGTGCCCATTCTGCCCCAACATTTTGTGGTCCTGAAATTATTGGCAGTTTGGAAATCCTATGATTTGTCCTCTGGTTCTCCTGGTGCTGATTCCTGTGCTCACTCTAACATGCAGATATCGTCGTCCCTGTGCTCCCTTGAAACTTCTGGGTTCACTGAAAAATGGATTATCTGACTGCACTGCATAATATCCGAAAAAATGTGAATCAAAAGAGCGTTGAGAATTAATTTGAATACCATCCAATACTCCAGAATATCTGTGTAAGAAGGAACTGCAGATGCTGGTTTACATAGAAGATAGACACAAAATATTATGGTAACTCAGCGGGTCAGGCAACAGTCTTTCCAGAGTCTGAAGAAGGGTCTTGACCCGAAACGTCATCCATTCCTTTTCTCCAGAGATGCTGCTGACCCACTGATTTGCTCCAACATCTTGTGTCTGTCTCCAGAATATCTGTCAGTCTGCCACACCAAAGTGTTGAGCATGCCTCATTAACAGAGTTTTACTGCATTTTTTTATTGTGTTTGGTGATTTTTAATGGAATTTATCATTTTAAAGACGGTACATCCTCCTGAAAAACTGATTTCTGCTGCCACATTTCAATTGACGTGGCTACAAATCAGTCCCTTTATAATTGACGATACTGCCTGTCACTTTATTCTGCTGCTCTGCCTGTTTATGCAACATCCATTAAAAAGCAACATGTTCATTTTAAGCTGCTGCAGAGAGTGAAATATTTCTGCCATTTACTGAATGAGCACCAAATCTGAAGTGATTACCTTAAATAATCATCGTGCATGTCATTTCACCTTGATTGAAATAAAATGCCCATGTCTGCTGTATATTTCTATGCATATGCAAATATGTGTAGGTGTGTCTGGCTGTGTTCATAGGTGTCTGTTTGAGTATGCGTGTGGGACCATGGGTGCAGTATGAGTGTTTATGTGTATCCATCTATAAATGTTTGTTCCTGTGTGTCAATATGTGTATGTGTATATGTGTGTGTGCGCGCGTGTGTGTGTATGTGTACATGTGTGTGTGCGTGCGTGTGTGTGTGTATGTGTATGGAGGGTGCCTGTTATTGCATGTGGGTGTTTTGTGTGTTTCAGAAGAAGGAACTATCAAACTAATCATAGAAGTAATGAATATCGAGATGGCGTGGGGACAGGATGAAAGGAGGGGGCATTTGACTAGTTTCGTGAAGCAATAGATCAAATATATCTAATGTGAAAGTAACAAATAAAAGGGCCAAGAAGGAAATAAGTGTGATTTCTTTCATCTCCCAGACAGTTACCGATCTCATCACCTCTGACGATCTTCCCTGCATAGCCTCCAACCTCATAGTTCCCCAGCCCTGCATTGCCCACTTATATCTCTTTCCCAATATCTGCAAACAGAACTGCCCCGGCAGACTCATTATCTCTGCCCATTCCTGCCCCACAGATTCATCTCCAAATAACTTGATTCCAACCTCCTTGTCCAGTCCCTTCCAACCTACATCCTAGACACCTCACATGCTGGTCAACTCTTCAATAACTTGCAATTTCCAGGCCCCCATTGTCATGAACGTCCAGTCTGAAGAAGGGTCTCGACCCGAAAGGTCACCCATTCCTTCTCTCCAGAGATGCTGCCTGTCCCGCCGAGTTACTTTTGTGTCTATCTTCGGTTTAAACCAGCATCTGCAGTTCCTTCCTACACATTCATGACTGACATCTACTCTAAACCCTCCGACTCCCAGTTATTTGGGTTACACCTCATCCCATCCTGCTACTTGCAAAAACGCTATCAATTTCTCAGTCCTGCCGCATCTGCTCCCATGATGAGGCTTTCCATTCTAGGACATCTGAGATGTCATCCTTCCAACATTTCCACCATCTCCAATGGGATCCCACTCCTGGCCACATCTTCCCATCTCCACCCCTTTCTGCTTTCCGCAGAGACCGTTGCCTCCGTAACTCCCTGGTCCACTCGTCCCTTCCCACCCAAACACCCCCTCCCCATGTACTTTCCCCTGCAACCGCAGGAGATGCAACACCTGTCCCTTTACCTCCCCCCCTCGACTCCATCCAAGGACCCAAACAGTCTTTCCAGGTGAGGCAGAGGTTCACCTGCACTTCCTCCAACCTCATCTATTGTATCCACTGCTACATCGTTGCTACAAGCGCAGGCTTGGCGATCATTTCGCTCAACACCTCCGCTCAGTCCGCCTTAACCTACCTGATCTCCCGGTGGCTCAGCACTTCAACTCCCCCTCCCATTCCCAATCAGACCTTTCTGTCCTGGGCCTCCTCCATTGTCAGAGTGAGGCCCAGCGCAAATTGGAGGAATAGCATCTCATATTTCGCTTGGGCAGTTTACACCCCAGTGGTATGAACATTGACTTTTCTAACTTCAGATAGTTCCTCATTTCCCTCTCTATCCCCTCCCCCTTCCCAGTTCTCCTACTAGTCTTCCTGTCTCCTACTACTTCCTTTCTTTGGCCCACCCCCTCTCCTGACATCAGTCTGAAGAAGGGTCTCGACCCGAAACATCATCCATTCCTTCTCTCCTGAGATGCTGCCTGACCCGCTGAGTTACTCCAGCATTGTTTGGCTTCCTTCTTTTGTAAAGTTGGATTCTCCCCTGTTGTCATAGATGGATCCCTCACCCGTGTTTTCTATTTCTCCCCTGCCCCTGCCCCTGCCCTTCCACATGTTCCTTCCCAATCCGTGACATCGCCTATTTATTTTCTCTCGAGATGCTGCCTGACCCACGGAGTTACTCCAGCATTTTGTATCTCTCGACTTGCTCTGGCCTCACAATTCACACTTCTATTTTTCCCTCACATCTATTGTCTTTTCATCTCTGCCTTTTATTCCACCATTTGCCTATCAAAAACCCCACTCACCTGTAACCACCTATGACTTACCAGGATCTATTCTGCCCCTCCTCTCTTCCAATGTTCTACCCACCTTCCCTTGACCACAATCAGTCTGAAGAAGGGTCCCAACCTTAAAACTTACATATCCATGTTCTCCAGAGATGCTGGCTGACCCACCGAGTTACTCCAGCACTTTGTGTCCCTCTTTCCTCTTTGAATTTTTAAAGCTTATTTTTAAATAAAACTGAGCAAAATAAATTAAATTGGAAAACAATTACTGGTATATGGGAAATGTAAAACAATAAAGGTGTTTAGCAGGAGAGATGGACAACATATGCCAGAAGAACTCGCACTTGAAAGTATAAATCATATTTATAAATAGTACTTCAACCAAGTATCCAAATAGTAAACATGACATTTATAACTTGATATATAGTTTGCTGATGGTGAAAAGCCAAATGTGTGGGAAAAAGCCCAAAGTGCCGGCATCTTCAAGGGGAGAAAAGATGGAGCGTTACAAGAAAGGCACGACACTTAAAAGCATTTTGCATAACCTTTCGATCATGCCAGTGAGGAAGCCCTTCCAGAAAGTGAAAGATTAAAGTAAAATCAAAGTTGATTTTACTATCACTAACCTGACATAAGGAATCATTAACACTGACAACTAACGATGCAAGCAGAACAGGATCAAAGTGAATGCCTCCCATCTGTTCAATTTCACTTCCAAGATAGTTTAGATACAGCTCCAAAAAGGCAAAAAGTGTTTAAGATATCAGTTGATGACACCAAGCTTCCCTTTCCATCATCTCGTGACATGGTCTTTAAATTGATGGAATATTTCACCAGTATTCCGTACTGGATGAACGGAAATTTCCTCCAGCTGGATATTGGGAAGATCAAAATTATTGTCTTCATTTACCATCGTTGGGGACCATTTGGAGCTGAATTAGACTGTTCTCAATTTCTGTCAAACTTACTTTGAATAGTTTGCCACTTACCTGTGCTAAATCACAGCAGCAAATTAACCTACCACCAAGACTGGGAGTAAACATCAATGGAGAGAATGTGCAATCTCCAATGTCCTTGGCAATGTTGCCGGAAGTAGTTCCCACTTTTTCTTTAAATTTGCCAGCAAGATCACTGTTGTTTGGTGAATTATGGATAATGATAAGTTAGAGTAGAGGACGGAGATCAATCATCTAATTGATTGGTGCCATTACAACAACCTTCTGTAAAACCAAAGAGCTGATTGTTGACTTCAGAAGAGGAAGGCGAGGATCCTTGATAGGTCGGAGATGGAGAAAATCAATAACTTCAAGTTCCTGGGCATGCATATTTCTCTAGATCTGTCTTGAAAGAAAGCCCATTAATGCCTCTACTTCCATAGAAGATTTTGGAAATTTAGTATGCCGACAAATAATCTCTTGAACGTCTATAGGTGCACGGTAGAGAGCATATTGATTGGTTGCATCACAACTTTGATCAGGACCTCAAATGGCCAGAAATGAAGGAGATTACAACATGTTGGACAGTGCCCCATCATTCACGGGTAGTGACCTCCCCACCATCAAATAGACCTTTAGGAGGCGCTGCATCAAAAAGGTAACCAGCAATAGGAAGGACCCACACCACCTTGGCCATGCTCCCATTTCACTCCTTCCATTGGGAAGAAGGTACAGGAGTCTGAAAACCATGACCTCCAGATTCAGGGACAGCTTCTTCCCAACATCCATCAGGCTATTGAACACTACAAAAACCAACTAAACTTTGAACTATGAATTTTCTTGGTCGCACTAGGGACAACAAATTTTGCACTAATATTTTTTTATTTTATTTATTTAACATTTTTTGTTTGTTTTATATTATCTATTGAGTACTGTGTTTACAGACCTGTTATGCTGCTGCAAGTAAGAATTTCATTGTTGTGTTTCAGTACACATGACAATTAAACAGTCTTGACTCTTGAGCGTTATAGCTGCATTTGGAGTATTGTGTGCAGTTCTGGTCACCCTATAACAAAAAAGCTGTGGAGGCTTTGCAAATGGTGCAGAGGAGGTTTACCAGAATGATGTCTGGATTAGAGGACATTAGCTACAGGAAAAGGTTGCTCAGACTTGGATTATTTTCTCTGGAACATCGGGGATTGTGGGGAGACCTGATAGAGGTATATAAAATTATGAGGGGCATAGATAGGGTAGACAGTCAGAAACTTTTTCCCAGGATGGAAATTTAAATAATAGAGGGCATAGATTTAAGATGAGAGGGACAAAGTTTAAAGGGTCAAGTTTTTTTACACAGTGGCTGATGAGTCCTTGGAATGGAATGCCAGAGTGGAGGTTGAGGCAGATACGATAGTGGCATTTAAGAGATTTTTGGAAAAGCATATAGATATATAGGGAATGGAGGAATATGGATAATGTGCAGGCAACTAAGAGTTGGTCTTGGAATCATGTTTGGCATAGACAATGTGGGCTGAAGGGAGTGTCCTTGTGCTGTGCTATTCTGTGTTCTGTATTCTATGTTCTTTCTCCTTATGTAGCTAGAAATTAATATTTTAATTTATAATACTCCCCTGAAGTGCCTTAGATTTTCTTGCCTTATTAAAAGTACTATATTAATACATTATTTTTGCCATTGCAATACAAGATATTAATTTGTTTAGGCTTGTTTGCCTCAATGTAAAAGGCCCTTTACATGTCGACACAAGGAACTGCAAATGCTGGAATCTTGTGTCGAACACAAAGTGCTGGAGTAATCGTACAGGACAGGCAGCATCTCTGGAGGACACGGATAGGCAAAGTTTTGTGTCAGGACCCTTATTCAGTCTGATTTTAGTGGGGGGAGGGGAAGAACCTGGAAGAGAAAGAGGCTCGGGACAAAGGCTGGCAAGTGATAGAGTGCTGGTGGCCAGGGGGGGGTGTGGGTCCTTGATGAGGCTGGCTACTTTTTTGAGGTGGCGCCTCCTGTAGATCCCTTCAATGGTGGGGAAGTCAGTACCTGTAGTAGACTGTGCAGGGTCCAACAAAAGAGAGACAAAAGGGGACAAAAGGAGACAAAAAGCAGATAAGGCCCGAGCCGGCTACCTGCTCCTTTTCCGGGCATATGTCCATGCCAGGATGGTACTAGAGAGAGATTGTGCGCTGTCCACGGGCACCCTGGGGGATTTACGGGACCGCTGGGCTCCGTGGGGAGTGGAATGCATCATAGAAACATAGAAAATAGGTACAGGAGTAGGCCATCCGGCCCTTCGATCCTTAATAAGCATTGTGAAATAGTTATTTAAGAATATTTGTTTTACTTGTACTATGGTGGTGGAATTGTTTTGAATTATTTAGTATTGTAAATACTTAAATAAATCTATTTTTGGTTTTTAAAAAAGGGACAAGGAGACAAAAGGGAGTCAGATAAGAAGGGAAGAGTGTAGGAGGAGCGTTACCTGTCCCTGTTTAATAGCTGAGTGTTCCCCATTGACTTCAAATATTTTGGCACTAAGAATCTATCCTCCTCATCTTGGATGCAGGTGGCGTGCACAGCTAACAGATGACTTCATTGTACTACCCCATTCAATCGTATTTCAAACCTTCAGAAACCCAAATGCAATCAAAATGCAGCATGTCCTCTCAAACAGCAGGAACCCAGCAGAATTAATGACACTAAAATTATTTCCCAAAATTGTAGGCTGAATGATGAGCTGCAGTATTTCTTCTTAGCACATCTGTCTTTCCAGAGTAATATTGTGGCCTTCTATTGCTACACTCGTGAGGCTATTTGCTAGCAGGTGAATTTTGTAGCCGGCTAATTACAACCATGACCTTTTATCAGGTATATCAGGAATCTGCACGTGTAATATTTTTATCCATCCTGATAATAGCCTGAAATCCATCAATTCTCTACTGTGTCCATCCCACAGGATACACTGGATAGATTCATAATAGGCATCAGAATGGAGTGGAGAAGGTTCCAATTTAATAAAGAAGATATTGCAAAGATGATCATTCCCAAAAGTGTGGGGAAATAAGATAAAAGAGATACAGTGCCTCAGCTCGTTTACAAGGGATTAACAGGTTATTTAATCTTAAGGGACAGCCTGGATATCCATCAGCAAGCAAAGAATGGAACAGTGCACAAATCTGCAGGAAATGGGCAAATTTGAACCAATCCTCGGGGCAAACTGATCGTGACCTCAGCCATCCAAATCTAATGATACTTTTACCACATGACTGAGAAATTCTGCATGGATTTGTCATTTTGAAGTAGCTTTAAGCTGTAATTAAAATCGCAGCAGCAGGACAGCTTTGGAATGCTGCACTTACATTAGAATTCCAGACCTGGCTGCAGCTTTGCAGATGTGATACACACTTTCTCTTGATTGCACCCTGAGGTATATCACTGCCGACAGTAACTATGAAGTAGGAAAATAACTGCAGATGCTGGTACAAATCGAAGGTATTTATTCACAAAATGCTGGAGTAACTCAGCAGGTCGTTCTCCTCCTCTCTTCGACGAGTGTTTAGCAACATGCTCTCTTGCTGCTCCCCCTCTGTGATTTCTCCTGCCCTTCTACTCTCTTTGAAGAAGTTCTCCTCCTCTCTTCGACAAGAGTTTAGCAACATGCTCTCTTGCTGCTCCCCCTCTGTGATTTCTCCTGCCCTCCTACTCCCCTCCCCCTTCCCAGTTCTCCCTCTATCTTCCAGTCTCCACCTATATCCTTCCTTTGTCCCGCCCCCTGACATCAGTCTGAAGAAGGGTCTCGACCCGAAACGTCACCCATTCCTTCTCTCCTGAGATGTTGCCTGACCTGCTGAGCTACTCCAGCATTTTGTGAGTAACTATGAAGTGGGTCATTTCCAAAATGCCATCAACGGGATGGTCCATTTGTTCTTGTGTTACTACTAATGCTGACAGGCTTCACCACAAAGACAGCCAAAGCAACGTCCTCGTTTCACCATTTATCTAATCTAACATAATGTATTAACGCGGCATCTTAAACACACCATTTTTAAAATGCAGCTTATTGATGTTTAAACTAAACTCTTACCCAACAACGGAAAGAATAAATGAAGCGAAATTTTTACAAAATGTCATAAGCCCTTCCTTACAAAAAATGGGGAAAAAAGAATTTGTTTAAATATATTTTTTCACAATGATTATCTCTCTGGAAATGAAGGCAGCACAAAAGATGAGCCATGCAATTTTTCATCCAAACAGAATCAGTCTTACGGGTCCCTTCCCTACCCTGGAATCCCCCCCAAGAGCAAAAGCCATTTTCAAAATTACGCTGAAGCATTTGATTATAAAAGGTGGATTATTATCTATAATTAACTGGAAAGACGACTGATTAATTTGAAATGCAAATTAATTCATTTAGCATAGCACTCATTTCCAGAGTTCTGCTGGATTTTTAAGGAATATTAAAGAAGTGAGTCACATCAGAAAAATAAAGGAAGGCAAATTTAGGATTATACATGGATTATTTTATCCCCATTCACAAAATTATCCTGGTATGCACAAGGGGAGGCGCAATGCCAGAACATTGCTAAAATTGCAAGTAAGTAGATTTTCAAACTCAATTTCCAAGCATTTTAGAAAGAATCCCAAATCAATTTAAAGATCAATACTGAAATTCAATTTAATCCTTTATTAATTTTCAGATGTGAGATGATTAATCCCTAAATCCGAACTGTGGGGCTGAAATTTGTTGTCAAACTCATTTGGTGAATATGGTTTTGAATACATTTCATGGCAAAAGTGTACAGAAAATGGACAATCGCACTGGTTACAATGGTTCTCAGACCCCACTTGGTCAGTTTGGTTGGCAGCCCTCATTCACATTGTTGATCAGCAATATATTTAATTGGATAGGCAAGAAACCGCCAGGGTATGATGCCCAGTTATCACATTAAAACATCACCAAGGCTTCAGACCTCTGTTTGTAACACACGTTTAGTATCAGGGGGACAATACTCATTCTCTTTACCCCCAAATCCATTGTGAGCCATGGAAGGATAGAGGAAGAGGAAGGTGATTATATTGAGAAAGAATTAAGATGCAGAAACTAGGTATCTTATCTGTCCCATCAATATATTGATCAATTGATTGATTGAAAGATATAGCATGAAACCAGGCCCTTCGGCCCACTGAGTCCATACCAACCATCAATCATCTATTCACAGTAGTTCTATATTATCCCACTTTTGTATCCACCACCTGCACACCAGAGGCAGTCTAACAGAGGATCACTAACCTGTAATCTCACATGCCTTTGGGATGTGGAAGGAAACCGAAGTACCCAGGGGATATCCATGAGCTCACAGGGAGAATGTGAAAACTCCACAAAGACAGCACCCGAGGTCAGGATCGAACCCGGGTCTATGGAGCTGTGAGGCAGCAGCTGTGCCACTGCGCCATCCACTGGGTTTGACTCCTGCTCAACTCAACCCTGGGCTTGCGTTTTACCTGTTACACAGTCCCGTGGCTGTACCAACCTCTTGTGACCCCATGGGTCCAAGAAAGCTCTCCTAAGCCGTGAACAGTTCACAAGCAGCAATTGGTCATTATGGTGGTAGATATCATATCATATTATATCATATATATACAGCCGGAAACAGGCCTTTTCGGCCCACCGAGTCCGTGCCGCCCAGTGATCCCCGCACATTAACACTATCCTACACCCACTAGGGACAATTTTTACATTTACCCAGCCAATTAACCTACATACCTGTACGTCTTTGGAGTGTGGGAGGAAACCGAAGATCTCGGAGAAAACCCACGCAGGTCACGGGGAGAACGTACAAACTCCTTACAGTGCAGCACCCGTAGTCAGGATCGAACCTGAGTCTCCGGCGCTGCATTCGCTGTAAAGCAGCAACTCTACCGCTGCGCTACCGTGCCGCCCATATCCAGGCTGTATCCTTGCACTCCACTGATGGCCTTTTCACAGCTCACACTGTCAAAGGGCTTTTGAAACATTTTATTAAATGATAGATACAGTTGAAATAGAATTAAATAATACAAATACATGTAGCTAAAAATACATTTAACCAATATAAGTTAATTAAATTTCTTATTATTAATACAATTTAAAAAAAATCTATAACATCTATCTTCATCAAGTTTTAAATCTCGGTTGGGCATCAAGTTTTAAATCTAGGCTGGGCACTCCACTAGAAATGAATAGGGTGCCATTCAATACACCAGCTCTGCCTGGCATAAAGGATGAGGTTTCTGAGTACTTAGAAGCACATGGGTGACGTTTGGGTCAGGGGAGAGAGAAACTGGAGAAATGGAAGGACACAAAGAGAATGTTAGGTGTGAAAACGCCAGATCAAGGCAGACGACGATCAAGGAAATGTAGAATGGTTCATTGTTTGCTGAGAGGAAGATGACAATGAGACATAATAACAGGAAAATCAAACAGTAGGACAGTGAAACTAGTTGGAGAACTAGAGTGGGGGAGGGACGGATAGAGAGGGAAAGCAAGGGTTACTTGAAATTAGAGAAACCAATATTCTATGACTGCGTGGGTTTTCCCCGGGTGCTCTGGTTTCCTCCCACATTCCAAAGATGTACAGGTTTATAGGTTCATTGACTTTGGTAAAAATAATTGTCCCTAGTGTGTAGTATAGTGCTAGTGTTCAGGGTGATCGCTGGTCGGCAGGGACTCGGTGGGCTGAAAGGCCTGTTTCTGCACTATATCTCTAAGGACTAAAGTCAGGAATCTGTGAGGAAATTCTATGCTCCAAGCTGAGGATGACGACAGGGTTTATAGTACTCTTGGAATTAGAAGTGAGGATGGGTGGGCAGTGGCATTTATCTCTTTGGTGGGATTCACCATGTTACAGAGTACGATCTGCTGCACAAATTGTTACCTGAGAAGAACACCCTCAAACATTTCTAGGGCTTTTATTCCATCAATGGCCAGTGCAACACCACTGGAAATGTATCATATACTTGTAACAACAAAGAAGGAGCCCATTAGACCATTGTGTCATGCTGACAATAATCCTGTCTCTTTCTTCCAGTATCACTCCAATCTATTAATGCAGCAGAGGTTCCTTGGGACCTTTGATGCTGTTTTGGTTCAATTAAATTCCTAATTTCACTGGAATTTAGAAGGATGAGAGGGGATCTTATAGAAACATATAAAATTCTTAAGGGATTGGACAGGCTAGATGCAGGAAAATGTTCCCAATGTTGGGGGAGTCCAGAACCAAGGGTCACAGTTTAAGAATAAGGGGTAGGCCATTTAGGACTGATGAGGAAAGTTATGAAAGAAGGAGGCCAATTCACTGGATGTTTTCAAGAGAGTTAGATTTAGCTCTTAGGGTTAATGGAATCTAGGGATATGGGGGAAAAGCAGAAATGCGGTACTGATTTTGGATAATCAGCCACGATCATATTGAATGCCTGTGCTGGCTCGAAGGGTCGAATGACCTACTCCTGCACCTATTTTCCATGTTTCTATGTTTCTAACATCGCAGGCGTGTTCATTCCAGGAACTAGATTTAAGGATGATCTTGTGGGTAATGAGGGATACCCACTTCAAGTTTAATCACCCTCACCAATGATGTGCAGATGTACCTCAGGAGTCACACAGCCACCAGCAGAAAAAGAGAGAAAATGATGGAGAGGTGAAGATACATTTCTGTGTTTGGAATGGCCTGGAGGCTTGCTTCAGGCCTCTCCTGGTGTTTTAAGTCCTGCACCACATTGCACACCAGAGAGAATTGCAGGTAAAGCAGGATTAAAGAAAAAGATAACATTGAGGATTTCCATAGCAGCCTCAAGAGTTAATATCCACTTGAAAATATGTAATATAATAAAATATTAAAAAGCCTAGCTTTTTTGATAATGGCCCTTTTAAGTTTATGCTTAAAATATTTCACAAATGCAAGTTTTTGATGCTAATGAATTACAAACAGAACAAGTAATACATTCACATCATTCCTAGTGCAATTTTAAACTCCTAGCATCTGTAGTTTTCCATTTTTAATCAGCTAATCTTGCAACAAAGGCGTGTTGAAATATGCAGTACATATGCATTTGATGAAATTCAAAACTGTAACTTCATATTCGTGATTAAAAAATAAACAAATATTACTTCATGCATTTGGTAGTAGGCAGATATTTTTTTAATTCAACCTATGGTGACAATAAATTTGGCTTGCCCTCAAAAACCTGTGTATTTGTCCTGCAGTCTCATCTGTCTGCTTACATTCTCTGTTTGATTTTGATCCTGTTTGCTATATTTAGTTCAGCAGCAATAAGGTGGCATTATTACTGTGGAACTTCACAAGTTCAGTCAGTTAAGTAAAGAAAGTGTAAAACACATAGTGCTGGAATAGCTCAGCTGGTCAGGCAGCATTTCTGAAGGACATGGATAAGTGACGTTTTGGGTCGTGACTGTTTCTCAGACCTCCCGAGATGTCTTCCAAAGATGCTGCCTTACCCATGAGTTCTCCAGCACTTTGTCTTCTACACAAGTTTTCAGCATCTGCATTTCCTTGCAGATTAAAGTACAGCTTTGCGTTTAAATGCTGTGTTTCATGTACTTAATTTAAAATATTATCCTCAATTTGCAACTCAACTATTTACATTTATGTTTATGATTAGTTATTAATTATTTTTAACAGAATGGGTTTCCAACTGTTGAGTTATATAATGATACATTTGCATATTTATCAGACCTTTTTGGTTATATTCTGCTGCTGTGCTTTATCCTTCCACTGTTGATAAGAAGCAACTTGGATCAATTATCTTGTGTTGAAATGCCCCATATTACACGATAAGACTCTTCAACAGTGAAATCATATTTTGAGAGCATTTCATTGTCAGAGCGAGGCCCAGCGCAAATTGGAGGAACA
Organism: Rhinoraja longicauda; assembly: GCF_053455715.1. Classification (NCBI taxonomy): domain Eukaryota; kingdom Metazoa; phylum Chordata; class Chondrichthyes; order Rajiformes; family Arhynchobatidae; genus Rhinoraja; species Rhinoraja longicauda. The sequence goes on from NC_135959.1 coordinate 59,046,962, forward strand.
GCACCTCATATTTTGCTTGGACAGCTTCCGCCCCACAACTTAAGCTGTTGTGATCATCAATTGATGAACTAAGAATTGTTTTTTTACCTTTGCTGAAGTTTCAAAGCAGCTGACAAATCCATGATCCTTGCAGAACTGTTCCATTTTCCCAGGATTGGCGGATAAGAACTCACCCTCTTGATCACATTTGTTTGCCAGCAAGACAACAGAGACAGGTTTGCCATTGGGGAGAGTCAGTTTCGAGTCTAAATCATCCTTCCATTTTGACACTGCTTCGAATGTTGAGGCTCGTGTCACATCAAACACTATGAAAGCTCCAATGGCTTCTCTGTAATATACTCTTGTCATGTTCCCAAATCGTTCTTGACCTACAGAAGTAAGAGGCACAAGGTTTTTAGTTTTTTGTTATCTGATATTCTCACACAATCTCAAACAGATTTTAGATGTCAGGTAAGACTCGGAGAGAATGCACATGCCTGAAACATTTGGTTATCGGGTTGTCTCATTTTCCAGATTTGAGGCTGAGATCAAGCTGATGTTTCAATGTTCTGAGGGAACGTTGCATGGTCAGAGGTGCCATTAATATGGAAGATACTGAAACAATCAATACTGTTCTCTGTGAATGTACTAGATCTCATGGAATTATTACAAAGAAACAACAGGGCAGTTCGTGGTTGTTCTGCCCATTATTTACTCCTCAATGCTGATATTAAGACAGGTTAGTGAAACAAGATCACTTTACAAACCTTACTGTGCTACACTAGTTCTTAGAACTCACCATCGAATCTGGTTCAAAAATATTTCCGTGGCTGTGCTTTTGAACATGCTAAGGATATAAAGGTGAAATAAATACATTTTCTGAATAATTTTCCCTCATCGTTTATAATCTGATATACTCCTGTTTTACACCTTATGAGAGATGGAACATCATAAAATACTCTGCAGAATTATAATAAATCCTACATAAAAAGTGCACAGCAGTGGTGCTCTGACCAAGTTAAGCACATTTTTTCCCGTGTCACATGTAAAAATTGTGAAACTCTGACCTCTTCACAGGAATAAAAACTGCCACCTGCTCTCTGGACCCCATCCCCTCCAGCTTTGTCAAGGCCTGCCTTCCTGCTCTCTCTCCACTTATCACTGCAACAATAAACTCCTCCCTGTCCACTGGCATCATCCCGCCATCCCTCAAAATCGCTGCTGTCACCCCCATTCTGAAAAAACCTGGTCTAAACCCTGACACCCCAAACAACTTCAGACCAATCTCCAACCTACCCTTTCTGTCCAAAGGTTTGGAACGTGCTGTAGCTTCCCAACTAAAATACCACCTCTCTACCAATAACCTGTATGAAACTTTCCAATCTGGATTCCGCTCAAACCACTGTACTGAAACTGCACTCCTCAAAATCACAAACGACATTCTCCTCTCCTCCGACGCTGGCAACCTCAACATCCTCATCCTACTTGACCTCAGCGCTGCCTTTGACACCATAAATCACTCCATTCTCCTCACCCGACTTGAAACCTCCCTTAACATCACCGGCACAGCCCTATCCTGGTTTAAATCTTACCTCTCTGACAGACACCAGTTCATCTCCATTAACAACTGTAAATCCCCCACCGCTCCCCTCCCCCAAGGTGTCCCCCAAGGCTCAGTCCTTGGCCCCCTCCTCTTTATCCTCTACCTGTTCCCCCTTGGTCAATTAATCCGCCGTCATGGTCTCAACTTCCACTGCTTCGCCGATGATATCCAGCTCCTCATCTCCACCAAGTCAATCTCCTCCACCACACACTCTACACTGACAAACTGCATTACTGAAATAAAATCTTGGCTTCAATCAAACTTCCTCAAACTCAATTGCAACAAATCTGAAATCATCATCATTGGTCCAAAAATGCTCACCAAATCCACCCAAAACTTCATCCTCAACATTGATGGTCTCCCAGTATCCACCTCACCTCACATCCGGAATCTTGGAATCATCCTTGATCAAACCCTCTCCTTCGACAAACACATCAAACACATCACAAAGACAGCCTTCTTCCACCTCAAAAACATTGCCCGTCTCCGTCCATCCCTCTCCTCCACAGCTGCAGAAACCCTCATCCACGCCTTCATCACCTCCCGTCTGGACTACTGCAACAGCCTCCTCTATGGCGCACCCTCAAAAATCATCAATAAACTTCAATACATTCAAAACTCCGCTGCCCGTCTACTCACACACACCTCGATCCGTGACCATATCACCCCCGTCCTTTATAAACTCCACTGGCTCCCCATCCCCCAGAGAATCCAGTACAAAATCCTCCTCATAACCTACAAAGCCCTCCATAACCTGGCCCCATCCTACCTGACCGACCTCCTCCACAGGCACACTCCCACCTGCACCCTCCGCTCTGCCGCTGCCAATCTCCTATCCCCCCACATCCGGACTAAACTCAGATCCTGGGGGGCAGGGCTTTCTCCATCGCTGCTCCCACCCTATGGAACTCACTACCCCAAACCGTTAGAGACTCCCCCACACTCACCACATTCAAAACATCGCTGAAGTCTCACCTGTTCAGTACTGCCTTCAACCACTGAAGGTCACCTCACCTTCTGTCTCCTTTCTCTGTTCATTTATTTATTTACTTATTTATCTATTTATTAATTTCCCTATGTTCCAAAATCTCTGTAAAGCATCTTTGAGTATATGAAAAGCGCTATATAAATAAAATGTATTATTATTATTATTATAATTAGTAGGAAGCGCAGTAACAGAAGATTTGTTATTGGATTTAATTATGCAGAATGGCCCAGATAAGAGAAATCAAAGTAAAGGATTACTAGTCATTAATGACGATGATATGATACATTTTAAAATAATAATTGAATAAATATGAGTATAACAATAACTCAGGTAACAGAATGGAGAACATAAATTGAAAACAATAAAATGAACAGCAATATTGACAAACAATGATTGATATAGGGTGGCAATGGAAAACATACAAAATGGTGTAAATAGGACCCAGCAGAATTGTGTTCTACCAGAGAAAAGAACAAGCTACTAATGAGACATTATAGGTAAATAAAGAATCAGAATCGTAAAGGAGAGCATAACTAGAAAGATAATGAAGAAATTACGAGAGAAAAAAAAGGAGGGCGATAAGAACTGTGAAGGAAAATTAACAAGGAACATAAAAGAGTAAAATATTCTACTGGGATATAAATAGTAAGAGAGTAGAAATATGGATGACGAGAGAGAAACATGATGAAAACAACAACATTTATTCCAATATGTAGATGCAGTATTTACTGGGAAGATGGACCGCACAAACATAACAACATACAAATACCAACATCATTAATATTATGTGTAGCAAAACACTGCAGATGCTGGTTTACACCAAAGATAGACATAAAGTGCTGGAGTAACTCAGCAGGTTAGGCAGCATCTCTAGAGAAAAGGAGTAGGTAACATTTCAGGTCAAGACCCTTCTTTAGACTGAGAGTCGGGGGGGAGGGGGAAACTAGAGGTATGAAAAGGTACAGAACAAATCAGAACCGGCACCAATGGCCAATGAGCCCACAATGGTTCATTGTTGGCTGTGGAGGAGTTGATGACGAACAGTGAAACTAGCAGGACAACTAGGGTGGGGAGGGACAGAGAGAGGGAATGCAAGAGTTACTTGAAATTAATATTCATGCCACTGGGTTGCTTACAACAGGGTTGCTCTAGTTTTAGTTTTCCTTATGTTTTAGGCATAATGATCATAAAATATCTTTTGCAAATTTGATTAATTGAACCAATTGAAAGATAGGGCATGTAAACAGGCCCTTCAGTCCATCACGTCTATGCCGACCATTGATCATGCCGACCATTGATCAACTTCTATGTTATCCCATTTTCACATCCACTCTAGGCACAATTTACAGAGGCCAATTACAAACTCACATATCTTTGGGATGTGCAAGGAAACTAGAGCACCTGGAGGAAACACATGGGGTCACAGGGAGAATATGCAAACTCCATGGAGTAAATAAATAAAAATAGCTTTCTTCCAAAAATAATTCATCGTTGCTTTATTTACATGTACTGGATTGATAAGATTAAATTGCTTATTATTGTTATAAAGCCCATTTGTAATTAAAAAATCTGCACTGTTACTGCTTTTAAATACATTAAGGCGCTTTTTACTGATATAAGGTTTTAAATAACAAATTGCATTTCAAAGAGTGCCCGATTATGCTGACATAGAGCAAATTTTCCCTTGCCGATCGACAAATAAGTTTGAGTAGAATGTAAAAGGAAAAATATATTTGCCAACGTAAGCATCAAAACAATTTGGAGATAAACGGCACATCTACTTACAAGTATCCAAGCATCATCACTTGCAGTGGGGCATGAAAGAAACTTAATTCTTTGCATGAAAGGAGACTTGAAAGGATAAGCTTTTCCATTAATAAGGGGAGAATAATCATTCCTGGAGCAGCTGTGGTAACTCAAGAGATTACTACTTGATTATCTCCTCAATCCCCTCCATCGTCCTCCCCCAGCCCAATCACACCAATCTTCCCCATAGCAAACTCCTCAATCTTTTCTCCACACATCTTTCTTCCCCTCAGCGATTCTGTCCCTAATTTCAATTTCCAGCAGTAAATATTGCCTCTTCAGTCTCCTGACCCCAAACCCTCCAGATCTCATTCCTCGACCCCGATCCTTATCCATTTCTCATCCTTTCTCCTGAACGTCTCCACAATTCCTCTCTTCACAATTCCCATCTCTGTCATGGTCAGAGATCACAGAAGAAAGGCATTTGTGCACAACTGGTTAGTTCTACAAAGCAGAACATTTAGGCGGACAATGTGAAAGAATTGGGCACCGTGAAGGTCTCAAACCAACTCTCTGCAAAATCACTGCAAAGCTTAACTCATGAGGTTTAGGTTTATTACCATCATGTGTACCAAGGCACAGTGAGGAGCCTTTGTTACATGCTATCCAATTAAATTAGATAATACTACACATGAATACAATCAAGCCAAAAACAAGTTCAAAAGGCAGAGTGAAGGAAAGATACCAGAATGCAGAACATACTTCTCAGCATTGTAGCGTAACAGTTCCAGAGAAAAGTTTCAATGTCTGCAGTGAGATAGAACAGAGAATCAGGGATTAGGGAAGGACCCTTCGGAGGTCTGATAATAGAGGGAAAGAAGCTGTTCCTGAGTCTGATGGTATGCGGTGTCAAGCTGCTGTATCTTCTGCCCAATGGGAGCAAGGAGAAGAAGGAATGGCCTGGATGAGGGGTGACCTTATAGAGGTATATAAGATCGTGAGAGGAATAGATCGGGTAGATGCACAGTCTCTTGCCCAGAGTAGGTGAATTGAGGACCAGAGGACATAGGTTTAAGGCGAAGGGGAAAAGATTTAATAGGAATCTGAGGGGTAACTTTTTCACTCATGATGTATGAACAAGCTGCCAGAGGAGGAGTTGAGGCTGGGACTATCCCAACATTAAAGAAACAGTTTGGCGGGTGTATGGATAGAACAGGTTTAGAGGGACATGGGCCAAATGCTGGCAGGTAGGACTAGTGTAGCTGAGACATGTTGGTCGGTGTTGAAAAGTTGGGCCAAAGCGCATGTTTCCACACTGTATCGGTCTATGACTCTATGACCCGGGTGGGAAAGTTCCTTGATTATGTTGCCTGCTTTCCCGAGGCAGCGCGAAGTATAGGCAATGTTCCAATGGCGGGGAGACTGGTCTGTGATGGACAAGGCTACATCCATAACTCTGTGCATTTTTGTTGTGTTTTTGGACAGAAAAGCAACCAGACAATATGCTTTCTAAGGTGCACCTGTAGAAGTTTGTAAGAGTGGTTGGAGACATGCTGAATTTCCTAAGTCTCCTGAGAAAGTAGATGTTGATATGCTTTTTTGGCTGGTGCTTCAATTTGTTTGGTCCATGGCAGGTTGTTGGTATGCCTAGGAACTAGAAGTTTTCAACCATTTCCATTTTGGGGCATGTACTCCACCACATTTCCTTCAGTTGATAGCTAGCTCCTTTATCTTGCTGACATTGAGGGAAAGGTCGTTGTGCTGGCACCATGTTCCTAAGGTCACCATCTCCTTCCTGTACTCTGTCTTATCATTGTTCATGATCAGGCCCACCACTGTGGTATCATCTGCAAACTTGTAGATGGAGTTAGAGCAGAATTAGGCCACAATGTCATAGGGAGTGTAGTGGGAGTCTGAGAATGCATCCTTGCAGGACACTGGTGTTGTGAATTATTGTAGAGGATATGTTGTCATCTATCATCACTGATTGTGGTCTATTGGACTGAAAGTCAATGATCCGGAGGAAAAGGAGGATGCTGACTCCTAGGTCCCTGAGTTTGGAGATGAATTTGGATGGGATTGTGATTTTGAAGGTGGAGCTATAATCAATGAATGAGTCTGAAGAAGGGTCTCGACCCAAAACATCACTTATTCCTTTTCTCCAGAGATGCTGTCTGACCCACTGAGTTACTCTAGCTTTTTGCGTCTATCTTCTGAATGGGAGTCTGACATTGGTGTCTGTGTCTACACAGTCCAAAGATGAGTGGGGACCTGTTACAATGGTAGGCAAACTTCAGTGGATCAAGCTAGTCAGGGAGGCTGAAGTTAATGTGCACCATCACCAGGCTCTAGAATCTTTTTTTTTGGCCTTGCTTCATCTAAAGTATATTTTTTCTACTTTGAAGACATTTTCAAAAATACAAACCATGATGTTCAATTGTCGACTGTGGATAAGAATTTAGTCGAGGAATTGAAAAGTAATACGAATTGAAGAAGATAATTTCTGTGAAGTATCTAAACAGTATTGTCTACGGTGGAAAATTACTGTTGTTTTGATAAATGAGGATCTCATTTAGAAAAGTACTGGAACAAATGCACCTAGCAATTTAGAAGAACTGAAAGTAGTAGTCACAAAATTAATTATAATTTGCCTGTAAAAATGGATTGCTCCCCAGAATATAATATCCCTGTGTCAAATATTTCAATTGTCAGTGCAATTAATGATTAAAGAGGAAGTGCAAAAATAATGGTGGACTCCAAACCCCCATTCTCCATATTATAATTAATTAATAACTACTGAGCAAGCCGTGTTAGCTCTGAACAAAGCCTTTAACGAAGTGGGCACTGATGTAGAACTCAGAACTAGAATCTTGTGCATAAGAGTCATACTGAAATTGGTTTTTTTTTAAAAACACACCTAAGTGTGCTCATTAATTTCCACACAGGTAATTCTGAGATGTTTTACCTCTTCCTGAATTAATAGTTACACATTACCATAGCATGTTACAGTAGACATAAATGGGTCTGCTGATTGCCATGCTGTATTCAGCAAGATGGCATAAGAAGACACAAAGTGCTGGAGTAACTCAGCAGGTCAGGCAGAATCTCTGGAGAACATAATGATACGTGACACTTTGGGTCGAGACCCTTCTTCAGACTGATTGTAGGGGGGGAGAAGAGAGCTGGAAAAAGGGAGAAGCAGGACAAAGCGTGGCAGGTGAGGGGGATATAGGTGAGGGGGATTTTATGACAGGCAGATCGTTGGAACCAAGGCCAGAGATCTGAACAATAGGTGTGAGACAGGTTTGAAGAGTTGTGGATTGTGAAGCCAAGGAGAGGAAAGTAGCAGACGGGTTGAGGAGTGGAGGTGAGAAGTAGTTGGGAGTTCAGGTGGGGCCAAGGGGATGGAATGGGGAGGGGGAAGCGAGGGGAGGGATGGGGGGTTGTGGGGGAGAAAAAAGGTGGGAGGGGAGGTTAGTTGGGTTACCGTTGGGTTGTAAGCCACCTAAGCAGAAGAAGAGGTGCTGTTCCTCCAGTTTGTACGTGGTCTCACTTTGACAATGGAGAAAACCCAAAACAGAAAGGTCTGTGTGGGAATGGGAAGACAATTTAAAATTGTTATCAACTGGGAGATCCAGGAGGCCTTTCCGGACTAAGCAGAAGTGTTCAGCAAAACAGTCGCCAGGTCTACACTTGCTCTCGCCAACGTACAGGATGCCACACCGGATGCAGTAGATGAGGTGAGAGGAGGTGCACATGAACCTCTGTCTCACCTGGAAGGACTGCTGGGATCCCTGGATGGAGGCGAGGGAGGGGATAGGGACAGGTGTTACATCTCCTGCAGCAGAAGAAAGAAGGTGCCTAAATGTGGGATTATTGATATTTCAATATAGACAGAAGGCATATTAGTTCAACAGCACAGTGCAAAGAATTTTTAGACTATTTTAGTATTTTAGTGCGTAGATCACCATTTTATGATGCTTATTTTCACAGATATATGCAGTTCCAGGAAAAATATGTGCCACTTTGAAACCATTTCAACCAAATTGATGTGCATAATTCACAAATGCATTTATACTCAAGCAGACCTTCAGAAAGCAAGAGAGCCTTGGTTCTGTGAGAATTAAAGTTGCCCATGCATAAGAACCTTGGAGCTGGAGCCGCCCGTCGCGAGCCCTTCCTCCCGGAAAGCATGAATATGTGCGAAAGCTGATTTTGTTGTAAATTTCTTTTTACTTTAAAGCAAAAATAGCTAAATAACAAGAGAAACAAAACAGGCAAACTAACTTGACAGCTGTTTCAAAAGGCCAGCAAGGGAATAGTGAGCAGAGTAGACTGGTTCCCATATCATCAAACTTTCTGCAGAAATGCATACATTTAAATTTAAATTCTGCATATATCTTAATGGACAAAGACACAAATTGACTTCAATATTTAGCTAACATTCATCTGCTGACAGACACAAAATGCTGGAGTAACTCAGCGGGTCGGACAGCATCTCTGGAGAAAAGGAAAAAGTGACGTTTCGGGTCAAGAACCCTCTTCAGACTGAGACTCACAAAATGTCACCTATTCCTTTTCTCCAGGGATGCTGTCTAACCTGCAGATTTACTTCAGCATTTTTTGTCTATCTTTGGTGCAAAACAGCGTCTGCAGTTCCTTCCTACACACTGATCTGCTGATGTTTGGTCATTGGTAATGATGATCCATTTGAATGAATACACGTCATCAGCATTCATTATTTATTTAATTTCCAAACGATAAACTTGGTTGCTCTTAGTCCCTTTGGGCTGCATGATTAGAGAATGGTTTTATCAGCTGAGCAACTCCATCACATGATGATCAATAACCCCTTTGTTTCCAACCATGAAAGTTATCGAAATCATTAAAAGATGGGCAACATAAAACACAAACTAGTCACCAATCCACACAAGAAAAATTTGAAACGTTATTGCATCTCAAGGACAGAAAGTTAGACAACAGTGTTGTCACTGTTAGAAATTTTAAACTCGTGGATGTAGCAGCTGACTGAAAATTAAATAAGAAAAATAACTAATTCTTTGTACACTCAGCATGATTGAACAAAGAATGCTGCACCATGTACTTTGTAGAGCTGTGCGGCTTATATCACATACTCCCAGGGCTCTGCACACGACACACCCATCTCAGTGAGACTTGGAACATGGAGCTGCACTTTCAGGGATGGCTTTGGGACTGGAGATTGCAGGGGATTCCAAGGCACTGGAAGGACGATGCCACAATGTTAAATGTTCAGCGATCAAATTGTCAACTATTTTGATTTTGTTTGTTGTAGTGATGTGGATTTAGCACCAAGTGAACAAGATGGAATTCAACATCACTGTCTTAGTCCAATACACTGACTGAACCCTTCCCCCAGCCATTGCCCAAGACAATAGAAACATAGAAACAGAAAATAGGTGCAAAATGAGGCCATTTGGCCCTTTGAGCCAGCACCGCCATTCATTGTGATCACGGCAATCAGAGATTGACAGGCCACACACATTGATCCAAGTATTCCTTGCTGCGACTAATGTGTGATACAGACAGACATGCAGACACATGCACACACACATACATATGCATGCACACACGTGTTCCTTCGGGCTTTCACGGTCAGGTCAAGAACAACTCTGGCGACTCTACACTGACTCAGTGTACTACTGCTATACACTTTTACTGTATCCGGGATGTATCTAAGTGATTATGTATTGTGATCCCAGTATGGAACTGTAAATAAAAATGAATTTCACTGTACCTCGGTACATGTGACAACAAAGTACCATTGTACCACTGAACCATTTATATATGGACATAGGCTCAGGTAGGCTGACAATACCCAGCTCTAATCCAACAACATCTCTTTCAAGCATTTGGTATCTCTAAATTGTAAGAATACTCATCCAACACCCAGTGTTTGATGAACAGAAATGTTCCTAACATTGGCAAGTCTGAAGCCATTATCCATAGTACCTCACATGTTTGAGCATGAGGTTCCACCTAGATTGCCCTACTAGAAACTGCCAAGAACTGATTCAGATTGTTCACAACTTTAACATTATTTGAGACCTTAAAATGAGCCACAAACCACAGATAGGTTCATCATGAAGGCCACACTATTTCCACTTCCATAACATTGTTTAATTATGAGCTGCCTCACCTCGCCTTCTGCTGCTAATATCACCTCGTGATTTGTGGGTTCCTCCAAACTCCTGCCTTCTTCAGTGCTCCTTCCATCCATGCTGACGTTGACTTGAAGAAAATCACACATCACCCAGTTCTTGTTGGACACTTGCCTTAATACTGCCTTATAAATACTGAAAGTCCTAATAGCACTCAGTGTCTATGAAAAGGGAAAGAGAGTTAATGTCCCGGATCCAACATCCTTCATCAGAACCATCCCTGATGAAGTGCTGTACCTGGGACACTAACTCTGCTTCTCTATCATACACAATGCTTGACCTTCTGATGGTTCCACCATATTCAGTATTTATTTCAGATTTCTAACATCCACAGTTTTCCACTAAGCCTTGGCATGGTATCTTGTTCGATAGTGAAACTCTGGAAATGTCACTAAGTTACAGGCACTACATGAATACATCATGTTACACTTATTGACATTGAAATGAAAGGTTGAATCAGTCCATTCAATTGTATTTCGACCATTGTTGACTCATAGTTTTTCTTTTACTTTATGTCCATACATGCTGACTGCATTCGTATGCTGCATGTCATGACAATGGACTAGATTAGTGCTGACAGCTAGTCAATGGCTCCATATTGAACTGCTAGTTGGCTACAATGAAGGTGTATCTGATGACAATCTCAACTGAGGGGCTAGGTATGTTTAGCATCTGGCTCCCTGCTGTAAATCAGCCATTGCTGGCAAAGCTAGCAGAGAGCCATCTATTTTAAAGGAAAGGTTAATGAACATATGTCCCAGGCAGAACAATGAAATTCTTACTTGTAGCAGCACAAGAGAATATGAAAACATGGTTCACTGTAAACAATATAATAAACGAGCGGAAAAAAGTTCAGTGTGTGAAAATATATGTATGCACACATATACACATGTGAAGAACATTGAACATAGAAAAGTACAGCACAGGAACAGGCCCTTCAACTCAGTGTCCATGACAAACATGATACCAAGATAAATTAATCTCATCTGCCTGCACATGATCCGTATCCATCTATTCTCTGCATATCTATGTGCCTATCTAAAAGCCTCTTAAACGATGTGGTCATATCCTTCACCACCTCTTATATGTTTCAGGCATTCACCACCCTCTGTGTAATACATTTCTCCCACACATCTCCTTTAAACTTTGCCCCTTTTACCTTAAAGCTGTGCCCTCTCATCTTTGATAATTAAACCTTGGAATAAGGTTCTGACTGTCTACCAATCTAAGCCAGTCATAATTTGATATACTTCTATCAGGCCTCTCCTCAATCTCTGGCATTCTAGTGAAAACCATCAGTTTGTCCAATCTCACCTTGTAACTAATACCCTCTAATATAAATTGGTGCAGTCAGGGAACTTAATGTGTGGTTTGAAGTTTGGTGTGGGAGAAATTGATTGGAGTTGACAGGCCACTAACAGCAGTACTAGGGAAAGGGGGTGTTATTCGTTTGATTTTATGCATGACACGAAAATGTGGACAATACATTTTCCTGCCTTATATAATGACTATATCCTTTCTCTAGACTTTACAAAATTTCACCTTACCAGAAGTCATCCTCTACTGTTTTGTTAAATAGTCCATTGTCTTTATTTTATATATCTTGTCTTAATTATTCATTTTTGCGCGGACTCTTGCCTGATTCACATGAAGGCAAATCAAAGGAATAACACCCCTTTCCCTCGTACTGCTGTTAGTGCCCCATGAACTCCAATCAATTTCTCCCACACCAAACTTCAAACCACACATTAAGTTCCCTGATCTGACCTACCCAGCACCAATTTGCAGGTGGTGTCTCTGGCAGTAATTGAGAGATTATCACCTTTGTGGTTCTTTTTTAAAGTTTGGTTCTTGATTGCTTATATTCCTTCAGCAGAATTTCCTTCTGTTTCCTTCCATCACAGTGAGGAATTTGGGGAATCTACTATGGTGGATGTTTAAGTTAACTTTTATGTAGTTGTGTGTCTTGTTGCTTTTTTAAGTATGACTGTATGGTAAATCGAGTTTCACTGTACCTTAATTGGTACACGTGACAATAAAATACCCTTGAACCTTTTGGACCTATGCCATGGTTCCCACATGAAACAAATCAATTCAATCTTTTCACTCCAGCTCCAAGTTAATCTCCAGCCCAAAAGAGATGGTACTGAGCAGACATCAGTCTTTGCAATTCACATTCAGCACTGCAAAGAGCAGTATCTATACCCTTAATTATACCATTCCCTTTACTGCTAGGTTCACATCAATGCCATAAATTTGTTGGCACTGGATAAATACAAGCCCAGAAGTTGCTGCAAAGTAACCTTCTGGATTTCCATGCCCCTCATTTGTACTTAGACTTTCCTAATCTTCTTGACTAATAAGATCTGTAGTACATAACCTAAGGAGTGTAATTGCCTCTGGAACGTGCTTGAATCTCCCTGCTCCCCCCCCCCCACCCCCCTCTGATGTAATGCAATGTCTGAATCTCATTCTCCATCTCATCATTTCCGAGCCACAGTTGCTCACGTTGCAGATACATGCTGAAGATGTGGTTGCAATGGATCCCACATTCTACATCTGCACAAACCATGCCCATCTTTCTTTACTTAACTCTGTCACCATCACTTTAACCTTCACTTCAGTCTCTTATTCACCACTGTGTACATAGGCTTGGATAGGGTGGATGTGGAGAGGATGTTTCCACTAGTGGGAGTCTACCACCAGAGGTCATAGCCTCAGAATTAAAGGATGTTCCTTTACAAAGGAGATGAGGAGGAATTTCTTCAGTCAGAGAAATGTAAATCTGTGGAATTATTTGCCACAGAAGGCTGTGGAGGCCAAGTCAATGGATATTTTTAAGGCAGAGATAGATAGATTCTTGATTAGTACAGGTGCCATGGGGTTATGGGGAGAAGGCAGGAGAATGAGGTTTGGAGGGAGAGATAGATTAGCCATGATTGAATGGCAGAGCAGACTTTATGGGCCAAATGGCCTAATAGCACCTGATGACCTTGTCGTATAATCATGCTGTACTTTTAACTAGGGCCAAAGTTATGCATTCTCAACACAAATCATCTGACTACACTTAACCAGTTCCTGCTGTTTAACCAAATACCTGAAGATTAAAAGCTACATACTTGTGCCACTGTAAATTAATACTACACGGCTAAGAGAATTCAATTGTACAACTAAATTAAACCCATAAACTTACATTTTGCAAAGAATTACAGTGTTGAAAGGAGAGAAATACTGGAAAACAACAAGGAACTTGGATGCTAAACATTTACCTGTTATGTACCATGTCACAGATATATTCCACAATGGAGCCTGCATACCTGGCCACATCAGATTCAGGTCAGCAAAAACATTCAGTTTGGGTCTACCTTTATGCAGGTCTAGGTGATTTATCTAGTATGGATTCATGAGGATAGCATGTTTAACATTATTGTGTTATCAGGTAGAGGTGGGTCAGATGTAAAAGAAGAAATTAGAACTCAGAATGTAGAAACAAGGAACTTCAGATGCTGGTTTACAAAATAAGACACAAAGTGTTGGAGTAACTTAGTGAGTCAGGCAGCCTCGCTGGGGAACAAAGATTCAGAAGGGTCATGGGCTCCAACCTGAAACATCACCGACCCATGTTCTCCAGAGATGCTGCCTGACCGAGTTACTCCATCACTATGTGTCTTTTTTTGATGTGAACTCACATTCAGTTTAAATTCAAATTGCCTATGGTCAGCTCGGATTTATTTCAGAATTTATATTTCCACCAATATTGTCCTATTTTCAATGCCATATGCTGCTTACGACATCTCCGTAAACTTTGATTCATGTGTTTCACAAATTGTGTATAAAACACCAAAAGGCAAATTGATAAATGTATCAAAATGTTTACACCCCTATTCTTTGCATGACAGTAAAATCAATTAAATGTTCCTTGGGACAATGCCATTTATCCAAGTGAGGTCATATAAACTTGCACAAAATGTGACCGTTCCACATTCATTGTTTTCAAATGCCCAAGAAGGATCAAAGTCATGGATGTTGGAACATAAAGAGATGGATAACAAGGACAAAGTGGAGAGGTCCAGTTCATTGGATCTCCTGCATCAATGTGGTGCTTTCCCAGGTTGTCTGCTTTCAAAATTGAACTTACAAAGTATGTTATGTGCTGAGATAGCACCCAACTCCATGATCACTACAAATCAAGAGATGAAGGAGCAATGTTCTGCTTCTGACTACAGCAGGCTGCAGTGATAGGGACCACTTCACTTGCAGCTTGTACTGATCGTGACAAAGGGTATATTAAATTGCAAATATGTGGATGTCTATGCTGTAATTAATAAGGTAAATAAGCTGCATGCTTACACTGCCTGCCACATAGGATTATGATAAGGTTGCATGATCAGAGATGGGGCTTAGGGTTCATAATATTCTTGGCATGAGAAGTAATGAGGAAAAAGTAGAGGGAGTTTGGCAATTTTGCTTATATGGTCATGTATAATTACAAGTTGATTCAAAAAATAAATCCATGCCAAATGTCAGCAGCAAGCTTCTGGAAAGGACAGGAGGGAATTCGAAAGCACAAATGTAGCTTAGTTAGCATGGCGACAAGAAAGGATTAGCAATGCAGCTCTGAACTGGTGCTGCACTGTTAGAAATTCCATTGTTTACAACATTTTAAATTGGTCAAGAGTGCAAACTATTTTGATTGGCAAGAGGCAGGTAATAGAGGCCCAGCTGCTTAAAGGGGAGCAGGTTCAGGAACTGTTTTACCGAGTAGAATTGGGTTAAAATCCTGACAACAGAAAATACAAAGTGCTGGATGGGTTCTCGGGTCAGACAGCATGTGCGGAGGGAGTCTACAGACTGAAGAAGAGCCTTGACTCAAAACATTCAGTGTAGCCGGCACGGTGGCACAGTGGTAGAGTTGCTGCCTTACAGCACTTGCAGCGCCGAAGACTCGGGTTCGATCTCGACTCTGACTGCTCTCGTACGGAGTTTGTACGTTCTTCCCGTGACCGTTTGGGTTTTCTCTGAGATCTTCAGTTTCCTCCCACACTCCAAAGATGTACAGGTTTGTAAATTAATTGGCTTGGTATAAGTGTAAATTGTCCTTAGTGTGTGTAGGATAGTGTTAATGTGCGGGGATCACTGGTCGGGGCAGACTCAGTGGGCCGAAGGGCCTGTTTCCACGCTGTATCGCTAAAACTAAAACTCAAGTCAATGGAGCTTTAAGGCCAAGATAAGACTTTTTAAAAAGCTTCGTACTTGAAAGCTGCAAGATGGGGTCAGAATCGTGACAATTATTTGTGAAGAAATCTACTGTTTTTTTACACTAGTATTGTTGAACTCTTTGACTTATGTACGGTTGTGCTTATGCATGGGATGATTATACTGACCTGTATGCAAAACAAAACATTTCACTGTATCTGAGTACATGTGCCAAAAAAAAAAAAAACTACTGAACTATTCAACTATATTTTTCAAATAATACATCATAAAAGACTCCACGTCGTTAGCTCAAAGAATTATTTGATAGAAACATAGAAAATAGGTGCAGGAGGAGGCCATTTGGCCCATTGAGTCAGCACCGCCATTCATTCCATCCTGCCCTTAAATATACTTGGACTATCTCCGACATCTCCCTCACGTTTCTGGACCTCACCATCTCCATCACAGGAGACAGACTAGTGACTGACATCTACTATAAACCCACTGACTCGCACAGCTATCTAGACTACACTTGTTCCCACACTGTCTCCTGCAAAATGTCTATCCCCTACTCCCAATTCCTCCATCTACGCCGCATCTGTGCCCGGGATGAGGTGTTTCACACTAGGGCATCAGAGGTCCTCATTCTTCAGGAAACGGGGCTTCCCTTCTTCCATTATAGATGAGGCTCTCACTAGGGTCTCTTCCACATCCCGCAGCTCCACTCTTGCTCCCCCTCCCCCTATTCATAACAAGGACAGAATCCCCCTCATTCTCACCTTCCACTCCACCAGCCAGCGTATCCAACAAATCATCCGCCAACATTTCCGTCACCTACAACGGGACCCCACCACTGGCCACATCTTCTCATCCCCTCCCCTTTCTGCGTTCCGCAGAGACCGCTCCCTTCGTAACTCCCTGGTCCACTCGTCCCTTCCTACCCAAACCACCCCACCCCCGGGCACTTTCCCCTGCAACCGCAGGAGATGCAACACCTGTCACTTTACCTCCCCCCTCAACTCCATCCAAGGATCCAAACAGTCTTTCCAGGTGAGATAGAGGTTCACCTGCACCTCCTCCAACCTCATCTATTGCATCCGCTGCTCTAGATGTCACCTTATTTACATCGGCGAAACCAAACGCAGGCTTGGCGATCGTTTCGCTCAACACCTTCGCCCAGTCCGCCTTAACCAACCTGATCTCCCGGTGGCTGAGCACTTCAACTCCCCCTCCCACTCTGACCTTTCTGTCATGGGCCTCCTCCAGTACCATAGTGAGTCCCACCGGAAATTGGAGGAACAGCACCTCATATTTCACCTGGGCAGCTTGCAGCCCAGTGGCATGGACATTGACTTCTCTAACTTTAGATAGTTCCTCTGTCCCTCTCTTCCCCTCCCCCTTCCCAGTTCTCTCACTGTCTTCCTGTCTCCACCTATATCCTTCCTTTGTCCAGCCCCCCTGACATCAGCCTGAAGAAGGGTCTCGACCCGAAACGTCACCCATTCCTTCTCTCCTGAGATGCTGCCTGACCTGCTGAGTTACTCCAGCATTTTGTGAAATAAATACCGCCATTCATTGTGATCATGGCTGATCATCCACAATCAGTAACCCGTGCCTGATGATGCCACAAACCCGATCATCAGTGTTATGCATGGATTTTACAAAGGCCAGGCAGGAAACTTGTTCGTTAGATCGAAACCCACGGAATTAAGGAAAATGAAGCAAACTGAATACGTTTATTTTTTTATTCCTTTTTGGGATGTGCACGTAGCTAAAATAGCCAGAATTTATTGGGTGCTGCCCATGTGGTGTTTGCAAGTTCTCCCTGTGACTGCATGTGTTTCCTCCGCCATCCCAAAGACGTGCGGGTTTAGAGGTCAATTGGCCGCTGTAAATTGTCTCTAATGTGCCGGGAGTGGTTGAGAAAGTGGGACAACAACTCGTGTGGACGGGTCGGTATGGACCCGGTGGGCCGAAGGGCCTATCTCATCCACGCTGTATCTCCAAACTAATCAACTACACATGAATTCTGAAAGCCGGATTCCAGAAAGAGATCATAT
Source organism: Rhinoraja longicauda (assembly GCF_053455715.1). Classification (NCBI taxonomy): domain Eukaryota; kingdom Metazoa; phylum Chordata; class Chondrichthyes; order Rajiformes; family Arhynchobatidae; genus Rhinoraja; species Rhinoraja longicauda. Next base: position 59,064,734 of record NC_135959.1, read on the forward strand.
GATGGGAAGCCACATGATTCATACATAACATTCCTGACAGCGAGCGAGGTCACTGCACCCTTTCATGTTTGATAACTAACAGCGATAATAAAAGTATATGCATGGCATGGTAGAACATGTCACCAAAGATCATTTGAGAAATTCAAGTCGCAAAGTCAGAGAACCTTTCAGAGGCGTTGCAATTATAATTTGACATAGTTCCCTAACTTCGGACCAACAGAAGGATCACATACATGCCTGTAGTTTCACTAGATGCGTTCACAGTGGCTCGTTCGCCGAATGATAAATTCACAATGAAATTATTCCTGAACATCTTTTATTATTTTCAACATGAACTATCCCGGTGGGAGCGTTTATCTACTGTACTTTTCTCTTTAACACAGAGCGATGAACACGACAGCGAGTTCATTTCCAAACAAAGACATAAAACGACTTGTAACTAAATGCTTAATGTGCGAATTGAAAAGACTGTTAGTTGAGAAAGCAAAAGTATGGCATAAATCACTCGATAAAAGTAAATAAAACAGCATAAAAGCACGATTCTATTTTATATAAGCGTAACAAAACTCCTAATAGATGCCATATTGTATTTTACATTGTGCAACATTTTGCTTCATTGTTACTTTTATTACTTTTAATTTTAAAAATTGCAGTATGTTTAGAAAACAATCTTACCGGCAATATCCCATAACTGCAGCCGAACCACGGTGTCCGAATCCCAGTGGATAACTTTGAGAGCGAAATCCACGCCTATGGTAGCTCGATAATGTTGGGAAAAGTTTTGATGCACGTAACGTTTTATGATACTGGTCTTTCCCACCCCCAGGTCGCCGACAACTAAAATCTTATAGAGATGCTCAGTCTGGCTTTTCTGCATTTTCGAAACTGCAGGGTCATACAAAACCCTTCAAGTGAAACCAGCAGCCGCGACTGGAAGTCACAGGGACCCTCGCCCAGGCTTGCAGTGGGATTTGCTCTGCCAGCGTGAATATATGCACAACCACACAAGTCATTCTCACGCCACGGACCGTCCTGGCCTCATCATCCCGACGTGCAGCTATGCTGAGAATGTGGTGGAGGATCAGCTCTCTGGCGGATGGGGATCATTTGATTGCAGTTCAGTCGTTTTCCCTCAATCACGTTGACCTTTCAAGTTTTACTTTCTTTCACTAAGCGGAAGATCTAAAGGTTTGTACGGCCCCAATGCGTGAGACTTATTCAGTCAGACTTTAAACTCGACAGCGTTAGCAATGAGTGGAATAACGAGGTGGAGACATAAGAGTGAGCGTAAGAGAGATGGGAGACACAAAGAATTGGAGATGCTGGAATCTCGAACAAAACATGAAATACTGGATTAACAGTGGGTCAGGCAGCATATATGGAGGGGATGGACAAGCGATATTTCGGGCAGGGACTCCTCCTCGGACTGATCAGTCCGAAGAAGGGAACGACCTAAAACGTCGCCTATCCACACCCTCCAGGTAGTAGAGAATGGGGCAGCTTTGTAACAATGTCAATAGACAATAGACAATAGGTGCAGGAGTAGGCCATTCAGCCCTTCGAGCCAGCACCGCCATTCAATGCGATCATGGCTGATCACTCTCAATCAGTACCCCGTTCCTGCCTTCTCCCCATACCCCCTCACTCCGCTATCATTAAGAGCTCTATCCAGCTCTCTCTTGAAAGCATCCAACGAACTGGCCTCCACTGCCTTCTGAGGCAGAGAATTCCACACCTTCACCATTCTCTGACTGAAAAAGTTCTTCCTCATCTCCGTTCTAAATGGCCTACCCCTTATTCTTAAACTGTGGCCCCTTGTTCTGGACTCCCCCAACATTGGGAACATGTTTCCTGCCTCTAATGTGCCCAATCCCCTAATTATCTTATATGTTTCAATAAGATCCCCCCTCATCCTTCTAAATTCCAGTGTATACAAGCCTAATTGCTCCAGCCTTTCAACATAGGACAGTCCCGCCATTCCGGGAATTAACCTAGTGAACCTACGCTGCACGCCCTCCATAGCAAGAATATCCTTCCTCAAATTTGGAGACCAAAACTGCACACAGTACTCCAGGTGCGGTCTCACCAGGGCCCGGTACAACTGTAGAAGGACCTCTTTGCTCCTATACTCAACTCCTCTTGTTATGAAGGCCAACATTCCATTGGCTTTCTTCACTACCTGCTGTACCTGCATGCTTCCTTTCATTGACTGATGCACTAGGACACACAGATCTCGTTGAACTCCCCCTCCTCCTAACTTGACACCATTCAGATAATAATCTGCCTTTCTATTCTTACTTCCAAAGTGAATAACCTCACACTTATCTACATTAAACTGCATCTGCCATGTATCCGCCCACTCACACAACCTGTCCAAGTCACCCTGCAGCCTTATTGCATCTTCCTCACAATTCACACTACCCCCCCAGCTTAGTATCATCTGCAAATTTGCCAAAGACTCGCACTTCCCTCACCGGGCACTTCCCTCACCGGGCTGCACCCTTTTGCAAGTCTTGCTTATATCACCAATTAAATTGCCTGATTGTCCAATTTACCTGACTTCTCACTTAAATTAACACTTACTTTTCTTCTCAGCCAACGGGCGTCCTTGCTCTGCTCCCGGAATTTATAATGACCAAATGTCATATCTGAATTAATATTTTTGCCTCCATTGTTTTCTCAGTCAGTTCTATGAGAACATCATCTTCTCGGAAAGTGGACACTTAAAAATTGCAGCGTAGTTAATGGCTGTACTTTCCTAACTTAGTTTGATGCCACCAAGTATAGATCGGCAATTTAAATCCTTAAGGATTGTTCCTGAGAGATGATAACAAAGATATGATCAATTTCCTCCGCCAGTTATTCAAATACTGATACTACAAGTCCCAACTAACCCGATTAGTGCCCCAACTTCAGAAATTGTAATTTATAATAACCAAAAACCTTCCAACTTACATTGTCTCCTGTAGAAAGCTGGTTGCAATCCAATAGAAATTGTACCCATGGTCATTTATTTTCCATGATTTTTCACTTCAGTGGCTTAACCCACCCAGTTTCCTTCCACGGTTCTCTCCTAAAAAAACACCTTTTACAATGTCAATGTTTCTAATCAACTCATATTCTTTGTCTGATCAATCCAAATTTAACTCATATGTTAATAACTGTAATCCTTTAATACCCTCTTTAGTCAGAGGGTGGTGAATCTGTAGAATTATTTGCCACAGAAGGCTGTGAAAGCAGTCAGTGGATATTTAAGGCAGAGATAGCTAGGTTCTTGATTAGTCAGGTGTCAGAGGTTATGGGGAGAAGGCAGGAGAATGGGGTTAGGAGGGAGCGATAGAGCAACCATGATTGAATGGCGGAGTAGACTTGCCGGGCCGAATGGCCTAATTCTGCTCCAAAACGAAAATGAACTGCACATTGTGACAGGATATTGGAAAGGATTAGTGGGCCGGAATGTAAAATAAACTGGTGATCAGCGACAAAGAGTTGGGAGATGTTGAACTGACTCATTGGAATTACCATGTATATACATCCAGTGAGGAAGTTTCATTCCACATTACTATTAAACACAGAAAATAAGACAGCTTGTACATTTAAATCAAAAGATTTGGGAAGCACTCAAGTTAATTAAGGAGCTATTGAGAGTAGCCATTAACTTGCGGAAACCCTTCGGAGCCAATGTATTATTTCTATACTTTCAATAGGCAGGTCTGATGTAATATGCCACTTTTGCTCCATTCACCCATTGCCTCTCCATTGCAAATGGTATTGATCCTGCAAGTAATGCTCCCATATACTGAGAGGAAGGGAACTGGATAATTATAAAAACCGTGGCAATTTCATGTTAGATTATTTATTGCAACTTCATCATTTTTATTATAAGGACAGTCGTATGAAAATTACAGCAGTGTCACATTTTACAATTTATTAACATAGGCTGGGTTTGGCTAACTTAATTAATGATAGTATAATTAATGAGCGAAAAACAAAAACTCAAAAGATAATCATTTGAATTATGGCTTCAACATTATGCTATGGTAAAATACATCAATAGTGCATTGTATTCCATGCATTACACATATATGAAGACAGTTGTGCAAAGACTATCGCTTCACTTTTCATATAGTGAAATAGCAGATAAATGTAAATGTAATTTTATGAGGCTGGATCTATTTATATTCCTTAGTTAGTTTTTCCAAATACCAATACATTCATTCAATTGACGCAGCAGAGCAACTTGACCTGATGTCTTTATGAATACTGAGAATTTTGTATATTGTTACTGTCACCAACAGTTAATAGAGTTTCTTTCAAGAACCTAGCAAAACCCAAGGGTTCACTTTGTTTACAATACAGGGCAGTAGAGCCCCACAGCTGGTAAGATCTGCTGCCTCACTGTGGCAGAGACCTGGGTTTGATCCTGACCTTTGGTGCTGTCTGTGTGGAGGTTGCACGTTCTCCCTGTTACCGTGTGGGATTTCTCTACGTGCTCCGCATTCCTCCTACATCCCATATATGTATGGGTTTGTAGGCTAATTTACCTCTGTAAATTGTGTGGAGGGAGAGGATGTGAAAGTGGGATAACATAGAACTCATGTGAAAGGGTGTCTGAAGAAGGGTCCTGGTGCAAAAAGTCATCTATCAATGTTCTCCACAGATGCTGCTTGACCTGCTAAGCGACTCCAGCATTTTGTTTTGTTTCGTGAACAGGTGATCAATGGTCGGCATGGACTCAGTGGGCCGAAGGGCCTGTTTCCATGTTTTAATCATGCCAATCAATCGATCAAAAAGAGCAACAGAGTTGGGAGTTTTCAAACAAGTGATTGTAAATTCAGTACCTCAGGCTCTAAAGTAAGGTCATAGAAACAGTTAACAGTTCCAGTAGCAACGTAACAAACCATATTCTGAGCTACCAAAATGTGAAGTTTTTTTGGACCACAAGTCTTCTTCATATCGTGCCCAAGCATCCTAGATATTGTTTCAGCCAAAACCGAACACAACTCTTAGCAATATCATTGTTCCCTGCGAGATCCTCAGCTTTGCATTCGTGCCCCAATAGGGGACACCTGGAGTACTGTGTGCAGTTTTGGTCTCCAAATTTGAGGAAGGATATTCTTGCTATGGAGGGCGTGCAGCGTAGGTTCACTAGATTAATTCCCGGAATGGCGGGACTGTCGTATGTTGAAAGGCTGGAGCGATTGGGCTTGTATACACTGGAATTTAGAAGGATGAGGGGGGATCTTATTGAAACATATAAGATAATTAGGGGATTGGACACATTAGAGGCAGATAACATGTTCCCAATGTTGGGGGAGTCCAGAACAAGGGGCCACAGTTTGAGAATAAGGGGTAGGCCATTTAGAACGGAGATGAGGAAGAACTTTTTCAGTCAGAGGGTGGTGAAGGTGTGGAATTCTCTGCCTCAGAAGGCAGTGGAGGCCAGTTCGTTGGATGCTTTCAAGAGAGAGCTGGATAGAGCTCTTAAGGATAGCGGAGTGAGGGGGTATGGGGAGAAGGCAGGAACGGGGTACTGATTGATAGTGATCAGCCATGATCGCATTGAATGGCGGTGCTGGCTCGAAGGGCTGAATGGCCTACTCCTGCACCTATTGTCTATTGTCTATTGTCTATTGTCTAATAGGTAAATAGACCACAAGTAGGAGAATTTGATTTAATAGTTTAAAAAAAAATAGATCTGTTTAACTTTTAAATATGGCTTGGCATTGCATTGCCTTTTTATTCCACTTTCAAAATGCTAGACAGAAGACCCAAGCGATCCTGCAGCTCAGGGTTCTGCAGGAAGACAAGATCTTGCATTACAATGTTACTTTTATTTTAATGCAAAATGAAAACCACCGTACACTATTAAACAAGCCACACGATCAAAGCTGCCAATTCTGCTGCTCCAGAACATCTGCTATAGAGTGATTGAAATTACTTATCTTTCCCAAATTCTATTTGTTATACGTTCAGATAGAATATAAACAGTCATTACATGTGCAGAATTCCTCACCCAAAGGATCCTGTTGACTGAATGTAATTCAGTTGGACAAAATTGAGTGCTGCTTTAATGCATAACATTTATACTTTCCTTCTGAATATTTGCAGGTTTAATGTGCACACTTCTGAATGTATACGCAAGAAGGGGAAAGAATAGGACAGTTTTTAAATCATTCGTCAGGATTTAAGGCAATTACAAACATCTTTGTGTAGTCTTTTAGACAGCTGCAAGAATTGACTGCATCACTGATTCACAGTAATACTCTAATATCAAATCCAGCAGGAAAATCCTGCAGAAATGTTTATAGAGATGATATTTATCAAAGAATTCTACATTTTCGTAATATTTTTACTTGTTTAGATCAAACTAGCTAGCTTTAATGACACAATCAATATTTGGGGAATTTTATGTTAGTAAGGATGGCAGATTGCTGTGCTGAATTGGGTGACAATTTTATATATAACAAAACGAGTGCATCCCTGTGATGCACGAGGACTCAAGGTCCAAAGTGATCTTTTCTTTTCGCCTTTTCATCAAAATTCAGACTATTTCCATATTGTTGAGTTTAACCAATTTCACCCTGAACCGAATCCCACAGGTGATTTAAGACGAAGAAACAGATAAGGCTGCATTTACAGCAGATCCAGAAACCCTCCTGTGATTTTCCACACCACACTGTTTTTATAATGTTCATAGAATCATGTAGCATGGAAACAGGTCCTTCCTTCTACCGAGTCAAAGAACTACCGAAGGATTGGCCTCTGGCAGTCCTTTAATTTACCAAGAAATTAAACAAACAAACATAATTTTGAAATTTTGACACTTGGCTCTTATTGCTGTATTATACCTTAGCAATGTATTATTTCTGGTATCAGAGTTATACATGTACACATATACACACACACACACATATATATATATATATACACATACACACACATATATACATACACACATACATACACACACATATATACATACACACATGTATGCATAAACACACACATACATACACACATATACACATACATATATATATATATATACACACACACATGTACACCCCCATATATATATATACATATACACAAGCATACATATACATACATATACACATCTCCACACATATATATCGAGTATCTTTCTTGTGATTTCCTCTAATGATTTGTTTAGCAACCGTTTTCTTTCAATCTGTCTCATATATATATATATATATTTATATATATGTGTGTGTGTGTGTGTGTGTGTGTGTGTGTGTGTGTGTGTGTGTGTGTATGTGTATATATATATATGTAAATGTGTATGTACATGCACACACACATATAAATATATACACATATACATACACAAGCACACACATGTACCCGGGCACACGTACGTACACGCATACACACGTACGTACACACACACGTACACACACACGCACACATATTAGTTATTTTATTCACAATATTAGGATTTCTGGAAATAAGTTTGATGTCACTGATTGCGAATATGTATGGGTAGGCCCTAATGAAATGTGAGAGAACAGTGATCATGATGGGGAGAACCATGTGCTGAGTGTGTGCATGACTGATTTTATATATATATATATATATATACACACACACACACATATATATATGTGTATACACATACACACATATACATATATACACACACATACATATATAAAATCAGTGAACATTGTGAATAAAATAACTATGAACATATGTCAAGCTATTTTTTCATTCTATATTAGTATAATAAAATGTAATGCCTACATACCTACACTGATACAGAAGTGCTAGCTTTAGACATGAATAATGTACATTGCTACAATAGTTTAGGTTTGAATTTAACATATAATTGAGGGGGAGGTAGCAATATAGTGCTAACCCTCACTTTTGTGAAAAATGAGTTACATGTATTAACACGATCCTTACCCACTACCCTACAACCTGTAAAAAAATCATATTTAAATTCAACCGATAAGTTGGTCAAATAACAAAGTCACCTTCTTGTTTTTTTTGTGATTTATGGATTTTTCAAATGTGAATATCTCATAACGACACATTTGTGGGTTAGCAGTATATTGCAACAACCCCCTCAATTTTAAATTATTCAAAAATGAACTTCATTACTAAGGATACCACTTTTTATTTCTGTCATTCGTGGTAAGATTTACATCATTTTGTGTGCGAGATACACAGGGTTGCACTGTTTCGCATATCTGCTAACCTATGAAAAGATCAGGTCCTGATTTATACCTGCTCTTCACCTTCCCCCCCTTGTCTGAAGAAGGGTCCAAACCTGAAACATCACCCATCCTTTTTCTCTAGAGATGCTGCCGGACCCAGTGATTTACTCCACCACTGTGTCTATTTGAATTGGATTCATCCTTCTGTACCATGTCAGGCAGCATTGGTCATTTTAGTGGTGGTCAAGGGTTTTTTAACTAATCAATTCATCAATTCAAATTTTCTTGGCTCTAAGTATAAAGTTAAATGTATTTTCAATTATATTGTGGATACAGTAGAGTACTATTGATGGCAAACACATAATCTCTGCTTCCATGACTTTTATAAATAAAAGAGATACAGCTCGTGGTGGTGAAATTAAAATTAACAAGGAGTGACATAGAATCAGGAGATGTTGAATCAGTATGGATAGAAATGAGAAATTGTAAGGGTAAAAAGACCCTAATGGGAGTTATCTATAGGCCCCCAAACAGTAGCCTCGACATAGGGTGCAAGTTGAATCAGGAGATAAAATTGGCGTGTCAAAAATGTAATGCTACGGTGGTTATGGGAGATTTCAACATGCAGGTAGACTGGGAAAATCAGGTTGGAAATGGACCCCAGGAAAGAGAGTTTGTAGAGTGCCTTCGAGATGGATTCTTAGAACAGCTTGTACTGGAGCCTACCAGGGAGAAGGCAATTCTGGATTTAGTGTTGTGTAATGATCCTGATCTGATAAGGGGACTAGAGGTAAAAGAGCCATTAGGAGGCAGTGATCACAACATGATAAGTTTTACTCTGCAAATGGAAAGGCAGAAGGGAAAATCGGAAGTGTCGGTATTACAGTATAGCAAAGGGGATTACAGAGGCATGAGGCGGGAGCTGGCCAAAATTGATTGGAAGGAGGCCCTAGCAGGGAAGACGGTAGAACAGCAATGGCAGGTATTCCTGGGAATAATGCAGAGGTTGCAGGATCAATTTATTCCAAAGAGGTGGAAAGACTCTAAGGGGAGTAAGAGACACCTGTGGCTGACAAGGGAAGTCAGGGACAGCATAAAAATTAAGGAGAGGAAGTATAACATAGCAAAGAAGAGTGGGAAGACAGAGGATTGGGACTCTTTTAAAGAGCAACAAAAGTTAACTAAAAAGGCAATACGGGGAGAAAAGATGAGGTACGAGGGTAAACTAGCCAATAATATAAAGGAGGATAGCAAAAGTTTTTTTAGGTACGTGAAGAGGAAAAAAATAGTCAAGGCAAATGTGGGTCCCTTGAAGACAGAAGCAGGGGAATTTATTATGGGGAACAAAGAAATGGCAGACGAGTTAAACCGTTACTTTGGATCTGTCTTCACTGAGGAAGATACACACAATCTCCCAAATGTTCTAGGGGCCGGAGAACCAAGGGTGATGGAGGAACTGAAGGAAATCCACATTAGGCAGGAAATGGTTTTGGGTAGACTGATGGGACTGAAGGTTGATAAATCCCCAGGGCCTGATGGTCTGCATCCCAGAGTACTTAAGGAGGTGGCTCTAGAAATAGTGGAAGCATTGGAGATCATTTTTCAATGTTCTATAGATTCAGGATCAGTTCCTGTGGATTGGAGGATAGCAAATGTTATCCCACTTTTTAAGAAAGGAGGGAGAGAGAAAACGGGTAATTATAGACCAGTTAGTCTGACATCAGTGGTGGGGAAGATGCTGGAGTCAATTATAAAAGACGAAATTGCTGAGCATTTGGATAGCAGTAACGGGATCATTCCGAGTCAGCATGGATTTACGAAGGGGAAATCATGCTTGACAAATCTTCTGGAATTTTTTGAGGATGTAACTAGGAAAATTGACAAGGGAGAGTCAGTGGATGTGGTGTACCTCGACTTTCAGAAAGCCTTCGACAAGGTCCCACATAGGAGATTAGTGGGCAAAATTAGGGCACATGGTATTGGGGGTAGGGTACTGACATGGATAGAAAATTGGTTGACAGACAGAAAGCAAAGAGTGGGGATAAATGGGTCCCTTTCGGAATGGCAGGCAGTGACCAGTGGGGTACCGCAAGGTTCGGTGCTGGGACCCCAGCTATTTACGATATACATTAATGACTTAGACGAAGGGATTAAAAGTACCATTAGCAAATTTGCAGATGATACTAAGTTGGGGGGTAGTGTGAATTGTGAGGAAGATGCAATAAGGCTGCAGGGTGACTTGGACAGGTTGTGTGAGTGGGCGGATACATGGCAGATGCAGTTTAATGTAGATAAGTGTGAGGTTATTCACTTTGGAAGTAAGAATAGAAAGGCAGATTATTATCTGAATGGTGTCAAGTTAGGAGGAGGGGGAGTTCAACGAGATCTGGGTGTCCTAGTGCATCAGTCAATGAAAGGAAGCATGCAGGTTCAGCAGGCAGTGAAGAAAGCCAATGGAATGTTGGCCTTCGTAACAAGAGGAGTTGAGTATAGGAGCAAAGAGGTCCTTCTACAGTTGTACCGGGCCCTGGTGAGACCGCACCTGGAGTACTGTGTGCAGTTTTGGTCTCCAAATTTGAGGAAGGATGTTCTTGCTATGGAGGGCGTGCAGCGTAGGTTCACTAGGTTGATTCCCGGAATGGCGGGACTGTCGTATGTTGAAAGGCTGGAGCGATTGGGCTTGTATACACTGGAATTTAGAAGGATGAGGGGGGATCTTATTGAAACATATAAGATAATTAGGGGATTGGACACATTAGAGGCAGATAACATGTTCCCAATGTTGGGGGAGTCCAGAACAAGGGGCCACAGTTTGAGAATAAGGGGTAGGCCATTTAGAACGGAGATGAGGAAGAACTTTTTCAGTCAGAGGGTGGTGAAGGTGTGGAATTCTCTGCCTCAGAAGGCAGTGGAGGCCAGTTCGTTGGATGCTTTCAAGAGAGAGCTGGATAGAGCTCTTAAGGATAGCGGAGTGAGGGGGTATGGGGAGAAGGCAGGAACGGGGTACTGATTGAGAGTGATCAGCCATGATCGCATTGAATGGCGGTGCTGGCTCGAAGGGCTGAATGGCCTACTCCTGCACCTATTGTCTATTGTCTATTGTCTATAAAGCAAAGAAGAACAGCTCCTTAAATATGATAAATTGGCCTGACAGAGTGGATCTCTAGTGCAAATATTCAATCAGTAACATCCAAAGTTTAAAGATCACAAAGCAGCAACTCTTCAAGAAATAGGTATAAATGTCAACTGTCAACTTATCCAAGAAGTTGAACAAACATAATTGTTTGCAAACATTTTATATACAAAGAAATCACAGAGTTGTGAACACTGCCTAGTCAAGCACACAGAATCTGCTTACTAAAATGGTGCTAAAATGACCTACTAGAATTTTTAGGGTTGAGTGATCACCCGCCAAGCTTCGCAGAGTTCTTCACACATAGGCTTGTGTGCAAGGCCCCATCGAACGCCAAACATCCTTTGCACCACCTCGCCCAGGATTCACAGCAACTGGGACCTCAACGCCTGTCATCTCGTCACCCTTTCTCCCGTCATGCAGCGACCCTCTGTGGCTCCGGTTTCAACATACTAGGAGCATGGAGAACCAGCTGGGAACAGACATCGCGACCTACTCAATTCACTGTCGCACCGAACACCACAGCCCCACCCGGCTCGGTCATGCCCCGTAACGAGTGGGTCGCCCTGAACCGGCTCTGCACAGGGGTCGGCCGGTTCAACGCCAACGTGCATCATCAGCAGCCTGCGTGTGTGGAGCAGACCAGCAAACAGCGCAGCACGTCATTTTCGACTGCACTGTCCTCCGTCCTCCTGGTGGAGGGGTAGACCTCACGGCCCTTGACAACAGCACATTGCACTGGCTACAGCACCTGGAGGGCGTTACATAATCCTGCTGCCTCAAACGCAAGAAGAAGCGAAAGCATCCTGCTAAAAGAAAAAAGTCAAATACTAGAGGGCGTAGCTTTGCGGTGAGAGGTGGAAACATTTTAAAGATGTGCAGGGCAAGTTTTTGTTTACACAGAGTGGTGAGTGCCTGGAACATGCTGCCAGGGATGGCTGAGGCAGACATGATAGAGGCATTTAATACATTTTTGGATAGGCATATGAATCTGCAAGGAATGGAGGGATATGGATTACGTGAAGTTGGATAAGAGTTGGTCGGCATCATGTTCAGCACATTGTGGGCCGAAGGGCTTATTCTTGTGTTCTACTGTTCTGGGTAAAAAATGGGTGAGGCGTCAATGGAATAACAGCTTAACATCATACTTGGCTCAGAATCCATTAGGTTGGGAAACAAAGAGGATAAATCCAAGGCTTCTTCATGAAGGATCAGAGAGAATATCAGAAGGAACAGGGATTGAAACACTACAGCATGGGTTGAAAAGAAGCAACCCAGTGGAGGGAGATGGCAAGAAAGAGAATGGATCAGCGGAAGATGAACAGGGAATCACAATCCAGAAAAATATTGGAATTTGCGATCTGTTGAAGTTGAACTGTAATCATTTTCATGTGCTGACTAACATCTGCAGCCTAATTCATCACATTTCCTTAATGCCCTTCAGCTGACCTCAATACAACATTTCTGTACTCTGTTGCTGTGGTGTCACAACACCAATCTTACCAGTAATGGAATGAGAAAGCTTCTAAAAAGTTGAAGGAATTGCGAATGGCCCAAATTGAAATTTTACTCCAGCCTTTAACCTGTAGCAAATAAGTGCACTGACATCTGCTGGCTCTTCACAGTATTTTGACAGCCCATCCCAAAATTTGGGTGAATTTGCAAGTGAACAAATAACATCTAAAAAAGTTAAAATATTCAACGAAGGGAAAACAAATGGTTGTGAAATTGAATTAATGTTGTCAATTGTGTTAAATGCAAAGTTTGATAAATTAAAACAAAAAGAAAGTGCATGAAGGAAGCTCCAATGGATCTGCCTAACAAAGGTTTTTTTTGCAGCAACCATTACCTAAAGTGCACAAACATATTTGACAAGCCTTCTCAGAAAGCACAACAGTCCTTCCACAAACTGCAACCACAGGCACTAACAGAGATATCTGCAGCTCTTATTAATTGCACAATGAAATAAACATAACAAATGACATAATGTAGAAACAAGGAACTGCAGATGCTGGTTTACGAAACAGGACACAAAGTGTTGGAGTAACTCAGCAGGACAGGTAGCATCTCTGGAGTACATGGATAGGAGCAGAATTAGGCCATTTGGCCCATCAAGTCTACTCCACCATTCAATCATGGCTGATCTATTTCTCCTAACCCCAGGTGAAGAAGGGTCCTGAACCAAAATGTCACCTATCCATGCTCTCCAGAGATGCTACCTTACCCGCTGAGTTTCTCCAGCACTGCGTGTCTCCTTTTAAAACAAAATGGATTCCGGCTTTAAACTGCTCATTCCTGGAGGAGACTACTCAAATGACACCAGTTAGAAAAGCAACAACAAGGGACAATCACTTCAATTATCCCAACAAGGTCAGAAGACTTGACAATGAACATAATGCTTTATCACCGGGTAATGATCAGATTTTAATAAGAAACCTTTGGCAAAATATTCAAGCATCATTGATGACCACAAATTGCAAAAAAAACCGTGTACATACATGGGATATCAAGTCTTTACATGTATACATTCAGACTCTTGTCCAGCAAGTTATAAGATCATAAGTAACTTCAAAAAACATCCTGTTACCATGACCCATGCTATATTTAAAAAAAAGCCTAATACAGACTTCAAAATTGATAGAAAACTATACAAGTCCTTTTTAAAAAGTGGCATTGACAAATTTAAATAAATGCAGATGCATCCATACTAAATGCATCCTATTAAAAGCCAGAAGTGGAAATTATTTGGATCAGTGATTTAAGGCAATATTTTTTATAATTTTGAATATCATAATTTGTTCCACAATTAGCTATTTTCAGCTCATTTAATTTTAAGGTGATAACATGCATGTAAATGATAATTTAAATTATTTTCAACATATACTGCAGAGATTAAACAACTTGTACTTATACAAGTACAAGGTGTTTTGACAATTGTGTCTCAATTCACAGATTATGAAAAAAACTTTTTGGAATAAAAAAATAATTTGAAAGCCTATATCCACCCTTTAGTGTACTGCCATATTAAGAAAGTTTAAAAGTAATTTGGATAACATACCATTCACTATAAAATGATATTGAATTCCATAAAGCTAAAGCATTGCACTCAGATTCAAAACAAAGTTGTTGATTCAAAGCATTTTATCAACATTAACATCTAACCTTGAGATAACCTTGAGTGTGCAAATTAGAACATTTTTGAAAGCCAAAGCTTTTTCAAGGCCATATTTAAGATTCAGATAATTTTGAAAGCATCAGAAATGAAAAATCAAATTTCATTACCATTTTTGCAATTTGGCTTTTAGCAAACATGTTTATTCCTCTAAAGTTTTGGGATTGGGATAGCTGCAACAGCTATGCTTTCAATTGCACATTCATCAGAGCCACGACGGATGAGGAAGTAACCATCTTCTCCCCAACTACTACCCCAGCTGTTCTTTACAATCCAATATTTTTCCTTTGTTTGTGGATCCCTGCCATAGCCCACAAGCAACACTGCATGATTAGTAAGCTCAAAGGGGTTGAACTGATCACCCAACCCTGTGTAGTGATAGATTCCTCCGTGATAATTCATAAAGTCACTGTGAACTTCAAAAGCAACAGATACAGGGCCATTTTTAAGCAGCTCCACTTTCATTGCTGCTTCGTTGCAAGCACCATAAAACCCACCAACATAATAATACTGAGGAGTGTAGTAGTGGTAGCAAGAGCTCTTCATGATGCAAGGACTATCGTTTCCTGTGTAAGGAAAGCAATCTTCTTCAACCACACCAAAATCTTGGACATACTTCCCAGCAATCAAATATGGAAATCCTCCCAAACATCCTGGATGATATTGAAAAACACAAGTTAATAGGTCATACATTGTAAATATGGGTGAAATAAAAACCCACTGCCCCCTCCTACATTTCAGCAATGCTGCAAAATACACAAATTTCATTAGTAATCTGCCAGATCAATAACATTTCAGGAATAAACTCGGCTAAATATAGAGACACAAGAAACTACAGATGTTGGGATCTTGAGAAAAAAAACAAAGTGCTGGAGTAACTCAGCACAGCTAAATGATGTATCAATTATATTGAAAGTTATGAAATTTGTCCATTGTGCACAAAAGTTCATTTGACCAATGTCACTGTGGAGATATTTTTCTATAACATCATAAAGGTGTTTAATTTGTCTTAAGTGATGGATTCTAAAATCAATTACATCACCTGTAAAGTCAACTTTTGAAATCCAAAAGTTGATAAAATGTCACAAGCCCAACCTATCAATACATGTCTCCCTTTCCATACCAGACCTGCTAAGTATTTACAACACTATATGTTTTGATTTTATCTCTTAAAATGTTGGATTACTAAGGAATGTTATAGCTTTTCATGCCATTCCACAAAACACTGGAAAGAGATTTTTGCTGCGTGCACTATGATGTCTGCTAACATAACTCCTCCACACTCACCACATTCAAAACATCGCTGAAGTCTCACCTGTTCAGTACTGCCTTCAACCACTGAAGGTCACCTCACCTTCTGTCTCCTTTCTCTGTTCGTTTACTTATTTACTTATTTATCTATTTATTCATTTCCCTATGTTCTCTAAATCTCTGTAAAGCGTCTTTGAGTATATGAAAAGCGCTATATAAATAAAATGCATTATTATTATTATTATTATAACAATACTGAACATGATTACCATGCATTCAGATTTTGATTAAAATAATCAATTTTGCTGTGAAGTGCACGCCAAGTGTTCCCAAAATTATATAACACAATGGGATTAATTTCCACACTTAAAAAATACCATAGATGAAAAAATATTAATTCATGCTTTGCAGTACAAGAATAGCTACTTGAAAATGTGTTGCAAAATCATAATCTAAAAATAAGACCATAAGAGCCGCTATGTTAGATAATACCTTGTGAATAATTACTGCAGGATACTATCTGCTGAGGGCTGAGGATTGGAGTTTGCGAGTTGCTTGTCAGAATACGAATGCGAGCTTCGAGCATCCCCATAGATGAAAAAGAATAGCAACTCCCACACATGCCTAGAGTAATAGAAAGAGGCAAGGTCAGACAGAACAGCGAACAAAAATAAAAATCCATTAAACCTTTATTTTTAAAAATGCAACTTAAATTTTTTTCCCAAAGAATATGAAGGAACACTTTCCATTTGCCAAGTCTGGAACCTTTATTTTAAACCTTTAAATGCAGCAGAGGACACAGAGGAAAATATACCCATTGCTTCAAGATACTATGAATTCATTATCCTGGCAGCTGCCGTCTAGATAACACCTTTCAAAAGAGAGGAATGTCCCCTATATCACACATGACAGCAGCTGGAAGAGCTGCAGACAACCTAATTAAATGTGGATTTGTGAAAGACTGTTGGCATGGATGAGGCATGCAGCAGCAGCAAGAGTATGGCCAGTCACGATAATTTAACAAAGGCAATCCAAATCCAGAACATTGAAATGCCTTATACAAAAAGGCATGCACATAGCTTAGTTTAGTTTAGAGCTACAGCGTGGAAACAGGTCCTTCAGCCCACCGAGTCCACACCGACCAGTGATCCCCATACACTGGCACTATCCTACATACTGCGGACAATTTACAATTTTTTACCAAAGCCAATTAACCTACAAACCTGTATGTCTTTGGAATGGGGAATGAAACTTGAGCACGCGGAGAAAATCCATGCGGTCACAGGGAGAATGTACAAACTCCGTACAGACAGCACCTGTACTCAGGATCAAACCTGGGTCTCTAGCGCTGTTAGTCAGCAACTCTACTGCTGAGCCACTGTGCTGCCCCTAGATAATATAGGTAAGCAACTACTGGGTAAAATTTGGTTTATAACAAAAAGACAATATTTTTGAATCCAAGAAAATACACAATCTAGAGCAATGATGTTCAGCCCAAAGCCAAAACCCTTCTCCAATTCTTTATTTTAATGCTTGAAAGCTGAACACAAAGTAGATTTTCAGGGAGGTGTGCCAAAGCCTTCTACTCTGGCATGTTCACTGCCTCATGACACTCACAACTGTAGGCAGTAATCAATAGAAAACAATGTTACTGGAAACTGCCATAATTCTGGAGTTATCATAAAGGTCATAAGTGATAGAAGAATTATAAGAAAAATACAGAAAGGGTTGCCTCATCTTTCATCCCGAAGGATGTAAATTCATAAGTGATAGGAGAAAAATTAGGCCATTCGGCCCATGAAGTTTACTCCACCATTCAATCATGGTTGATCTATCTCTCCCTCCTAACCCCATTCTCCTGCCTTCTCCCCATAACCCCTGACACCCGTACTAATCGAGAATCTATCTATCTCCGCCTTAAATATATCCATTGACTTGGCCTCCACAGTCTTCTGTGGCAACGAATTCCACAGACTCACCACCGTCTGACTAAAGAAATTCCTCCTCATCTCCTTTCGAAAGGAACGTTTAATTCTGAGGCTATGTCTAGTCCTAGACTCTCCCACTAGTGGAAACATCCTCTGCACATCCACTCTATCCAAGACTTTCACTATTCTGTATGTTTCAATGACATTCCCCCTCATTCTTCTAAACTCCAGCGAGTACTGGCCCAGATTCTGTCAAACGCTCATCATATGTGAACCCACTCATTCCTGCGATCAGTCCAGTAATATTGTTTTAATAGTTAAAAATAACACCACTGATCAATAATGAGCCCGTGGACCTTGGTAACAAGCAAATTCAAAGACAACTATACAAGTAATCCAAATTCACTCCTTCCTCTGCCCAGTTGCCACTGGTTGGGCTGCAATCTCTGGTAGCCACAGTATATGAATGATGCAATTATACAGGAGAGGGTGCAGAAGAGATTCACTGGTATATTTCCTGGATTAGAGTGTAGATCCATGTCTGGTTTTACGGTTGTGCACCCGGTCCGTAATCCAGGCCGGGTTTTGTACTGCGTTATCCTGCATTATCCTGGTGTTAGCTGGGAGATCCTCCTGGGGACTGGAGGTAACGGTAGCCAGCATCTGTACTATAAGGACCCGCTAATAAAGGACTTATATATATATATATACCTGAGTGCCTCTGAATGTACCCACTCACAAACATGGTGTCAGAAGTGGCCGTTATTTAGCTTTAGAGTCACCACAATTTGTTTCCTCAAGACTTTTGACGTCTCTAACCATGGCTGATTCTTTTCGGAAGCCTGATCCACTTGTCTTTGACGGCAACATCGGTGAACGTTGGCGCACCTTCGAGGACGATTACAATGTATTCATTGCTGCTGCACACCACGACAAGACTCCCCACGTACAAGCATCCATTCTCCTCAATCTTGCAGGTTTGGAAGCAATCCGTTGGGCGAAACTGTTTGTTTATGCTGAGGCTGTGCTGGATGCGGTAAAAATCGCATATGGTACCATTCTCTGTACAGCCGTACTTCCCTGTTAGAGATGAGCTGGTTATGGAGAACGGGGTCATTATGAAAGGCCAC
This sequence comes from Rhinoraja longicauda, assembly GCF_053455715.1. Lineage (NCBI taxonomy): Eukaryota > Metazoa > Chordata > Chondrichthyes > Rajiformes > Arhynchobatidae > Rhinoraja > Rhinoraja longicauda. Next base: position 59,083,531 of record NC_135959.1, read on the forward strand.
AAGGCGGTGATCCCTGCCTCACTACGACAGCAGCCATCAGTGAGATGGCAGTTCCGACTGACGTCACCAGCCTGCAGAGGTTCCTGGGCATGGTGAACTATCTTGGCAAGTTTATTCCTCACTTTAGTGAACTCTCCGCTCCACTGCGACAGCTTATTCACAAAGACATTGCATGGACGTGGCATGAGCAACAACAGCGAGCTTTTGACGCTCTCAGACACCTGATGTCGTGTCCTCCCACCCTGGCATATTTCGACGTCAATCGACCAGTTACGCTGACCTGCGACGCATCCCAGAATGGCCTCGGTGCTGTGTGCCCGCAGGATGGCCAGCCCATTGCTTATGCCTCAAGGACCATGACAGACGCGGAGACACGCTACGCACAAATCGAGAAAGAACTGCTGCCGGTTGTCTTTGCATGTGAAAAGTTCAATGATTACATTTTCGGCAAGACTGCCATTGTGGAGACTGATCACCAGCCACTGATTTCCATACTGAACAAACCACTCCAAGCTGCCCCGGCGAGACTGCAACGTATGCTGCTGCGTCTCCAAAAATACCACATTACACTAATCTACAAACCCAGCAAGGACATGCACCTAGCTGACACCCTGTCCCGTGCGCCCAGGAAGATCTATAACGAGCATGCTGCCGAGAAGGATTGTTTTGATGTAATGATGGTCGATCATCTCCCCTCGTCTTGTCTGGAATTGTTAGTGGTACACACGGCAGAGGACGACACATTGCAGTCGTTTGCGTCCGTCATTCGACATGGTTGGCCGAGCAAATCGCATATGGTACCATTCTCTGTACAGCCGTACTTCCCCGTTAGAGATGAGCTGGTTATCGAGAACGGGGTCATTATGAAAGGCCACAAGGCGGTGATCCCTGCCTCACTATGGCAGCAGTACTTTGACGCAATACATAGGGGCCACCCTGGCGCTGAGGCAACGGTTCAGCGAGCCAAAAGTATGTTTTTCTGGCCTGCTATGTCTGACTACATGCGCCAGAGGGTGCAATCATGTGCGGTGTGTAACTGTTAGGCCCCACATCAGCAAAGGGAACCACTTTTGCTGCACCTGGTTCCTGATTTACCCTGATCCTCTGTGGCCACTGACATTTTTGAGTGGCGTGGCAATCAATATCTGGCTCTGGTGGATTCCTATTCTGGATGGTTTGAGATCGATTTGCTCCACACAGTTTCCTCAGCGGCGATAATTCAAAAACTGGCGAGACATTTCTCGGTCCATGGGTCTCCTCACACCCTCATGTCGGATAATGCCGGTCAATTTACCAGTCAGTGTTTCAAGGACTTTGCTACGCGCTGGGATTTTCAACACATCACCAGCAGCCCGGAGTATCCACAGTCAAACGGGCTAGCCGAGAGGGCTGTCCGTGCTGCCAAACAGGTCATGGAGAGATCCAGAAGAGCCGGGTCCGATCTATTCCTATAGATTCTATAATCTATACATTCAAAACTCCGCTGCCCGTCTACTCACACACACCTCGATCCGTGACCATATCACCCCAGTCCTTTATAAACTCCACTGGCTCCCCATCCCCCAGAGAATCCAGTACAAAATCCTCCTCATAACCTACAAAGCCCTCCATAACCTGGCCCCATCCTACCTGACCGACCTCCTCCACAGGCACACTCCCACCTGCACCCTCCGCTCTGCCGCTGCCAATCTCCTATCCCCCCACATCCGGACTAAACTCAGATCCTGGGGGGACAGGGCTTTCTCCATCGCTGCTCCCACCCTATGGAACTCACTACCCCAAACCGTTAGAGACTCCCCCACACTCACCACATTCAAAACATCGCTGAAGTCTCACCTGTTCAGTACTGCCTTCAACCACTGAAGGTCACCTCACCTTCTGTCTCCTTTCTCTGTTCATTTATTTATTTACTTATTTATCTATTTATTCATTTCCCTATGTTCTCAAAATCTCTGTAAAGCATCTTTGAGTATATGAAAAGCGCTATATAAATAAAATGTATTATTATTATTATTATTACTGGATCTCCTCAATCTCCGTAACGTTTCACGTGACCCGGTATTGGGTTCGCCGGCCCAACGATTGATGTCCAGACAAACTCGTACCACCCTTCCTGTTGCAAGACACCTGCTGCAGCCCCATGTTCACGAGCCCCAATCTGTTCAGGCTCAGCTGCAACATAAACGGCAGATCCAGAAGGCGTATTACGACAGGTCTAGCCGTCCTCTCCAGCCTCTGTCGGAGGGTCAGACGGTCCGTCTGCAAACCCAGAAGGGTCATGATCGTCTGGGCGTAGTTAGTGGGACCTGCCAGGAGCCTCGGTCCTATCTTGTCCAATCGGAAGGAGGAACCCTACCGGCGGAACAGAAAACACCTTCTACCGGTGAATGAGCCGGTGCCATCTCATCCGCTTCCGCATGGCTACACGGAGGTCGCAGATGGCAGGTTACAGACCAATGGAGGCCAAGCGTCGGCGGACCACAAGTTGGTCTTTACACCAACAAAGGAGCCGGTGATGGAATCACCCATAAAGTTACCTACACAGTCACCCATGACTTCACTGGTGCAGTCTCCTGTGCAAAAGGCCGTTGCGAGATCAGTGCCGTTTGAACCACCACCCATGGTGGTGCCACCTACAATGGATGCAGCGGAGGGCTTGTATCGTACTCGTGCAGGACGGGTCTGTAAGCTCAATCCCAAGTACCAAGACTGTGGCTAGACACTTGCTATGGACTCTGGTTAATTACGGTCCTTACCGTTCCCTTTTTGTTTATCTTACTCGAGTTGTATCCTCCTCTGCTTAGCGTTTGTCGTAGTTGGTTTTTTTCATCCCTTGTATTAGGATGGCGGTAAGCTGTAGTTGTTTCATATTGTAGTGGCTTTATATACTCTTATCTAGTTTGGGGGCCTATGCTTAAGAAGGGGGAATGTAGATCCATGTCTGGTTTTACGGTTGTGCACCCGGTCCGTAATCCAGGCCGGGTTTTGTACTTCGTTATCCTGCATTATCCTGGTGTTAGCTGGGAGATCCTCCTGGGGACTGGAGGTAACGGTAGCCAGCATCTGTACTATAAGGACCCGCTAATAAAGGACTTATATATATATATATATACCTGAGTGCCTCTGAATGTACCCACTCACAAACATTAAAATTATAAAGGAGATTGAATAGGCTGGAATTGTTTATCTGGAAGTTAACCTATTCGGCGACATAAAAAATTATGATAGGCAAAGCATTTTGGGACTTGTGCCTAATGAAGGGAAATTGAATTAGGATAGAAAGCTGGCATGGATGATGGGCCAAAGGGCCCACATCTGTGCCTTCTGACTCTACAACATGCCCCAGCCACCAGTGGAAACAATGTAGAAACAAAGAACTACAGATGCTGGCTTATAGCAAAGATAGACACAAAGTGCTGGCACAACTCAGCACGTCAGGCAGTATCTCTGGAGAAAAGAGATGGGTGAAGTTTCAGATCGGGGGACCTCCGAACCGGGTCCCGACCTGAAACGTCACACATCCTTTTTCTCCAGAGATGCTGCCTGACCCGCTGAATTATGCCAGCTCTTTGTGTCTATCATCAGTAGAAACAAGCTATGAACCAATGGAGGGCAGTCATGGGTCAATCCACCCACACATATGGCATAATGCCAAACAACCAAGCCATTGTTCTGCGTAGATTCATTCAAATAGGGCCAGAATATGCAGTCAATGGCAAGGTGACATACTATATATTAATGTTGGAAAAAAACTCCAAATATTCCATCTAACACTTTGCTCTAAGAAGACATTTTCCAATGTCTGCTAACAAATCAGGCGGATTCCTAATGTCCAGCAGCTACAACAGCATCAACCTGCTGGGCAGCTGACCGCAAAGTGATCCTAAGCAGGATATAATGTTAAACAAACCTGCAACCATTGAGCAGTGCCCAATGATAAGAGCAGAAATTTAAAAAAAAATTAAAAACTTTACTGTAAGAAAAACACTTTCTTTATGGGGTAGAGTTTATTAACCAACAACTATGGTCTCAACAACTTCTCCTTTGACTCCTCCCACTTCCTCCAAACCAGAGGCGTAGCTATGGGCACTCGCATGGGCCCTAGCTACGCCTGCCTCTTTGTCGGGTACGTCGAACAATCCCTGTTCCAGACGTACACTGGCCCCATCCCCGAACTCTACCTCCGCTACATCGACGACTGCATTGGTGCTACCTCTTGCACCCATGCAGAACTCACTGACTTTATACACTTCACCTCCAATTTCCATCCTGCCCTTAAATATACCTGGACTATCTCTGACATCTCCCTCCCGTTTCTGGACCTCACCATCTCCATCACAGGAGAAAAATTAGTGACGGACATTTATTACAAGCCCACCGACTCGCACAGCTATCTGGACTACACTTCTTCCCACCCGGTCCCCTGCAAAAAGTCTATCCCCTACTCCCAATTCCTCCGTCTACGCCGCATCTGTGCCCGGGATGAGGTGTTTCAGACTAGGGCTTCCGAGATGTCCTCGTTTTTCAGAAAACGGGGCTTCCCCTCCTCCATTATAGATGAGGCTCTCACTAGAGTCTCTTCTACATCCCGCAGCTCCGCTCTTGCTCCCCATCCCCCCACTCGCAACAAGGACAGGATCCCCCTCGTTCTCACCTTCCACCCCACCAGTCAGCGGATCCAACATATCATCCACCAACATTTCCGTCACCTACAACAGGACCCCACCACTGGCCATATCTTCCCATCCCCTCCCCTCTCTGCATTCCGCAGAGACCGTTCCCTCCGCAACTCCCTGGTCCACTCGTCCCTTCCTACCCAAACCACCCTAACCCCGGGCACTTTCCCTTGCAACCGCACGAGATGCAACACCTGTCCCTTTACCTCCCCCCTCAACTCCATCAAAGGACCCAAACATTCTTTCCAGGTGAGACAGAGGTTCACCTGCACCTCCTCCAACCTCATCTATTGCATCCGCTGCTCTAGATGTCAACTCATCTATATCGGCGAAACCAAGCGCAGGCTCGGCGATCGCTTCGCTGAACACCTGCGCTCGGTCCGCATTAACGCCACTGATCTCTCGGTGGCCCAGCACTTCAACTCCCCCTCCCATTCCCAGTCTGACCTCTCTGTCATGGGCCTCCTCCAGTGCCATAGTGAGGCCCGCCGGAAATTGGAGGAGCAGCACCTCATATTTCGCCTGGGCAGTTTGCGGCCCGGTGGTATGAACGTTGACTTCTCCAACTTCAGATAGCTCCTCTGTCCCTCCCTTCCCCTCCTCCTTCCCAGATCTCCCTCTATCTTCCTGTCTCCACCTATATCCTTCCTTTGTCCCACCCCCGACATCAGTCTGAAGAAGGGTCTCGACCCGAAACGTCACCCATTCCTTCTCTCCCGAGATGCTGCCTGACTTGCTGAGTTACTCCAGCATTTTGTGAATAAATCGATTTGTACCAGCATCTGCAGTTATTTTCTTATACTATGGTCCAAGGTGTGATTTTAAACCTCATTTGGACCTCATGTAACTTAAGTGCAGTATTTCCCAAGAATACAAATGATTTTTTAAATACTTGATGCACGCAGTTCAAGTGATTTTATCTTATTTCTGCACGTAGCACATTTGTAACAGTCTGCTCAATTGCTGCAAACAGAATTGGTACCTTGCATTAATGTACATTGTTTCAAAATGTTCTTTCTGTTTCACAGGGTAATTATAACAAATATTACAATGTCAATCCCAGTTATTAAATCTAGAAACATTGATTTCTTGCATTCATTATAGAAAGAAAAATCCAGGTCCTTTACATTTCAAAAGTGTATAGTAACTGATATTCTGCAAATACTTTCAAATCACTCCACAAGTTTTTCTCATTAAACACGAAGATACATATGAAAATAATCCAAAAAGGTGAATCTTTTTAGCTTTGTAATTATTTCAGAAAACTAACATTACAAATGTTCCTAATAACTAGACATTATTAACAAAACTAATGTGGTTTGTTACTTTTAAATACACAAAATGGCAAACACAAAATACAGGCATGTATAATTTTCCATTCATTAGAATTTGAAAGAAAATTCCAATTTACATGCACTAGTTCCATCATTGGTTTAAATTATCAGATGTATATTCATAAAATTAAAACCATAACAGGCAGACTTTAAAAAAACAGCTAAATTTTATGTTTACCTTAGCACTAAAACATTCCACAATAAAAGTTTCAGAAAAGTTCTTGCACTCGATGCCATTGCAGAGTTTAATTATATTTGCAGCTCAGCAAATAATGAAGAGTTGCTGCCAGGATTGAGGCAGACTTAGGCTCATTAAGTGGCAAGGAACATTCATGCCACACAAGTAAATGCCAGCCAGTGGCCTTGTCCAACATAAAATAATCCAAACATCTCTCCTCAGAAGGCTTTATAATAAAATTGGAAGTAAAGCAAAGGTCACTACCATCAAGGATCATAATGTGTTTAATAATTCATTAGATACTTATAAATTCCTACTGTACCAATGAGAATATTGTATTTCCTGCACTAATCACCTTTGCTGTCGACAGACAAGCTGGCTTGTGCCAATTGTACTAAACTGAAGGCAATTTTGTGATGCAGGCTCATTCACATTCAAATTCCCAAAACATAAAGTGTGAATTTCTATGTCATTTGGGCTATATTCAAACTATCCAAAATGCAAACACTTTAAATTCGAATTGATAATGGACAGTTTGGGGATTCAAAGTTAATGTGCGTAATACTAGATTGCATACACTTAAGCAGCAGACTGCCTGAATTTCTGGTTTTAGCTATTTGAATTCAATACAAATATATTTAGAAATCGCAAGAACCAATCCATGTGTATTATAATTGAAAAGCTGCATTTGGGTTTGCTAGATAAAATTTCCATTAAAATTAGCACCTAGGGCTTGGTGCACAGCTTTAAGGCAATTGCCATTTTGTTTTAAACACCAAGAAACGAATTAAAATAATACAGCAATTTCTTTTTGTATTGGTGCCACATAAGTTGTATACCCTCAAAACTAGTTGAGCAGGTTGCTGTGTTCAGTGTCTATTAGTGATCACTTTCCCAAACATTGAAACCTTTTTACAGCAGTTTGGAATAATGGGCAGTGCTGATAAATATAGGTCAATTCCACCCAGTAGAGTAACAAACAGATGAGAGACTACAAGTATGCAAAAACCTAACTTGCAATCTTTAACATCACTTGTATTATGGCACAGTTAATAAGCAGTTGATGGCAGTTGATGGAAGTGAAAAGAAAGGAATGCCTGAAATTATTCCCTTTCTGAAGGAGTCTGAACCAAAACGACATTTGTCCATTTCTTCCACAGCCTGCTGTGTTCCTCCAGCACTCTGCCCCATTCACAATGACAAAGCAGTGACAATGATCTCCAACTTGGATCCAGCATGCAAGCTAAATGCCAAACCACCACCTTCTACAATGACATTTATGGAGCATTATCTCTTGCCGACAGTTTGACACCATCCCTTTTCAAATATTCAGTCAGACTGCCTTGTGTTCTGAATTAACACAGGACCTTATATTTCACAACCTACATATCCCACAGTCAAAAAAATTCAGTTAAGTTGGCCTCATCATTTATCTTCTATGTTCTATGAATGCCTATGTTAGTAAGTCTTACTAACATATACCTTCATTGATCTTTGCCAATGCTGTTTTGCAAGAGTCAGCAAATGCTTTTACATTCTAATGTTACCTGCAGAATGAAAGGATGCATTTCAGATATCTCCAAATCAGAATTAGATGTTCAAGATTGGTATGGTCCACTGGAAGCTCAGAACGCAGGTCAATTTTTGGGCACAAGAACTGCATTTGCACAAATATATTGATTTATTGACAAATTCTTTTCACAATGGGGCCAAATGTGAAAAGTATAATCGGCACCAAATACAATCTCATTGGAAATGGAAGTATGGCAAGCAGTCCATTTGGTTCCTTACACCTGTTCCACGGTTTAGTAAGATCATGGCTGATCTTTCATTGCACATTCCTGCATCTCTTGATTTTATTAATATACAAAAATCTTGCAATCCCATGCTCAGTGATTGAGCCTCCACAGCTCTTTGGAGTAGAGAATTCTAAAGTTCAAATCGCCTTTGGGTGAAGAATCGGGTTCTCATGGCATTCTTCTGGTCACATTCATATTTAAGACTATCACCCCTAGATCTCGACATCCCAGCCAGTGAAACATCATTCTCTGCCTCTAACCTGTCAAACCCAATAAGAATTTAATATGTTTCACTTAGATCATCTTTTATTCTTCTGAATGAGTTTTTGCAGAATCTGCTTAATAAGACATTACATAATCCCCCTTATTCAAGAATCAATCGGCTATTTATGATGCATTCCCTCCATCACAACTATATGCTTCCTTGGATTAGATGACAAGATCTATTCAAGGTACTCAAGGTGTGGTGTCAGAGTCCAAAGTAATTTCAGTAATAGCATTTTTACTAAAGGTGCCATAAAAACACATTTTTCCTTCTGCCTCCTATAGAATTTTGCTGATGTTTAGATTTTCTGCACAGGGTAATATCAACATTTGAAAATCCTACTTCAAATTCTTTGCTTCAAAACCCAGTCAGACTTACCTTGATCTCGAACTGGACTAACATAATTGACTCCATCTACATTCCTCCAGTCCCATGATTCTGGCAGAGAATCCGCAAGCTTTTGTACTTTCTCCAATGCAGGCTTTGGTTTTGGAAGGCTGTGAAAGAACAAATCACTATAGAAACATTTCCGTTTGAATAATCCAGCATAATTACTCTCTATTTTTATAGGTAGGATTACTTTGTGAACACTAGGTAAAGATTTCCTTCATCCTAAAGGTCTCTTCATTGAATTTGTTCTGTTGCAATATAGCAGCAATTCAAGCAACCATTGCAGGCCGAATAGCACACTCCCCAACTTATGTAAGGATTACATTCCATAAACCCTTATGCAAATCAGATTTTACACATCAGTATCACCTTAAAACCAGATAGAAACAAAGAACCGCCGATTCTGGTCAATATACAAAATGGCACAAAGTGCTAGATTAGGTCAGCAGCTCTGGCTGCATCTCTGCAGAACATGGTGACATTTTGGGTAGTGAAACTTTTTCAAACGGATTCATCCTGTTGAGTTACTCCAACATTTGTGCTGCTTCACCTTAAAACAAGGCACTGGTGCCATTGGTTTGCATCAGCGAGCCATTCCTCACCAGCTGCCGCCCTTCCAATTGTCGCGTCTGTTGTGGCTCACGTTGTAGCCCCCGACTGACCGCACTTTCTTCAGGCCACCACCAAAAATAGGTCATGCTGTCATCGTGGGGCTCTCTCCCCTCTCACCAGCTTCCATTTCTTCCTACCAGCACTTTGTCCTGTCCCCCCTCCACCGCCACCTCCTCCTCCAGTGCCCATCAATCTCCTCCCTTGTTTCCCCATAACATCCCAAGATGTTTACAGCCTGAAGAAGGGTCTCCATATGAAACGTCACAGATTCCTTTTCTCCAAAGATGCTGCCTGACCCGCTGAGTTACTTCAGCATTTTGTGTTTACATCCTAGGGTACACTTGGTCAGGCTGCTAGGATTTACCCACCGTTATGTGATTCAGGACCCCCAATGCCTCCTCTTTCATAATGCTGACATATTCCACAATATCTGTTCCCTCTCATGAACTCACTAACCTCCATGCCCCCCTCTGCAATAAATGCAGATTCAAAATATTGATTTAAGTACTTGCCCAATTCCTGTGGCTTCACATGTTGATTACAATCCTTTTGCATTGAATACACTCGTGAGATCTTTCAGGATTCATCTATATCTCATCTGCCAGGGTTGTCCCAGAGCTGCTCTTTCCCCTAATAATCTCCTTACTTAGTTTATCCCTACATCCCTTACTCTCCACAAAGGACTCATTTGATCTCAGCAGCCAACACATGCCAACTTTTTCCTAACCATACCCACTATCACCTTGACTCCCTAATCTTGCCTCTTACCTTTCACCCTAACAGAAACAACATCAGCCCCAAGTTCTTCCCATCTCGCTTTTAAACCCCTCCCCCCTCCCCCTCCCCATATGCCAGCAATTCCTTTAGTTGGAAACAGCCTCTTCCAATCACATTCGGAGTGTTCCTGTCCTATGCTTAGAAATGGAGAAACACTTTGGCAAGTTTGAAGGAAGAATATAGAGCAGAATACACAACAGAACAGTGCAGGAATAGGCCCTTTCGTCCACAGTCGGTCCCGAACATGATTCCAAATTAAACTAATATCCATCCATACCCTTCATATCCATGAGACTATCTAAAAGCCTCTTAAATGCCATTATTGCGTGCAACTTTGTAACCATGAACTAAACGTGAACAGGAAGAGAACCAATAAAATAGTTGAAATAAAAGAGCCATTTATGCAGGTAAGGAACATAAGAGTCAAATGGCAAACAAAAGAATGAGGATGAATATAGCAAAAATGTCAAAATGCAGAAAGAGGAAGTAATAATAAAAAGATCTTGAAAGAAAATCATTACTGTAGTTTTTTTCCTCCAGCACCGAGACAAATAAATCCAATCCAAATCACAGAAATGAGGAATATTAAATCTCACTTCTGTTGAGAGGAATTTCATCACAAAACAAGCAGTTGCTTATTAAGCAGGATGGAAAATAAATAGGTTTAGCCATTAAAATTTGAGTGGTTACACTTCAAAAATCACCAATAATCTGATTGGAATTGCCGTTGGCATTGGGCTCTTTCACTTCTTCCAATTTATTGCATCCAGTGTTCATGATGTGGTCTCATTGTGCAGTTTGATTGTATAATAGAGAAATCAAACGTACTGGGTGACCACTTTGCACCCCCACCCCTTCACACATTTCATTCCATATGGGCATCCAGCGTTTCTGTTCTCCTGTCACTTTAATTCTACATCCCAATCCAATCCAGCCACTCCAACACCTCACACAAGCTGGATGAACAACACCTCATCTTTCATCTGGGTAAATTGCAGCTCTTGGGATTTACTGTTGAATTAACAATTTCAAGTAACCACTGTTTTTTAAATTCGATCCACTGATGATAATGCGTAATCAATTAGTTCATTTTTTCTTTTCCCTCTCTGGCAGCTTTAAGTACTTGTTAAGAATGACATATTTGGTCTGCATTCCAGCAGACATTTTCTATGCTCTCTCCACTCAAACTTAACACACATTTTCCAAGTCTGATGAAGGAAGAGTCCTTGACCCAAAATATTGATGCCATTTCTCACTACACTGAAGCTCTTCTACCTGCTCAGTGCTTCCAGCATTTCCCCTTATTGTTTCATGTTTTCAGTACCCACGGAGTTTTTAAAAAAAGTATTTGAATACAACCTTGAATCACCTCCTCTGTATGATTTAGATTTAGATTTAGAGATATAGCGCGGAAACAGGCCCTTTGGCCCACCTAGTCCACGCCGCCCAGCGATCCCCGCACATTAACACTATCCTACACACACTAGGGACAATTTTTACATTTACCCAGTCAATTAACCTACATACCTATACGTCTTTGGAGTGTGGGAGGAAACCGAAGATCTCGGAGAAAACCCACGCAGGTCACGGAGAGAACGTACAAACTCCGTACAGACGGTGCCCGTAGTCAGGATCGAATCTGAGTCTCCGGCGCTGCATTCGCTGTAAGGCAGCAACTCTACCGCTGCGCCACCGTGCCATCCTGCCTGGCAACTTTTCATGAAGACAGAGCAAGAATGAAACCAGTTTTGGGAATGGGCCCTGTTCACTGAAGCTGAATGAATGTGATCTGGGGCACAATACTAGGGATGGAGACTTGAGAATGTGGACATTGGTTTATCTATTCTGCCAGTGGAGTTAAAAGATTATGCAGATTGTGGACTGGTGGTGTCAATTTAAGCTACGTAGTGTAGGTAGACTATAACTGAGGGGTGCACAGGAGGCGGGGACAATTGCTGCTCAGAAAACCATACACTGTGTTACATTTGAGGTTTTGATTTTCAAACATTTCTTCCGAAATAAGTGCTTTGCTCGCATACTGAAGGTAAACATGAAGAAAGGTTAACCGCCAATTTATCAGAAATCTACCAGGTTTTCTAGGGTCCTATTGCAGATCTTCCTTTGATGGTTCACGATGTACAGCAGAAACTCATTGGCAGAGGACCATGGTTTTACAGATGTTGAATGTAGTTCAGAGTCAGTGCCTTAGAGCATGGAAATAGGTCCTTTGGACAACTTACCCATGCTAACCAAGTTGCCACATTTACATTAGTCCCACCTGCCCATGTTTGCCCCATATCCCTCTCAACCTTTCCTATCCATGTACCTGTCCAAATGTCTTTTAAATGTTGTTATAGTACCTGCCTCAACTACCTCCTCTGGCAGCTCATTCCGTATACTCTTCAATAGGTATGAAAAAGTTGCCCCTCAGGTTCCTACTAAATCTTCCCACTCTCATCTTAAATCTATTTCCGCTGGTTCTTGATTTCCTACTCTGGGTAAAAGACTGTGCATTCACCTATCTATTCCCCTCATGAACCTATATACCTCTATAAGATCACCCCTCAGCTCCTGCGCTCCAAGAAATAAAATCCTAGCCTGCCAAGCTTCTTGCTGCAGCTCAAGCCCTGAAGTCCTGCCAACATCCCTGTAAATCTCCTCTGCACTCTTTCCAGCTTAACAACATTCTTCTTGTGGCAGGGGTACCAAAACTGAACAGAATCACTCCAAATTGCAGCCTCACTAACGTCAACATAACATAACATCCCAACTTCTATACTTCATACCCTGACTGATTGAGCTATGTACTGATGGCCTTCTTGACCACCTTATCTACCTCTGACACCACTTTCAAGGAACGATGTACCTGCACTCCCAGATCCCTCTGCTCCACAACATCCCCAGAACTCTACCATTCACTGTGAAGGTCTTGCCCTGGTTGTCTTCCCAAAATGCAACACCTCACACTTATTGATCGTGCCTTCTACATTCACAACCAGATCATTGATATAAACCACAAGCAGAAATGGGCCCAGCACCCGATCCCTGAGGCATATCAGTAGTCACAGGCCTCCAGTACGAAAAACAACGCTTGACCATCACCCTCTGCTTCCTTCCATGAAAACAATTCTCTATCCAGTAGCTAGCTGTCCATGGATCCCATGCAATCTAACCTTCCAGGCCAGCCTACCAAATCAAATGCCTTGCTAAGATAGACTGGCAATTGATTCTTAAAGGGTTGACGGTGGATATGCAATGGAAGGCATTTAAAGACCGCATGGATGAACTACAACAATTGTTCATCCCAGTTTGGCAAAAGAATAAATCAGGGAAGGTAGTGCATCCGTGGCTAACAAGGGAGATTAGGGATAGTATCAAAACAAAAGAAGAAGCGTACAAATTAGCAAGAAAAAGCAGCCTACCAGAGGACTGGGAGAAATTCAGAGTCCAGCAGAGGAGGACAAAGGGCTTAATTAGGAAAGGGAAAATAGATTATGAAAGAAAACTGGCAGGGAACATAAAGACTGACTGCAAAAGCTTTTATAGATATGTGAAGAGAAAAAGATTAGTTAAAACAAATGTAGGTCCCTTGCAGTCAGAAACAGGTGAATTGATCATGGGGAACAAGGACATGGCAGACCAATTGAATAACTACTTTGGTTCTGTCTTCACTAAGGAAGACATAAATAATCTGCCGGAAATAGCAGGGGTCCGGGGGTCTAATGAGATGGAGGAACCGAGTGAAATCCAGGTTAGTCGAGAAGTGGTGTTAGGTAAATTGAATGGATTAAAGGCCGGTAAATCCCCAGGGCCAGATAGGCTGCATCCCAGAGTGCTTAAGGAGGTAGCCCCAGAAATAGTGGATGCATTAGTGATAATTTTTCAAAACTCTTTGGATTCTGGAGTAGTTCCTGAGGATTGGAGGGTAGCTAATGTAACACCACTTTTCAAAAAGGGAGGGAGAGAGAAAACGGGGAATTACAGACCAGTTAGTCTAACATCGGTAGTGGGGAAAATGCTAGAGTCAGTTATTAAAGATGGGATAGCAGCACATTTGGAAAATGGTGAAATCATTGGACAAAGTCAGCATGGATTTATGAAAGGTAAATCATGTCCGACGAATCTTATAGAATTTTTCGAGGATGTAACTAGTAGAGTGGATAAGGGAGAACCAGTGGATGTGTTATATCTGGACTTCCAGAAGGCTTTCGACAAGGTCCCACATAAGAGATTAGTATGCAAACTTAAAGCACACGGCATTGTAGGTTCAGTATTGATGTGGATAGAGAACTGGCTGGCAGACAGGAAGCAAAGAGTAGGAATAAACGGGTCCTTTTCAGAATGGCAGGCAGTGACTAGTGGGGTACCGCAAGGCTCAGTGCTGGGACCCCAGCTATTTACAATGTATATTAATGATTTGGACGAGGGAATTGAATGCAACATCTCCAAGTTTGCGGATGACACGAAGCTGGGGGGCAGTGTTAGCTGTGAGGAGGATGCTAGGAGGCTGCAATGTGACTTGGATAGGTTAGGTGAGTGGGCAAAGGCATGGCAGATGCAGTATAATGTGGATAAATGTGAGGTTATCCACTTTGGTGGCAAGAACAGGAAAGCAGACTATTACCTGAATGGTGGCCGATTAGGAGAAGGTGAGATGCAACGAGACCTGTGTGTCGTGGTACACCAGTCATTGAAAGTAGGCATGCAGGTGCAGCAGGCAGTGAAGAAAGCGAATGGTATGTTGGCATTCATAGCGAGGGGATTTGAGTATAGGAGCAGGGAGGTTCTGCTGCAGTTATACAGGGCATTGGTGAGACCACACCTGGAGTATTGCGTACAGTTTTGGTCTCCTAATCTGAGGAAAGACATTCTTGCCATAGAGGGAGTACAGAGAAGGTTCACCAGATTGATTCCTGGGATGGCAGGACTTTCATATGAAGAAAGACTGGATAGACTCGGTTTGTACTCGCTGGAATTTAGAAGATTGAGGGGGGATCTTATAGAAACTTACAAAATTCTTAAGGGTTTGGACAGGCTAGATGCAGGAAGATTGTTCCCGATGTTGGGGAAGTCCAGAACAAGGGGTCACAGTTTAAGGATAAGGGGGAAGTCTTTTAGGACCGAGATGAGAAAGTTTTTTTTCACACAGAGAGTGGTGAATCTGTGGAATTCTCTGCCACAGAAGGTAGTTGAGGCCAATTCATTGGCTATATTTAAGAGGGAGTTAGATGTGGCCCTTGTGGCTAAAGGGATCAGGGGGTATGGAGAGAAGGCAGGTACGGGATACTGAGTTGGATGATCAGCCATGATCATATTGAATGGCGGTGCAGGCTCGAAGGGCCGAATGGCCTACTCCTGCACCTATTTTCTTTGTTTCTATGTTTCTAAAGTCCATATACATAACATCTTTGGTTATGCCCTCAGACCTTTTTGGATATTTCTTCCAAAAGGTCACATTCACCCACATACAAAACGATCCTGACCGTGCCTAATCAGCTGCTCTCTATTCAAACACCTATATATTTTATCCCTCAGAATCCTCTTCAGTAACTTGCCTACCACACATTGGACTCACTGGTCTATAATTCCCAGGCTTTTCTTTGCACCCTTTCTTAAATAGAGCACAACATTGGACCCCCTCCAATCTTCCAACTCTTCACCCATGTCTAATGATGAATTACATGTTTGAACCAGGGCACCTACAATTTCTTCTGTAGCTTCCCAGTGTCCTCAGATATATGTGATCACACCCTGGAGATTTATCTACCTTCATACACCTTAGGACACCATCTCCTCCACTGTAATAAGGACTGTCCTCAAGACATCCCAATTAACTGTCCCAGGTTCCCAACTCTTCATGTTTTCACAACAAAAAGAGAAATACTAATTTAAAACCTTGCCCATCTCCTGCAGCTCCACTCAGAGAGAGAGACGTGTGAAACATAACATTGGCCTGTTGCAAATAGGATAGAGTGTAAAAGTAGGGAAACCTTGCTACAACTATACAAGAGATTGGTGAAACTATGCCCGATGTGCTGCATGGTGTCTGTTCTCATTAAGAGAATACACTTGCATTAGAAACAGTCCTGAGAAAGTTGATTTAAGTAAATTCCAGAGAAAGGTAACGATTCAAAATCTGGATCGGTGCACAGGTAAATTTTACTCTTGTGGGAGAGTCCAGAAATAGCTGAGGTAGATTTTGGGCCTGTTGGGGAGTCATGGAGAACTTAAGTTAAAGGAATAGTTCAGAAGGATTATAATGACCCACTGCCTGATTGTACTTCCCTTATTAAGACTATCTAGTTACATCTCCTTAATATCTAGTCTCTCTGACTCAGCTGATGAAAACACCTTTAAGCCTCATTAAATCTTAATGATTTCTATCCCCTCATGGTTAGCCTCTTTTACTCTTCGATGAACTAGATCAGCTTCCACCAATGTTGCAATAAGGGTGGCATGGTGGCGTAGTGGTAGATCTATTGTTGAACAGCTCCAGAAACCCGGATTTGATCCTGACTACGGGTGCTGTTTGTACGGAGTTTGGAAGTTAACCCCGTGACCTGCGTGAGTTTTCACCGAGATCTTAAGTTTCCTCCCACACTGAAGATGTGCAGGTTTGTAGGTTAATTGGCTTGGTATAATTGTTAAAAAATTGTCCAGTGTGTAGGGTAGTGTTAATGTGCGTGGATCATTGGTCGGTGCGGACCCGATGGGCTGAAGGGCCTGTTTCCGTGCTGTATCTCTAAACTAAACTAAATATTAAGATTCTTTACGGCTCCCCTGTTGTTCAACCAGATTCCTTATGGCTCTCCTGCTCTTTGGCCATGAAGAAGTGTCCACTTCCCTCCACAGTTGCTGCCTGACCCCACTAAGTTCCTCCAGCAAACTGCTGCTTGCATAAAATTCTCTGAATTGGTTTCAAATCTTTTCATTATTTCACATTTTCATTTTTCCAATTTCCTGCAGCCCTACCAGCAACCATGGGATCCATCCCCTCCAAATCAGAATATTGTCCCGAAGCGCAATTGCTCCATTGGTGGCGGCAGGAAGCAGCATGCCTGCAGCTACCCAGGCTTTAAGCACAAGAATTACTTTCCTATCTGAGCCACGAACAGTTGCAAACCACTCGCTTCGCCATCTAATAAGATTATGTGCAATAAGATATATTAATCTTAAATTCCATATTACCATCCACCTTTAGTAACAGACAGCACTTGCTTATCAAGTATCTGTCCACTTCTCCCTTAATTTTTAACTATTCTGCTTCTACGACTCTGAGGAAGAGTTCCAAAGAAGCAATATCCACTTTGCCTTCGCAACATTTTGTTATCAAGGTGTTGCAGGTTGCTTAACAAGGTTCGTAAAGCAAATAAAAATGAAACAAGCTTAGAGGTCATGAAAATAGTAAATGAAGCAGAAGATAAAATTCTGGATAAAGGCGAGTGGCGCAATTGTGGCATTAGTAGAGTCAGGTGATGGAAAATGGTCAGCGTTTGAGAACTACGTTTAAGATTGAAAAGACTAGGCTTGTATTCACTGGAGTTTAGAAGGATGAGAGGGGCTCTTATAGAGACATATAAAATTATAAAAGGACTGGACACGCTAGATACAGGAAAAATGTTCCCAATGTTGGGGGAGTCCAGAACCAGGGGCCACAGTCTTAGAATAAAGGGGAGGGCATTTAAAACTTGAGGTGAGAAGAAACTTTTTCACCCAGAAAGTCGTGAATTTGTGGAATTCTCTGCCGGAGGGCAGTGGAAGCCAGATCACTGGATGGATGTACAAGATTGTGTGGGCCATGGATAAATTAAACATTCAATCTTTAGCATAGGGTAGAGCATCCTAAAACTAGAAGGCACGGGCTTGTGAGAGGGGAGAGATCTAAGAGGACCTCAAGGACATTACTGAGAGGTTAGTCCATACCTGGAATGAACTGCTAGAGGACGCTATAGAAGTAGAAACAATAATGACATTTCAAAGTTATTTGGATGGATATCAGATATGGCTACGAAGGGTTTAGAGCGATATGGACCGAATGCAGGGAAATAGGACTAGGGCAATATGCCAATTTGATCAACATGGACTAGGTAGGCTGAAGCACCCTTTTCCATGCTGTATAGCTCCATAATTCTAGGCCCTTTTCACTGCCGCCAATAGACAAGAGGTACAGAGGCTCGAAGTGGCACACCACCAGATTCAGGAACAACTACTTTCCTACAACCATCAGGATCTTAAATTGACCTACACAACCTTAATACTACTGGATTAACCTTAATGCACAATGATCTGGAAGATCGCAGAAGCCAGAACAGAGAGTGAGTGGAATGGCTGAAGGAAGGCTTTCTCCTAGTTGAGTAAAGTTCGGGAGGTTTAAAAAGAGTGCCTAGAGTCAGCCCGGGGCAATTACCTGGAAGATCGCAGAGACATCCTAATTAGTTGAGTGGATAGTTGAGTTGCCTTGATGAGGTAAAATATGAGTCTTTGGCTCAAGAGCCTTGGTGAGGTGAAGTGCGTGTCTTTGGCAAGGAGGCTACAATTGAATCGGTTGTGTGTTTAAGTTAATTTAAATATTTAAACTTGTCATGGCAGGAATGTTATTACAGTGCGTTTGTTGCAGGATGTGGGAAGTTGGTGTCACTGACCACAACACCTGTTGGAACTGTGTCCAGCTTCTCAGGGATCGAGTTAGGGAACTGGAGCAGCAGCTGGATGACCTGCATTTCATTGGGATGACAAAAGCTTCTTGGACAGGACCTACAGTCAGTTTGTCACTCTGAGTGCAGGTGCGACCTGTTGAGACGGACAGAAAGGGGATGAAGCGAGTGCAGGAGACCTCGGTGGAAGTACCTCTTGTAAACAGGTACGCCCTCTTGGGAGCTGTCGGGGCAGACAACACTTCCAGTCCGAGCAGCGGACAGGTCTGTGACACGAATCCTAGCGCTGAGACTCGACCGGTGTCAGATAGAGCCATAGTGGTGGGTGACTCCATTGTCCGATGTGCAGACAGGAGAATCTGTGGCGACAGGCAAGACTCGAAGATGGTGTGTTGCGTCCTTGGTGCCAGGGTCCAAGATGTCAGTCCGACTTCAGAACATCCTCGAGAGGGAGGGTGAGCAGCCGAAAGTAGTTGAGCATGTAGGCACAAATGACGTGGGTATGAAGAGGACTAGGCAGGAGGGTGAAAAGCAGGACCTCTAGGATGGTGATCTCTGGGTTGCTTCCAGTACCTCGTGCTAGTGAGGGTAGGAACAGGGAGATAGGGGGACCTGAATGTGTGGCTGAGAAGTTGGTGCAGGGATTTAGATATTTAAATTTCTTGATCACTGGAATCTCTTCTGGGGCAGGAGGTGACCTGTACAAAAGGGATGGGTTGCACCTTAATTGGAAGGGGACCGACATTCTGTCAGGCAGGTTGCTAGTGCCATGCGGGTGGGTTTAAACTAAAAAGTGGGAGGGGGGGGGGGGAGTGGAGGTGGAGTCAATAAAGTGCAGCTAATGGGAAAGAGAGTGTAGGAAATGTCACGTTTAAACTAAGAGGGCAGGGGGATGGGACACAATGCAAGGAGACAGAGGGCCATAAAAGGATGACAGAAGCAAAAGGTAGAAGGGAGAAAAGAAAAACTAACCCGAAAGCATTGTGCCTTCATGCGAGGAGCATTCGAAATAAGGTGGATGAATTGAATGCGCAGTTAGTAGTTAAGGGACATGATATAGTTGGAATTACGGAGACATGGCTACAGGGTGACCAAGGCCAGGAGCTAAACATGCAGGGGTATTTGATATTCAGGAAGGATAGACAGAAACAAGGAGGAGGGGGGTGGCATTGCTGGTTAAAGAGGAAATTAATGCATTAGTAAGGAGGCATTAACTTGGATGCTGAATAATCGGTATGGGTAGAAATTGGGAACATTTTTCCTGCATCTAGCTTGTCCAGTCCTTTCATAATGTTATACATCTCTAAGATCCCCTCTCATCCTTCTAAACCCCAGTGAATACAAGTGCAGCCTTTCCAATCTCTCCTCTTATGACAGTCCCACCATCCCACGGGTTAACCTGGTGTACCTCCTGTCTCAATAACAAGGATGTCCTTCCTCAAATTAGGAGACCAAAACTGCACATAATACTCCAGATGTGGTCTCACCAGGCCCCTATACAACTGCAGATGGACCTCTTTACTCCTATACTCAAATCCTCGTTATGAAGGCCAACATGCCATTAGCTTTCTTCACTGCCTGCTGTACCTGCATGTTTACTTTCAGTGACTGATGTACAAGGACACCCAGGTCTCGTTGCATTTCCCCTTTACCTAATCTGACACCATTGAGATAATAATCTGCTTCCTTGTTTTTGCTGTCAAAGTGGATAACCTCACATTTATTTATCTACATTATTATACTGCATCTGCTATGCATCTGCCCACTCACTCAACCTGTCCAAGTCACCCGGCAACCTCCTAAAATCCTCTTCGCAGTTCACACTGCCACCCAGCTTTCTGTCATCTGCAAACTTGCTAGTGTTACTTCTAATACCATCATCCAAATCATTAATATATATTGTATATAGTTGCGGCCCCAGCACCGAGCCTTGCAGCACTCCACTCGCCACTGCCTGCCATTCTGAAAAGGACTTGTTTATTCCTACTCTTTGCTTCCTGTCTGCCAACCAATTCTCTATCCATGTCAATACCCTACCCCTAATACCATGTGCTCTAATTTTGCCTACCAATCTCCTGCGTGGGACCTTATTAAAGGATTTCTGAAAGTCTAGATACATTACATCCACTGGCTCTCCTTCATCCATTTTACTTGTCACATCCTCAAAAACATCCAGAAGATTAGTCAAGCAAGATTACCCCTTCATAAATCCATGCTGACTTGGAACAATTATTTTACTGCTATCCAAATGTGCCATTATTACCTCTAACAATTAACTCCAGCATCTTCCCCACCACCGATGTCAGGCTAACTGGTCTATAATTCCCCATTTTCTCTCTTCTTTCTTGAAAAGTGGGTTAACATTATCTACCCTCCAATCCACAGGAACTGATCCTGAATCTATAGAACATTGGAAAATGATCACCAATGTCTCCACGATTTCTAGAGCCATCTCCTTGAGTACCTTGGGATGCAGACCATCAGGCCCTGGGGATTTATCGGCCTTCAGTCCCATTAGTCTACCCAATACTATTTCTCGCCTAATGTAAATTTCTTTCAGTTCCTCGGTCTCCCTAGATCCTCTGTCCTCAAGTACATCTGGGAGATTATTTGTGTCTTCCTTAGTGAAGACAGATCCAAAGTACTTGTTCAACTCTTCTGCCATTTCCTTGTAATAATAATTTCACCCTTTTCTGCCTTCAAGGGACCTACGTTTGTCTTTACTAATCTTTTTCACTTAACATACCTAAAGAATCTTTTTCTCTTAACATACCTAAAGAATTTGATTGTGATGCTGTTGCAAGCAAGAATTTCCTCTACTCACCATAATTGTTCATAGGACAATAAATTGGACGTTATTATGGTAGCGATTTGCATATTATGCAAAACAGTATCTCTGTTATCCAAACTACCATAACACAAAGGTTACCCGTACAGCAATAAAATGATGCAAAATTAAAGGCAGTGAGCGTTGAAGATATAACTGACTGTAGTAATACATCAGCACAAATGAAAGGGAGAAATTTTAAAAAAAAAATATTTTGCCCAGCTCCAGTGATAGCAAGATCCAGTTACAACACATGGGCGGGGAACAAAGTCAAGAGATTCAAAATTCAGGTAACATTAGTTGTAAAGACAAAACTAATCATACAAGCAATGTTTTCATCATTTTTCACATATTGACATGGTCCTTTTTGAGAAATGGACCAAGATTAGAACTTTGATAAATGCATACCAAAACCTACCTGGGAATTTGTGAGCCAAGACCACCGGCACGTTTAATCAAGTCATGAAGGGTTAATTTTTCATACTCTTCATAAACCTTTGCAGTCCAAGACTTCTGCACTGCGTTTATTGTGTTCACAAAATTCACGTTAGACTTGTATAATCTCTGTGACAGGCTATTGGAAATAGAGGTGGGAAAAGAGAGAGAGAACAATTCAAGCAATCACAGACTTGCAAAAGATAATGAATAACATTTTATTTGATCAATCATTTTAAACCAAAAAAAACATTTACCTATATCATAACATAATTCTTCGGAGCAGAATCGGACCATTCAGACCATCGAGTCTACTCCGCCAGTCAATCATGGCTGATCCACCTTTCCCTCTGAACCCAATTCGCCTGCCTTCTCCCCATAACCTTTGACGCCCTTACTAATCAAGAATCTGTCAAACTCCAACTTAAAAATACCCAATGACTTGGCCTCCACAGCCATCTGTGGCAATGAATTCCACATCTGAAAAGTAACACCAGGTCACTTAAAATTAGTTGCTCCAGTTTCTCATGCACCTCCTATTTTCAGCTTCAAATGTAAAGGTTTTCTGTGTGTATTAAAGCAAAGTACATCCCAACATTAGCCTGGCCTTGGGTAGTGCCCCTCCTTCTGTTCCACCAAGTGGAGGAACTTTCTACATGTGGAATTATATTTATGGAATGATCTTTTGATTCTTCAGCAGATTACAGAAACCAGTTTATCAAATGCTTGGTTTTGGAAATCTTCGATCAAGTGAGATTGTGCTAACATTTTTTTTAAAATGACAACATTTTAAAACTGCTCTTTCAACAAGTGTTTTAATGAATCAACTGTCAAAATATTTTCCTACATATATTCCACTTTTCTAACTCCTAGATTCCCCCCCCCCCCCCCCCCACACTTTCAGTCTGAAGAAGTTTTCCAACCCAAAACACCACTATCTTTTTTCTCCTGAGATGCTGCCTGATCCGTTGAGTTACTCCAGCCCTTTGTCTCTATCTTGACAAAATATTAAAACGCATAAAGCAAATCGGGCGGCAAAGTGGCACAACAGTGGAGCGGCTGCCTTACAGCACCAGAGCCCTGGGTACAATCCTAACCTCTGGTGCTGTCTGTGTGGAGTTTGCACGATCTCCCTGTGACCACCAGGGTTTCCTCCAGGTGCTCTGGTTTCCTCCCACATCCAAGACATGTGGGTTTGCAGATAAATTTGCCTCTGTAAATTGACCCTAATGGTGGTGGGATAACTCATGTGAACTATGTGATCAATGGTCGGTGTAGACTCGGTGGGCCAAAGGGCCTATTTTCATGCTGTGTCGCTAACCTAAATCATCCTGGCCAATTCATTCGATAGCAATGTTATATTCTTAAGAAGCAAGTAAAAATAAATACAAAATCTCAAATGTTCTGTTGAATATTCAATCATTGAATTGTAAATGTTACCAGAGTGGATACATTATTAGATGCTGATGAAAGACACAAAAAGCTGGAGTTACTCAGCGGGACAGGCAGCATCTCTGGAGAGAAGGAAAGGGTGATGTTTCGGGTCGACACTCTTCTTCATATATCTGAAGAAGACTCTGGAATCTTCCATTCCTTCTCTCCAGAGATGCTGCCTGTCCCGCTAAGTTACTCCAGCTTTTTGTGTTGATCTTTGGTTGAATCCAGCATATGAAGTTCCTTCTTACACATTAGATGCTGAGGAATGGAAATTCATTTCTCTTTGCTCTAGCTCTATGTGAACAATACAGTCTACATTTACCAACACATATCAAATCCTAATTACGGCCAGAAGGCAAAATAGTTACTGAGAAGGAAAACCACTTAACTACCTTTTCATCTTACATCATCATCATATTGAAGTATTCAATTGCTATGAAGTCTTTGCTGTAAAGCCATTACTGAATAAGAGGCGTTTGAATCTGTATAACTTTTAATTATTCCATCTTTAACGCTATTAAATTTTAATTGCCATTATGAAGATCTGCTATTGCCTCTAGAGAGCAAATCTTCACAGCTGAGATACCATTTTCAACCTCCTTCCAACAATACAACTCGGTGTCACAGCAGTACAGATGCTGCCTCACAGTGCCAGAGACCCGGGTTCGATCCTGAATATGCATGCTGTCTTTAGGTTCTCACTGTGACTTGCATGGGTTTTCTACAGAATCTCCGGTTTCCTCCCACACTCCAAATACATACAGGTTTGTAGGCTAATTCGTTTGGTAAACTTGTAAATTGTCCCTAGTGTGTGTAGGGTAGTGTTAGCGTGGAGGGATGACTGGTCGGCATAAACTCAGTGGGCCAAAGGGCCTGCTTCCACACTGTATCTCTAAACTAAACTCGCATCTCTTTCATTGTAACTGTGCTCCTCAGCTTTCATCATTCTGTCTCAATGTAGCTTAGCCATGAAATACAGCCTCATTGAAATCACCTACAGCACCACATGGAGAATGTAACAAGAGTAAATTAAAACACTCATCCACTTGACCACTGTTGCAAATGGACTTTCTATCACTCTGAAAGGGTACTTTAAAATAAAACCCATTTACAATTTGCAGACTTGGTGAAATCCAAAGCAGATGAACTTTAAATGATTCTCCATTGTTTGGACATGTCAAACAACTGACCAAGTATGCTATTGGCTTACTGCCTGAACACAAAATTCAGTGCTTTGCAAAGAAAGTATTAAATTACAGTAATAGTTACACTTAGATAATGTCATAAGATCAAGGTTGGCTTTACTTGTAATACTAGATTGCACTATTGCATCCAACATAATAAGAACTGGCTTCATATTTCCTTTGTATGTTTCCATGGTGACAAAATCAAACATTAACCAAAAATGGAACATTGCATCTGCCATTCATGGACTTCAGTTACACCCTGATAGCATTTTTTTTTTAGTTCAAACAAATTTCAAGTATCTGTTATTTTGTTATTACAATGCAAAGATCTGAAATCCATTATTTTTTTAGAAACTGCAGCATGAAAACTAATAGCATTTTCTGTTAACCTTAACTGTGTAGGTTGATGCAAACAGAACAACAGTCCTTTGGAGGTAGACACAAAATGCTGGAGTAACTCAGCAGGTCAGGCAGCATCTCAGGAGAGACGGAATGGGTGACGTTTCGGGTCGAGACCCTTCTTCAGACTGATGTCAGGGGAGGGGGCGGGACATTTGGAGTCCAGATGAAAGGGCAAACAAAAATCTTAAACAATGAGACTTAAATATTAGAGATTAACGTAGAAGCAGTGAGAAGTGCTGATCAAAAGATGTGAGTGAAATATCAAATCAGGTACATAAAATCAGGAAGAAGAATGGAAGAAGATAGTTGCAGTAAAAAAAAAAATTAGGCATTTCAAAATTACCCTAAAATTTCAAAAGCATGAAGTCTCTTGAGATTATATTTTTGGTAGCAGCGAGATTAAATGGCAATCACTGGAAACAGCTATGCAATATGGGATCTGCATGAAGATTTTGCTTCAAATGTATAATTTCAGGACTGGTGCAGGAACAGAATGTGAAAATTCCAAAAGAGGGATATACATTTAATAAAGCCACTATGTTAATTTCAATAATTTCCTTACCGTAACAAGTCTTTAGCTGAGTGAACTTTGTTAATTCTTACAGTCTTGGAGTTCTTCTTGCCAACAAAGCAAGCCCAGTTTCGACCCATCACATCATGTACCGATCCCGGCAGTGTTTCATGACAATAGCTGGTTATATTTGTGCCTTCTTTCTTGTACTATTAATGATTATCAGGAAGGAAGAAAAAGAAATATGCATTCATATTACACTCTTCTCATTAACTGAATCCCCAGAAGTTTCTTTTTTAAAGTTCCACACAAGTAACTTATGACCTACTCCGAGTAGCTCCTTCCCCATTTTCAAATACTATTATTTGCTAGTATCAATCTGCACAGCCCCATTCCTTCTTTCGCACGGCACTCCATTACCCTTCATATCATATCATATCATATCATATATATATACAGCCGGAAACAGGCCTTTTCGGCCCACCAAGTCCGTGCCGCCCAGCAATCCCCGTACATTAACACTATCCTACACCCACTAGGGACAGTTTTTACATTTTACCCAGCCAATTAACCTACATACCTGTACGTCTTTGGAGTGTGGGAGGAAACCGAAGATCTCGGAGAAAACCCACGCAGGTCACGGGGAGAACGTACAAACTCCTTACAGTGCAGCACCCGTAGTCAGGATCGAACCTGAGTCTCCGGCGCTGCATTCGCTGTAAAGCAGCAACTCTACCGCTGCGCTACCGTGCCGCCCAAAAACTGAGCTTGTTTTGTCTAGTTCTCTACCATCCTGCTGCAAGCTTACATACACTCTCTCTCTCTCTGACTGAGAATATGATTATCATCCATATTCGTTTACTGCTCATCCTTCGGTTTCACTCACATGGTTTGTATGTTGGTGAAGAGAAACAAACACTTCAGCAGCTTAATCTACACCCTCCACATATGAATGAACTTGGGCATTAATTCATGATTTATAGCAAACTAACACCAGACAAAACCTCAAAATACATCCCACTAGAGGTTAACTAAATGAAACTTTGGACAGCTTCATTGTTTCCACCATATTTTTTTTAAACCATCAGGTCACGAGTTGTTGTGTCATAGCTATGGAATCCATAATGCCTTCTGCTTATTTGAATGCAATTTGACTTTTGAATGAAGGTCTTATTATGCAGAAATATTACCAAAAAAAGTGTGATTTAATATTTTTAGGAATTATTTGCTAATGATAAGAAATCTCACCTACCAATAGGCATCAAGGAGTACATCAAATTTTAAAAATGGTGAAGATCTCATCCAACAGCAATATTCTATTCCATAATAACATCAAACCATAATGTAATATGATGAGATCATTGTACCAATTCTAACTGAAAGCCAAATATTGGCCAGGGCACCAGGAATACTGCCCTGTTCTTTCAAGTACAATTATTAGGTCCCTTGGATCCATGTAATGGTCACTGTTTAACTTCTCATCTAAAATTCACTTTCACTAGTCATAAGGTCCAGTGACAGGAGTAGAATTAGGCCATTCCACCCATCAAGTCTACACCGTCATTCAATCATGGCTGATTGATCTCTCCCCCCAAAGACTATTCTGGTGCTTTCTCCCCATAACCTCTGACACCTGTACTAATCAAGACCTTAAAACTATCCACTGACAGCCTCCACAGCTTCTGTGGCAACCACCCTCTGACTAGAGTCTAGTCTAGATGAATTCATGACCAAACCGATATGTGACTCAAATAAATGATACCTAATACGTAAATGTACTTACATTAAAAACTAAGACTTACCTTAAAAAACGCAAACCATTTGTAATTATTAAGGACGACTTCAAAACCTTGGTTGTAAATCAACGTGAAGAAACCAGACGCCCCATGTTCACTTACAGCAATATTAAGCTTCTGGAGATGGACAGTCACTGATTTTACCGTTGGACCTATTGCAAGAAATTGTAACACAGTTAACAAACATCCTTTAAATGTTTCATTCCTCTTTTCACAAGGAAGGATTTATGCATTTTCAAAATCATTCATTCCTCTATTGGTACAAGTGAAACTTTTTTTTTAAAATCTGAGATTAAGCACTTTTTTCAGAATTGCAAAGAGGTAAGGAAGTATAGTGGTTTAAACTTTACAAGATCAACATCACGTTATAAACATCCCCATATAATGTGTTTATTTCCACGTTAGCTTCTGCCTCATAATTATTTTCGATTTCAT
This sequence comes from Rhinoraja longicauda, assembly GCF_053455715.1. Taxonomy (NCBI): domain Eukaryota; kingdom Metazoa; phylum Chordata; class Chondrichthyes; order Rajiformes; family Arhynchobatidae; genus Rhinoraja; species Rhinoraja longicauda. Next base: position 59,111,246 of record NC_135959.1, read on the forward strand.
AATTCCGCCTAACAGCCTGAGATGTTTTTTTAAAAAACACGTTTAACATCACATTTCAGAGCAAATCATGCCTTAATTTTTCTGGCTGTATGTTATCCTATCTATGCTTACTTGGCAAAATGAAATATTTTCTTCCAGGAAAACAAGTACAGCATTTTAAAGTAAGTTATATGATCGTTTGCCGATTCAGGACACAACACCAATGATCAAGCCCAAAAAGACTGAGTGAGGTTCAGTAACTTTTACCTCCCAATAATCCGCCCCCACCCACCCACCCACCCCACCATGAAGTTCAGTAACTTTTACCTCCCAATAATCCGCCCCACCCCCACCTCCCCCACCACCATGAAGTTCAGTAACTCTCAGATTTCAATCGTTTGGTAGATTTAAACCTCTAAACGTGACTGTGACTCTCCAAGTTTCCACGGGTTGACAACATTAGCCGTCAAAATTGTTCAAGGCATCGATAAAAGTGGAGTAAGCAGCCGAAACGACAGGTTTTGCCGAGAACTTGACTTAAACTCACCCATCTTGGAGCAATCAACATCTCTGTCCTGCCCTTGGTGCCCAACGTTGAACACCCAGGTACCCAGCAAGTCCGCGTAAGAGCAGTTGGCCGGAGTGTCAGCCAGAGCGGAGGGCAGGGAGAGCAGCCCGAGCAAGGGGAGAAGGTGCAAACACCGCGCCATGGCTACACTCACACACAACCTGGCTCTTTGCCTGGGACCAGCGCGGCGCGGCGCAGCGCGGCGGCTCATGTGACCACGCCTGTCAGATGCTCAGACACGTGGCTGGCCCGGAACACCAGGGCTGTCAATGGAGCAGGTCTATCTCTGCTGCCCTCTGAGTGGTCAGATCAGCGGTACAAACTTGTGCTGCCCCCGGCGTTGCAAGTCTCTGCTGCAAGTCTGTCGGTCTCTGCTGCAAGTCAGTCTCTCTCTGCTGCAAGTCAGTCTGTCTCTGCTGCAAGTCAGTCTGTCTCTGCTGCAAGTCAGTCTCTCTCTGCTGCAAGTCAGTCTGTCTCTGCTGCAAGTCAGTCTGTCTGTGCTGCAAGTCAGTCTGTCTCTGCTGCAAGTCAGTCTGTCTGTGCTGCAAGTCAGTCTGTCTCTGCTGCAAGTCAGTCTCTCTCTGCTGCAAGTCAGTCTGTCTGTGCTGCAAGTCAGTCTGTCTCTGCTGCAAGTCAGTCTGTCTCTGCTGCAAGTCAGTCTCACTGCTGCAAGTCAGTCTGTCTCTGCTGCAAGTCAGTCTCTCTCTGCTGCAAGTCAGTCTGTCTCTGCTGCAAGTCAGCCTGTCTCTGCTGCAAGTCAGCCTGTCTCTGCTGCAAGTCAGCCTGTCTCTGCTGCAAGTCAGTCTCTCTCTGCTGCAAGTCATTCTCTCTCTGCTGCAAGTCAGTCTCACTGCTGCAAGTCAGTCTGTCTCACTCTGCTGCAAGTCAGTCTGTCTCTGCTGCAAGTCAAATCTCTGCTGCTCCCGAAGTTGCCAGTGTTTTTTTCTTCATGTGTCAAAGGTGCCTCTTATTTTCCTCCTGTGGTTTCCTCGTTTTCATTCGGGGATTTCCTTACTTTAAAAAATAAATCTATTTCCTCCCTGAGGCTCGGCGGGTGGCCAGAACCAGGCTGCCGTTCAAACCGTCCAAAACCCACCGCAGGCAAGTGGCAGATACATTAACAAAATATCAGAGGGAATTAATTATAGGTGTTCTCGCTTACGAACCAGTCGTTCCCTTCATTGTTGCAAATAGTTGCAAATAATTCATATGTATGTAATCAGCACAACTTGTCTTTATGAATCTCTGTATTCGGCTTAAGTCAGAGTGGAAGGAGGTGCAAGTTATTTGTGGGAACTCTAAAATGTTTGCTCAATACGTACCCCAGTTGAAATTTAATTCTGTTATTTGGTGATGGGCATGAATTGTTCGAGTATGAATGACCCTGCTACGATGTTAACCTCGCGTGTGTACGAGAGGAGTTAAGATTTGGCCCAGGAATACGTGAAAGCGGATTATGTGCCTCAAATTCAAGTTCCCATCGTCTCTACATGTGATACCTTATTTCTGTAATTGTCCAAAATATATGGATCTCAATCATGGATGCCTTGGACAACTGAACAATTTAACAATAGTTCCCTGGACAGTTCCTCCATAATCTTAAATGACCTAACAACTAATCCTGAGATCATGACCACGAGTTGAAGAAGTCCTGACCCAAGAAACAGTCCTTCAGCATCCGCCCTACCACATGTATGAATCTGAAATCACCTATCGTTCTTTAAAACTCGACTCACAAATAACTTACGAATGCCTGAAATCAATAATAAGTATATTTTTCCTTGGTTGTGTTTGGAAGTATTTGGAGACCATGAGTGGTTGCACCAAAGACATTTAGAATTAGATCTAAAGGATTTATGGGTTGGCATAAAGCTGAATGGTCAGATTCAAAGTGCATCTGGCCCTTTTGTGCTGTAGTAGGAAAATAACTGCAGATGCTGGTACAAATTCAAGGTATCACAAAAAGCTGGAGTAACTCAGCGGGTCAGGCAGCATCTCAGGAGAGAAGGAATGGGTGACGTTTCGTGTTGAGACCCTTCTTCAGACTGATGTCAGGGGAGGAGGTGGGACAAAGAAAGGATGTAGTTGGAGACATGAAGACAATGGGAGAACTGGGAAAGGGGAGGGGAAGAGAGGGATAGAGGAGCTATCTAAAGTTAGAGAAGTCAATGTTCATACCGCTGGGGTGGCCCTTATGTGCTGGTATCTGACCTCCAGCTCATGCCTCATTTACACATTACAATAGCTGAGATCCGTCGACTGACCCTTATGGAATCAAAATGATTGAAACATGGTAATTGAAAAAATAAACCATTTGCTTCTACTATTTAATGTCATTTGATCACATTTCAATGCTTACGTAAAGATGAAATCCAACACTTTGTAAGATCCTCTTCTGTGGAAGTTTAGCAAAAAGTTAGTAAACATTTAAAAAGATTACTTTCTTTGGTTTTCTTCGATATAACATGCTAGTTACACACTCAAAAGACACATACCAAATGGGATTTTCCTTTAATATACAATTTGACTAATAAATAATATCATAATTTTCTGAGTGTGTTACCACACCCCGAATGATAGATTCTACCATTTTCTATTGTTCGTCTAACCAATTTACAGGGGTTATTTTGCTCTTTCTTGAGTGATGGGATTAAATATGATGTTCTATAATCCATGAGGCACAGTTTAGCATTAAGGCAGTTCTACAAGATCAGAATGTGTCTGCTGTATCTATTTTGATGCCTTGAGGTAGGACCAACTTGGATCATGGATTGTTTTCTTTGGAGTGTCGGGCTGATAGAAAATGCAAAATTATTTTTACAAGGATGTTGCCAGGACTTGAGGGCCTGAGCTATAAGGAGAGGACTTTATATTTTGGAGCACAGAAGGATGAGAGATTATCTTGTAGAGGTGTACAAGATAATGATGGAAATAGAGAGGGTAAATGCACAGAGTCTTTTACCCAGACTAGGGGAATCAAGAACCAGGGGATATAGGTTTAAGGTGAGGCAGGAAAGATTTAATAAAAATCAGATGGGCAACATTTTCTACGTATGGAATGAACTGCCCAAGGAGGTAAGCTAGACACAAAGTGCTGGAGTTACTCAGCGGGTCAGGCAGCATCTCTGGAGAAAAAGAAAATGATTTTTTTTAGTCAGGCCCTTTCTTCAGGCTGAAAGCTTAAGGGGTAGGAAGAGCTGGAGGTGAGAAAAGATCAGGACAAATCAAGGCCAGCAACAAATTACCTCAGGCTGGCTGGTGCCCCAGTAGGCCAATTGTTAGCTGGGGAAGGTGTGATCTCCAGAGGGATACAATATGGTGAACTGTGGAACTGATTTAAACGACTATGGAGGAAGGGACATGGGGGGAGATGAGCGGTGTTAGTTAAGTTACTTAAAATTAGAGAATTCAATGTTAATACTGCTGGATTGTAAGCTACTCAAGCGAAATATGAGGTGCTGTTCCTCTAATTTGTGTGTGGCCTGACCCTGGCAATGGAGGAAGCCCTGGACAGAAAGGTCAGTATGACACTGGGAAGGGGAGTTGAAATGGTTGGCAACCGGGAGATCTTGTAGGCCTCTGCGGAACGAGCGTAAGTGTACAGCGAAACGGTTGCCGAGTCTACGTTTGGTCTCATCGATGTAAAGGTGCCCACATCGATTGGGTAGGCAGTCATAACCTTTTTCCCCAGGATGGAAATGTTAAAGACTAGAGGACATAGATTTAAGGTGAAAGGGGCAAAGGGGTTTCTGACCTTCTCCCATTTTTTGTTAAGTTGGAGTTCAGCAAGATGACTAATGAACCACCAAACTTTGTCAGCAAAAGGGTTCACTTGAGCTTCACCTGCAGACCCCTATTTTCTGATTGTAGACTGATATTTGTATTGCATCTCCCAGCAACCGTCTCGGCACAACTATAGCAAACCAATCAACCTATCACTCAAGCAGCAAAACATCTTTGCGACAAGAATATTTTGAAATAGTGCAAAAGGGCATGTGGGGTCTTTCTTCTTGCAGCTATGAGCTGAGTTTTTCAAGTAAACATGGAACACATATCTTTAGCAGCAACATTGTAGTACATTTTGACAGCTGCTATCTGGCATGTGAATGATGTTACCTGCTCACCAGAGATTGTTGAACATGATGCCTGACACCAGATTCCAGAAACAAACTGGTTATTCTAAGTTTCATCACGGGAAGATATTTCCAGTAAGACATATTAAACATTTCAGTCATCCTCAAAGTCTCTTTACAGGCTCATGAGAACCCTTAGGTAGTGATCATTCAAAATAGAAAAATGAGCTTCTGGGAAAGAACAAAAACAGAATAGGCCATGTATAAACAGCGATATAAATGCTCAGTGTGCCAAACTACACCAACAATCCACTCGTCCACCTGCTTCAACTGTGGCACAGGTTACAGATCCAAAAGGTCCTCCATCTTCAAAATAAAAGAACTGCCTGAAAGGTAACAGGGCCGATGATGAGCAACTGTTGGGAATGGCATTACTAAATGTTTTTGTCACCAACACTACATATTGGAATTTGTGATGTAGTGCAAACCACATTTAAAGTATGTGCATCATAGGAAGCAAAGGAACCCCCAAAATACCAAAGAAACTGCCATTTGCCCCAATGTTATGTTTTCTGCTTTTTCCTGCCTTGTGACAGCAAAATTGGAGGAGTTGCAGACAGTGACGAATGCTGTCAGAAGATACAGTGGGATATATTTCAACTACAGAAATGGGCAGATAAATGGAGTTTAAGCCGAGCAAGGCCCTTAACTGCATTGAGGTGCAGAGGGATCTTGGAGTCCAAGTTCATAGCTCACTGAAGGTGGAGTACAAGTAGAAAGAGCAGTAGAGAGGGTGTATGGTATGCTTGTCTTTATTGCTAGGGGCATTGAATATAAGAGCCAGGAAGTCATGATGCAGCTCTACAGGACTTTTGGTTAGGCTGCATTTGGAGTACTGCTGGCAGTTCTCAATGGTACGCTATTCTGCAAGATTGGGGAATCTCTGTAATTCTATGGCCTAGATAGTTGTAGAAACTTAATCTCTGAGTTAGCTGAAAATAGAAGTTGGTAGATTTTTAGATACAATAAGCCTTTGGTATAACGGACCATGGGGTGGGAATGGTGTCTGTTATTGCCGATTAGCTGCTATAACTGAGTAAGGTATCATCATTGTATAAGTAGTAGAAACAAACAACTGTAGTTGCTGGTTAATACACAAAGGACACAAAGTGCTGGAGTAACTCGGCAGGTCAGGCGGCATCTCTGGAGAACGATAGGTGAAGTTTTGCGTCCTCAGTCCAGAACTGGGCCTGGAATCCAGGTGGGGTGACGGCCCCGGCCTGCTGGTGACCGGGTGAGAGGGGAGGATGTGTGAAATCAATGGTCGCGGCCCGAGGGTGACCAGAGTGCAGGTAAGGGTCGCTAGTGGTGGTGGCAGGCATGGCCTGGAAGCGGCCGAGGAAACTGTGGGCCGGCAGTCCAGCCTGGAAATGATACGAGCCAGGGATGGCATAGGGGCAGCAGGGCTGCAAGCTGAGGGTGGTGTGGACAGCTGTTGGTAGGTTAGTCCTTATTAAGAGGTCCGTTAAAGCAAGGGTTTACTGTACCATACATTGGGATATGGGGATAGTGCAGGAAAATGGGATTTAAGTTGAAAATCAACATCAATCTTGTCAGTAGGCTTGAGGGGCTAGGTGGCCCACTGCTCACATTTACTTATATTCGTATATCTGTCAAAGAAGGCAGCCACCTCTTGCCTGTTAGATGATCAGATCAAAGGCTGAATGAAACTCCTCCCCCACCCTATGGAAGTCCCCTTAACTGCATGAGTCAAGATCACTCCTTTTATTCCTGAACAGAAACCAAATTTAAAACACTTCACATCCTTACAAGGTTTTTACTGCTTGTGAAAAATGCCTTCCGGGTTAAAGTATCAAGAAAATAACCGCTGTCCTGTAATATTGTCAGTGGCGTAGGTGGCTGCTATTTGTACACATTGTGTATGCAAGCAAAGAATCTCACTGTGCCTAGTCACATGTGACAATAAAGTATTCCTATTCTTTCCTATATTGCAATCCTTGCAATTTAGGCTTCACATTAACAAGTCAGCCCAAATCCTTTAAATTCCCAATACTTGGTACAGCCTGAGTTCATGCTTTCCCTACATATTCCCAATTGTTGCAGACAAGCACAAAAAAAATCTGTTTTGTAATTTTTTTGAAGTCATGCTTTTGGCCTTGAGTCTCGGTGCAAAGATCAATGTTATTAATGCAGCTAAGATTGACAAGTGAATTGCTTGTTTATAATCAGCCACCCGCTTTTGACTGTTGCTTTGCAGTTCATCTTCACCTGTGCTACACTACCTCTTCCTTCCTGGACATGAGTACAACAATCCTTTGAAATGCTAGCTCCCAGTTGATCAGTGATGCTATACACTGCATAGCACTCGCGGTTGGTTCAATATCTTTGACAGCATGGAAGACCCTGCCCCCATGCTGTCAATACTGTCATTTGTGACTTCTGCGGTTAATAGCCTTACAGACTTTCGCCACAGGATGAGGGAAGTGATTATCATAAGAAGATTCGGGAAAGACCAGGCAGAGTGGAAAAAAACCAACTTGCATTCCAAAGAAACAGGATACGGTTTCTATTACCTTGGAAGTTCAGGAGAATCAGTATGTTGACGAATATTCTATCGGACTCCTCCAGGTGCACGGTAGAAAGCATGTTGACTGGTTGCTTCACGGCTTGATTCGACAGCATGAACGCCCTGGGATGAATGAGACCGCCTGGTTCATCACAGGTACTCTCCTCCCCACCAGAAAAGGGATCTCTCGGAGGCGCTGCCTCTAAAGGGCAGCCAAGATCATCAAAGACCCACACCACCCTGGCTATGCTCTCATTTTACTACTATCATCAGAAAGATGCCTGAAAACTGACCAACAAGTTCAAGAACAGCTTATTCCCAGCAACCTTCAAACTTTTGAACACTACACAACACTATCTCAACAACTATGATCTAATATGGACTGTGCCTATGGTTGCACAAAAAGTTTGATTTTTAAACTGTTATGGCTACCATGATATTAATTGTATTTTGGATGATTATATGTTATCTGTGTGTTATAGCATTTACAGGCTAGTTAAGCTGCAGCAAGTAAGGATTTGATTGTTACGGCACCGTGATCTATGACAATTAAACACTCTTGACTCAGAAAGGTGCTTCGTGCTGTTAACAAACTATGAGGGTAGACCCCAGTAATAACACCAAATATATGGTTTCGTTGAATGTGATGTACAATTAATAAATTATCCCTTCATATTTAAGCTATAGATGTCAGACCAGAAATACACTAAATGATCCATTCAATTTAAAAATAATTCCCTTAAAAAATACCAAGTTAGGTATGATAAAATAACCATATAGCGGCAGAGTTGGTCTCACTGGACTGCATGAGAACCATACAAAGGCTTCCTACAAACATGCTCTATCCTGTATGCAATGAGACCAAATTTCTACTTGCCTCACTAATTCCTGCTGAACACACATGCTAACTTGTTGTGTTGTTTAAATTCGGCTGCCAATGTCCCACTGTTCCGTTGCCTTCCATAGTCACTTTCCATTTAACTAGTACAGGTTGAAACATTGTAGTCCAGTACCCTTGGTGCCTGACCTGGTGCCAAACCACAGAAAGCCTGAACCACAAACATTGCCCCCAATCATCTTCCTCTGAGCATATACTTCCTCTATACTTTTTAAAAATATAGATGTTCCCTAGCTGACACTGGGTTCCATAACCTATTTCCATTGATTAGAAACATTGTGAGACGAGGTCACAAAAGTTGGCCTGGTCGATTAATTGGCTACAGATTAGTGCAGATCTCCGTTAATTTTAGATCTTAATTAGAATTGGTTAATTAGTATAATCTGTATTAAAGAGACAATGGGAGCTATCAGATCACAGAATGCCAGACCAGACAGGTTTAATTTGTATACTGCTTTTCTGTTTGTCTCACAAAGTGGATAGTTTTTCTTTTAACGATCGTTTCTCTTTTCCCACTTTATACTTCATCTCACTATTCCCCCCTACTCATTAAATTATATATAGCCCTTTAACTACTAATACCTTCATAAAGCTTATTTGTCTCGAATTTTAAGATAATCTCAGTTCTAAGTTTCTCACTCTGAAATTGCATATGTGATGTTTCCTCACTTTCCCCCAGAGGCTTCTTTATTATGAGATGATTGATTAATCTCATTATACAAAAAAGAAAATAATCTGTTTGCTGGTCGATTCAACAACATATCCTTCAGCAGAAGGTTTTGGAAATATACTTCATGAACTCATTGTTAAGGTATCTTTTGCCAATTTAATTAATCTAATTGGTAAGAAGGTGAAGATCATCCATGATTATTGTAGTATCTTTCTCACATTCATACATTGTCTTATAACATAGGATTGTTAGGCTTAAGGGCCTGTCCCACTTTGGCGATTTTGAAGGTGACTGTCGGCGACTGTCAAAGTCGTAGCAGATCGCCGATAAACCTTTGATTTTTTTAACCCTACGACAATGTCTATGACAATGACCACGACAATGCCTATGACAAGCTACGACAACCTACAACCTAGGCGACGACAAGCTACGACAACCAGCGACTCACGATAAGAAAATGGTACCAGTCAGTATATCTATCTCACAAAAAAGGCACGGGGATTGTAGGAGAAAACACAGTTCCCATTTCACACAATATTCATCCATTTGACAATTGTGGGCAGTTAGAATTATCACTCGGATGCAGCATGTCTTTGTTTCATTTCCCGAGGGCGGATATATGCCAAGATCATCTAGAATCAACCTTACACACCTACACGAGTGACTGCCGTGCTCTGCTCGGCCGCTTTGTATGACAAACACGCATGAGAAAAAACTATTCAACGGCAACGTCGATCGACACAAGGTGCTCATTCGCGATACTTTCCTGACCCATCAACGAATGGAGATTTCCCGCTTTACGCAAAGTGGTCATTTTGGGACAAGTAGACTTCAGAGATACAGTGTGGAAACAGACCCTTCTGCTCACGGAGTCTGCGCTGACCAGCGATCATCCCATACACTAGCACAATCCTAGCACTAGTCACATACTAGGGACAATTTACAATTTTACTGAGGCCAATTAACCTATACACCTGAGACAGACACAAATGCTGGTGTGATTCAACATGCTAGGCAGCATCTCTGGAGAAAAGGAATCAGTGACGTTTCGGGTCGAGACCCTTCTTCAAAAGTCACCTATTCCTTTTCTCTAGAGATGCTGCCTGACCCGCTGCCTGACTACAGCTTTTTGTGTCTGTCTTCGGTTTAACCAGCATCTGAAATTAAATTATTTGATTTTGTTTTATTTTGTTTTATTTTGTTTTATTGGTCAAAATAAATGAATTCGAAAGAGATGCCATGAGAAACTACTCTGAAATACAATAACTTCAAACATCAATCTTTGGTCAAAATATCCAAAATTTACTTTATTCAAACAAACAAAATTCTTATAAAAGGTGGATCAGCACCGGCGACAACCAAATTCACCTGGCGACAACCTACGACAGTGCTCACGACAGGATACGACAAGCTACGATCATTGGCGTCAAGCCAGTTGTCACCAAAAACATACGAACAGAATAAAATTCCCACGATGACCTGAGATGTGCTACGACTGATTGGAGACTACTCACGACCATGCCCGCGACACACCAGCGAACGTGTGGCAACAGCCTAGTCACCGGCAGTCGCCTTAAAAACCGCCGAACTGGGACAGGCCCTTTATAGTCTATGAGGCTTATAGGCTACTCATCTTCACCCAAATTGACTCTATGTTTAAACTTCTGAGGCACTATTGCCTGATCTCATCCTTTATGACAAACCTGGTCCATCTACTTTTCCATTCTGCCTATCCTGAAATGTCAAGAACCTTTGCAATTACACCTCCATTGTGGCCATTAGGTAGGACCTATTTCTTTCCATTTGTATCATCAATTCATCTACCACCTTGCAAATGTTGAGTATTCTCAAAAAGAAACAATTAATTTTGCCTTTTGACTACTTTCCACTAATTTGTCCTGACTGCCGCTGCATTCGTGTATATTCTGTTCCTTCCTGATATATTCTGGTTATCGGCATGAAGATCTTTGCTCTCTCCTGTTACATTGCACATTGTCTTTAATTTTCTAAATTTCTCCATGGGTGAACTTTGCTCTCAACTATTCAGTTTAAAGCATTTCAGACATTGAAGTATTTTAAAACATTAAGAGTTTCAAACATTGTGAAGTCTGCCCAGGAAAACAGCAAGGAGGTAAACGATCAGCCATGAAGCTCCTGAATGATGGGGGAGGCATGAAGAGCAGAATAGTCTAACCTGTCTTCTATTTCTCATTCATATTCTTGTATTAAATTCAGTTAATTCAACTATTCCTCTCCTAACTTTGCAGACATAGTACTTATTTTAGCTGTCCCGATGTGTTTTACTGTTGATTATCAGTAGTCAATGATTTCCTTCATCCTAACATATTTTAATGTATAGTATCCCATCTTCTCTTGTTTTTGGTTCATATTTCTTTTTGTATTACTTATTATTTTCATTTTATCCCTCAGCTGCTTTCCAAAAAGTCATGTTTCAACTTTCTGTTTTCTATTGCATGTCTCAAAGTTTATTTTATCCTGGTAGTGTTTTTTATCTTTTGTTGATAACGATTGTGCAACTACATAAATCAAGTTTTGGCTTTTAATAGTGCCATCAGGGTTTGCATTTAATCAAATAATTATTTACCTCCTACAGTTCTTCTGCAAGTTTAACCATGAACAGTCTGAAGAATGGTTCTGACCCAAAATATTATCTGTCCATATGCCTCTAGAGATGCTGCTTGATCGGCCAATTTCATCCACTTTGTATTTTTGCTCAAGATCCCAACATCTGCAGTCTCTTGTGACACTATGAATAGTTGTGCTTAGTTTATAGTGGTCAATTTATGTTCCATTAATTTGAAATTTGCCTTATTAAATTAGTTTGGTCCCTTTGCTCCAATGTCAACTGCAATCACCGTATGCTCTCACATTGCACAATGCTTATTATCAGACCGTTAATTAATTCTGGTTTATTATTATTATTTAGTCTTTTATGCCTTTTTCTCTTGTCAATCTGATATTAGGAAATTTGTTTTTTTTAATATAATAACAAATAAAAGATTATCTTAAAATGCTGACAAACCTTTAGATCAAAGGGTGGAAATCATGGAAGGATTGTTTATTATTTGCATGTATTTGGGAGCTTTGGGTAAAATGTTTAACATTTTCAATGGTATGGAAGTAAGCCCTTTTTTATTAAACTAAATGTTGCTGACATTGGTAAACATCAGTTATTTTTCAAAATGATTTATTTTTAGCCATTATAGAAATCACCCATTAGCCTGATAGAACTGATTCATGTTCATCAGTCATAGGAGCAGAATTAGGCCAATTCCGCGGTTCAATCATGGCTGATCTATCGTTCCCCTCTCAACCCCATTCTCCTGTCTTTTCCTCATGACCTTTGACACCCTTGTTAATCAAGAACCTGGCAATCTCTGCAATAAAAATATCCATTGACTTGGCCTCCACAGCCATAAGTGGCAATGAATTCCATAGATTCACCACCCTCTGACTAAAGAAATTCCTCATCTCTTTTCTAAAGGTACGTCCTTTTATTCCGAGGTTATGGCCTCTGGTCCTAGACTTCCCCACTAGTGGAAACATCCTCTCCACATCTACGCTATCCAGCCTTTCACTATTTTGATGTTCAATATACGTTTCAATGAAGTTCCTCCCCACATCCTTCTAAATTCCAGCAAGTACAGGCCCAGAGCTGTCAAATAAAAAAGGTACAACTAAAAACTGTTGATACTGATTTGATAATAATGTTTGAAAAGCTATATTTAGCTCAGAGCATCATTTCACTTGCAATGCAAAAAGCAGAGAAAAAAATAAGTAGATTGTTTAATATTCCTTATGTTTGATCTATCTTATTTGTTATCCATTATCTGTATGATTGGTCTGGCCTTGACAAAATCACTTCAGAATGAATGTTGCTTTAAATCATACCCCTGTGAAGGAGACAACATTTTAAAGCTATTAAATTAGCTGCTGCAACACAAAGCAGAATATCCATATGAAAGCAATTGTGATTAAAAATTCAAGTGGCTTTTTCTCCTGTGAGACAAGAAAACAGAAGATAACCTGCTCCAATGTTTCCAGGAACATCTGTGATTACTGACGGTAAAAACAAGTGTTTAAATTGACAAGCAGGCCGATTGTCTGCTGAAGCCAAAGGTGTTTTCCACCTCACACGAATCTCCAGCCTTTGAGAGAGATTTTATTATCTGAATATCCAAATCATCAGTACACGATATATAAATTGTGAGGAAATTTAACGTCCCAAGTTAATATTTGCTGGAACATTACGGGCACATAGTTTGAATCCTGCCTTTAATTGATATGTTGACTGAGTCCTATTGTCTGGTTTCCAAGTGTCATGCTATTCCTGCCATGCAAGTCCAGTTAAATGAAGTTGAGTTAATTGTTATGTGCACAAATATAATGAGCTACAGGTATAGTGAAATTCTTGCTTGCAGTGGCATCACAGAATCAGACAACACACAAAAACATGACTCATGTATAAATTCCACTTGTCTCTAATCTGTGCTTAAATAAGGCCTTGCGTAGAAACACATGTTTGGAAAACAAGATTAATTTCCTTTGCAGTAATCAAAGAGGGTAAAAAAAAAGGCAAAAGTGTTCAGGGTGGTAAAAACTCAAAATGACACAATATTCATTGGAAGCTGACAAAAACATTATAGATAGCACTAAATTGAAAGACAAGGTTTATTGAATTGCCAGAAATAGCAGAAGGCCTAAGTTTGGGAATATTTTAGAACCTGGAAAATTGATGAGAAAAAGATACGGTTGAATAACTGCTGAGAGGCATAAAAATGGACTGTTAGTGCTTCTAAGGACAAAGTGGAAAGAGAATAGACTGATATGATAGTAATCAATTTACCCTGGCATTTCCTGAACAGGACCTAACTGGGCAATATTGTGCAATGTCGGGTAGATGTCACTGCATTAATAGCTTAGCTGGAGATGCATCTACTTCTGGAGTGCAAGTCTTCAGTCCTACAGTGATTCGCTGTTTCTTGATATCACAGAGTGAATTGAATTGATTGGGGGTCTAGCTTCTGCAATGATGGGAGTCCCTGTCAGGTGAAATGGACCAACCGTTCAACCGATCTATTTGCAAATGCTTAAGCTCTTTCTTTAACACTCACACATTGAGACTCATCATTATTTTAGTTTAGGCAGAAATACAGAATGGAAACAGGCCCTGCGGCTCACCGAGCCCACACCGACCATTGATCATCTATTCACACTAGTTCTGTGTTATCACACTTTTGCATCCACTCCCTACACACAAGGGGAGGATTTTACAGAGGCCAAGTGATTGACAAACAAGTACGTCTTTGGCATGTGGGAGAAATTGGAGCTCCCGGAGGAAATTCACAGCACGAAAATGCAAACTCCACGCAGGCAGCACCCAAGGTCAGGGTCAAACCCGACTCCTGTCAACCACGGTGAAAAAAAACAACACAAATTTGACATTTATGGAAAGAAAATGGATGCTAAATAACATGCTGATGTAAAGCTATCCCCTTTGTGCATTCCCCAAGACTTCTACATGAGAACAGGAAAAATAGAAACACAATTAGAACAATCATCCAGTATATCTGCAGGCTCAGCTGAATTTTGTTTACTTTAGCACCACACCCCTGCATTATTGCCATATGCCTTGACTTGTTTAATAACTGAAAATTAGTCAGTATTTGGCTTGAATATATTTAAGAGATCCTACAGTTCTCTTGGGTACAGAATTTTAAAGGTGTAGAAATTTCTTCTCATTTCTGAAATGAGAGACCAACTTTTTATTTTAAGACTGTGATCCCTAGTTGCAGACTCCATATAATTGTACAGTGACACAGCTAGTGGAACTAATGCCTAAAAGGACACAAAGTGATGGAGTAACTTAACAGGTCAGGCAGCATCTCTGGAGAGCATGGATAGGTGACATTTCGGGTCGAGACCCTTCTTCAGACTCACAGCTGCAGAAACCTGGGTTTAAACTTGACTTCCACTGCTGTCTGTGTGGAGTTTGCATGTTCTCTCCATAACTATGCAGGCTTCCTCTGGGTGCTTCAGTTTCCTCCCACATACCAAAAATGTGCAGGTTGGGAGGGTTATTGGTCTCTTTAAATTGTGCAGATAAATGGGAGAATCTGGGGGAAGTTGACAGGAATGTGGTAAGAATAAAATGGGTTAGAGTAGGATCACTGTAAACATCGGTGATTTGTGATTATTGTGGACTCAGTGGGCAAATAGCCCTGTTTCAATGCCGTATCGCTCCATAACTCTCTGATCACAGCACGGAAAATCATCAGCTCCACATGTCCCCTGTTAACCACTGTGAGAAGTTTGCATAATTCAATGGGATTGCCTCTCATTCATCTAAATTTCATTGTATAAGTCTGGTTTGTTTAACCTCTCCTCGTGCAACAAACCCACCTTCCTTGAAATCATGGGACACAAGGAACTGCAGATGCTGGAATCTTGCATAGAACACAAAGTGCTGGAGTAACTTAACTGGCAGGGCAGCATCTCTGCAGGACATCTATAGGCATCATTGTGGGTTGGGTCCCTTCTTCAGACCATTCCTAAGAATCAATCTGGTGAATTCCCAGTATCATAGGTACATCCTGCATTAATTAGGGAGATCAGACTAGCACACAATACTTCACATGTGGTCTCACCACTCTGTAGCTCTTTGCCTGTCTGCTGTTTCTGTGCAATATCAATCCAAAGATATTAAAATGGTCAGTTGGAGCTATTAATTCTTGAAGGAAGAGAATAACTTCATGGAGTTTTGGGCTTAGAATATCTAGCTTTATACTGCACCATCTATGTTGAACGGCAATAGTCTGGATGAGCGAAGTGACAAGGTAGAAGTAGGATGTCAACTTTTGTCAGAGGGTACAGATTCATGCTCCCGAATGACACGAATAGTTATCCACTGGAGAGTAGATGTCTGGACCCATGTGCCACTCTGCAAACCCTTTCAACCTTGGGTACCCACAGCCATAATGACAGTAAGGTGAGATTGAACTGTAACACTAATGGGTGGTTTCTGTTTGTTCTTCAGTAGAAACTGTGACATTAGTTGATAGCTATAAGATGCTATAAAATGGCTTGCCCCAAGCATGCTAATGGAATGGCTCTGGTTTTCCATATTGAAGGATAAACTCTCTGGGCAAGGTTTGTGGAATTTATGTTGTGTTTCCGGTAGGTCTGCACGTTACCACGCAACAAAAGCTTTTCAGTGTACCTTGGTACACATGACAATAAATTAAACTAATAATGGACAGACGGATGAGAGATTGAAGAGAGACCTGATAGAAGTATATAAAATGATGAGAGGCACGGATAGGGTTGATAGTCAGAACCATTTTTCCACAGAAAAAATGTCAATGACTAGAGGGCATTAAGGTGAAAGGAACAAAGTTTAAAGGAGATGTGTGGACCAAGTAGTTCACACTGAGGGTGGTGGGTTCCGGGAATACGCTGTCAGGGATAGTGGTTTAGGCAGATACAATAGCTGTATTTAAGAAGCTTTTGGATAGGCACATGGATATGTTAGGAATGGAGAGATATGGATAATGTGCAGGCAGATGAGATTAGTTTATCTTGATATCATGCTCAACAAAGACATTGTGGGCCGAAGGGCCAGTTCCTCTGCTGTTCTATTCTATATTGTATCTTCTAATGCATTGTACATTTCATAGTGTGCACACACCAGCCTACTTTTGTTGACGCTATGTTAAAGTTGTCTTTTAAGTCTTCTGATGCCAAACTTGGGTTAGCGCACTTTAGATGGGCCTGGTGCTCTTTCTCACCAGCAAGAACACAGACCGCTTTTGCTTGGTGACTCACAATGTCCTGATCCTGCCTTTAGCTGAAATTGCAACTTACACAATGTCTGACAATTTGTATACATTGCAAACTTCCTGAAGCCACCCTGTTGAGCATTATTTGCCCTTGCAGTTGTGAAGCAGCAAACAATGTGAAGATACAATCAAGCCTTGGGTAGTAGCTTGGATGTAAAACTAACAATTTCTATAACACGAGATTTCCATTGGTTAACAATAATTGTAAATGAATGATCACAAGTGTTGTTGATCTTTAAAAGCAACATTAGCATTGAACTATGTGCTGTGGGTTAATGACATTTATATTGGTTTTGCTTAGTGTTACATTGTGGTTAGAGACATGCTAAACATTTGGTGATTTTGTGTTCAATCAAACAGTCATTTCATGTGGACCATACATCTGTTAAATGATTTTTAAAGTTTTCATAATTCCTTTTATGAGCAATGTTGATAACTAACAGCGGGATGTCAATTTTATTAGCTGACGGCACAAGATCTGAGGGCGGTACCACAGGAAGATGTGGTTTCCATGATGCATTTCCACTTTAAATACTGAAACACGGTCCAGTGTAACTTTGATGTCGCTCAGCGCCATTGTTTTCCACAGTGTTAATGTCCATACAGTCAATATATGTTTTTTCGTGAGCTTATCTTCATCACTAGTTTAGAGTGATTCCTTCTGTTTAGGCTTAGGGCCCAAATGAATGAGGTAAATACTAAATACTAAATCTCTCCAACCAATTCTTTCTGGCTATTTATTTTTCCTCTTGTCCACTTATAATTGTATCTTGTGGTCTTTCCAGATCAACAGCTCTATCCTGAGAAAGTGATAATAATATTGCGCGCTCAAGCAGATGAGACAGTTTAACATCTTTTTCTAGGGCTTTCCATCAAAGTTGCTTTGAAATGCACCCACTGATGATCTGCATTTTCAGCCCTCACTCAAAATCAGAAAGTTTGTGCTTTGCAGCAAGTTATTACATGCATGCAATATGAGCAACTGTTTCTTTGCCTTGAAGATAGACACAAAATGCTGGGGTAACTCAGTGGGTCAGGCAGCATCTCTGGAGAAAAGGAATAGGTGACATTTCGAGTAGAGACCCTTTTTCAGACTGTTCTTCAGAGTCTGAAGAAGAGTCTCAACCTGAAATGTCACCTATTCCATCTCTCCAGAGATGCTGGCTGACCCGCTTTGTTACTCCAGCATTTTCTGTCTATCTTCAGTGAAAACCAGTATCTGCAGTTCCTTCCTACACGTTTCTTTGCCTTCTTTGCCTTTCTTGAATCACGGGACACAATTGACTTACACACTATGTTCTATTTCGAAGTACAATACAAAACTCTGTTGAGTTATTTTGGGATGCAAATTCCTGCAGTCTCACCTTTAATGTTAATGTTATAACATCATAATGATGATGGAGGAATTAAAAATGTTAATGTTATAACATCGTAATTTTAAGTTATATTATGACCTAAACCAATTTCGGTCATAATGTTGAGATAAATCTCAGGTGAAGAAATACAAACTTTTAAACTTTTTTTTCTGTCCACTGACGAGCCAAGCCAAACTCACGGCACGTGCAAACAAACAGCTCCTTTATGTCAGTATTTCCACAAAACCTCACGGGGCAAAACTCAGACATAAAGAATGCCTATTTGTGAATGGTGCCACTTTAGACAAAATAATCACGTTCCACAGCCTGCATTCAGAGCCTGCAACAGCCTGGTTTTCGCAAAGCATGATGTGATGGGGAACTGCAATTTTTCAACTAATTGCCAGAAAACAGCACAAACTTCCCAGTGCCAGCTCCCCCTCCCAGCACTGCTAAGAAGGGTCTTGACTCGAAACGACTCCCATTCTTTCTCTCCAGAGATGCTGCCCGTCCCGTTAAGTTACTCCAGCAATTTATGTCTTTCTTCGGTTTAAAACAGCATCTGCAGTTCGCTTCCTACACGCTGTTGAGGTAGGTATTGCCAGGCACTGAAGCTGTCACTATGTGACTAAGGAGGAAAATACTAAGGTTTTGCTCCTTGCTGAGATGGACATTGGTTCTCAAATACCCTCACTTTTTTTTAAATTAATCAAAATAAACTTTATTCAGAATAAAAAATGTAGTCAAACCCAGCACTGTGTAAACATTCTTCCGACATTCTCAGACATTCATTTGCATCGTATATATACATACGATACATACATTCATTTGCATCATATCGTAGTGTTCACAAATATCATTTTACCCGGCACCCTTGACATTCATGTGGCCCCTGGGGTGATAACCTTTCCCTTATTTGAGTGGCGTCTCCACCACACCCTGCCCCCCAATGTGCAGCAGCGGAACGACTCTAGACCGTGGACCTCTCACACAGAGCCTTAGCGTTGGCTGCACTAAGCCTCAGTGCATCTCTCAGCATGTATCCTGCTGTCTGGAGCGGGCCAATCGGCATCATTCACTGACGGACAACTTGCTCTGCTGGGAGGTCAACAAGGTTTGGGCAGATCAAAGAGCGTCTTCTACCGAGTTGATGACTTTCCAGCAGCACTTGACGTCCATCTCTGAATGTGTCCCTGGGAACAGTCCATAGGTCAGAGAGTCCTCCATTACAAAGCTGTTCAGGATAAACCGTGATAGGGTCCCTTGCAACCTTCTACAGACTCTCTTTGCAAATCCACATTCTGCAAAGAGGTTGCCTCACTGAATAGATTCTCAGCCAGGAACTTTTCCTTCCTTGTTCTTGCTACCTCCAATGGCCAGTTGTCATGTTCTCTATGCCCTCACTCCTCCATTAGTGCCGCACTCCTGAGCGAGAGTAATGAAAGCAACCAGGCACTGAAGCTTCACAGTGAAGGTCCTTAATTCCTTCTGTAAAATTACACCTTGCAGACTTTGAAAACTATCACAAAGTGTGATGTAGATCTACACAATTGACTCCAATCAATGTTTGGTATTTGATGATTCTCCAATGATTCTCCCTATGATTGTTGAACATGTGATTTTGGGAGCCAGTATCAAATCAGCAGTGCAGACTGATTGATATCATAACATGTCCACTTTGTACTTCCACATCACCAGCAACAAATGTTGCTGTCAATATGATGACACAAATGTAGCACGTGCATCAGATATAGCATCGGGATTGGAATACGTTTGCACTTATTGTGTCCAAACAATGGGTGGCATTTACTGAATTTGAAATATATAGTTAATCTCCAGGGTAAATCAAGAATTGTTCTTTATTTCTGTATCATTTTGCTCCAAAGTGTGAGAACTCAACCATCAGAATGACTGCTTTACAGTGCAGATGGAAGGATGTGGCTGGAATTCCAAACAATCTCTGATGAGATCTATCATAATTAAGGCATTATTGGTGGCCATCTGTCATTCAATCTCACACATTTTCATTTAAGTTCGCAGTAATATGGAGTGTAGCATGCAGTTCTGGTCGCCTCACTGGGGGAAAGATGTGGAATGTTTGGAGAGGGTGCAGAAACGGTTTACCAGAAAGCTGCCTGGATTGTAGGGTTTCAGCTACAGAGAGAGGTTGGATAGACTTGGATTGTTTTCTGTGGAACATCAGAGGTTCAGGGGACTCTTGGTAGAAGTATATAACATTATGAGAGCAATAGATAGGGAAGACAGTAGGAATCTTTTTCCCCTGGGTGAAAATGTCCAACACTAGAGGGCATAGCTATAAGGTGAGAGGGGGAATGTTTTTTTATACAGAGGGTGTGGGGGCCTGGAAGGCATTGCCAGGCGTGGTGGTGGAGGCAGATACAATAGTAGTGTTTAAGAGGCTTTTTGATAGGCACATGGAAGTCTGGGGGGTGGAGGAATATGAATCATGTACAGGCACTTGAGATCAGTTCAGCCAGACATCAAGTTCGGCACAAACATTGCGGGCTGAAGGGCTCCTTCCTGTGCTGTACTGTTTTATATTCTACTAGACCAAGTGGACCCATTGGGCCCATTCCTCGTAAAGGGGGAACAGGGAAGGGGAGAGGGTGTCGTCACTGAGTGAGCCCTGGACTCAAAGCCTCTCCTGTATTGGTGTAGCACGCTCAACCCCCCATACTCAATCCTCCTTATCCCCCCCCTCCTCCCCCCACTGACCCATTCCATCGCCCCTACCCCACTTGTCCCTCCCCTGCCCCCACCCCCACAGCCCTGCCTCCACCCCCATTCCCTCCTCCCCACCCCTATTCTCCCCTCCCCCTCTCCTGACCAAAGTTAGGAACAAAGTTATGAGACAGACAGACAGACAGACAGACAGACAGACAGACAGACAGACAGACAGACAGACAGACAGACAGACAGACAGACAGACAGACAGACAGACAGTCAGACAGACAGACGGACGGACGGACGGACGGACGGACGGACGGACGGACAGACAGACGTTCTAGACATTTCAGGATGAGACCTTGCATCAGTCCTGATCCTACATTTTAATAGGAATTATCAATTATCCGTTTGCATTCACAGAAGCTGTTCGATCCTCCAGCAGTTTGTTTGTTTTGCTTCTCGGATAAATATTGAATTCTCCAACTTCAAGTAAATTGTTCTCTCATTACCACGCTTATGTCCCTTTCTCACCCTGTTTTATAACTTATCTTGCTAATGGTCAGTACTCATGCTCCTGATCTATCTTAACACATTTCCATTATAGTCTTTCACCTTACACCCACTCCTCCCTTTAATTCTGCTTTGAAAACTGTAACCCTTCCATTCTTTCCCCATTTCTGGGAAAGGGTCAATGATCTAAAACATTAATTGGTTTCTCTTTCCTCTGAGAAATAAACTACTGGAGGAACTTGATGGGTTAGGGGAGGGAATGAACAGATAGCCTTTCTGGGGAGGCAATGAACAGATGACGTTTTGAGGTATGGCCAAAACATTGCCTGTCCATTCCCTCCACAGTTGATGCCTGACCCACTGAGTTCCTCCAGCAGTTGGCTTTTTGCTCAAAATTCCAACATCTGCAGTTCCTTGTGTCATTACCTCTACTGTTGCTGTTTGACTGGATGAGTTCTTCCCGCATTTCTGATTTTGTTCCTGATCTGCAGTTTTTGTTTGTTTTTCCAACTTTTAATTATCCTGAGGTGCAGCATTACTCAAAGCAGGGCGAAAGGTTTTCAATCTGAAAGCCTATCCTGCTAGTATGAAGTTTGCATGCGGATAGAACATTGAGCATGTAATTAAAGTCGCAGAATTCAGAATGTCTGCTGCCAAACTACTTACAGCAGGGGTGAATCGTGCAACTTTCTTAGTTCGGCATACCCACACTGATATTCTAATTCTAGCTGAGGATAGCGGAGTGAGGGGGTATGGGGAGAAGGCAGGAACGGGGTACTGATTGAGAGTGATCAGCCATGATCGCATTGAATGGCGGTGCTGGCTCGAAGGGCTGAATGGCCTACTCCTGCACCTATTGTCTATTGTCTATTGTTTTGGGGCTGCAGGAAGAGGGCAATTTTGAAAATAAAAATCTTGAATTTCTAATGCTCCTGAAAAGATCTGCTAGGTGCTCATAGCAGCAGCACACCAATGGCTGATTTCATCTTAGACCTGCAATTTCAACCTTCTATAGGTCTCGCGCTCCAGGATTGTGGGTGCAACTGAAGGGGCTTTGCATATGTCAAGTGGAGCCCAATGGGTGGATAGACCTGGGATAATTGGAGAATCCTAAGGGGGAAATGGCAAGTGTGGTAGGAAGAGGGCTCACATGCTGCCCAAGTAAAATTACACCTCCATTGTGGCCATTAGGTAGGACCTATTTCTTTCCATTTGTATCATCAATTCATCTACCACCTTGCAAATGTTGAGTATTCTCAAAAAGAAACAATTAATTTTGCCTTTTGACTACTTTCCACTAATTTGTCCTGACTGCCGCTGCATTCGTGTATATTCTGTTCCTTCCTGATATATTCTGGTTATCGGCATGAAGATCTTTGCTCTCTCCTGTTACATTGTACATTGTCTTTAATTTTCTAAATTTCTCCATGGGTGAACTTTGCTCTCAACTATTCAGTTTAAAGCATTTCAGACATTGAAGTATTTTAAAACATTAAGAGTTTCAAACATTGTGAAGTCTGCCCAGGAAAACAGCAAGGAGGTAAACGATCAGCCATGAAGCTCCTGAATGATGGGGGAGGCATGAAGAGCAGAATAGTCTAACCTGTCTTCTATTTCTCATTCATATTCTTGTATTAAATTCAGTTAATTCAACTATTCCTCTCCTAACTTTGCAGACATAGTACTTATTTTAGCTGTCCCGATGTGTTTTACTGTTGATTATCAGTGTGGTAGGAAGAGGGCTCACAGCCTGATTGGGGGGCTAGAGGGGAGACTCTTGAGCTGAGTTTCATTTCCTGGATGGTTTGGAGGGTTGAGGGAACATTGATTGTTTTAGGAGGTTGTTGAGGCCTGGATGGATTGGAGGGACAGTATAGTGTAGGAAGGAACTGCAGATGCTGGCTTAAACCGAAGATAGACACAAAAAGCTGGAGTAATTCAGCAGGGCAGGCAGCATCTCTGGAGGGAAGGAATGAGTGACGTTTCGGGTCGAGATCCTTCTTCAGACTGAAAGTCACGGGAAAGGGAAGTGAGAGATATAGATGATGATGTAGAGAGATATGGAACACAGAATGAAAGATATGCAAAAAAGTAATGATGATAAAGGAAACAGGCCATTGTTAGCTGTTTGTTGGGTGAGAACGAAAAGCTGGTGTGACTTGGGTGGGGGAGGGACGGGAGAGGGAATGCAGGGGTTACTTGAAGTTAGAGAAATCAATATTCATCCCTCTGGGCTGCATGCTGCCCAAGTAAAATATGAGATGCTGTTCCTCCAATTTGCGTCTAGCCTCACTCTGACAATAGAGGAGGCCTAGGACAAAGACGTCAGTGTGGGAATGGGAGGGAGAATTAAAATATTTAACAACCAGGTAGGTCCAGGTGGACTGAGCGAAGGTGTTCAGCGAAATGATCGGCAGGCTATGTTTGGTATGGTGTCAGCTTGAGCTACAGGATGGATGACGGGTAGGCATCAGTGATAGTTTCAGGATAATGTTGGTTTCAGGCTTGATGGAGACAAGAAGATTAAAGATAAGTAGAGGACGCATCTTTCTGTGTTCTCAGTCTAGGACTGCTCTATGAAGACCACGTTGTTCTTGTAGTATCCATTAATAGTTTAGTCCAGGATAAACCTGATTTAATTTTGCTCTAAAAGAACATTGTACATGCAATGATGTAATTTGCTGCCGAACTCATGCAGTGAACCTCAAATCTAATTTCAGACTGATGCCAAACAACACAGAAATTGTTATTATCGTGTTTCACTCAATGGTGTTTCAGTGATTTAATGCTACAATAAATCAATCAAGATTCTGGGCTAACACCATCGATAGTTACATAAGGAAATAAGGAAATAAACTATTGGGCAATAAACTGTTAAACATTTTTTCAAAATCTAACTGCCAGCAGAAAAAATACAGAAGTGGTTTAAAAATATTTGGAAGATATCATTGTGGCCTTCTGTGGAAAGTTGTGGGCATAAACGGTTGAGTGCTCAGCATATATGAGTATTAAGACATTTTGGGCTTGTTTTTTAGTCTAATTTCTAATTTGATGAAATTAACACATCACATTTAATTTTACTTGGACTGATCTATTGTGTAATTCTGGCTTTTTTTAACTAGTGTTATATTTCATGTCAAATGTTTTGACTATAGCACAGAGCTATGGAAAGTCCATTTAGGTTGCTAATATGTGAAAAGATAAATACTGTAATGTCACTTGAGCAAAACGTTTCACAGGGATGAATGAATTGTAAGCAACAAAATAAAGAGCTTGTCATCTGTTTTATCACTGGTAATTTATTGTCACTATCTACCGTGAAAACTGCCATAAAATTGTTTTTTGCCAAGTCTGCTTTTCCCCCAGTTTCTGATTACAACTTTACTTGCAACTTTCATTTAATGGCACATACACTACAGCTACACTATCGTAAAGCTGTTTTGATGAGTAAATTATGTGAGGATACGAGGCAAAGGTTTTTGAAGCTGCGATTGGAGGGCAGACCAGTAAAGTTTGGAAACCGTGCCAATTCTGACAGTTTGGCCATGGCAAGGCATCCTCTAGGCCTCAGCCAGCCACATTTATCGTCATGAAAGAGTATTGCTGATGAAGAATATTGCCAACAGGGAACTGGAGGATCACTATATGAGTGCATTAAAAATGAGAACACGAGCATACAGTCCAATGATGACAAAAGAAGAGGAGTAAGCTACTAACTGGAGAGCTGATTGGTGTTTCATACAGTTTGCCTTATGAATTCCTACAGCTTGCCCTGATAGAAATATGTAAAATTACACAAGGCATAGATAGGGTAGACAATCAGAACCTTTTTCCCCAGAGATGAAATGTCAAACACTGGAGGGCATGGCTATAAGATGAGAGAGGCAACGTTTAAGGGTGATATGTGGGGCCAGCTTTTTAAATAGAGAATTGTGGGTGTCTGGGACACGCTGCCAGGGGTGTTCTGGTAAACCTTCTCTGCACCCTCTCCAAACATTCCACATCAATCCCGCAATGAGGCGACCAGAACTGCATGCTACACTCCATATTACTACGAAGTTAAACGAAAATGCGTGGGATTGAATACCAGATGGCCACCAAGAAGGCCTTAATTATCATAGATCTCCAGAGATTGTTTGGAATTCCAACCACATCCTTCCAACTGCACTGTGAAGCAATATAACACACTCATTCTGATGGTTGAGTTCTCACACTTGGGAGCAACATGATACAGAAATAAAGAACTATTCTTGATTTATCCAGGAGATTAACTATATACTAGACCAAGTGGACCCGTTGGGTCCAAACCTCTCCTGCATTGGTGCAGCACCCCCTCCTCCCCTCCCCTCCTATTCACCGCTCCCCCTCGCCCCTCCCCACCTCCCTCCCCTCCCCCCCTCCCCTCTCCCCCCTACCCCCCCTCTCCCAACCGTGGACCCGTTGCCGGATGGGGAGTGCCCCCGTGGCCATGGGCGGGCAAGGGGGGATGGGGAAAAGGCACTAACCTCAGCTCTATTTCTCATTCGGGCCGGGCGTGGGAGCCGAAGTCTCTCCTGCAGCTCGGCTGGGATCGGCTGCAAGCGGCGAGGACGGCCATCTTGTGAACTCTCTGCCGCCACCTCTGCGGCGCGCTGCACCATGGGAGGAAGGTCAGGCATGGGGCATGCTGGGACAGGCGCCGGCTGTGCAGAGGGCATGGTACACACATAAACATATACACACAAACACAATGTGTGCAGATGCAATAGTGGCATTAAGATTTTAAAGAGACTTTAAGATTGTCACATGAATATGCAGGCAGAGGAGATTAGTTAATCTTGGCACATGTTTGGCACAGATATTGTGGGACTGATACTCTTCCTGTTATCTACTGTTCCATAGCTATTTCTATGTCATATGGAGATGCACAATGTACAGTTTCAAGGGAAGTACACTTGTAAAGGTATGTTAAACAACGAGCCATTAATGTAGTGTAGAACGGAACTGCAGAGGCTGGTTTTCACCGAAGATATCACAAAATGCTGGAATAACTCAGTGGGTCAGAAAATGGAATTCCTTTTCTCCAGAAATGCTGTCTGACCCACTCGGGCGCTAAACTAGTACAGGATTAGAAAAAAGATTGTGTACAAAGTGACCATGTGGCCAGGGATTCATTATTTGAAAGTGCCTGTAATCAAAAGCTATGGTGATCTTTGTCAATAGGTCCATGTTCATAAGCCTTAGAAATTGTAATATGGAGGTGAAGACACTATGTCTGACATTATGTAGTGCACCAATAATTTCTTCAGCTGCATGCCATCAATGACAAAATTCAATGGCGTCATGGCAAAAAAAAAGTTACACTTTATTCAGGTTTTTAGGGTTCGGCTGTGCCAGGGCCATGCTGTAGATCAGCCTTCAGATGTTTTGGATCGGGGGGTGGGGGATCGGGGTGATGGATCAGTGGATCAAGACTGTGAAATGGGAAGTGACTCAAATTGCCTACTTATAGTTGGGTGATCAGGGCACAAGGAGATTTGGTGACTTGATCCATCCAAAAACTGAGGCATTCAGATCATACCATTCAGACCATACTATTAGGCTGTTAGAGGTTCTGCATTAACAAGGATAGTGGGAGATTGTGGGCTGACCTCATTGGGGGAATTAGGAAAGCTGGTATGTATGTCTTCACCAATCTAAGAGTCAGGTATAGGAACAATTATCTTTACTCGGACTTCAATGTTACATCTTTGCATTAAAATGTTGTATCATTTCTCCGTTATCTGTGCACTGTGGACGGCTTGATTGTATTCATGTATAGTCTTTTCTTGTGTGGATAGCACACAAACACTTTTCACTGTACCTTGGTATATATGACAATAATTAAACTAAACTAAACTAATTGAAATTGATCATTTTGCAATTCATTGTCAAAAACATATTTCCGACCAGGTAGGATTGAAATAAATATTTAGTACAATCAAATTTCGAGGCCATACATTTTAACTATGGTTGTTACATTTGCATTGAATTTAATTTAGATCATATCCTTACACCGTGTGTCTAGTGGTTTATTGATACAAAGAACATTAGATAAGCTACTAAACTCCTACAAATGTCAGGGAAATAGACACAGATGCTGGTTTAAATCGAAGGTAGACACAAAATGCTGGAGTAACTCAGCGGGCCAGGCAGCATCTCAGGAGAGAAGGAATGGGTGACGTTTCGGGTCGAGACTGTCTGTCTGAAGAAGGGTCTCGACCCGAAACGGCATCCATTCCTTCTCTCCTGAGATGCTGCCTGACCCGCTGAGTTACTCCAGCATTTTGTGTCTCCCTACAAATGTCACCTGGTTTATGTTATTTTAGCAGTGAGGCAGTCAGTTATCATCCCCAATAGTTTTTCTTTTTATATGTAGGGGAATAAAATAAAGGACAACCTGATTTCCTTTCATGATTTTGCCTTCTGGTAATGACAAAGAAAAAAAATTCTTAATCCTGTTTCCTGGCTGTGCAATAGTTTGAAACTGGACATGAATAAGAGCTAGACATGAATGGGAGGCACAGTGGTGCAGCGATAGAGTTGCTGCCTTACATTGTCAGAGTCCCAGGATTGATCCTGACTATGGGTGCAGTCTGTACAGAGTGGAGGATAGAACTAGTGTGAATGGGTGACCGTTGGTTGGCATGGACTCGGTGGGTCGAAGGGCCGTTTTCCACGATGTATCTCTAAACTAAACTATCTAAACTAAATTGACTAGAAATTACCCTGTTGATAAACATAGGTTCTCAGTTGAAGTATAACAAAGAATTAATTAAAACTACTGCTTCATCACCAGGATAAAAAATTGGAAGAGAATACAACAGTATTATTATTACCTAGTTCTAGTGCATATAACATGTAAAAGCAGATGGGAAAAACAATTAAACAAAAACTGCTGGATTCAGCTTGATAGTGAATAATGTTAACAGGATTTTTATGTTCAGCTTTGAACTCACACTGTACTTTGCTGGAACATTATCACGATAAAAACACATTGAGACACATGGAACTGCAGATGCTGGCATCTTGAGCAAAACACAAAGTGCTGAAGAAATTCACTGGGTCAGGTAGTATCTGAGAAGGTAGACACAAAGTGCTGGTGTAACTCAGCGGGACAGGCAGCATCTCTGGAGAGAAGGAATGAGTGACGTTTCAGGTCGAGACCCGTCTTCAGACTGAAAGTCAGGAGAGAGGGAAACTAGAGATATGGAAGGGTAAGGTGAAAACCACAGATCAAAGCAGACAATGCTTAAGGAAATGTAGAATGGTTCAGTGTTAGATGAGGGGAGGGTAACAGTGAAGCATACAAACTGTAAAATTAATCAGGAGGACAGTGAAACTAATTATAGAACAAAGGTGGAGAAGGGATGGAGAGAGAGGGAATCCTTCCTCCTCAGAGAATGGCTAAGACGTGAGTAGACACAAATCTTTACATATAACATCGGGTCTGTTCCTATTTGGTACTGTTCTATCGTTATGTCTGTCTAATTTGGAGATGCACAATGTACAGTTTCAGGGGAAGTATGTTTGTAAAGGCATGTTAAATAATGAGCCACTAAACTAGTGTGGGAAGGAACGGCAAGTGGTGGTGTACACCAAATGCTGGAGTAACTCAGTGGGTCAGGCAGCAACTGGAAAAAAATGAATTCCTTTTCTCCAGAAATGCTGCCTGACCCACTGAGTCACTAAACATACAGGGTTAGAAAAATGATTATATACAAAGTGACAATGTGGCCAAGAGTTCATTCTTTGAAAATGCATGTAATCAAAAGCTGTCGTGATCTTAATCAATACTGTATGTCCATGTTCGTAGGCCTTAGAAATTGTAATTATGAAGCTAAAGACGTGCATGGGTAGCACCGTGGTGCAGCAGTAGAGGTGCTGCCTTACAGCACTTGCAGCCCCAGAGACACAGGTTCGGTCATGGTTACGGGTGCATTCTGTACAGAGTTTGTACGTTCTCCCCGTGACCGCGTGGGTTTAATCTGAGATCTTCGCTTTCCTCCCACACTCCAAAGACATTCAGGTTTGTAGGTAAATTGGTTTGGTATAAGTGTAAATTGTCTCCAGTATGTGTAGGATGGTGTTAATGTGTGGGGATCTATGGTCGGTGCGGACTCGTTGGGCCGTGGAGCCTGTTTCCGCACTGTATCTCTAAACTAAACTAATGTAAACACTATGTCTGGTATTGTGCAGTGCACCAGTAATTTCTTCAGATCTAGGACATCATCCACAAACTTCAATGGCATCATGGCATTAAAGGTTTATAGGATTATTCTGTGCCAGGACCATGCCATCGGGTCAGACATCAGAGGTTTTGGATTAGGTGGTATTGGGTCAGGCATATAAGGATGAATCAGAGAATCAAGACTGTGAAATGGAGAGTGGATCAGATTGAATATTTATATTTGGGTGATTTGGTGACCTTAACCATCAAAACACTAAGGCATTGAGGTCATACTATTAGATGTAGATCACTCACTATATTCCTGATCCATGTCGGGTATTCGTTCAGACTGTTCCTGGAGTATCTTATCCAGCGCACGCTAGTTCAGACAGGGAGTGATCCGGAGGAATGTAGAGGCTTTCGTCTGTGGTCTATTGCCTCATGGTTAATATCCCCTATTATGAAGTTAAACAACTTGTCGTTATTCACACAACTTCATACATTGTGTTATTAGTCCGGAACTTCATTGGCTTGAGATTCGTGAGTTTTTCACTCTCTTTTTCTCTACAAGAGGGATCGAAAAGTTTGTTTGCCAAACGAACATGGCTGATGCATTCTGGGGACCGGACCCGCTCGTCTTCGACAGCAACATTGGCAAGAGATGGCACATCTTCGAGGAAGAATATGACATTTTTGTCACAGCCGCACTCTCCGAAAAGCCACCCCGCACTCTTGCGTATATTCTTCTCAACCTTGCGGGACAGGCTATCGAATGTGCAAGATCGTTTGTATATGCGGAGGAGGTGAGACAGCCTGCCAAGGAAGGCGGAGAAGTTGCTGCCACTCAATCAAAAGAGGATCCTCAATGTCTCAAGAGGAAATTTCGAGAGTTATGCAGCCCTCAAACTAATCTCACCACGGAACAGCACAAGTTCAACACACCAGACTTACTGCAGGGAGAAACCCAAACAGCTTGTTCACCAGTTGCAATCAGATCAAACCGACAGCAGTGCCGAAGAGACAGCCACTGTTGATGGAATCACACCACAAATGGATTTGTTTGATGCACAAAGAGTAAGAAATGACGAAGCTATGATCACCGTGCAAGTTAATGGTGTTTCAGTCGAAATGAAGGTAGACACTGGTGCTAAGTGCAATGTGATGTCGAAAAAGTAATTTATGCGTCTACGGGATGGTGAACAATTAAAATCGTGCAGTAAAGCCACCACCCTAGTTGCGTATGATCGCACCACAATCAAACCTGTTGGAATGGTGCAGTTGCAGTGCCACTTAGAGGGACAGTTATATACACTTCCATTTTATGTTGGCCAGGAAGGTGTGGTGCCACTGCTCGGACTTTGTGCATGTCAGGAAATGGAGCTGGTCTTGTTCAGCAAGGATGTCCACCAGTTGACCCCTGTTAAAGATGATATATCACACCAAATTCTTACGGAGTATAGTGATCATTTTACTGACGAGCTTGGAAAGCTACCGGTGACCTAGTCAACGACACTGCAGCCTGATGTGAGACCTGTTGCTCGTCTTGCGCATCGCATTCCTGTGGCTATCCAGGACCGGGTCAAAGCTGAACTGGACAGAATGCAGGCATTGGGTGTCATCACACCGGTGACGGAGCCGACTGATTGGGTGTCTTCTATGGTTGTGGCCAACAAGAAGAATAAATATGAAATCCATATATGCATCAATCCAAGAGACCTGAATGCTGCTCTGAAAAGGACACACCACCAAGAGCTCCTTCTGGCAGATTCCACTTGACTATAAATGTTCATTGCTAACCACTTTCAGCACTTCTTTTGGCCGCTGCAGGTTTTTATGGATGCCGTTCGGACTCAACTCTGCCAGTGAGGTGTTCCAGCGTTCCATGGAATAGATTTGAGAAGGGTATCCCTGCGCGATCATCGTTGACGACATCATCATTGCGGCTAAAAACGTTGAAGAACACAATGCAAATTTAAGAAAAGTGCTTAACCGTACCAGAAAGGTGCATTTGAAGCTTAATCCCCTCAAATGCAAGTTCTGGGTGAATCAGATCAGCTATGTTCGGCATATTTTTACAAGCGAAGGCTTTAAAGCCGACTCTTCCAAAGCGACAGCTATCGATGAGATGACAGCGCCGGCAGATGTCCCTGCTTTGCAAATGTTTCTGGGAATGGTCAACTACCTTGGTAAATTTATTCCCACTTTCAGTCTGCTGTCGGTTCCCCTGCAACAGCTAACTCACAAAGATACTGCCTGGACGTGGCATGAGCAGGAACAACGTGCCTTTGACGCACTGAAATGGCACATGTCTTGCCCACCTGTCCTGTCTTACTATGATGTCAATAAGGCAGTCACGCTCACCTGTGATGCCTCACAGTACGGCCTTGGTGCGGCATGTCTGCAGGAAGGAAGGCCTGTTGCGTATGCCTCACGGACTATGACGGACACTGAGACTCAGTATGCTCAAACTGAGAATGAGTTGTTGGCGGTGGTTTTCGCGTGTGCTAAGTTCAACGACTACATCCTTGGCAAGCCGGTGACCACAGTAAAGGACCACCGACCACTGGTCACCATTCTGAACAAGCCCATACATGCAGCTCCAGCAAGACTTCAGCGGATGATGCTGCGACTTCAGAAGTACAGCATCACCCTTGTTTACAAATGTGGAAAATTCATGTACCTGGCAGACACTCTGTCTCAGGCTCCCAGGAAATCTACAGCCCAGCATGCAACTAAGAAGGACAGCTTCAATGTTCTTGCCTAGAGGAATTGAGGTTGCACACGACAGAGGATGCAACTTTACAGATGCTCACCACCATCATCAAACATGGATGGCCCAGCAAACAACACATGCCCTCACATGCCATTCAGCCTTATTTCCCTTTCAGGGATGAATTAACCATTGATGATGGAGTCGTAATGAAGGGCCACAAGCCAGTTATCCCGTTCTCACTACAAAAAGAGTACATCGGCATCATGCACAGGGGGCATACTGGGGGAGAAGCCACAGTAAGATGAATAAGGGGCATGGTCTTTGTAAAGTTGGTACTCGGACACCATTGTAACTTTAACTACTTTATTAACACACATCACTGCCCTGGCTGTACATGGTCTGTCACGATCACCAGAGAGCCAGCTAGGGGTGGGGACGCTACAATTATACTAACCGGTGAGGGAGTGGTTAACATGGACATCGTCACTAACAATTAAAGGAGTACACACATATCATCTACATCCTTCCTCTACAAAACGAACAGTGAGTGACAGGGCGACCATGTCTCATGCGCTAGGGCAAATGCGGACAGTAAGGCACCGGAATACGGAATCACACGTAATCGCCGTAACGGACAGGCGGCCTGACCACGCGACCAGACCGTGTCCGAACCTCGCCATCACCTCCTTCCCCGACGGGAACAAGGGGGAACGGCGCCGGGGCATGGGGTGGGCTACGGACGGGGGAACCCCTGGGCGAGGAAGGCAGCGGTGGTAGCTGCGAGGAATTGGAAGAGTGCGGGGACTCCGGAGAAAACTGGACCGCAGCCGGAAGACGGACAGGAGAAGTACCAGGTTGTGGGGAAGTGGTGCCCCCCAGAGGAGCTGGCAAGGCACCGGGCCGCGAAAGTTGCAGGGGAGGGGCATACGGATCCGCCGGGGGAGGGATGGGCTCGTTCACGAGGTGGAGATGCTGGCGGGACCGGCGGTACACCGTGCCGTCATGGTCGACCAGGTACGAACGGGGGGAGCCAGCAGAACCGATGACCACTGCCAGCCTGGAGCGGCCAGAAATCGACCTCATGCGGACGACCTGCCCGGGAAGAAGAGGGCGGAGGACACGGCAGGACTCGTCGTGGGAGCGCTTCTGAATGCCCTGTCTGTGGGCAATGCGTTCCCGGACTAAGGCAGGTTTAAGTGCAGAGGGAGACAGGGACTGTTGGGACACCGGGACCGTGGGCCGCGTGACACGGGACACGAGACGCTGAGCCGGGGATCCCAGGACATGATCTCGGGGGATGTTGCGGAGGTTTAGCAGGGCCAGGTAAATGTCGGAGCGGGACAGGCGGCAACGTTCCAACAGTCCCTTAGCGCTGCGGACCGCGCGCTCTGCAAGGCCGTTGCTCTGCGGGTACTCCGGGCTGCTGGTGTAGTGCCGAAAATTCCACTGTTCAGCAAAAGCACGGAATTCGGCGCTGGTGAACTGGCTGCCGTTGTCCGATTGCATGCTGGCTGGGGACCCGAAAGTGGCAAAGTGGCGGCGTAGCTTCTCGATGACCGCGGAGGAAGATAGGGAGTGGAGCTGGTCAACTTCAAACCAGCTCGAGTAAGAGTCAACTAGCACCAGAAAGTGCTTCCCGTGCCATTCGAAAATGTCGGTTGCCAGCGCGGACCAGGGCAGGTGAGGGGCTGGCTGCTGCAGGAGCGGCTGCCGCTGTTGCTGTGGAGCGAGGCTGTTGCAGGTAGGGCACGCGGAGACTCTATCTCGGAAATAGCGAGGCATGTCAGGCCAGAAGAACTGACTCTGAGCGATGGAAAGGGTCGCTTCGGCCCCGGGATGGCCACGATGAGCAGTTTCGAAGTATTGTTCTTGTAGTGCTGCGGGCACCACCACCTTGTGCCCCTTCACAATCACACCCTCACGCAGCACCAACTCGTCACGAACCAGGAAGTAAGGCACCGCTGCGGCCGGCAGGGAAGAACGGCGACCTGGCCAGCCCCGCTTGATGATCGCGGCCAGCTGTTGTAGCGAAGCGTCAGCTGCCGTGTGCTTGGCCAGGGACTTCAACTGGCTGGAGGGCACGAAATTGACGTTTAGGACTATCAGATCGGACGCCTCGTATGGATGTCGGGTTGTGGATGGGAGGGGCGCTCGAGACAGCGTATCCGCAACAAACATGTCCTTGCCCTTTCGATAAACCACGGTGAAAGTAAAGCGTTGTAGCTGGAGCATCATGCGCTGGAGCCGGGAGGAGGCCACGTGTATCGGCTTGTTGAGGATGGTGACCAGAGGCTGGTGGTCCGTTTCAACAGTGAAGCCAGTGCCCAGGATATAGTCCTTGAATTTGGAGCAGGCAAAAACAACTGCCAGCAGCTCCTTCTCAATCTGGGCATAGCGTTGTTCCGCGTCCGTCATCGTGCGGGATGCATAGGACACCGGTAGTTGCACCCCGTCGTGGACCTGCAGGCAGGCGGCCCCTAGGCCAAACTTCGATGCATCACATGTGAGAACGATCGGGCGCTGTAGGTCAAAGTACTTCAGCGTAGGCATGCTGATCAGCTTAGATTTGAGGGTGTCGAATGCTTTCTGGTGTTGCGGGAACCAGGCCCAGGCAACGTCCTTTTTCACCAGGTCCCTCAGAGGGGCGCTCAGTTCACTCAGGTCGGGGATGAACTTTCCCAGGTAGTTGGCCATGCCCAAAAAGCGCTGTAGGCCAGGCACGTCAGCAGGTGCAGGCATCTCGGAAATTGCGGCTGTCTTCTGCGGGTCGGGCTTCAGCCCTGATGCTGTGAAGACGTGTCCCACGTAGGTGACCTCAGGGACCCGGAACCGGCATTTCTTCGGGTTGAGCTTCAGGTTGCTGCCGTGGCCGTGCAGGGTTCCCACGGGAACGGCAGGCCGCCGAAAAGTGGTTGGGCTTATTGCAGAGATTGCAGGTTTTCCCCAACGCCGGGCAGACATTAAAACGATGCGAAGTAAAGTTGCAGTTCGGACAGCGTTGGCGCAGCCTAGAGCTCGGCGTCGGGCTTGCCCTGTGTCGCTGAGGAGCAGAGGTGAAGCTAGCTGCGTGGACCACAGGGTCCGGTGGCTGTACAGCAGAGGAGACAGCCTCAGCTAAACGAGAGGCATGCAACGCCTCATTGAATGTCAGATCAGGCTTGCGTAGCAGCTCGGAGCGCAGCTTGTCATCCCGTAAACCAAAGACCAAGATGTCGCGGGTTAGAGTGTCAGGGGTCAGGGCGTGTAGGTGGCATCGGCGAGCCATGCGGCGCAGTGCGGCCACGAAATTGTCAACAGATTCCCCAGGGTTTTGGCGTCGGGAGAACAATTTAAAACGCTCTAAAATGTTGTTCGTGGGGAGGTCACACATAGCCGTAAATTTAGCAAGCAGACATACCGGGTCCTCGACACTCTCGCCTTCTCCATAGGTGAATGACTCCGACCGCTCGAGCGCCTCGGGACCAGCCAGGTTCAGTAAAAGGGAGGCTTTGACCGCAGCGGTCACGGCTGGGTGAGCGATTGCGGCATAATGCTCAAAGTCACGTCGGAACACACTCCAGCGATGAGTGATGTCCGCATCAAAGACCAAGATGTCAGGTTTGCGACAGGCAGAGGCCATCGCGGCACAGGGAGGGGTAACTGGAACTAATAAAACAAAACCCGAGAAACTGAAGACGCAGGAAGAACTTCTGACACCATGTAAAGTTGGTACTCGGACACCATTGTAACTTTAACTACTTTATTAACACACATCACTGCCCTGGCTGTACATGGTCTGTCACGATCACCAGAGAGCCAGCTAGGGGTGGGGACGCTACAATTATACTAACCGGTGAGGGAGTGGTTAACATGGACATCGTCACTAACAATTAAAGGAGTACACACATATCATCTACAGTCTTCTGGCCTGCAATGACGGATTATGTCAATCATGTTCCGTGTGCAACAGTACAAAACCACACCAACAAAGGGAACCACTTCTGCTGCATCCAGTTCCAGAATTGCCTTAGTCCATGGTGGCAACTGATATCTTTGAATGGCATAATCAACAATACGTGGTGCTGGTCGACTCATATTCCAGCTGGTATGAGATTGACCTGCTTCGCACCACTACTTCAACAGCGGTTATTACAAAGCTAAAGAGACACTTTTCGGTCCATGGAGCATCACATACTCTCATGTCGGACAATGCTGGGCAGTTTACAAGCCAGCGATTTAAATACTTTGCTACACAGTGACTCATGTCACCAGCAGCCCGGAGTATCCCCAATCGAATGGGTTAGCTGAACGAGCAGTCCGCAGTGCGAAACAAGTCATGGAAAAATCTTACAGAAACAGATCGGACGTTTTCCTGGATCTTCTTAATCTCAGAAATGTGTCACGTGACACAACGCTTGGATCTCTTGCACAAAGACTGATGTCTAGGCAAACGCACACTACCCTCCCAGTCTCAAAGAAACTGCTGGAACCGCACATGTATAAGACTCAAGAGATCCAGGCTCAACCTCTCAATAAAAGGCTGGCACAGAAAGCGTGTTATGATCGATCGTCAGCCACTCCAGCCTTTGATGGAAGGACAGGTTGTCCAGTTACAGACCCCAGAAAGCTACAATCGAATGGGCATAGTAAAGGAGATATGCCAAGAGCCCAGATCTTACATTGTACAATCAGAAGGAAGGTTCTGCAGGAGGAATCAAATACACATTTTGCCCATAGACGAGCCTGTGCCAACACAGCAAAGTCCATTCGAGGTTCCCACTGATTATGAGAATGTTCTCATGGGTGATGGACAAGTAACAATGGACTCTGAGCAGTCTCAAATGTGCCTGTGTCTGTAACCTCACGGTTAATAAAACCTATTATGAAGTTAAACAACTTGTCTTTATTCACACAACTTCATACATTAGAAGTGCAGGACCGACGATGATAGAGGAAGACAGTGGGTTGACTTCATTGAGTGAATTGGGCAAGCTGGCATTTATATACAATACAATACAATACAATATATCTTTATTGTCATTGTACCCAGGGGTACAACGAGATTGGGAATGCGCCTCCCATACGATGCAATAATTTAGGTAATTTAGACAGCAGCAACCCAACGAAACGAAACAGTTGTAACAGTTTTGGACAGGGTAAAGTGCAAGTTGATCTATGCGTTGTGGCCATCCGGCTCAGCAGGACCGGTTCATAGCAGCTATGGCCCT
The DNA here is from genome assembly GCF_053455715.1 of Rhinoraja longicauda. Classification (NCBI taxonomy): domain Eukaryota; kingdom Metazoa; phylum Chordata; class Chondrichthyes; order Rajiformes; family Arhynchobatidae; genus Rhinoraja; species Rhinoraja longicauda. The sequence continues at coordinate 59,148,541 of NC_135959.1, forward strand.
GGGGATGAAGCTGTTCCTGAGTCTGGAGGTGCGGGCATAGAAGGCCTTGTATCGTCTGCCCGATGGAAGGAGTTCGAACAGACTGTTGCAGGGGTGTGAAGAGTCTTTGAAGAGTCTCGGCCAATCTTAGAATCAGGTGTAGGATTCTGATACCTGATAAGAATAATTGCTGATCTTTTACCTGATCGGTAATCAGATAAGTATTTTCTATCTTTAATCGGACTTTATCAGACTTGAATGTCATATCTTGGCCTTATCTGTGCATGGCTTGATTGTATTCACGTATAGTCTTTTCTTGACTGGATAGCTGGCAAACTAAAGCTTTTCACTGTACCTTGGTATTCGTAAACTAAACCAATTAAAAATAATTGGAAATTATCATTTTGCATTCCATTCTGTCAAAAACATCTTTTCGACCAGGTAGGATTGAAATAAATCTTTAACACAATCACATTTCTCGGCCGCACATATTCTCACACTGGTGGTTTGTTAATACAGAGAACATATTTAAATTAGCTTTTAAACATACAAATGTGGTTTACATTGTTTTAGCAATGAGACAGTCAGTTATCATCCTCAATAGTTATTATGTTTATGTATTGGGAGAGATTCTTTTTCATTTCATGATTTTGCCTTCTAGAAAGGACAATGAAAATAGTCTTAATCCTGTTTCCTGGCTGTGCAATAGTTAGAAACCGGACATGAATAAGAAGTAGACATGAATGGTGGGGCACAGTGGTGCAGTGGTAGAGCTGCTGCTTTACATTGCCAGATTCCCAGGATCGATCCTGAGTATGGGTGCAGTCTGTACAGAGTGTAGGATTGAACTAGTGCGAATGGGTGATCGTTGATTGGCTCGGACTCTGTGGTTCAAAGGGTTTCCGCGATATATCTCTAAGCTGGAATCTATCTAAACTATCTAAACTACATTGGCTAGAAATTCCCCTATTGAGAACCATAGTTTCTCAGTTGAAGCATAACAAAGAATATGATTACATTTATAACTATTTTAATTTATTTTAGAGATACAGTCCCTTTAGTTGACCAACCGGGTCCGTGCCGACCAGCGAACCCTGTTTACTAACATTACCCTATACCCACTAGGGCCAATTTTTACATTTACCGAGCCAATTAACCTACATACCTTGACATCTTTGGAGTGTGGGAGGAAACCGAAGATCTTGGAGAAAACCCACGCAGGTCACGGGGAGAATGTACAAACTCCGTACAGACAGCACCCGTGGTCGGGATCGAACCCTGGTCTCCGGCGCTGCATTCGCTGTAAGGCAGCAACTCTACCGCTGCGCCACCGTGCCGCCCCCTTGCTTCATGACAGGATAAAAAATTGGGAGAGACTACAACAGTATTATTTTTACCTAGTTCTGGTGCATATAACAAGTAAAAACAGATGGGAAAAACAATTAAACAAAAAATGCTGGATTCAGTTTGATAGTGAATAATGTTAACAGGATTTTTATGTTCAGCTTTGAACTCACACTGTACTTTGCTGGAACATTATCACGATAAAAACACATTGAGACACATGGAACTGCAGATGCTGGCATCGTGAGCAAAACACAAAGTACTGAAGGAATTCAGTGGGTCAGGCAGTATCTGAGAAAGGATTATTAGACAGATAACATTTAGTCAGAAACTTCTGACTGACTAATTCTTCTTAATTTCTTAATCTTACTTCTTAATTTTGACAATTAATGTCAGGATTTCCTACATCAATGTCAGGATTGTATCTATAACCTTATGGACTGTGTGCTTAATTTTCCAATGAAGTAAAAGGACAGAGAAAACAACATGGAATTTTTCGAGAAGGAAATATAGGAATTAGAATCAAACTTAATATGTGGAGCTAAGAGTAGGAACAAAAACCATGGATTAAAAGGGATTAAAAGTGTGGGAAAAGTGATGTAAAAGATTTCAAGAACAAACTATGAAGAACTGATTGTAGTCTAAGGTGCTGTATCCCCATTGTGTTTGAGAAAGGATGTTTTGGACCTTGAGAGTTAATGGCAGAATACATATATAGATTGCAATGGCAGAGGTTGAAAACAGTGTGGAGGCAACGAACCAGTCTTGTTTAAAGTTGGTATTCATGGAAATTGGCTCAATTGTAGATCTTTCGGTTAGGATTATGACTTGGACAGCTAACTAGAGAATGCTCCATAGAGCAATTCATGGAGTCAAAGGAATTACTAAGGTAGAAAAGGACATTGGACAGTGTTTGGAGCAGTTCCCAGCAGTTCTCTAGGAATTGCCACAGTGTGATCACCACAAAAACTGTACCTCTAGATGGACTGAATCTCCACTGCTCTGCAAGGAGCAGTTCCATATATACAGGGCTTCTGTGTGTTCCCAATGGATGGACTTCATGTTCTCAGTTCAATCCCAACTTCTATTGGGAGGAGGCAGCTGAGGAGGATCATAGTTATGACTTACCTAGAACCACTTCTCTACCTCAGGAGCTACCTCTCAGCAAAGGCAGACATCCCCGAATGAAATTCACAATTGCCTTCAATGTACCAGCACTGCATTTCAACAACTTAAAATAATTAGTGTTTGAAGATCGAGATTTCAAACCACAAAACACATGGACAGCAGAGGAAACTTTTTTGGGTTTACTTCTGAGATCTGGACTGTTTACAATAGTGAAGCATTTTAAGGCACTGCAAAGAAAATACTTACACTGCCACTGCAAAATCTTCCAAATTCACTGGAAGAATAAGCGAACTGACTTCAGTGTCCTCTGCCAGGCCAATGCCCTGGCATTGAGGCTCCTTTGTATCTGGCTCCTTTGGGCAAACCTTATTATTCGCACATCCACCATCTGAAACATTTACTCTATTCCAAGATCTATTGGGTGAAGACATTAATAGGCAAACAGAGGTAAAGCTTTCAAGATGTTCTCAAAAACTCCTTGGAAAAAACTCCAGCATTCCCACTAGTTCTTAGGAAGTTCTGACTCTTGTCTATTTGCAGTGCCGAAGGAACATTTGGGATTGAACTGAGAACATGAAGTCCATCCATTGGGAACACACAGAAGCCCTGTATATATGGAAGAAGGAAAACATTGCCTCTCAAATTACTAACCAGGTACTTTCTGATCATTCATGCAAGAGTCTGTGGTTTGCAAATTGGCCTCAATGGTTATCTCAAAACCGACAAAACCAGAACGGCCGTAAGTCATTCTCTATTCCCAGGGAATGGCTAAGACGCGAGTGGAAATAAATCATTAAATATAAAGTACAGAAAGGCTATCCCAAGATTTGGAAACAACAGGCTCAGTGGCCTTACATTTCCAAACAACACTACAATCATCGTAGTGTAGGACAATAACTGCAGATGCTGGTACAAATCGAAGGTATCACAAAATGCTGGAGTAACTCAGCAGGTCAGGCAGCATCTAGAAGAGAGGGAATGGGTGATGTTTTGGGTCAAGACCCTTCTTGAGAAGGTCTCGACCCGAAACGCCACCCATTCCCTCTCTCCTAGATGCTGCCTGAACTACAATCATCTTACATCATCTTACATTTTATCTTTGGAAGAATTCTATCAAATTTCCTCTTGAAAAGGGTGGCACAGTTGCACATTAGTAGAGCAGCTATCTCTCAGCTCTGACAACCCCATTTCATTCTAATGCTGTTTGGGTGGAGTTTGCACCTCCTGTGTCTGTGATGCAGTGGGTTTCCTCGGGTGCTCCAGTTTCTTCCCATTTGCCAATGATGTGCAGGTTTGTCGGTTAAGTGTCCACTGTAAATAGCTTTTACTATGTAGGTGTGGGTGTATTGGTACAATCTGACACAGGTTCATGGGAATGGGGAGACTAAAATGGATTAAAGCAAGGTTAGTATATTTGGTTGCTTGGTGGTCAGCAAGCATGGACTCAGTGGGCACTAAAGGACCAGGCTCCATGCTGCATGATTCTATGAATCTGATCTTAACAGATTGAAAATTATTCCTTCTAAAACCCATAGGAGTTAGATTTCAAGTATGGCACAAATATGATACGAGAGAGATTCAAAATGTTAAACAAAAAATCTACCCCATCCCCTTTGATGTCTCGTTTTCACACCTTACACTTCCTTATCTCTGTGTCTCCCTCTCCCCTGACTCTCAGTCTGAAGAAGGGTCTCGACCCAAAGTCGATCCAGAGATGCTGTCTGTTCCACTGAATTACTCCAGCATTTTGTGTCTATCTTCAGTGTAAACCAGCATCTGCAGTTCCTTCCCACACAGTATAATAAACATGATATCCCAAGAAAATTAATAATAAATCAAAGACAGGAACTCGATAAAATTAACACAAGCCAGGAGCAATTTTTGAGAAATTAATGGTGCATATATTGACAATCCCAAGGACCTTATGGCTTCCAACCCACACAGTGGAAGAAATATGGGAAGCAATAGCAGATTCTTTTGCATATTTTTCTGAAACTCTCTTCCTGCAGGAATTTTGGCTTTGGCTTACAAACATCTGATGTGGAGAAGTTGTTGTATTATATCTAAGGATTTGTTCAAAGTTGAGATAAGAAATCTCTTCATTCAGAAAGTGGGGACTCTTGGCAATTCTTTACCACTGAAAGCTATGGAGGCTAAGCACTTAAGTGTGTATTGGATAGATAGGTTTCCATTCATAATAAGATATGGCGTGAGAGCAGGAATACGACACACTCGCATTGAATGATAGACTATAGTCAAAGAAGTGAAGAGACTATTTCTGCTCACATTTTTCTTTTTTTTATGTTTTGAAAACAGTTTAAATCCAAACTTCTGCGATTATAAAAGCCATGTGGGAAGTAGGTTAAAAGAAGGTCACTCAGTCCAATGAACCTGTACCTCTCTTCCTTAGCTTCCCATACCCTACTTTCTTAAAACAATATACGATATGTTAATTTCCTTAGTTTTATCCACGGCACTTTTTAAAAATGGTGCAGATTCAGATTTCATTTTTGTTTTATGTTGGGCATTCTGCTGTTCCATCAAAGTTCATTGTTTAAAAAAAATCTTAATCTGAATGGTTTTGCTGAATGGTTTTCTTATCTGAATAAAAAAATCATTATTGAAACTTCTACCTGTTCTACAATTGTTATTTAATTATTTCCCTGGTCATTCCTAGAATCATAGGACACAATATGATATGTGCAGAAGGACATCATTCAAATCATTGTTCCTGTACTGCCCCCTGGAAAGAGTTCTCCAATTAATCTGCTCCTTGCCACCCTTTGCCCTGTAGCATTTCATTCCCCTTCAAGAAGAATTAATTCATTAATCAATTAAAATCGTTGAAAACAAAGAAGACGTATTTGAACAATCCTGGATATTTATTTTAAATCTGGTTACCAGATCAAATAGTAAACCGTCTGAAATATTGCTAAAAAAACTAACTCAATCCTGGTAATTAATTAACCAACTGTATCCAGGGAAATCATCAACAACTCCATCTGGCCAACCCTTGTTCATCATCTTAAATCTGTGTCCTCTCGTGATTGACCTACTGTCAATAGAATTAGTTTTTAAAATTTAGTCTATCAAAGCTATTCATGATTTGGAACAGCAAATGAATGCACCCCTGATGAAAACAACCCCTTAACTGAAGTTTCTACTCCCTTAAGTTTTGTAGTTAATATAGATAACCTTCCTTAAGTCTGCTGTCACAATATTGCAGCTCTGGGTGATTTTTAAATATTAGCTCAGTGATTTTTAAATATTAGGATGGCATCCTTGCTTTTGTATCCAATACTCCTGGAGGCCATTTTTCCAGTTGGAAAAAAATATATGTTCCCCTCAACTCTGCCTCCTATCATAGAGCATAGTAATACAATATGAAAACAAGCATTTCGACTCAATTTCCCCACTCTAGCCAACATCCCACATTTATACTAGACACACCTGCCTTTGTTTGGGCCATATTCCTCTAAACCTATCCTATCCATGTACCTGTCTAAATGTTTTTAAAATGTTGTTTATAGTACCTGCCTCAACTACTTCCTCCAGCAACTCGTTCCATACACCCAACACCCTTTATGTAAAAAAGTTACCCATCAGGTTCCTATTACTTAGGGCGTGGCTGTGTTCTGCAGCTGCGGCTCACCGGCAGTCTCTCTGTCTTTTTTTTGTTTTTTTGTCTATTGTCATCGTTTAATGTACGTTTTGTTCTATTTTTAACTGTGTATGTGGAGGGGTGGTGGGGGGATTGGGGGAAACCTTTTTTCTAATCTCCTCCTCAACGGAGATGCGACCTTTACCGTGTCGTATCTCAGTTCGCGCTACGGCCTAACATCGTGGAGTCGGCGGCCTCCAGCTGGGATCGACCTTGAAGACTCCGGTCGCAGGGCCTGGACTTACCATCTCGGAGGCTTCGGCCGTGGGCCCTGCAGACCGCAACATTGGGAGTTCGCAGGTCCCTGGCTGGCGACCGGTTTTTGGGAGCTCCAGCCGTAGCAGCTTCGACCGCCCCGAAGCGCGAGGTACGATCGACCCGCCCGCAGGCCCTTCATCGCCCTGTGTGGCTCGGCCGCGGCACTTTCCATCGCCCGGTGGGGGCTCAGGACTTTCATCGGCCTGCTCGGCTCGGCCCTGGGACTTTCCATCGCCCGGTGGGGGCTCAGGACCTTCATCGGCCTGCTCGGCTCGGCCCTGGGACTTTCCATCGCCCGGTGGGGGCTTCAAAAAGTTGGGAGCCTCGATCACCTCATGGCACCACGGGAGAAGAATGAGGAGGAGATAAGACTTTTCTTTGCCTTCCATCACAGTGAGGGTGTGCCTGGAGCAATCACTGTGATGGCTGTTTGTGTAAAAATTGTATCTGTGTGTCCTGTGCTTTTTGTTGTCTACTGCCGGACCCTGACGTGAGAGGACGCTGGCGCTGTTTATTCGCCGCTTCTTCGTTAGGATAGTTTGTCTGTTTGTTTTTATGTTATGATTGTTCTTGTAAAGCGCTTTGAGCTCCCGATAAGGCACTATATAAAATAAATGCTTATTATTACTTCTTCCCCCCCCCCACCTTAAATAATAATAATAAATAATAATATTCATTTATTGTCATTGCAACGAGTACAACGAAATTAAAAAATAGCCAATCCTGACGGTGCGTAAAAACATATATGCAATAAATGCAAAAACAAATAAATACAATTATATTAAGTACAAAAGATTTTTTAACAGTGTTGCCTAGTGCAGAAGGTAGTGTTCAGTTCTCGTATGGCCCTGGGGTAAAAACTGTTCTTCCTTTGGTTCTTGATTTCCCAACTATGAGCAAAATACAGTGTATTCACCTGATCTATTCCTCTCGTGATTTTGTAAACCTATGTCCTTTGGTTCTTGATTTCCCAACTATGAGCAAAATACAGTGTATTCACCTGATCTATTCCTCTCGTGATTTTGTATATCTCTATATGCTCTCCCCTCATCCTCCTGCACGCCAAGGAATAAAGTCTTAGCCTACTCAACCTCTCCCTATAATTTAGGCTCTCGAGTCCTGGCTACACCCTCATAAATCTTCTCTGCACATTTTCTAGCTTGACAACATTTTTCCGATAACACAATGACCAGAAATGAAAACAATACTCTTTTGTCTGGCCAATGGCTTATACAACTGTAACATGACCTTCCAATTTCTATATCCAATACTCCCACTGCTAAAGGCCAATGTGCCAAAATCCTTTTCACCTCTGATGTCCTATCCTTTCATCATCACATTTCCTTGGCTTTATTTTGCACTAGAGTTAATAACATATGGAAAATAGAAAAGACCATTACCCCATAAAGTCAATTCATTCAACAGACTGCAAAGTTGTACATAATATATTCTACTCAGTCCATTTGTTTTTAGTAATATGTGGTCATAGGTTAAATCTCTAAAAAAGATTCTATAACTTTTTGTCATGATGTAACCTTCAAAACAATATCACAATATCACACTGTTTGCACATGCTACCAGCTAATCAACCATTCACATGATTTCATGTTGATTTCCCTCTCACTTGTAACACAAATGAAGCTGCACCCATTCTTCCACGAAGAGCAGGGTCTTTAAAAGGCACTGGGAATCATTGTTTCCACTCTGCCACAGTCCATACTGTAACAAAGCTTCCATTTTATGTAAAAAAAAGATTAAGTACAGGAGTAATTCAACATGTTCTCCAGAGATGCTGCCTAATCTGTCAAGTTACTCCAGTACACTGTGTCCTTTCTTTGTAAACCCGCATCCAGTTATTTTTTTATACAACTTTCATTTTACGTACGGTTTCCACTTGTGTTTTGTCCATACCATTTTGTCAGTGGATAGCCCTAGCTGTCTAGCATCCAGCCGTTATTCTTTTCTGAGGAATCAGAGGGCTCAAAGGACTGGCAAGGAACAAAAGGATCACCGCTTGTTAAAAATTGTGGCTGCTGGAAAGCAAGGGCTATCCATTGACAAAATGGCATGTGGCTTTGATACAGACCCAAGCACAGAATAAAATGAAAGCCTTGTTCCTACAGGAATTGTGAAAGGGCAGAGTATTGACTTGCTGAGACAGTGATTCCTGTGCCTTTTAAAGACCCATGCTGTAGGTGGCGGCGTGGATCTCAAGACACGTGCGGTGTACTGCACAATCTTCTCAGGACGCTGGGCATTGAGCAGCATGATGTCCTGCCTGTGACGCTGCAGGAGTGGAATCCTTACTCACCGTGATGCACTTGAGTTAACAGCCACTGCCTGTAAAGCAATATAAGTGCAGTTAATGGCAGTCTGCACAGCTAGAAAGCCGGCCATCCTCATGAGCCCCCCGCCTCGCTTACGTGGCCCTTTGTTCCTCGGCTAGTGAGCATGAAATGTAATCAGCACCTTCACATAGAGATCGCAACAGCAAGCAGTAAACTGAGAAACGGTTGCACAATGTTCAATGCCTCAGTAAATGAAGCAGCCCATTCCTGCGTGCAGCAGGATCAAGTCTAGGTTGGTCTATGGGCACGGCCTATTAAGAGGCAGGTAACATTTGTGTTACAAGTGTGCCAGGACAATGATGATGTTCATCAAAAAATTCTATCTACTCTTTCTTGATATTCAAAGGAGTTATCATCACAGAAGCTCCTACCATTAATATCCTCGGGATTACCATTGACCAGAACTCAAGTTGGCATGCCACAAAAATAAAGTGGCTACAAAAGCAGATCAAAGGCTGAGTATCCTCCAGTAAGTCACTCATTTACGAACGATCCAAATATTTTCCGGCATCTTTAAGGCACAAGGCAAGAGTGTGATGGAATACTTTGTAACTGCTTTGATGTCCACCTTGCCAGCAACTTTCAAGAAACTTGATACTGGTCATAACAAAGCAACCTACTTGAGTTGCACCCCATTAACCAGCCTCAGCATTAATTTCCTCCATCTCCAGTGCACAGTGACAGACATTTGTGACAAATGTACTACAGGCACTCAAACTACTTCAGCAATGTCTTTCCAATCTGGTGACCTCTTCCACCAAGAAGGTCAAGGGCAGCAGATGCTTTGGGAACTTCATTCCCTGCCAGGTTCTTCTCCACACCAGTTACACACCATCCTGCACCATTGTTAGATCTAAATCCTGAAACCATCGTGATCACTGTTGGATGCCTTCTCCAGAATGGTTGCAGCAGTTCAACAAGGTGGCTCACCTTCCCCTTCTCAAGGGCAATGAGGGATGATTAAAAATGCCGATTAAACCCATTCCTTATAACGGAGTAAAACAAACACCAAAAGATTAGATTCAGAATAAAGATTGCCTCTGCAAACACTGATAATTCACACAAATTCATATTCTTGACTGATTTCCAAATCGTAAAATTGTATACGACATATGGACCTGCCAGCATGGAATCCGTGAGACTGGCAGACGCGTCAAAAAGAGCTGTCTGTCACTTCTTGCCTCATTTCCCAGATTGAATATGTTCATAAAAAACCTGTTTCCATGACCTGATCTAAATCTTTAGCAAATGAAGATCTCATGGAGTCTCAGGCTCAAGCCAAAAATTTCCAGATAGCAAGAAGGCTATTTTTGAAAGCCCCTCAAAACGGCCATGGATATTGGGACAAGTAATTAACTCATGCTCAATGCAAACCAATTGGGGATTAATAATTTAATTAACCCAAAATATGAAATCAGTAATTGTTCCCAGGGAAAATCACGCTGGGTTACCTTTTCCAACACTAGTGGCTGAAGCTGAGTTGATGACTGCATTTAAGAAGTGTTTAGATAAGCATTTGAATCACATGGGCACTGAGGGCTATTGACCAAGTGCTGGGTGAAGGGATTAATACGTATGGGCATCCTGTGGTTGGCACAGATGCATTGAGCCAAATGACGTGTTTCCACGCTGGATGATTTTATGATTCTATGCATAAGTATGTAGGTTAATTGACTGGGTAAATGTAAAAAATTGTCCCTAGTGTGTGTAGGATAGTGTTAATGTGCGGGGATCGCTGGGCGGCGTGGACTTGGTGGGCCGAAAAGGCCTGTTTCCGCGCTGTATCTGAAATATGAAGAAGAAAAAAAAAGAATAAATATGTGCCCAATGTTTAAAAAACAACCATTAAAAGATTCATTCATTTCCCTCAAGATTCATTCATTTCCTTTCCAGGTTGCAATCTATGGACAAGCAAGTTGTGTAAAGCTGTTATCAAGCAACTGAACCATCCTATCAACAACCAGAGAGCAGTCCAGAGCTACCATCTACCTCATTGGAGACCCTCCGACTATCTTTGATCGGACTTTACTGGACTTAATCTTGCACTAACCGTTATTGATGTTATTCCCTTTATCGTGTATCTGCACACTGTGGATGGCTCGATTGTAATCATGGATTGTCTTTCCGCTGACTGGTTAGCACACATCAAAAGCTTTTCACTGTACCTCAGTACACGTGATAATACACTAAACTCAAAACGAAACTTCTGGAAGTACTCAGCATGTGAAGCAGTATCCACAGAGGTAAAAGGGACGCACTGATGTTTCTGGCAGTGATCCTGCATCAAGACTGTGCAGGGAAGGGCAAAGATGACCAGTGGTTTAGGAATGTGGGGGAGGTGTTGGGACAGTAGCTGGCGGGTTATGGATGGAGCCAAAGGAAGAGTCCAATGATGGGCTATTGGAGCCAGGTGGAGAAGGGCAGGTGCAATGCAAAAGATGAACAAAGTACATCGGGCTAGCTGAAATTAGACAATTCAATATATATCCAATTGGGTTGGAGGCTACCCAAATGGAATATGAGTTGTTGTATGAGTTGGTGTTTGGGTTCACCTTTGCAGTGGAGAAGGCTAAGGAGAGACAGGAGACAGATGGAGAGGAGGGCGGCACGGTGGCGTAGCGGTAGAGCTGCTTACTTACAGAGACCCGGGTTCAATCCTGCCTACGGATGCTTGTCTGTACGGAGTTTGTACGTTCTTCTCGTGACCTGTGTGAGTTTTCTCCAAGATCTTCGGTTTCCTCCGACACTCCAAAGACGTACGGGTTTGTAGGTTAATTGGCTTTAAAATGTATAAATGTAAAATTGTCCCGAGTATGTGTAGGGGTGTAAGTGTGCAGGGATCGCGGGTGGGTATGGACTCGGTGGGCCAAAGGGCCTGTTTCCGCGCTGTATCTCTAAACTAAACTAAACTAGAAAGGTCAGTGTGGGAATGGGAAGGGCAATTGAAGTGCCATGTAACTGGAAGCTCAAGATGCCCAATGTAGACAGAATGCAGGTGTTTTGCAAATGGTCTCGTAGACTACGCATGGTCTCACCAATGTAGGGAAGGCCACAACACGAGCACTGAATGCAATAGTTTAGAGACAAAGCATGGAAACAAGGCCTTTGACCCAATGAGTCTGCATGCAATCACCCACACACTAGTTTTATCCTACACATGGGATAATTTACGCAATGCACTTAACCTGCAAACCTGCACATTGTTTGGAAACTGGAAGAAAATCAAAGCACCCAGAGAGAACTCAAGTGGTCACAGAGGGAACGTACAAAAAGCACCCATAGTCAGCATTGAACCTGGGTCTCTGGCGCTGTAAGGCAGCAACTCTATCACTTTGCTACTGTGCCGCCCTGTAGATCAGGTTGGACGAGGTGTACGTGAATCTCTGCCTCACCTTGGAAGGGCGGTTCACCACCCTCGACAGTGGCGAGGGAGGAGGTGAAGGGATGTGTTGCACCTCCCACAATTACAGGCAAAAGAGTTGCAATGGGGTGTGTGAGTGGGGAGGGATGGGCAGACCAGAGAGCAATGAAGAGAGCAGTCCCTAGGGAAAGCAGAAACGGGAGGAGAGCGGAACTTGTGACTGGTGGAGGGATCCTGCTAGAGCTGGTGTAAATGGTGAAGGATGATATATATGGAGGCAAGTTGGATGAAAGGTGAGCCAAGGGAACTCTACCTGTTTTCTGTCAGAAAAGGGGTGCGTGGGTAACACCAGACTTGCGAGAAATGGAGGAAATACATATGTAAGATCGATCAATTATGGAAATACATATGAAGGTTCCATCAATTACTCACGTTCCCGGAATAAGGAGGATATTTCAACAGTCCTAATGCAAATGCTTCATCTTAAGAATTTGTCCAACAATGGTGGTGTCATTGGCAAATTTGAAGATGGAGTTGGAAATTTGTCTTTCTACACAGTCATGGGTATAGAATAATTAGAGCAGGGGGCTGAGCACACAGCTTTGAGGTGCACCAAGCTGTTGTCTATGAACAACAGTCTGAAGTACGTGTTTTTACTGTCCAAGAGGTCTAGTGCAGAGTGGCAAGCCGGTGAGATTGCATCCTCCACAAATTCCCACCATCATAGTTTCTAGTGTTCAACCAATTTGATTTACAGCTGATGTGAATTATACATAGCAAATTCAAGACGTCAGTGATATTTTAGCAGTAGCAATCAAGACTATGATATTCAATGACTTTTCTAGTCCATCTACTGATGTCTACCTGCAAATGTGAAAATTATTCAGCAGTGCCCATAACAGAAACGAGCAGAGCCCCAAGCCATCTAATTACCATCCATCACGTCTAGTGATTTCTTCTAACCTATTTGCATTACCCTAAAAGGCACAATCAGTTAACACACAGCTGGATCTCAGCATTAAAATTGGACTGCCATGTATTGCATGAAACATTACTTCTGATATTGTAAAATAATAAACCAATCAAATTTCATGAGTAACACATAGGAGGATTTACTGATTTTTATAAAAAACATAGGAAGCTTATTTCTCTAAACCCATGTTTTAACACATTTGGGTTAAATGTTGTTTAAAAGTACAGATCTTCACTACTAAGAAATATATCTTAAATTTCCCAAATTCTCTTTGGACTGACACTGAAGTCTTGAACCTTTTTCCACGGTTTGTGCTTGTTGTTGGTACAATGGTACAATGGGACTTTATTGTCACATGTATCGAAGTACAGTGAAATTCCTTGTTTTGCATGCAGGTCAGTAAAAATCTTACTATACATAGAAGCAATCAAACTTAACAACAAGAGTGTACAAATATTAGATTAAGATACGATATGATAGAACTATTTATCCCAGGAGGCAAATTGGTCTGCCAACAGACATAAAAACACAAAATACATGAGACATGAAATTAAAGTGACGAATGGAAAGGCTTGGGGGATGTGCAAAGATTGGGTAGGGGTGGGGGGGGGAGAGGGGAGTCAGTCTCAGTCTACCCCACAACAGAAGGGGGAGGAGTTGTAAAGTTTGATAGCCAGACGGAAGAAGGATTTCCTGTGGCGTTCTGTTCTGCATCTTGGTGATACCAATCTGTTGCTGAAGGTACTCCTCAGGTTGACCAGTGTGTCATGGAGGGGGTGAGCTATATTGTCCAGGATGTTCTGCAGTTTGAGGAGCACCCTCCCCTCCAAGGCCACCTCCCATGAATCCAACTCCACCCCCAGGCCAGAGCCAGCCTTCATGATGAATTTGTTGATCCTATTTGCATCTGCAGCCTTTGAGACTGAGAGTACACAAGAGTTATCACGTTTCCAGAGGCATTTGTGATTCAAGTCCAAAGTTGTTAACAATGTAGCTTAACTTTGTCATAAATGCCTATAGTTCTGGAAGTGGCACTGGGTCGGAGTTACAGCACTGGGTTTGAGTCACTTGGCCAAGTGATGTTGATGTTGTCCTCCACCAAAAGATTTATAATTAGCTGTGGCGATGTAGAACAAACCAAGATAAATTATTTTCTGAAATATCTTTCTTACTGGTGTTGTCAAGTGTTCACAATTTTCTTTTATGAAATGAAAGAATAATATGACCACTCTATTAGAATTATGTGCTATTATTTCCACACTTGTACTACTTGAATCCATATTGAATGAAATGAAAGAAATGCTAATCAGTCATAGGAAAAATAGTAAGTTGTCAGATAACATCATTATGACATAAATTTTATTATACATGTCATATTTGAAAAACAGAAGTGTTCTAATATATGACTAAAGAGGGTCATGGCAATTATATGAAAAATGTTATACATATGCAACATTTAATTAAAAATTCATGAAATAACATGGTATTACTTCATTACTATTTTGATTTGCTCTCGGAAAATACTTCAACAGTGAATGCCTTGATAACTGTTAGCCTGTAACAAATGTTATGATTTTCAGGAACTTCATTAGTTGCAAAGGTATAGTTAGTCTTTCTCCTTAGTCTGAAGAAGGGCCTCGACCCGAAACGTCACCCATTCCTTCTCTCCCGAGATGCTGCCTGACCTGCTGAGTTACTCCAGCATTTTGTGAATAAATACCTTCGATTTGTACCAGCATCTGCAGTTATCTTCTTATACTACTTGTTAGTCTTTCTCCTATCTTCCCCCCTGAATCCACATTCATAGAAACATAGAAACATCGAAAATAGGTGCAGGAGTAGGCCATTTGGCCCTACGATCCAGCACCGCCATTCAATATGATCACGGCTGATCATCCAAAATCAGTACCTTGTTCCTGCTTTTTCCCCATATCCCTTGATTCCATTAGCTCTAAGAGCTAAATCTAACTATCTCTTGAAAATATCCAGTGAATTGGCCTCCACTGCCTTCTATGGCAAAGAATTCCACAGATTCACAACTCTCTGGGTGAAAAAGGTTTTTCCTCATCTCAATCCTAAATGGCCTAACCCTTATTCTTAAACTGGACTTCCCCCAACCATTTATGAATAGGTCCTTTGCCAACTGTAACTTTATTGTAGATGATTGTATCACAACATCAAAACCTTTCAGGAAGTTTAGCAAGGAAGAGTAATGATACCTTTGTCATTCTGGGCTGCTGATTTGCATTGATTTATGCATCAAGTTTGATTCCAAAACAAAGGTGTTTTTCCAAAATTACTCACCTGCAACTGGCCATTTTTTATCTACAAATGGATATTGGATGATAAAGGGTTGAGAGCAACTGCTGTCAATAGTGCTTGAGAAAGTTGCCTCCTGCCATATCACTTGCTTTAATTTAGTATGCTGAAAAATGTAGATGGAGATTGGTTTCAGCAGTATTCATGCAGAACAATGTCCCAAAAATTGTTTGTAAAATAGTTCTCACAACCAATATTATCTGATTATGCTTGGTATATCTCTTATTATTCTAAAAAAGTTTTGTTTAGTTTTTTATTGTCACGTATACCAAGGTATAATGAAAAGCTTTTGTTGCATGCCATCCAGTCAAAGAAAAAACTATACATGATTACATTCATGCCAGATACAGGATAAAAGGTACAACATTTAGTGCAAGATAAAGTCCAGTAAAATCTGATTAAAGATGTTTGAAAGGTCTCCAATCAGGTACATGCACTCTTGCCGATGAGAGGACAGTTCAGTTGCCTGATAACAGCTGGGGAACCCAAAGAAAACCCACGCGGTCAAGGGGAGAATGTACAAACTCCATACAGAAAGCACACATAGTTAGGATCGAACCCGGCAGCAACTCTACTGCTGTGCCACACTGTCATCTACATGGTTCCAATTCTTGTGTCAAATAATTTAATTTCAACAATGAATTTGTTTTTTAGGTAGAAATGAGTACTTATGGGTGCACCTTAACCTTGTCAGGAGTACATTATGTGCTGACCTGCCTACGAATAATGAATAATAAAAATATTAAGTGGGTTCTCAGAGGTATACATTTTTTTGTGATATTATATATTCTTATTATGGGAATAACCTTGCAAATGAATGTGCTCTAGTTAAGATTCTTGCAGGAGAATGAACAAAAGTACGTAAAGTATCTTTCCTTGTGCCTAATTTAAGATGTCTGGAACATCTTTAATCCATGTTGCTGTGTGTATAAACCCAGCAAACATGCCTGAGAATGCCTCAGGGTTGTTGTTTTAGCCTATAGGGCTTCACAGGGAATAGTTCTGGAAATCCGAGATGCAGGGCGTGCCGCTGAGAGTAAGTCATTTCATTGAATCCCCATGATGCAGGCTTTTAAAACTTCCTCGAGGCTTATACAACATTGGTCAATCTGCATACCTCATTGCAGTAATTATTTTCACCTTCACCAATTTCTTTGTGGAAAATTTGCAACATTTTGAGAGGGCTTTACAGAATTCCAAATGAGGATGGGTGTGGCTCACAAAACTGCAATTACTGCAAGACTAAGAGATACTAAACAACTGATTTACTTCATGATGGGAATTTGCACAAATTTCTGACTTTGCAGATGAAATGATATCCACTTAAAATGCTAACTCTGTTTCTTTCTCCGCAATTGTTTTTGTTATTAAGTTGTGTGTGTCTTGTTCTGCCTTCAAAAGTTCCATGTGGGTTGCAGTTGTATTAGGGAAGATCATTACATGGACAGTCTGCGTAACACAGATGTGAGATTTACCCTGTTAGACTGAGCTGTGTCTATTCAGCTATTGCACTATGCGAGCTACTCACACCGGGGAAAACGTCAAGCCCACCACCCCATCACAATATATTCCTTTATTCGTCCCACACCGGGGAAAACGTCAAGCCTACCACCCCAGCACTATATATTCCTTTATTCGTTCCACACCGGGGAAATTTACAATGACACTTTCTAAACGAATTCTCAGTTCCGAGCAGGTTTAGAACACAGAACATGGAAACAGTACAGCATAGGCCCTTTAGCCCACAATGTCTCCAACGAACATAATGCCAAGACCAACTCTTATAAGATCGTGAGGGGCCTTGATCGGGTGGATGCGCTAAAGATGTTTCCGATGATCGGGGAGACCAGAACTAGGGGGCATAGTCTTAGAATAAGAGGGGGCTCTTTTAAAACTGAGATGAGGAGAAACTTCTTCACTCAGAGGGTGGTTAGTCTGTGGAATTCGCTGCCTCAGGGAGCTGTGGAAGCAGGAACGTTAAATAAATTAAAAACGGAAATAGATTGTTTTTTAATAGATAAGGGAATTAGGGGTTACGGGGAGCAGGCAGGGAAGTGGACATGAGCTATTGTTAGTATAGTAAGACCTGAGTAATCTCCTGGACAAGTTTCGATCGCCTAGCTTGGGGTCGGAGAGGAATTTCCCAGATTTTTTTCCCAAATTGGCCTGGGTTTTTATCCGGTTTTTCGCCTCTCCCAGGAGATCACACGGTCCTTTTGGGTGGGAAGAAGGGCGATAGTGGGAAGGGGTTGGGGTAGGATCAGCCATGATCGTATTGAGTGGCGGAGCGGGCTCGAGGGGCCGGTTGGCCTACTCCTGCTCCTATTTTCTTGTGTCTTGTGTTCTTATCAGTCTGCACGTGATCCGTGTCTCTCCATTCATTGTATTTTGGTGTACCTATCCAAAAGTGTCTTAAATACCACAATTGTGCCTTCGTCTACCACCATCCCTGGCAGCACGTTCCAGGCATCACCACTATCTGTGTAGAAAACTTGCCCCGCACTTCAGCTTTAAACTGCACCTCTCACCTTGAAGCTAAGCTCTTTGGCCTTTGATATTTTCACCCTGGAAAAATGGTTCTTACTGTCTACCCCATCAATGCCTCTCATAATTTTTTATTTGTTGGAAATTGAGTGAAATTCTAATGCACAAGCTGGTTAATCATTATAATGCTGTATATGCATGTATTATCCATGCAGGCTGGCTCAAATCCAGCATGGTAACAATTTTTTTTCCTCTTGGTATTTGTACATGAATAAAAGGTCACCGTAAAGTCTTCAAGGAGAAAATGATAATAAGTCTGTATAATCCAGTCTAGCCCTGCGAGTCCTCTGAAATTAATAGATGGATCACAAGGCAGAAGATGATCACAAAGGAGACAGAATTTAATAAACATAAAAATTAATAACAATTGCATTAGAAATAGCAGAAAGAATCATTTTCAATTATATTAATGCATTTTCAGTCTCAGATTCTTTGTTATAACAAATGAAACCCTTCTATTGAATCCATTATATAGGAAACACTGCAATCAATTTAAGCACAGCCAACTCCCACAAACAGTAAGGCAATACTGATCTGATAATCCATTCTCAATTATGTAAATTGATCTAAAACACCACGTGTTTTTTTTGTGTCTGCTAATTCAATACTGTATCTTTTCATGTCTCAAATTATATCTTGTTGTAGATTTATATTAAAATAATTAATTTCAAGGATTGAATGATGAATCATTTATGATTTCATAACAGGATGTATTCAGCATGTAAATGTAATTTGATTATAACGCCAAGTTATCCAGAGACTACATTCAGAATACAAATGCAAAAATGTGCAATGTTTTGCAGTGTTCAGCAGAGATAGGCATAAATCAAAATGAAAATATATTCACAAAAGTAATTATTTAAGAATTCCTGAATTGTTACATGATGATATTAATATGCATTATTTTTGTATTGCATTGAAGGCCTGAGTCAATAATGGAGAGTCTTATCTTTTGATGACTATACTTAAATCTGAAAGACAATGTGGGCGGCACAGTGGCGTAGCGGCAAGTTGCTGCCTTACAGCACCAGACATCCGGGTTCCATCCTATGGAAGCTGTCTGTACGTTGTTTGCACATTCTCCCTGTTACCACGTGGGTTTTCTCCACGTGCTCCAGTTTCCTCCCACATTCAAAAGACATACAGGTTAATTAGCTTCTGTAAAATTGTCACTAACGTGTGTAGGATAGTGCTAATGTACATCACTAGTCAACGTGGACTACGGTGGCCCAAAGGGCCAGTTTCCACGCTGTATCTCTAAAATCTCAAGTCTAAAAGTCTAAATGCTGTCAATAAATCAGAATCCATCACAGTACGTACAATAAATCAGGTAAAAATAGGCCCGCATCAGTCAAATAACAGTGGTCAACAGTTCGCAGACCGGAAATGACAGGAAAACACAAAATTAATTTATAATTATATCAACTAATAAACCAAAGCAGCTGCATTTTGAATACAGAACTTATTTCTACATTTTTATAAATCTACCAGATGGGCGTGGACCCGTTGAGTCCAAATGTCTCCTGTGGGTGCGGCAACCCCCATTGGGTGCAAACCTCTCCTGTGGGCCCAACAACCCTCCCACAACCAATGACACTCACCCACTCCATCCCCCCTCAACCCCCCCTTAAAACTTCCCCGGGTCTGAGAGCGGGCGAGGGAGGAGAGGAAAGGGGAGGGGGAGCCACTCACCCCGGCCCCGGTGCGACCATCGCGGCGGCCAGCAGCAGGAGAGCTCTCCTCACCCCCCCTCATTATAGACAATAGACAATAGACAATAGGTGCAGGAGTAGGCCATTCAGCCCTTCGAGCCAGCACCGCCATTCAATGCGATCATGGCTGATCATTCTCAATCAGTACCCCGTTCCTGCCTTATCCCCATACCCCCTCACTCCGCTATCCTTAAGAGCTCTATCCAGCTCTCTCTTGAAAGCATCCAACGAACTGGCCTCCACTGCCTTCTGAGGCAGAGAATTCCACACCTTCACCACTCTCTGACTGAAAAAGTTCTTCCTCATCTCCGTTCTAAATGGCCTACCCCTTATTCTTAAACTGTGGCCCCTTGTTCTCGACTCCCCCAACATTGGGAACATGTTTCCTGCCTCTAATGTGTCCAATCCCCTAATTATCTTATATGTTTCAATAAGATCCCCCCTCATCCTTCTAAATTCCAGTGTATACAAGCCCAATCGCTCCAGCCTTTCAACATACGACAGTCCCGCCATTCCGGGAATTAACCTAGTGAACCTACGCTGCACGCCCTCCATAGCAAGAATATCCTTCCTCAAATTTGGAGACCAAAACTGCACACAGTACTCCAGGTGCGGTCTCACCAGGGCCCGGTACAACTGTAGAAGGACCTCTTTGCTCCTATACTCAACTCCTCTTGTTACGAAGGCCAACATTCCATTGGCTTTCTTCACTGCCTGCTGTACCTGCATGCTTCCTTTCATTGACTGATGCACTAGGGCACCCAGATCTCGTTGAACTCCCCCTCCTCCTAACTTGACACCATTCAGATAATAATCTGCCTTTCTATTCTTACTTCCAAAGTGAATAACCTCACACTTATCTACATTAAACTGCATCTGCCATGTATCCGCCCACTCTCATTGGCCGCCACTCCCACCATTCGGGTGGGTCCCGCCCCCTCTGAGTAGCAACTCTCCCACAACTGCGCACATGCGGATGTGGCGGCCATCTTCCGTAAGTATTAGATCATCGTGTCCCAACAGCGCATGCGCGGACCCGTTAGGTTCCCATTGTGACGTCAAACATGGAGGTAGCCAATTAGGACGCACTGGACCCCACGTGGGGGGGAGGTGGTAGAGCCAATCAAAGTTATTAAAGTTTAAAAAGTGTTTTTTTAAGTTTAAAAAGTGGAAAATATTTAAACTATAACAACATTTGAACCGCAGGGCAATGGTGAGTCTAAAATTGTTGTGCTACTGTGTACCGTTTTGGCTGTATTTCCAAAACAAATATATCCACAAACAAGATGAGAGTTTTAGTAGTGTATACAAGACCAAGTGGACCTGTTGGGCCCGTTCCTCGTAGGGTTTCCATTGAGACTTGGGAAAATCGCATTTCTTCTTTAAAATAAATTGCTTTATTTAAAAAATAAAATAAATCTCAATGAAATAAATATGCCATGTAAAATAAAGAGGCCGAGACGGATCCGAGGACTTTCCCAAAAATGGGCGGCCGGGTGGGCCGTGGGCGGGCAGGGAAGGGGAGAGGGTGCCACTCACCTTGGCCCCGTGGCACCGACGCTGCAGCCAGAATGAGCCGCGGGCCCAAAGCCTCTCTTGTATTGGTCTAGCACCCTCACCCCCCCCACTCAATCTCCCATATCCCCCACTCACCCACTCCATCACCCCCTACTCCACCCCCACTGCCCCCTCTCCTTCCCCACTCCCCGCCTCCTCTCCCCCCACTCCCCCCTCCCACACTCCCCCTCCCATCCCCCCTCCCCTCCCCGCACCACCTCTCCCCTCTCCCCACCCCCCTCACCCCTACCCCCTCCCCCCCCACTCCCCTACCCCCTCCCCTCCCCACACCCCTACCCCCTCCCCTCCCCACACCCCCTTCCCTTCCCCACCCCCCACCCTCTCTCAACATAAATGCGCCCCAAATGCGGAGGCACGAAGCAACAACCGCACGCACAGCAACCCTAATGATCTGTGGACCCTTTGGCGGCGAAAGACACTTACCTGTGCCCCTGTGCGTGTAGTGCTGATCGGCGGCGGGGACAGCGAACGGTGAAAACGGCGAACGGGAAGCGCCGCCCATTTTTTCCATTCAACTCGTCACCCATTCCTCGTTGGGTTCCCAGCGTGACGTGGGAAAATCACGTCTGTTCTTTGAAATAAATGGCTTTTTAAATTTAAAATAAAATAAATCCTACCTGGAATGTTTTTGCTTTTTATGGTTAAAACCCTCTCCTGGAGATCCTCGAGACTGTGCCCTCATTCAGCAGCAGCATCAGCTCGACTGCAACGGCAGTTGCTTTGAGCGGGAAGATACAAAAGAGAATGTAAGGTGCGAAAACGACAGATCAAAGCAAATGATGATCAAGGAAATGTAGAATGGTTCATTGTTGACTGTGGAAGGTGACAAGGAGGCATGTAAATAGTAATATTAATCAGAACAGTGAAACTAGTCGGAAAACTAGGGTGGGGGTAGGACGGAGAGAGAGGGACAGCAAGGGTTACTTGAAGTTAGTTTGGGTTGTAAGCTGCCCAAGCGAAATATGAGGTGCTGTTCTCCAATTTGCATTTGGCCACACTCTGACAGTGGAGGAGGCCCAGGACAGAAACGTCAGTATTGGAACGGGAGGGAGATTTAAAATGGTTAGCAACGGGGAGATTAACATCCTCATGTTCACAATTTACTTGAAACTGAATTGGACTGCCAAATTTATATTTTGGTGACAAGCGCAAGTCAGGGGCTTGGTGTCCTGTGGTGAATGACTCACTCCTGACTTCCCAAAGTCTTTCTTCCATCACAAAATGGATAAGGGAACATTATGCAAAGTGGGTACAACAGCATAGTGCTTAAGTTAGCAGCCTACAATCCAGGGACATTGACCACTGAGCTAGGAATGCAAATTTGAATCACATCATGAATTTAAATTAAGTGATTTTATAACATTGGAACAAGAATCTAGCATCAGTAATGGTTACTGAAATACTGCTGGATTGGTATAAAAACCCATCTTGAACACTAATGTGATTCTGAGTATAAAATCTGTGCAATTTGGCTTATATATGAGTTTGGGCAGCAATGTGGCTGCCTTCTGAAATTATTTGTAAAGCACTAAATTTAAAGGGAAATAAGAGAGGGATAAAAATAATGGCCTGTGAATGAACTAAAAAACACTCTTTGCTTGCTGAATTATTGCTGCAAAAATCATGAAGCTTGGCACCTCCTGGATAAAGCAGTCTCTTTAACTGGTCCCCAAGCCATTATTCTAAGCAGTCAATTTCACTCTGCTTTGGTTTCTCTAACAGCGCATCCTAAACTCACGATATTCACCGCCTGGAAAGATGCAGGAAATAGGCATCATCTCTGAATTCCCCTCTGAGTTCCACGCCAACCTGGTTGGAATACTTTAAATGTTACCAAGAAGGTAACTTACTTTGATTTCAAAACATCTGCATTGCGTTTCATTACATGCATTTTATAAGACCGTAACAGGTTATAGATCAGTGCAGAAATTTGGTGGAGCAATGGCAGATGCAAATTAATACTGCCAACTACAAGGTGATGCATTTTGGGAAGTCAAATAAGGGTAGGACATACATTGAAAATGATAGGGCCCTAAGGAGTTTTGAGGAACAGATCCCTTGAAGCATAAACCCACAATTCCCTGAAAGTGGCAATGCAGATGAAACATAGAAACATAGAAACATAGAAAATAGGTGCAGGAGTAGGCCATTCGGCCCTCCGAGCCTGCACCGCCATTCAATATGATCATGGCTGATCATCCAGCTCAGTAACCTGTACCTGCCTTCTCTCCATACCCCCTGATCCCTTTAGCAAAAAGGGCCACATCAGACTCCCTCTTAAATATAGCCAATGAACTGGCCTCAACTACCTTCTGTGGACGTGATGGCGAAGAAGACAATAGACAGGCCATAGAACACAAGAGTTGGACATCATGTTTCAACTCTGCAAAACATTAGTTAAACTGCACAAAGTATTTGAAGAGCGATAGAAATGTTATGATTGTACAGAAGGGAATGGCGAGGACATTCACAAGGAGGTTGTAGGGATTGGAAGAGTTTAGTAATGTGAAGGGGTTGTATAGGCTGGGTTTTCCAGGAGAGATCTGTATATAAAATTATGAGATACATGGACAGGGTAAATAGTGAAGATCTTTCCCATGGTGGGGGTGTCTAAAACATGAGAGCAGAGGTTTAAGGTGAAAGGGAGGAGGTTTAAAGGGGACCAGGGAGCTAGGTTCTTCACACAGAGAGTGGTTGATATATGGACCAAACTGTCAGAGAAGGTGGTGGAGACAGATGTACTCACAATATTTGAGAGGTACCTGGAGAGGCACATGAATAGCCCAGGAGTACAGACTTAGTGTGGCGAAATGGGATTAATATAGATGGGGACAATGTGTCAGCATGTGTGTTTGTGGGCTCAAAGACCCATTTCTCTGGTGTATGACTCAATGATTTGATGACTCAAAGAGTCCATATTCAAACCATGCCATGAAAAGGAAAGAATGAATAATGAAATATACCTGATGAAACTTTGTTTGATCAGTCAATTTGAGAGCGAGTAAGTTTTATGTTGAATTTTCTATTGATTAGAGCAAAAAACACCAACCTTTCTGGTTAAATCAATTACAGTTCAGTCTAGTGATTAAGAAGTGAAATAGCAATTAATTGTGTGACTAAAGAAATCAATCTCAATTGATCCATTTTAAAAGCAAGGTTCTTTGTCAGCACTTCCTCAGGAATGTGGATGTTCTGTTTCATGCCCCATATTATGGGTTTTGAGTTGAGTGAAGAGGCTAATTTGGACACCCAGTTAAATTGGAAATCCTAGATAGAGCAGATGGTAGGTAGTTGGGGAGGTTATGTGCTTCTTCTGATGCACTTCTCCTGCTACCAAGAAGGGAATCAGTTCTCAGTGCCATCCCCACTTGTTCTCCATATTGAGTGGTGACAGTCTAGTCATTTGCAGGAGTCTTTGGGGATGTTACACTTTTACTAGAAAACTTTGAGTACATCCTTGAAACGTTTCTTCCATCTGCTTGGAAATCTTTTGCCTGTTCTGGGAATCTGCTGTCAGGTGTGTGATCCATGTGGCCTGCCTAAACAAGATGTCTAAGTGTCATTGCAATCTTCATGTTGGGACTGGTGGTCTAGGAAAGGAAGCTGACATCAGTTCAAAGAAAGACACAAATGCTGGAGTAACTTAGAATGTAAGGCAGCATCCTTGGAGGACTCAGTGGTTCACTGACCTTTGCAGCACATTTGGATGAGTTTGAGTGCAAATAGTGCTAGTGATACTTTGAGCAGCCTGCTACAGGTAGTCCATGTCTTTGAAGTTGGAGGGCAGATATAACTGCAGCCATGAGGAATGAAGGTTTTGTGCTGACTTTGAGGACTTGATCTTCAAATATCCTTCCTCTCGTGTCTAAAGTGCTGAAAGTGAAGGTGAAAGTTATTATTGATGTTTGCTTTCCTCTCTGATATGGAGACAAAAAGTTGCAGATGATGAACAATATCCAAAACACACTTGTGTGCGAAATTACAGAGATCAAAGGAGTTCATAAAACCTCTCCCATGCCAGTGCACAATTCAGTGTTAACAAGGATAATCAGCAGAAACTGATTGTAAAACATCAAAAGATCACCATTATTATATAAACTTACAACAACGGGTCAACTATTCACTCAAGATTTTCCAGGCTATAGTGGATAATATCTTGCAAGGGGTACATCATAAATCAAATAATGAAGACGAATTGTTGTTTGACAGGAACTCTGAAGAAGAAGAGAAGACGCAAGCGTGAAAAAAAACCCAAGCAGGTAATTTCAGGGATAGTCTCGTATTACATGCTTTACCTTCCATACCCTGCTATACTGTTCACACCATTGCTTGACATGGAAAAAAGTTGGGAGCAGATCAATGAGGGTATGATGAATGCTAGAGAAACTGAGGAAGCTAATGCTATATTTTTCATTTGTGATAACTGTGAGTTGAAATTGGCAGATGATGAATCAGGAGGTGGTGTGGGTTTATTATAAGTCAGTGATAGATCAAGAAATGTTGGAGCAACTCAGTGGGTCAAAGAGCATCACAGGAGAACATGGACAAGTGATGTCTTGGGATGGGACCCTTCTTCAGTCTTAATACTGTAGATCAGCCATGAACGAGTGGCAGAGCAGACTCATAGCCATAGAGTGATCCAGTGTGGAAACAGGCCTCTTGGTCCAACTTGCCCACACCGGCCAACATGCCCCAGCTGCACTAGTCCCATCTGCCCACGTTTGGTCCATATCCCTCCAAATCTGTTCTATCCATGTACCTGTTTAACTGTTTCTTAAACTATGGGATAGTCCCAGCCTCAACTACCTCCTCTGGCAGCTTGTTTATACACCCACCACCCTTTGTGTGAAAAAGTTACCCCTCAGATTCCTATTAAATCTTTTCCCCTTCACCTTAAACCTGTGTCCACTGGTCCTCAATTCACCTACTCTGGACAAGAGACTCTGTGCATCTACCTGATCTATTCCTCACATGATTTTATACACTATGGACCATATTGCCTAATTATGCTCCTATATCTTATAGTCTTATGGTCTCAATGATGATGGGCCAAAAGCAACCTACTAGCATTGTTGATTCTTGCACTGTCAGATGGAGATTGTGCAATTATGCACAAATTGAGAAGGAAGGTAATGATTAGTTTTGTTAGGGAGCCCTGTTCCCCAAGACCAGATCACAGAACTGCTCCTAGAACATATGAACTTATGAAAAATACAGTCATAATATAGGAAAATGGGATCAGTGTAGATAAGCAAGAAGAAGAGCCAGTTTCAGTGCTGTACATTTCTATAACTCTAAAGAATCCCTATGACTCTAAAGAATGCTTTCAAACACTCTATCATTCCTTCATATTATCCAGCTTCAAATATCATATCATATATATACAGCCGGAAACAGGCCTTTTCGGCCCACCAAGTCCGTGCCGCTCAGCGATCCCCGTACATTAACACTATCCTACACCCACTAGGGACAATTTTTACATTTACCCAGCCAATTAACCTACATACCTGTACGTCTTTGGAGTGTGGGAGGAAACCGAAGATCTCGGAGAAAACCCACGCAGGTCACGGGGAGAACGTACAAACTCCTTACAGTGCAGCACCCGTAGTCAGGATCGAACCTGAGTCTCCGGCGCTGCATTCGCTGTAAAGCAGCAACTCTACCGCTGCGCTACCGAAGTAAGTCATAATATTTAAAATAAGTTCTCAAAAAACAAATGTTGCATAAATAATAAGTTACACCATGCATTACTTACCAAATTAATGTTGAAATGTAGCATAACTGGAAGTCTTTTGATGAGAAGATTTAGAATATGTTACACCATTGTCCACCTAAATTTGTCATGTGCAGCTGAACTGTGGCAGCTGAGTCAAAAACGTCAGTATGACATTAGACCGAAGGATGCAGTATCAGCCAAAACAAGTCTGATTTTGCATTTAGCCCATCTACCAGGAGGTTGGTACAGCATTAATGGTTAAGGTTGAAATTAAAAATCGCACAGGTCAAATGATCTGTCCTGGAGATTTTGTTTTATTTTAATTTAGAGATACAGCACGGAAACAGGTCCTTCGGCCCACCGAGTCCGTGCTGACCAGTGATCCCCACACACTAACACCATCCTTCACACGCGGGACAATTTACAATTTTACCAAAGTCAATTAACCTACAAACCTCCACATCTTTGGTGCGTGGGAGGAAACTGGAGCACCCGGAGAAAACCCATGCAGGTCACGGGTAGAAAAATACATACAAACTCCATACAGACAGCATCCGTAGTCAGGATCGAACACGGATCTCTGGCGCTGTAAGGCAGCAACTCTACCGCTGCGCCACCTTGCTGCCCAGATGAACCAAAGAGTGGAGACTGAGTGAACAAGATGATCAAGAGAAAATATTGGATCCAGTGCAGACTTTCGGAAATTAAGTATCAAATCTAAGCAAGTCTGATAATAAAATTGGATCTCCTTTGAGTTCAAATGCAGAACAAAACATTCCAAAAGCAGATTGCACACCAAAACCTATGAAGAGATCAGGAAGATGTCAACCAGATGCAGACTATTGCCAATTTATGGACGACTGAGTCATGGACAACCCAATATACAAATGAGCTCACGTAATTATTGATTTTTTTCCAAATTAAATTCCGCCATATGTATATGTGTAAGTTTCCACAAAGGCAGAACTAGTTTCCCATCTCTCTCTCCACTTTTAGTGATTTTCTTTCTTAAGTGCTTTTGATGCCATAAAGGTACGGTTACTATATTGTGTAGGAAGGAACTACCTACTGGTTAACACCGAAGATTGACAAAAAATGTTGGAGTAAATCAGTGGGACAGACAGCATCTCTGGAGAGATGGAATGGGTGACGTTTCGGGTCGAGACCCTTCTTCAGACTGAGAGTCAGAGGAGAGGGAAACCATAAACCATATTGAATGATTTATGTGTATTTTCCAACTCATGGACAAAATCGACATATGGTTGTCTGTAAAACATAACCCATTTCTTACCCACGAAGGCCTGAACTAGATTGGCTCTATAGTTAACAATTTAAATCACAAAGTGAGATATAATAATGTGGGTGGTATGTATTAATAATTTAGTTGCACATCACTGTTGATGTATGAAGACTACAGACAAAAATAATGTCCTTGTAAAAGTTAGGACGATCAGTGTTGAACAATGTGCATGGACATATTGTACTCTGTACAGCCGTGCTTGTGGCCATATTTTGATGATGCTGAACAGGAGAGTCATGCAGTATGCCTCATTTGTTACAATGTAGCAATGATATTGACTGGAACTAGCAGTCAATGGCAGGAATTTGAAGATTGGATGTAAATTATGAGTTCTGCCTTGTAAACATACAACTGGCCCCTGTTTATTTAAGTGTACCGTACCTTAATGTAAATCATTGCACCCTCTTTTTTCAGTCTCCTTCCCCATCATTGTAATTCCTGCCTTCTTTTGCACTATCTTTGCCCTTCGACTTCTCATTCACCTTCCCCTTCCCTTTTTCCACTCTTCCTTTTATCTCTCCTCTACCTTTTCTTACCCTCTCTGTTGTCTTTCTCTCGACCCACCACCCTTCCCATCTCTTCTTGTTCTCCCACTTCTCTCTGCCCTGGTTCTCCAAATGATCCCTACCCACTCTCTCCCATTCAGATCCTCCTGCTACCGAATAGTTC
This sequence comes from Rhinoraja longicauda, assembly GCF_053455715.1. NCBI lineage: Eukaryota > Metazoa > Chordata > Chondrichthyes > Rajiformes > Arhynchobatidae > Rhinoraja > Rhinoraja longicauda. The sequence continues at coordinate 59,177,431 of NC_135959.1, forward strand.
TGCCTTGATTTCTGCACCTTGAGGTCAATACAGGCCATTGAAGCAGTGGAGGTCAAGAGGAATCCATCAGTGGGAGTGAGGAGTATGACTTTTATGTGGGAGATTTTATTTGATTTGTTGAGACTGATGCTATTATTCCAGAAGACACATATGATGAAAGCATTAATAAATAATATGCTTATTTGTGATCCTGTTATGTATGAGAATTAATGTCAATTAATTGTCAGCTCTCATTGATACCATGCCGATTAAGGAATTTTGAAAATATATTGCCTTTCATGGATTCCACTTTGACTGATGACATTCACTTTGAATAATTTGCTGTGTCTCAAGGGATTAATATATTTTTACAAGAATTCAAGATTAAGAAGTAAGGACCATAGTGCAGACTATTGCCGGGTCAAAGAATGAAAGTAAATCAGGAAGAAACAGAGGGATGTACATGAATTATGCAGAATTATAAGGGTTATGATATTGATTTTAGATTTCCCCAATGAAAATTAGCATACAGTCAAGTCATAAACCTTACGATTTTCTAGAATGGCCTTTTAGTGAACTTTGTGGAATTCTTCACATTAACGACACCTTTGCAGTCACAACCTATATTTCTGGTGATGCTGAATGGGTCTCTGATGATGGTGGTTAAATTAACCATGACAATCTAATAAGATTGAGTGCCTATTTATTTTTCTCAAAACAAATTGACATTTGAAGAGTCATTAACATTTTATTTTTAACTGTTGGGGTATTATGCAAGCTTCATTTACAGCATTGGTCCTTCTTCAAGAATAGGAATTCATGTTAAAGCTCATAGAAGCTATGAAGGATTGAATAGGAAATACAGTTTAAAATTAGATTGTCCAAGTCATTATTTTTCAATCAAACTATTGATGGCAGCCCATTAATAAAAATAAAAATATTCTTACTACAATATACTAGTCTGGGTGACACAACCATAAATTGCAATGTTAAGAACCATATCCCACACTATAAGACATGCATCATGAAAACATATTTTATAATATAGTTTTAATATTCAAAAAAACTCATTGTATTATACATAAACACTTCACATTTTTTAACAGGAGAAAACAATTTGACTAACAAACAGCAAAATGTGCCACTAGAAATGGTTGAAATAATTTACCTTTTTTTTGCATTTACAAAGCTAGACGGTTTGCTGGAAAAGAACAGCAGCACATAATACCAAAAATGTATCAAGTTCCACGGCAATAAGGCTATTTTACATTCTACTTAACAAAATTAATACTGTACTGGCATTAAGACAGACTAAATAAATTTCTAGTTTCACAGCGTATACCCAACCATTGATTTCAAACTATTATTGATAGGCTCGATGATGTTCATTATACAAAGGATAAAATGGATTGCGAGTCATTCCCACAGTGATAAAATAGTCAGGCAGTGTTTTGTAGCATTCCAAAGTATCAAAATCATGCCAGCTTGTTCTTCAAATAATGACACATCCAATGTGTCCAGATTTCATGAGGCTATAAATAAGCAGAAGGGAATGTGGACCAAAGAGATAGAGGTAGCACAATAAGATTAAGTTGGTAAAATATCTACCGAAATGAAACTCTAACATGTTTTCTCGTCACCTCACATTTTATATTTGCGCTGCTCAAGAAACTAGAAAGAAATGCAGTCTGCTATTTCACAAAAGAGATTGAAATTTCACAACGTATCAAAGGTAAGTAACAAAAGTATAAGCACTTGAAGCCCACAATAAAATCTAAAAGTTGGCACTGGTATGCTTGTCTTCTTAAAAACAGCAATCAAAAATATTACCAGCGTTAGAGAAACATGGCAAGTGCCATTTGCAAAAAATCAACTGCTGCCTTCATTTAAAGTGGTTACATAACACATTCCACATCTATTTGATCAATTGCAGCAAAATGTTGCATGTGCCCATGAATATAATGTTTGCACAACATTACTAAGGCTGTTGCTAAGGTAAAAATAGCAGGGACAGTGTTCATTAAAGGAAGAAGCAAAGTAACTGTGCCAATAATAATTCTTCATTTTCTGAACCATCTCTGAAATTCACCTTAGTAACTACATGTGGCCATGATCCCTAGTCACTGTTAACAATACAAGAATATATGTTAATCCTTGCATTTTATACAATATAGTATGTAAACTAGACAATATATTAATATAGATGTATTGCACAATAATGAACTCAAAGATGTTTGGATTCAGTTTTTAAATTTAAAGTTATCACAAAACATACAGGATTTACTGTGACCGAGCCTGTACTGATACTAGTTTTGCGTTCATTATTGCTTTAATCTAATATACCTTGTCACAGTTTTGCACTTTCAAAACATCAATAATCAATTTAAACACAAATAAAATGGGGCTCCATTCTTTGCAGATATGCCCCAGTTTGTCATCAACGGTATAGTATATTTTCAGTAGTACAAGTTGTCCAACATTTTCACCTGTGAACTTCTGTAAGTGTAAACTTTCTGTTCTACTGATGCCTTTGTAGTCAAACCTCACAATGAATTAGAAGGTGTGCAAAGAACAAGTTTTACACTACTCTTATCTCAGTCTAGCTAATCTTTATAAAAGTTCATCTTTTGTAAATTTCCAAATGCAAAAAAAAGTTATATTTTAAATTAGAGGATATTAATGGTCCCTTGTAACTATTGAATTATAATGAAGTTAGTTACAGAACATGAACAAATTATTTAGCAATGAGTAAGATGTGAACTTTTTTTTGTAAATTAGAATATGGAGCGAATGCAAGAATGTTTATGGTTTTATGTCCAGAAGAAACTCACTTTATGTAAAGTTATAATGAACCTTTGATGTTAAAAAGCTGTGTTGCTACCAAATATCTTAATTCTGCAGCAAAGGTCAGTGCTGTCTCTCATGACTGGACAACTTTGTAGTGTGTATCATAGTTTACAATAAGCATTTATTATGACTAAGTACGCTCTGTGCTAAATTCATTCCAATATGCACACATTCACAATTCATTATTGTTCGCGAGTATTTACCAGTTTCTTTGTTATTATGCAAAAGCTCCTGCAGCACAGAGTTTATGGATATAATGTGGTTACTTCTCTATGTTTGTATGCGCAGGGCTATCTTTATGATGTCACCTTGTCCAACAACAAAACAAGTAACTGGCAAGAAACATCGTTGTGTGAGTAGCACAGAAACAAAAGAGAAAGAGGAGGCTGAAAAGATGCAGTTCTTGCACCGCTCCCCCAAGCTAAAGTGGACTGCTTGGAAGTACAATAATGTTTATTCAAAGCACCAGATTAGTGATGTGGACTCAGATGGATTTGGAGGAGAATCCAGAAAGTCATCTGATTGTTAGAATAAAGACTGTTATTCCCAACAGACTGACAAAAATGTAAATTCATGAAAAGTGTAAAATTAATTATCGTGACGACATGCATTATTAACTGAAATCATGCATTGATTAATCTGTAACTGATATAGATTTTACTGAAGTGTAACAACGGTCTCCTTAATGTAAAATTGCATGTGTGAAGTCAAAGGCGCTAATCTATGTTCCTCCAACAGAATGCAACTAAAATCCAATGCTAGAATGAATGAAAAGAGATTTATGATAAAAAAATAAACTCTAATCTGTAATAAACTGCAAGTAAACTGTGCAACCAAGAGTAAAATGGAAAACACTGGAAGTAATTAACAGAGAAGATGGAATTTCTGGAGTGAGAGATGTTAATATTTTGGATTCAACCATTTCTTTTTAAAAGAGTTGACATCTTAGACATTGAAAAGTCTCTTCTCCCCACATATAATGCCTGATTTGCTGACTGATACTTGCTTTTACTATTTACGTTTCTTACCAATGAATAGGATTGCCAAAATCCTGACATTAAACTGAACGCTCCATATTTAAAGATATACGTTGAACTAGCAACAATGAGTCAAACTTAAAATCATTTGAAGTAACAACTTGTTTATATCCTATTAAATTGTGTTTTCCTTCACCAGACTGATACCTCATTTTAAAAAGAATTGCGTGAACATAAATTATATGAAGGCGGAATGTTTAAAATGTTTGAAGAAAGTTACTCAAGGACTTTAAAACTTTGATGGTCAAGGTGTCATCATCCTTGAACTGGGCAAATAACAATAAAACCATAACTGCAAACTTGCAGCAAACCATACTCATTTCTAACTTTTTAATGTGTCTTGCTTCAATCATCCAACCATCTCCAATAAAATTAAGTACTAATCAAACTGCCAAAGTTTTTTTTTTGCATCGTTTGGACTTTGTTAATATTATTCTCTACCCCTTTACCATGTTCATTTCACTATGTACCAACATGTGTGCACCTTAATTCAAGCACACTCACGTAAACCTCTGAACATTTATTTCAATATGTACCATTCTTCATCGAAATGAATATTCACGATTAGCTTTGAATCTCAAAGCTTTTTTTGCATTATTTAAAACATTTACATGTGACATGGGAGTAATTTAAAGCTGCAGTATCCCTTTGGTTAGCACACTCTACATAGAGATCGCTAAGCCATTTGAAAAAAAATCAATTTTCAATTTGTCATTATTAGCAACAATTTCCTTTTCTCTCAAGAAAGATAAAAATGCTAACTAAACTTGGAAAAATGAGATGGACAAATTGGTGTGACAATGGTAAATAATCATATTCGCTAATGACACAGACTTCCATGTAAATTAGTAGATTCATTTCCTCATGCATTCTCTATAATGTGTTCTCTATAATTCTCTATAATGTATTCTCTATAATTTCCTAAATGGGGTAAGTGATTTTTTTTGTTTCAAAATTTGCTACTACAATCTAATAAAGCCAACAGAATAGCAAAATAAAATGGAGAAATATTGGAAATTACTGGAAATGACAATTGTGTGGCCACCTTGAAATTTGACTCCAATTTACTCACATGCTAAGACTTAACTGCAAAAGCGCAATTAAAAGACATGTAGCACTTGAATAATGCCACCCAATATGAATAATGCATTTGAATTGTTTAGTTGATTTCCTCATGCTACGCCAGTCTTCCCATTTGGCAGGATTACCAGTATCAACATGGGTTTTGAAAACATGTGACTTTTTAATTAATACTATAAAATTAATATAATAATAACAAGCAATGCAACAATTCAGCTATGTATTCTATAGTATTAATTAATTTAATATCCTCTAAGTACCCATGTGAAGGTTTTCAATGTTTTTAATTAGAGAGGGATGGTTCATGTTAATTGTAAATAAAGTTACTAAACAATATTAAATACTTTGATAATGTAATCAAAATTATCACAAGATTTAAGAAAACATTATGTCACAAAGAATAATTAATGTTCAGTGATTCATGAAATAGTTTGAAAATTCAGGGTACAATTAATGTAGTAAAACATATTCTGTTACTGGGTAATGTAAAGCCACCGTCAATCACACCAACATATTGGATGGCAATTGTATAAATATAATTTTGTCAACTAAAACACGTCTATGAGCCAAGGTTAAGGGATACTGCAACTTCAACAATTTGCTCCTAATGCAAGATGATATGTTTCATATAATGTTTACACATCCTTTCCAACTGTTTACAAGTTGGTCATAGATATGTTCCTTTCCCATGGATCACCTCACCTTGTTCATACAAAAATGGAAGTCCTTTTGGTCCTGGATACTATGATCCTCATCTTACAAATTTACATTCATTTTTGGTCTCAATCGTTTGAGAAGGTCTGCAGTTTCACATCAGGGATATAGGTGATAACAATCTTTGTTGCAGATTGCTAAAGTCTTGAAGTCAACTTTAACTGCAATCATGGGTTTTCTTAGTGAGCTGTCATTGTGATCAATGCACAAGCGATTATCGCCATCTAACCAAGTCATTCTCTTCCCAGCCCTCTTTCTAAATACAAGTAAAAATCCATGTGATAGGAACCCACAAGGTTTAAGGCCACCAGCAGACGGTTTTCTACCAAAATGCTTTTCTCAAACTGCTTGTGGAATTCATTTGATTCCAACATTCAGCGTAATCCCACCTTCAACCAATGGAGGATCTTTGCCAATATTTGTTGACATAAGTAAAACAAATTATGTTTAGGTTAAAGTCAATGAAAATTTTCTTTTTAGTTTCAGCTCATCGTTAGATCATCAGACATTATAAATTCACAGAGACGAGGAGCTTTGCGTGTAGTCACGCAGAACAAGAGTGTTGTATCTGGGGGACGATGGAATGCAAAGTGCAGATTCTGACACAGGAGAGGTGGGTGAACCACTCCCTGAATCAACAGAGTCTCTGAAGGGTGAAGGAGGAGTAAGCGCCACAAGCTCTTCAAAGTCTGTCTTAACCACTGATGTTTCAGAGGTGCCGTCTTTGACGCTCGTGTTTGAAGCACCTCCTGTGGGCTGTGAGCGACCATTCACCTCGATCGCAGGGAGGGGCTGGATATCTGCAAAGGTCGTGATTGCCGCAGGCAGCTGGATCTCTTTTGGGAGCAGGTATGGTGGGCAGATGGGAGACGCTACTATTACTCCCGAAGGAGCTGTCGAAAGCATCATGGAATTCAGCTCGCTGATGTTGGCCGTGAAGCGGTTGACCACGCTGCTGATCTGCTCCATCAGCGAACCCTGGGAAGAGCTGCTTCTCTGCACATGCTCAGACTGGAATGTCGGCATGTCGTTTTCCGGCCGGCTGACAGTTGCGGCCCTGTGGCTCACGATGCTGATGGGCGATGGTGTTTGTGGTACGTACTGGACAGGGTAATGCTCCTCTGCCTCGGACACATCATACAGACATTTAATACTCGAGTCCGGGTAGCAGTGGCTGCTTTGCCGACTCTCGGAGCTCTTGGAGAAAGGTTTGATGAGGGCTGATTGTTTTGATGTACTATCCTTTTTCTTTATGTGAACAGACAGCCTCTTCCACAAGTGATGACCTCGGGAAGCACGTTCATTCTGCGCCCAAGTTACAGATTTCCCATTGGAGCTAGAAATGGAATCAAATGATAAAAGTTTTAGTGAACGTCTACCTTGTAAATTAATTCTCAAACATCAGGAATCCTGACAACATCAGTACTAACAATTGCACAGTTATTAATAATATGCTTACCGAGGCTCTTGTTGTGTTTCATAAGGACTACTTGACTGCCAGCCCCATTTCAACTACGTTCTAATGTTAGCTCAAACACTGACACAAGAATTGAAATCCAGAATTAACTTCACAATACTAAAGTAACTTTAGACCTAGACAGGAGTAATATTTTGCTAAATTAATCCCTTGAGGAAATGTTCGGTATAATGAAGCTCTGCTAAATGACCTAGTGAAACTAATAGGGATCACAAAAGAACTGTAGTAGATACAGAGAAGATGATTGTAGCTGGTGGAGATCATTTATCTCAGGTGTAATATTTTGCCGAATGAATTCCTTGAGGAAATGCTTCGGCCTGACTGTGGCCTCTGAAGGTTATACACTGGAACTCACTGACAATAGCCTGCACCCCCACCATGACCAATTTTCATTTTAGTTCTGACCAAGTCTGCATCCCAAGAGTTCAGCGATATGTCCTCAGCCGTGGCAGTCTTTGATAGTGCAGTGAGAAGGCTCTGGGCCCAATACACCAAAGTTAAAGGGAATTAATTAAAACAATAAACATTCTTTAAATTGCATAAAGAACAAGCTATAACATAACAAGTACTTTAAAAAAAAATGAAGTAAAGCAAAACAACATTTAAAAATTTATCTTTTGCCACCAAAAGGTTTGCTCTACAATCCCCTTGGGCAGGATCTGCGAGGCAAATCATCAATAAATGGGAGAACACCCAGCAAGAATGGGCACAATGACTGGACTAGTTGACAGATTGGCCTTCTGAAATCCGCCAAGAAGTGTGGGAATTGTATGTTTGGCAGTACATGTGCAGAAGTCCCAGAATGGCACCATTCTGTGAGATTCAGCCCCTTGTTCAATGGGGCTCCACCATTTTGAAACTTTGGGCATCCATTGCCTTTAGATGACATTTCCCTATTTGTCAAATGGATGTATGCAGCAATTTCTATTGCATTCCCAACAAGCATGGAATGGGGGGAATTGTAGAGTTGATTCAATAATTTCAAGCAGTATAGCAGAACCTTGTAAACAACATTTTCAGTACTTAATTAATGAGCTGATGGATTGAGAGATTGGAGAATTAGATATGTCAGTCTAAAGCATCAGATTGATGTGAACTGATGTGGCAGATACTAAAACATTGGATACTGTCTTCTACCGCAAGAAACTGCAGATGCTGGTTTACAACGGATAGACACAAAATGTTGGAGTAACTCAGCGAGTCAGGCAGCATCTTTGGAGAAAAGGAATAGGTGACTTTTTGGGTCTGAAGAATAGCCTCCTATTCCTTTTCTCCAGAGATGCTGCCTGACACATTGAGTTACTCCAGCATTTTGTGTCTATCTCTACTGTTCATGTACCCGTGGTACATGGTGTACTGGTGTCAAGTAGTTTAGATTAGTTTAGTTTAGTTTAATTTAGTTTAGTTTAGATACAGCATGGAAATAGGTCCTTCAGCCCACCGAATCCACACTGACCTCCGATCAAAGAAAGACACAAAATGCTGGAGTAACTCAATGGGACAGGCAGTATCCCAGGAGAAAAGGGATATGTGATGTTTCAGGTGGGGACCCTTCTTCAAACCCATTCACAATAGTTCTATGTTATCCCACTTTTGCATCCATTCCATACACACTGGAGATAGACACAAAAAGCTGGAGTAACTCAGCGGGGCAGGCAGCATCTATGGGGAGAAGGAATGGGTGACGTTTTAGGTTGGGACCCTTCTCCAGACTAGTCAGGGAAAAGGGGAACAAGAGGTATAGATGATGATGTAAAGAGATAAATAATTATAAATGAAAGATATGCAAAAAAGTAACGATGATAAAGAAAACAGGCCATTGGTAGCTGTTTGTTGGGTGAAAACGAGAAGCTGGTGCAACTTGGGAGGGGGAGGGATAGAGAGAGGGAAAGCCGGGGTTACTTGAAGTTGGAGAAATCAATATTCATACGATGAATGTAAGCTGGAGGCAATGAACACTCCATACACACTGGAGGCAATTTACAGAGGCCAATCAACATATAAACCCGCACATCTGTATGGCATGGGGAGGGAAAGTCAGAGCCAGAGGAAACGCATGCGGTCACAGAGAACATGGAAACTCATGCGGTCACAGAGAACATGGAAACTCCACACAGACAACACCCGAGGTCAGGATTGAACTCACGTCCCTGGTGCTGTGAAGCAGCTGGTCTACCAGCTGTGCCATTGTGCCACCCTTAAGTAAACTGAGATCAGTTTGGTGGTTCTACCACATAACCATCTTATCCTCAGCGGTCATACTATTTATATGCTTGAATTACTTGTAATACTTATGTAATTTCTATTATTATATGCCATTAAGTAAAACCCAGCACAGCACAAACAAAAACACCTCTGCTTGAAAATGGTAAGTACAAAAGGAGAATATGGTGCATTCCCTTTTAATCCCTGGGACAATTGACATCTCTCTGCAAATAATGGAGTTCAAAGTGATTTGCCTTTGTCCTGTCCCATTTGAGTAGACATGAGCCCACAGCAAAAGATACTGTAAATGCACTAGAGATTCCATGTAACATCAATGAAGTGCTGCACTGGTACAGTAGGGGGTACTGTTACATTAGAATGTTAGGTATGAAGACCATTAAAGGGCCAAATGAAGTAAGACCATTCTGGTCAATCTCCTTCACAAAATCTGATTACGGCAATGGTCTCACAAGGATGATCACTAACCGGTCCTCTCATCAGGGAAATAGTGTATAACAGGCATGTATTACAAAAGAGAATTTGTAAAAATACTGTGGGAAGTGTTACAGAATTAAGAGTATCTAACAAGCAACAGTACGTTTATTTCACCCCAACCAAATTAATTAACGTAACATAATTCACTGTTATTGGACATCATGTCTTCCGTTGATCAATTGATGGGATTTTGAATTATGAATTATATATTCTTCTGCAAGGAAATAAATGGAGAGTGTGGCAATGTAGACTAATCTCCCACAATATTTGAGAGAAATTGATTTGGGGTTTAAAAATCAACATTTACAGAGAGTTGCAAGAACATAATATCAATTCAGCAAATGTGCCCTCATTCTTGCCATTATATGAATTTTTCCCTCTTTACACAATATTTATCAACGTATTAATTTATTAGTATGGTTGTCAGAGTTTATGAGAAGGCAGGAGATTGGGGTTAGGAGGGAGAGATAGTTCAGCCATGATTGATGGGCCGAACGGTCTAAATTTGCTCCTATCACATGATCTTATTCAATTTTAAAACATGTTGTATTCTGCAGTCAAAGCTCAAACGAAGGGTATGAATTCAGTTAACTAATGTTTCCTTCTTTTTCCTCTTCTGTGGTACAGTTCTGAAGTCTGCAGATGTTACAGGGAATAGCCTGATTTTTCTGGGCAGCTGTGGCAATGTGTGCCCTGGTGTCAGACACATTGAGTTAGTCTTCCTCGCTGGGCTTTTACGCTGATTATTGTGAGTGTGAAGTAATACAAATTGGTGTTCCTACAGTCATATTTTACTTTTGGAGAATCTGAAATAATAACCATATTCAGTTTGACCGTTGCTGTCACTACTCTTAAAAGTAACACACAGTTGTGTTTGGAGTGCTTCAGGCTTTATCTTGAAGGCGATTAAAGCCAGGCATAATGCCAAAGCAGTCAGATTTATTCTGGTCTCGGATGTGAAAAATCAGTTTGTATTTAACCACTGACTGTGAATTCAGCATTGTTTTTCCTCACAACATTTTTATTCAGAAATGTAATTTAAATGATTGAGCTGCAACATTATGGCAGCCTTTATCAGAAGGCAATTGTGTCTGCATTCCACCCATTGCTCTATTGGAATACAGGACCTCATTTGAATGCAGAGAGGCCAATTTTGACTTTCAATCACTGTATGATCCAGGCAAGACCAAATCAGCAATCCGTTTTACATTTCTCTTATTTATATTTCTATTGCCGTAAATGATCAAAATCACAGCCCCTGAGTTATCGATGAGGATGCCCATGTAAAGCAGAAACTAACTTTGACAAGGGAGAGCCAGTGGATGTAGTGCACCTTTGATAAGCCTTTGATAAGGACCCACACAGGAGATGAATGGGCAAAATTAGAGCACATGGTATTGGGGTAGGGTATTGACATGGATAGAAAATTGGTTGGCAGAGTGGAAACAAAGAGTAGGGATTAACGGGTCCCTTTCAGAATGGCAGGCAGTGACTAGTGGGGTGCCGCAAGGCTCAGTAGTGGGAGCGCAGCTATTTACAATATACATTAATGATTTAGATGAAAGAAATAAAAGTAACATTAGCAGATTTGTAGATGACACAAAGCTGGGTGGCAGTGTAAAGAGGATGCTATAAGGATGCAGGGTGACGTGGACAGGTTGGGTGAGTGGGCAGATGCATGGCAGATGCAGTTTAATGTGGATAATTGTGATGTTATCCACTTGGTGGCAAGAACGGGAAGGCAGATTATTATCTGAATGGTGTCAGGTTAGGAAAAGGGGAAGTACAGCAAGACCTGGGTGTCCTTGTACATCAGTCACTGAAAGTAAGCATGCAGCTACAGCAGGCAGTGAAGAAAGCTAATGGCATGTTGGCCTTCATAACGAGAGGGGTAGAGTAGAGGAGCAAAGAGGTCCATCTGCAGTTGTACAGGGCTCGGGTGAGACCACACCTGGAGTATTGTATGCAGTTTTGGTCTCCTAATTTGAGGAAGGACATTCTTGCAATTGAGAGAGTGCAGCGTAGATTCACGAGCTTAATTCTCGGGATGGCGGGACTGTCAAATTATGAAAGAATGAAGCAACTGGGCTTGTATTCACTGGAATTTAGAAGGATGAGAGGGGATCTTATAGAAACATATAAAATTATTAAGGGATTGGACACGCGAGATGCAGGAAACATGTTCCCGATGTTGGGAGAGTCCAGAACCAGGGGCCACAATTTAAGAATAAGGGATAGGCCATTTAGAAATGAGATGAGGAAAAACATTTTCACACAGAGTTGTGAATTTGTGGAATTCTCTGCCACAGAAGGCAGTGGAGGCCGATTCACTGGATGCATTCGAAAGAGAGTTAGATAGAGCTGTTAGTGCTAGTGGAATCAAGGGGTATGGGGAGAAGGCAGAAACAGGGTACTGATTATGGATGATCAGCCATGATCACGTTGAATGGTGGTGCTGGATCGAAGGGCCGAACAACCTACTCCTGCACCTATTGTCTATGTAATATATGTATCTATATATCTATGACATGGGGACAGTACTAATCACATCCATATGGTGTAATGTAAGATATTATACATTGAACCATATAAAATACGGACAACATTTATTGATCATTCTTTTCATGGAGATCAATGAAAAAAAAGCCAATCATCTTATGGACTAATAATGCCCCATTCTTAGAGGTGGGGACTGGGAAGGAAGATCATGTTCTCCAACAAAGGCCTGGGACCAGGGTTAAGTAATTAAGTTGAACCGATGGTCGACTAATCAAGAATCTATCTATCCCTGCTTTAAAAATATCCATTGACTTGGCCACCACAGCCTTCTGTGGCAAAGAATCCCACAGATTCACCACCCTCTGACTAAAGAAATTCCTTCCCATTTCCTTCCTAAAGGAATATCCTTTAATTCTGAGGCTATGACCTCTAGTCCTAGACTCTACCACCAGTGGAAACATCCTCTCCACATCCACTCTACCCAAGCCTTTCACTATTCTGTATGCTTCAATGAAGTCCCCCCTCATTCTTCTAAACCCCAGCGAATACAGGTCCAGTGCCGTGAAACGCTCATCATAAGTTAACCCACTCACTCCTGGGATCATATATCTAGATCTGGAAACAAGTCCCCAAATGGCAAATATTTTCAAGACCTTCCTACCTTCGGAGTGGAGAGGAATATTCGTAGACGAGCTTTTTTCTTTTTTTCACGCTGAAGCACAGGAAAACAGAAAGAAATGCCTCACGTGTGATCTGCTGCAATCAGTAACTCTTATTTTCAGTTATTTAATTTTACTTCACCCCAATAGAGGGAAATATGGATGGAACTTAGCTGTGACCACGGGCAACAGCATATGACAAAATCACCAGCAGCTAGCGCATTATAGAATTTGACAGTTTCTGAGTCAGAGTTCAGATTTGGGTCAGGCGTGTATTTTAAATAACTTCCTGAAGGCTAATTTATGTTTTTGTTCCCCTTATGCTAAAAAAAAAAGCAGAATATTTAGATACTTCATATGGGGTGGCACGGTGGCACAGCGGTAGAGTTGATGCGTTACCTGGGTTCGTTTCTGATTATGGGTGCTGTCTGGAGGGAGTGTATATGTTCTCCCCGTGACCTGCATGGGTTTTCTCCGAGATCTCCGGTTTCCTCCCATACTCCAAAGATATACAGGTTTGTAGGCTAATTGGCTTGGTATAATTTTAAATTGTCCCTCACGTGTGCAGGATAGTGTTAGTGTGTAAGGATTGCTGGTCAGGCCGAAGGGCCTGTTTCCTTGCTGTATTTATAAACTAACCTAAACTAAATATCCATGAGCCAAAAGTGCACCTGGTCCATCCTTTCTACCAGACGAGCAGATCTGCACCAACCAGCTCAGTGCCCACAGACCCATGGACTGAAGGCCTCCACCTCATGGCCTTGACAAGTGGGTAAGTGGGTACTAGGCCTCAGTTGCTAGGTGGCCACATGCCTAGTACTGCCCCAAGCCAAAGGCATTTTCAGTGTTTTCAAAAAGTCTCTGGTATCCAGAGACAATGAAAAACTATTTAAATGAATTTAAATTATTAAGAAGAAAAATATAATAGATTTAGTTTAAAATACATTAAGCTGCTGCTAAGTAGATAGAAAATATATAGTGAAATGAACAAAACTGAACAAAACACCAAAATGGAACTGATCCTTTTAATGAAGGTCAACAAATTGATTCAAATGCAAAGGGTCATTATTTACATACCAGGTTATCAGATCTCTATTCAGCCCATTGAACTTCACGGACAGAATAGAAAAGCAACACAATAACATAAAATGAAAGTGGACAACATAATAATTCACTTCCATTTCCCACTATTTAAGAACTGTTGCAGTATAAAACTTGATGTTCTGTGGGGCAACTAGGCACAAGTGTGAAAATGTATTCCCATGTTTAGGAATTCCATGGAATCACACAGAATCTCAAGTCCTTGATCAATGCTGATTGACTCATCCTACCCTGACTGAAAGCCCTGGATTCTGTCTCCCCCGAGCTTCATATTTTTGATTCTTTTAACCTCTACATGGCCAGTGAGCTCCCTAATTTCACCATTCTATCTGAAAGAATGTGGAAATATACGTTTGATATTTTGGAGGCAATGAACTACTTATCACCTTGGAAACAATGTGTGGGTAATTTTAACTGTGGGAAAGTGAATAACATGTGATTTTGTTTAAGTATTCAGAAAAAAAACTTGTGCTTTCCCTTCCACTGATAGGTCCTAGTTGGACCACACGGGAAGAACTGTCAGCAGCTTTAGACTCCGTAATTTATGGAGGCTACATTAGAGAATATGTAACAGATCACGATACCTGGCATTCCTAGAATTAACATGTCCAGGGACATAATTTATAAATCCCACGTGGTCACAGGAAGAACTTTCAAACTCCATATGGACAGCACCCATAGTCAGGATTGAACCCGGGTCTCTGGCACTGTAAGGCAGCAACTCTATTGGTGAGCCACCGTGCCGCCCTTACACATTCCTTCCTACACAGTCTGTATAAATTGAAATGGATTTAATGTTTCAGGTCAAGGGTCCCTTCATTAGAATGGCCAGCAGTGAAGGTAGGGAGTACTTTTACATGCAGTGGTTTGTAGAATATTGGAACAATTATAAAACTTCTCAGTCAATACTTAATTTTAAATTACTTATTGATAAATTATTTTATATGTGTTAGGTGACATATCAGGGATGATTTTATTGAAACAACAATATTGTGGTCACCAAGAAAGGAGTTTAAAATGGAACGGAAGAGATATTTTGTAGGTGACGGAGTTATGTAAGAGAGTACATGTAAAGAGATGTGTCGGAAGGAACTCCAGATGCTGGTTTACAGCAAAGATAGACACAAAATGCTGGAGTAACTCTGGAGAGAAGGAATGGGTGACACATCGGGTTGAGACCCTTCTTCAGACTGATGAAAGGTCTCGACCCGAACCGTCACTCACGAAAGTGATTATTTGTGCAACAATATGTTGATTGATCAGATCCAGTTGTTGATCATCTATACACTAAAACTCTCGATTGTTTGTTTGTTTGTTCCTGAACGACAGCCAAAACCGTACACGATAGCACGACAGTTTTAGGCCCACCTTATTCACCATCATCCCTTTGCTGCTAATGGAAGAAGTTTCATTGAAATAGGTGTTATATTTTTAAAGTTATTCATATTTTAAAGTTTAAATCTACTAGGGGGGGGGAGGGAGGGAGGGAGGGAGATGGGTGGAGGGAGGGGGGGAGAGAGGGAGGGGGAGGATAAGGGGGTTGAGGGGGATGGAGTGGGGGGGAGGTGGAGAGGAAGGGGAGGGGGAGGGGGAGGGAGGGGCTGAGGGGGAGGGAGGAGGGAGGAGGGAGAGACGGACGAGGGGGGCAGGAGAGGGTGCTGCACCAATGCAGGAGAGGTTTGGGCCCACTTGGTCTAGTATACCTTGAAATGGTTGGCAGGTGCAATGGCTTAGAATGTACCTGTGTTAAAGTTTTAGGAGTGGATTCTCATCAACAAATGACTAGAATTCATTGACTTCAAATATCTGCTCCTCAATGCATCTCTCTACCAATTTAATCCACATGTTGTTATGTGCATTATTTTCACTTGCTGCTCACCATTATTGGTCAGCAATAGTTCAAAGGGCTAACCACCTCAACCAATGTTTAACTCGTCAGAATGGTGCTGATCAAGGAAAAGTGTATATAGTGCATAAATCATAGTTATACTCATCAGGAAATGGAGCCAATTTGTGGCAAGACATTTAATATATAGGTTTTGGGAATCCTTCATTAATATGTTATATTCAATTCAAGTCAGTCTGATCTGCATGATGTGTGGGGATAGTATCTGTAATCTGCTGTACCCAGCACACCCCCTACCACCCCTGCCCACATACACACACGTGCACACACAGATGCACACACACACACACACACACACACACACACACACACACACACACACACACACACACACACACACACACACACACACACACAAGTTTCTACATCGTTGAAGTTGTAATCAGTCATCTCCCCATGCCTGGAGATGTCTGATTACAATGTATGATGTATGAATTAATGTATAATGTACAATGTACGTTTGACAGCACTGGGCCTCTACTCGCTGGAGTTTAGAAGGTTGAGGGGGGACCACATTGAAACTTACAGAATAATAAAGGGCAAAGACAGAAAGGATGTTTCCGCTGGTGGGAGAGTCTAGGACCAGAGGTCATAGCCTCAGAATTAAAGGGCACTTTTATAGAAAGGAGGTGAGGAGGAACTTCTTTAGTCAGAGGTAGGGTTGCTAACTTCCTCACTCCCAGATGAGGGACAGATGATGTCACCCCCCCGCGCCCCACATGACCTCACCCAGCCAACGGCCACGTACACCCGCTCCATCAATGGCGGCCGCCCAGGCCGGGAGGCGGGTTGCCACGCAACCTCCGTCAGGCAGCACCTGGGCCTACACTGTTCGGGACTACAGCGGCCCCCGAGCTACAGTGTCCGGGCCTACATTGTCTGGGCATACAGTGTCCGGGCCTACAGTGTCCGGGCCTACAGTGTCCGGGCCTACAGTGTCCGGGCCTACAGTGTCTGGGCCTACAGTGTTCGGGTCTACAGTGCCCGGCCCTACAGTGTCCGGGCCTACAGCGGCGTCCAGGCCTAATACGGGACAAGGGCGGTCCCATATGGAACAAACCAATTTGGCCCAAAATACGCGATGTCCCGACTAATACGGGACAGTTGGCAACCCTAGTCTGAGGGTAGTTAATCTGTGGAACTCATTGCCACAGAGAGCTGTGGAGGCCAAGTCAGTGGATATCTTTAAGGCAGAGATAGGCAAATTCTTGATTAGAACGGATGTCAAGGATTATGGGAAGAAACAGGAAAATGGATTAGGAGGCAGAGATCAGCCATGATTGAATGGCGGAGTGTGCTCTATGGGCCGAATGGCCTAATTCTACTCCAATAACTTGTGAACGAGAATGTAAGACACAATAGTAAGACAAAACATATTTCTTTCTTTATACAAGAGAACTGCTTCGTGCAACTGAGCCAGCAGACCACAGGGATATTTATTTAAAGAAAACCTCTCTTCATTGGAGGTCACAGGATTATAGCAATCTTTCTATTAATTTCATGGCAACTAGACACCTAGGTCAGCAAAATAGCATACGAAGGAGGACATTGCAGATGGAGATATATAGGAAAGACTTTAGGTATTGTCTTCAGATAGCATGTCTGTGGAATAGCTGCAGGGCAGAGAAGAGATAAACACAGGGACAATCTTGTTGTCTAAACAATTAACCTCTGCAGAAAAGCAGAGAGAGGTGAACACAGGCAGTCAGCAGAGGAAACTATGTTATTGAAAGTAAAGTACAAATTACTTTGGGGGGATGTGACTAACGATTGAGCATTGATTGATTAATTGAATCAAAGGGACGTGTGTTACGATCAGATTCCAACTAGACGTGAGGTCTCCATGGTACATGAGAATAAGAAGTGACTGATCATGCACATTCATGTAGAAGCAAATAACTGCAGATGCTGGTACAAATCAAAGGTATTTATTCACAAAATGCTGGAGTAACTCAGCAGGTCAGGCAGCATCTCAGGAGAGAAGGAATGGGTGATGTTTCGGGTCGAGACTCTTCTTCAGACTGATGTCAGGGGGGTGGGACAAAGGAAGGATATAGGTGGAGACAGGAAGATAGAGGGAGATCTGGGAAGGAGGAGGGGAAGAGAGGGGCAGAGGAACTATCTAAAGTTGGAGAAGTCGATGTTCATACCACTGGGCTGCAAGCTGCCCAGGTGAAATATGAGGTGTTCCTCCAATTTCCGGTGGGCCTCACTTTGGTACTGGAGGAGGCCCATGACAGAAAGGTCAGACTGGGAATGGGAGGGGGAGTTGACATGCTCGGCCACCGGGAGATCAGTTTGGCCAACACGGACCGAGCGCAGGTGTTGAGCGAAGCGATCGCCAAGCCTGCGCTTGACAATAGACAATAGACAATAGACAATAGGTGCAGGAGTAGGCCATTCGGCCCTTTGAGCCAGCACCGCCATTCAATGTGATCATGGCTGATCATTCTCAATCAGTACCCCGTTCCTGCCTTCTCCCCATACCCCCTGACTCCGCTATCCTCAAGAGCTCTATCTAGCTCTCTCTTGAATGTACTCAGAGAATTGGCCTCCACTGCCCTCTGAGGCAGAGAATTCCACAGATTCACAACTCTCTGACTAAAAAAGTTTTTCCTCATCTCTGTTCTAAATGGCCTACCCCTTATTCTTAAACTGTGGCCCCTGGTTCTGGACTCCCCCAACATTGGGAACATGTTTCCTGCCTCTAACATGTCCAACCCCTTAATAATCTTATACGTTTCGATAAGATCCCCTCTCATCCTTCTAAATTCCAGTGTATACAAACCTAGTCGCTCCAGTCATTCAACATATGACAGTCCTGCCATTCCGGGAATTAACCTAGTAAACCTACGCTGCACGCCCTCAATAGCAAGAATATCCTTCCTCAAATTTGGAGACCAAAACTACACACAGTACTCCAGGTGCGGTCTCACTAAGGCCCTGTACAACTGCAGAAGGACCTCTTTGCTCCTATACTCAACTCCTCTTGTTATGAATGCCAACATTCTATTGGCTTTCTTCACTGCCTGCTGTACCTGCATGCTTCCTTTCAGTGACTGATGCACTAAGACACCCAGATCACGTTGTACGTCCCCTTTTCCTAACTTGACACCATTCAAATAATAATCTGCCTTCCTATTCTTACCACCAAAGTGGATAACCTCACACTTATCCACATTAAACTGCATCTGCCATGCATCTGCCCACTCACACAACCTGTCCAAGTCACCCTGCAACCTCATAGCATCTTCCTCACAGTTCACACTGCCACCTAGCTTTGTATCATCGGCAAATTTGCTAATGGTACTTTTAATCCCTTCATCCAAGTCATTGATGTATATTGTAAATAGCTGCGGTCCCAACACCGAGCCTTGCGGTACCCCACTAGTCACTGCCTGCCATTCTGAAAGGGACCCATTTATCCCCACTCTTTGCTTTCTGTCTGTCAACCAACTTTCTATCCATGTCAGTACCCTACCTCCAATACCATGTGCTCTAATTTTGCCCACCAATCTCCTATGTGGGACCTTGTCGAAGGCTTTCTGAAAGTCGAGGTACACCACATCCACCGGCTCTCCCCTGTCAATTTTCCTAGTTACATCCTCAAAAAATTCCAGTAGATTAGTCAAGCACGATTTCCCCTTCGTAAATCCATGCTGACTCAGAACGATCCTGTTACTGCGATCTAAATGCTCCGCAATTTCGTCTTTTATAATTGCCTCCAGCATCTTCCCCACCACTGATGTCAGACTAACTGGTCTATAATTTCCCGTTTTCTCTCTCCCTCCTTTCTTGAAAAGTGGGATAACATTAGCTACCCTCCAATCCACAGGAACTGACCCGGAATCTATAGAGCATTGGAAAATCATTACTAATGCGTCCACAATTTCTAGAGCCACCTCCTTAAGCACCCTGGGATGCAGACCATCAGGTCCTGGGGATTTATCAGCCTTGAGTCCCATTAGTCTACCTAAAACATTTTCCTGCCTAATGTGGATTTCCTCCAGTTCCTCTGTCACCCTAGGATCTCTGGCCACTAGAACATCTGGGAGATTGTTTGTATCCTCCTCAGTGAAGACAGATCCAAAGTACCGGTTCAACTCTTCTGCCATTTCCTTGTTCCCCATTATAAATTCCCCTGCTTCTGTCTTCAAGGGACCCACATTTTTTTCCTTTTCACATACCTAAAAAAGCTTTTACTATCCTCCTTTATATTATTGGCTAGTTTACCCTCGTTTCGCCGATGTAAATAAGTTGACATCTAGCACAGCGGATGCAATAGATGAGGTTGGAGGAGGTGCAGGTGAACCTCTGTCTCACCTGGAAAGACTGTTTGGGTCCTTGGATGGAGCTGAGGGGGGAGGTAAAGGGACAGGTGTTACATCTCGTGCGGTTGCAGGGGAAAGTGCCCGGGTTTGGGGTGGTTTGGGTAGGAAGGGACAAGTGGACCAGGAAGTTACGGAGGGAACGGTCTCTGCAGAACGCAGAGAGGGGAGGGGATGGGAAGATGTGGCCAGTGGTGGGGTCCCGTTGTAGGTGATGGAAATGTTGGCAGATGTGTTATATTGGTTAAAGATGATCACTGAAATCCTGCACAAAGTCATGCCTTTCTCTGCAATATCTACTCGCAGAGTTCTCACGCAGAAACGGACGTTGCATGAATAATTTCTTTTTTTCATGTCATTTCTTTCTGACATGTGACCAGTTCTCAGGGCACACACAACATTCCCCCACTTATCTGCCAGCAATCTATCCTCTCTCCTTTCCGCTTTCCGCAGACACAACTTCTCATTTCCACCCTTTTCCACTTTCCGCAAAGACCGTTCCCTTGGCAACTCCCTTGTTCACTCATCCCTTCCCACCCAAACCACCCCTCCCCAGGTACTTTCCCCTGCAACCATGGGAGATGCAACACCTGTCCTTATATCTCCTCCCTCAACTCCATCCAGGGACCCCGACAGTCCTTTCAGGGAAGGCAGAGATTCACTTTCATCTCCTCCAACCTCATCTACTGTATCCGTTGTTCCAGGTGTGGACTCCTATATATTGGCGAGACCAAGCGCAGACTAGTCGATTGTTTCGCTGAACACCTTTGCTCACTCAGTCTGCCTTGGCCTGCATGATTCCCTGGTTGCCAAACATTTTAATTCCCCCTCCCATACCAACACTGAGCTTTCTGTCCTGGGCCTCCTCCATTGTCAGAGTGAGGCTAAACAGCATCTCATATTGCGCTTGGGCAGCTTACAACCCAGTGGTATGAACATTGATTTCTCTAATTTAAAGTAACCCTTGCATCCCCTCTCTCTCCGTCCCTCCCCCGCCCTAGTCATCCTGCTAGTTTTACTGTTCGCATCCCCAGAGATGCCGCCTGACCCGCTGAGTTACTCCAGCTTTTGTGTCTCCCCTCGTTATCACCTCCTCCACAGCCAACATGAACCACTGTGGGCTCTTCAGGCATCGGTGCCAACTCTGATCTGTTCTGTACCTATTCATACCTCTAGTTTCCCTGTCCCCTGACTCTCAGTCTGAAGGATCTCGACCCAAAAGGTCACCTATTCTTTTTTTCCAGAGATGCTGCCTGACCCACTGAGTTACTCCAGCATTTCGTGCCTATCTTCAGGGTAAATCAGCATCTGCAATTCCTTCCTGCACATTCTCCCAAAAGCTTCCAGCTTCCCCCTGATTCTTATGCCACCCACTGGAGCAATTTACACTAGCCAATTTACCAACCAGCATATCATTGTGGTGTGGGAGGAAAGCAGTGCACCAGGAGGAACCCGCATAGCCGTCAAGTCAAGTCAATTTTATTTGTATAGCACATTTAAAAACAACCCACGTTGACCAAAGTGCTGTACATCAGTTCAGGTACTAAGAAACAAACATACAATGGCACACAAACATAACAGCACATACATAAACAGTTCACAGCGCCCCCTCAGAGGGCCTCAAACGCAAGGGAGTAGAAATAGGTTTTGAGCCTGGACATAAAGGAGTCGATGGAGGGGGCAGTTCTGATGGGGAGAGGGATGCTGTTGCACAGTCTCGGAGCTGCAACCGCAAAAGCGCGGTCACCCCTGAGCTTAAGCCTAGACCGCGGGATAGTGTGTAGCCCCAAATCGGCCGACCTGAGGGACCTGGAGATAGAATGGTGGGTTAGACGATTTTTGATATGGGAGGGCAAGCCCGTTTGGGGCTTTGTATGTGAATATGGGGAGCTTGAAGTTGATTCTGTACCGTACTGGGAGCCAGTGGAGAGAGGCCAGAATCGGGATGATGTGGTCCCTTTTACGGGTACCCGTCAGGAGTCTCGCTGCGGCGTTTTGGACCAATTGTAGGCAGGACAGGGATGATTGGCTGATCCCAGTGTATAGGGAGTTGCAGTAGTCTAGGCGGGAGTAAATGAATGTGTGAATGATTTTTTCAATGTCGTCAAATTGGAGGAATGGTATGATTGTAGCTATGGGAAGGAAGCTGTAGGGTCAATGTGCAAACAGCACCAGAGGCGAGGATGAAATTGGAGTTGTGAGACAGCAGCACTAACTACTGGCACCATGGCGTCACTCCTGATGTGCGTCTCACTCCAGGAATTCATCAGATGCACGACATGGATCTTGGCCAGAAGTACCCAGACCAGTTTTGTCATTGATGCGACTTCTCTATTCAGAACCTAATCAAGGTAACATCAAAACTGGATTGCAAAGCCTTAACAAAAATAACATGAAACAATTCAATCTCGGAGTTTTTTTGAGAAATTACAAGAAATGTAAATTTCTCCCCAAATATCGAATCATAATCGTGGTCCGACTTCCAGTGTGACACAATCAACAAAGCTATTTTTTTGCTTCCAACAGAATCTCACCACCTCACTACTGGTAATTGGCACCTAACATTAGGATCCTCATTATTTCAGATATGATATGTATCTTCATTCTCATGGCTGTGAACTTTCTTGCCAGGAAAAATTATTGATTGGAAATGAAAATAATATGAGATCTACTTAGCCTTTATTTAGAACAGTCAGGCTGAAGTGTTGACAACTCAATAGTTTGAGAGCTATGGGGGAAATAAATAGCTGGAAGGCTATTTTGAAGTAAATATTTTAAGACTGACAATAATGGAATTTAAACAGTTTGGAAATAAACTTGCATTAGAATTATGAGTCATATGGGTTTTTTTGTACAGGACATGTAACAGCCAGGAAAGGTGAGAATAGAAGCAGGTATTGACAGCTGAGAAATTCCCTGGTTACATTTAAATTAATTAAAAGTAGATGAAATTTATGATTTAGTTAGTCAATTCCTGGAAAGTTGTATTTCATTTTAAATGAAAGACACATTCAATTATTAGTGCAGGTGCTTGGGGTCTCATCCTAAGGGCCTGTGGTGCTTGAATTTATTAGTAGCTGATTAAATCTGTTGAATTAAGGAATTACAGGTAAATATTCTAAATGAAGCATGTTGCCATTGAAATGTTGCAGAGAGCTAATGTCTAAAGGTGCAGCTTCATTAGCTGCCGAGTATTAGAACAGGTTTTAATGTCACAATAGTTGCAAATTTCCACATGCATCATTGCTTAATATAGTCATATCGGAAAATTTGTGGTGCGTCAGTGTTTGTCAGATGTACAACAGGCAAACACATTCAAGTTTGCACACATTTTTCTGCCAGCATCTAAGAAGTGAGCCTCCGGCTTAGAGACTGCACTTTCCCAGTGACTCAGAAGGTGAATGTTCAAGATCATCCCCGATTACCATATGATATTCAAAAGGGTACAGGAGACCTGGGTTTATTTGGAGCATTGCGTGCAGTTCTGGTTGCCTCATTACAGGAAGGATGTAGAGGTTTTACAGGGGGTGCAGACAGGATTTACCAGAATGCTGCATGGATTAGGGGGTATTAGCTACAAGGAGAGGTTGGACAAACTTGGATTGTTTTCTCTGGAACCCTGGAGGCTGAGGGGAGACCTGAGAGAACTATATACAATTATGAGAGGCACAGATAGGGTAGACAGTAAGAACCTCTTTCCACACTAGATACTAGATTAGTCAAAGACTAGAGGACATAACTGTAAGGTGAAAGGAGCAAATCTTAAAGGAGATTTGCAGGACAAGTTTTTTTATGTAGCGTGTCATGGGTGTCTGGAACCAGTTGCTGGGGATGGTGGTGGAGGCAGATAAGATAGTGAGGTTTTTAAATGTGTACATAGATATGCAGGCAATGGAGGGATATGAATCATGTGCAGGCAGATGAGACTAGTTTATCTTGGTTTCATGCATGGAGCATACACTGCGAGTTTCGTAAGGGTTAATTTCCATAACCCGGATGGACAGTGGTGTTTCCTGTATTTGTATTTGGACGGTGACCAGTGGTTCAGTAGGAAAGTGTCCATAGTGACGCAAAAAGATTGATATCAGACCCCATTGTTGCTGCCTCTATTAATAGATATCAGAATGACAGGGAATCAGCTCAGAGTTCTGCAGGTACTCTATTTTGTTTTGTATTAGTTCTTAATATTGTGTTCAAATTTAGCGGCAGTGTAGGTAATCACAACCAACAACCTAATTCACCCCCAGGTTAAGATCCATGGGCTCTTTATTCTTGATGTGCATCACCAGTTTTGGAAATACATTAAAGAAAACAATAGGAATGGCTCTGCATGGATGCTGCCTGACTCGCCGTGTTCTTTCAGCACCAGATTGAAGTACAGTATCTGCAGGCTGGTGGGGTGAAAGGTAAGGACCTGGGGAATTTCCTACTGAAACACAGGTCACTCTGCCCAAAGACAAATACAAAACCATCCAGCAGTTTGTCTTTTGCTCAGGAAACCACCTGTTAATTTTCTATTAAGTAGAAAAACATAATCTATTAATTAGACTAATTTAATTGTGAGATTTGTATTTCTCTGCCTTGGGACAGGACAGAATGCATGGTTTAATATTGAAAGGATTTTGTGATTAAAAGTGTGATCCTATATTATTGAGGTGATATTTATGACTGTTTTACATCATTGTTTAAGTTAAAGCCATTTTATAAATAATTATGAGGACCCAATTTTATGATCAAAGAAAAGCTATCCTTTCACCTTGCATCCTGACTTTGCAATACAACATTAAATAGCTAAAAAAAACAATTTTGTTTTAAACTCAGTATAGCCCTTAGTAAATTACATTCAATATTACACAAATCCCATAACGATAGCAAAATTAACACTAATAGCCCAATTAAGTTAGTCTAGGAAGCAGAAATACTGTATGACCAGAGATCCTCTGTGGGGTAAGTACAAAACATTTGTTTTGATTCCCCTGATGCATTTAGCAATGGAATCACCATTCAATCCATCTGAATCTCAACATTATTGTTACCCATTTACAGTGTGTATTTTTATATGAAGCTTAACCTTGACTCTCGTTCTGTTGCAGACATATTATTAACAATATTTATGGATCTGGAAGCACTAGAAAATACTATTTTCATTATCAATCATAGCGTAAAATAAGGGAAAGTTGAAAGTATGGTGGCATAAGAAAGTTACCAATACTTGAATAGTTGCAATGAAAAGAAGTTACCAGGTCATCGCATCCCTATGGGATGAATTAACCCAAGAGGAAATACTGTGAGTGTTAACCAGCTTCCCAGAACAGGTGGTGGGATTAACTCCTTGAAAATGTATATTTTCTTCAGAACCTGCAGATTAAGATTTGTTTTTTATATGGGACCCCAACATTGATGTTAATTGGCTCCAAAAACAGAAATTCATCCCAGTGATGTAATCAGGAAAGAAGTTCCAAAAATGGTCGAGAGCTTCAAGTTCCTAGACATAAATATCATCAACAATTTGTCAATTACAGTGATTGTGTGGCTAAGAAAGCACATCAAAGCCTCTTCTTCCTCAGGAATCTACATAAATGAGTCTTACTGATGTCTACAGGTGCACCACGGAGAGCATCCTACCAGGATACAGCACAGCTAGCATTGGCAATTGTTCCACCCTTGCAGAGAGTTGTGGATGCAGCCCAGTCCATCACAGAAACCAACTCCCTACTCATTGATTCTTTCTACACCACGCTATCGCGAGAAAACCAGCACATATGTTCCATGTATTGTGTGTTTTATGACTGTTGGCAGATCAATTTCCCTCCTGACATAAATAAAGTTCTATCGTATCGTTTCGTATTGTGTCAGCAACGACCACAAACATTCCCTTTTCTCCCCGTTACCGTCAGACTCTTGAACAAATTTTTCATGCATTGGTCTCCATCTTTTAAAGATGCATTCCTGATCTACAGTGGCCCTAGTCTTTATTTTAATCTGCACATTCTCTGTAGCTGTACAACATATTCTGCATGCTGCTACCTTTCTCTGTTGTACTAATGTCTGGTATTAATTGTAAACCTGTATCGATGTTTTACCTGGATAGCACGCAAAGCCAGTTTTTTCACTGTATTTAGACTTTAGACTTTGGAGATACAGCATAGAAACAGGCCTTCGGCCCACAGAGTCCAAGCTGACCAGTAATCACCACGTACACTAGCACTATCCTACACACTGGAGACAATTTACAATTTTACCGAAGCCATTTAAACTACAAAACTATCTGTGTTTGGAGTGTGGGAGGAAACCAGAGCACCCGGGGAAATCCAACGCGGCGGTTACAGAGAGAATGAACAAATTCCATACAGACAGCACCAATAATCAGGATCAAATCCGGGAGTCTGGCGCTATAAGGCAACAACTCTACCACTGCGACACAGTGCCGCCTCGACACATGTTACAATAATTAACTGAAACCACTACAAGTACCAATAACAAAACCAAAAATGTGTTGCCAACATTTATGTAATACTCAAAGGCGCAGAGTTGCTGTTCTGGACACCAAAGAATAAAATATTAACACCGAAGCAATATGTTATTCTCCTTTCCAAACTAAAACCCACCTAAACTCTCTCATCATAATGTACTTGAGCTTCAGTGACCTTTCATTTGATCCAAACTAGCAACAAATGATTTAAACTCAGGACATTTTCAAATGTGGTTACATTGAGACCTAACAAGCCACAGTCTGTGTACAGCCTGTGTTTCATTAATTATCAGAGACTGGGTCAAACTTGGAGTGTTCGCAGGTATTGAGCATTGATAACCACCAGCTACAGTTTCCCGATGTTCATCTGAGTGAGCCACTTACAGCAGGCACATCTTTCCTTGGTTATCCGTGCCGGCTCTGATTTGTTCTGAACCTTTTCATACCTCTAGTTTCCCTTCCCCTTGACTCTCAGTCTGAAGAAGGGTTTTGACCTGAAATGTCACCTATTCCTTTTCTCCAGAGAAGCTGCCTGCCCTGCTGAGTTACTCCAGCATTTTGTGACTATCTTCGGTGTAAACCAGCATCTGCAGTTCCCTACTACACATGCGGATCAGGCTGTAAGTTAACATTACCCAAGTCTCAAACTTCCAATATCAGAGTGGTTTGGCAGTTAAACTAGCCCTTTCCTGCTCTGATTAAAAAAATAACTTTTGTTGTTTTATTTTATAATCTGTTTAGTTTTGTTTAGAGATGCAGCACGGAAACCCATGGAGACCGCACCGACCAGCAATCTCTGCACATTAAGTGTAAGAAAATAACTGCAGATGCTGGTACAAATCGAAGGTAATTATTCACAAAATGCTGGAGTAACTCAGCAGGTCAGGCAGCATCTCAGGAGAGAAGGAATGGGTGGCGTTTCGGGTCGAGACCCTTCTTCAGTCTGATGTCAGGGGGGCGGGACAAAGGAAGGATATAGGTGGAGACAGGAAGACAGTGGGAGATCTGGGAAGGGGAGGGGAAGAGAGGGACAGAGGAACTATCTAACGTTGGAGAAGTCAATGTTCATACCACTGGGCTGCAAGCTGCACATTAACACTATCTTACACACACTAGGGTCAATTTACATTTACACCAAGCCAATTAACTTACAAACCTGTACGTCTTTGGAGTGTGGGAGGAAACCAACGTTCTTGGTGAAAACCCATGCGGGTCACGAGGAGAATGTACAAATTCCATACAGACAGCACCCGTGGTCAGCAGGGAACCCGGGTCTCTGGCGCTGTAAGGCAGCAACTCTACTGCTACGTCACTGTGTTTCTTTAATGTTTTTTCCCCAAGTTTGAACAGGCATCACAGTGGGTGGTGTCACCAAAGCGCTGCTGTCATTAGATATGGGTTTCTCCTTTCCTGATGGAGTTTTTGATTTAATTCCTGACAAAATGAATGAAGATTGAAAGCCGGAGGAAGGAATTGCTAAGGTGAGCAACAGAAACTGCAAGCCGAGGAAGAAAGTCACTTTGCAAGAAGATTTATTTAAAACAACACCTACTTAATAACTATACAAAAATTTAACTGAATTAATAATCTTTTTTGATTGTGATCCAATAATTACCAGTTCAAAGTTAGAAATTTCAGATCCTTTCAGAGTAACTTGTGATTGAAGTGAATAAATCTAGTAATATCATCATATCATCATCATATATATACAGCCGGAAACAGGCCTTTTCGGCCCACCAAGTCCGTGCCGCCCAGCGATCCCCGTACATTAACACTATCCTACACCCACTATTTCAGGGGTATTCATTAGCGAAGTGCTCCTCCTTTCTATACATAACTTTGTTTTACAATGTTCTTGAATCTAGTGGCACATGCTTCAAAGCTTTTGTATGTTCTGCCTGACTGAGCCATTGGTTCTGAAGGGAATATCCAGCATTCAGATCCTCCCATTTATCTCACACAGACTTATGTGGCCCTTTATGGCAGAATAAGCTGAATAACATGAAAATCCCAGTGGAGGATTCCCAGCATTTGGCTGGGAGATCTGTTTCTCTGATCCTAGGACTATTCCCAGTTCAATTTCCTTGAATTAGGTTTCCAGGCTTTGAGGTTAGGAATGCAGAGGTAAATAAAACGGATGTCAAAGGTGGTAGGGAATTTCAGAATGGTGCCTGAGAGGTTGTACTCTTTAGTCAGAGGGTTGTTAATCTGTGGAACTCATTGCCACACAGAACAGTGGAGGCCAAGTCAGTGGATATTTTTAAGGCAGAGATAGACAAATTCTTGATTGGGTGTCAAGGGTTATGGGGAGAAGGTGGGAAAATGGGATGAGGCAGAGATCAGCCATGATTGGATGGCGGAGTAGACTTGATGGGCTGAATGGCCTAATTCTACTCCTATAACTTGTGAACCTGTGGACTTTTACTCATCCTCTGGGTGTAGAGAATTAGCTCCCTCAGCTATTGCACCCAGCCCAAGAAAGCATGGGCGGAGAGAGGGCAAGGAGAACAGTTTGATTGCAAATTGCCTGGCCCATCATGTCATCGAAATGTGGTTGCAGATCCCAGTAACAAAGAAGAAAAACAGTCTTCTCCTTAAATTTGTCATTGTGGCCAATTCGGGAAATATTTAAATGCCTTTTGATTTTTGTTTTAGCAAAGCTCTGGTTTTTCTCTGATTCATCACTGTTTTTAAAATGATTCATCTCTGTGTAGTTTTGCAGATTGTCACGGTAACTGTGAAGGGGATATGCTGCAAAACAGCATTATGAATATACCATTGTGAATATCTGGTGTCATTTTCAGTTACTACAGAATTGTGAGATGTTATGACATCTGGTGGAAAGGACAATAATCTCCTTTGATTTTTCTGACCTAGATTCTGCTAATCAGCATATCAGTCATTGGATAGTCAACAAGCAAAACAAGCCTGGCCTGGCTATTACTTTGGAAAGGAGACTTAGTTCCATCATGGTAAAGCAATTTTCAACTTATTCTTAACCATGTATTAAAAATCATTGTGAATTGTATCTCAGTGTTTAGATATTCTGTGTAATGAATTTGAAACTAATCAAATCATTTTCTCAGAGTCAAATATTTACAGCAATTTCTCCATTCAATATAGTGGAGATGTTAACTTAGTCAACATAAAAAAAGATTACTGCCTCTACTGATATGATGAGATGAAAATATCAGCAATATAGCATATAGTGTGTAAGTATCTCAATAAAAGTTCACAAGTTATAGGAGTAGAATTAGGCCATTCGGCCCATCAAGTCTACTCCGCCATTCAATAATGGCCCTTGACACCCGTTCTAATCAAGAATTTGTCTATCGCTGCCTTAAAAACATCCACTGACTTGGCCTCCACCAGGCAATGAGTTTCACAGATTAACTACCCTCTGACTAAAGAAGTTCCTCCTCACCTCCTTTCTAAAAGAGCGCCCTTTAATTCTGAGGCTAAAACCTCTGGTCCCAGACTCTCCCACCAGTGGAAACATCCTTTCCACATCCACTTTATCTATGCCTTTCATCATTCATTAATACATAACCTTAGGGTCCATATCATCCAACTAACAAAACTTGAATTAAAAGTATTATTTCCAACCAACCTTGAGGATGAAGCATGCAGCAAGAAGTCCATTGAAATATCTCCTTAGCAGAGTTGATGATTTGGTTAGTTCTATTACTCTTACCTTAGAGTTTCCCCCGATGAGCCTCTCCTTTTCCAGAGGTTAACCAGACTGCTGGAACGGCTTGCAGCAGAGGATGACTTCCCATCTCCAACGTGCATACGGACCACAGTGGACGTGGTAAATGCACTGCGCACATTCCGTTCAGGTTTGGCCAGTATGATGTACACTTTCGGAACAAACATGCACCCAAGTGCCACCGTGGCACTTAGGCTAACAGAGAAACACATGGTGATGATCTTGTAATTGCTTCCAAAGTAGATTGGGACAAAAGCGAGCCAGATGATGCAGGTCGTGTACATAGTAAACGCAATGTACTTTGCTTCATTGAAATTGGCAGGGACATTCCGTGTTTTAAAAGCATAGAAGGTGCAACTTAAAATCAGAAGACCATTGTATCCAAGGGGAGTAACGACGGCCATGTTGGTGGTGTTACATATCAGCTTAACATCTCGGATAGTTGGGTAATCGTGAATGACTTCCGGTGGCTCCATGATGAAAAGAGAAACAATTATCCCTAGCTGAATACATATCAACACGGAGGCAATGATCAGCTGGGCGCAAGCACTCATGAACCTTGGCTTCTTGGTGCAGATCTTCTTTTTGCTTCCGGCAAGGATTCTTGCAATTCGATTGGTTTTGGTCACCAAAGCAGAGTAGCTCATGGCAGGGGACAAACCAATGCCGATTCTCTGAAGATAGCAGTAAATCTTTTGGGGCTTGGCAATGAGAGAGAAAGTACACAGGTATCCAAGGAAGATTCCCACTAGAATGATGTAGCAGAGTTCCCGGCTGGATGACTTGACCACAGGAGTGTCGCGGTAGACCATAAATATGAACATCACAAACATGGTGGCCAGGAGACCCAGGCAGGCAAAGACAACAGCAGCGATGGGCTCAGGATCTCCCCATCTGAGGTATTTCACTGGAATATTTTCACAGTCTGCAAATGAAAAAAAACATATGAACATAATATTGTTTAAAATCTAACAAACTATCAAATCTATGGGAAGGTTAATCTTGAACCCACTTTATTGAATCTCACTGACAGGCTGTCAGAACATTTTCAAACTGATTTTAGCCACTGTCTACAGAGAAAAAGAAATGATTTAAGGCATTAATTTTGGCCATTTACAATTATCCTATTGCATTAGCTCCAAGCCCACATTTATACACTAAACAGAATATTTTAGTGTAAGGAAATAACTGCAGATGCTGGTACAAATCGAAGGTATTTATTTCACAAAATGCTGGAGTAACTCAGCAGGTCAGGCAGCATCTCAGGAGAGAAGGAATGGGTGATGTTTTGGGTCTCGACCCGAAACTGAATATTTTGATTATTTCCTTGACAAATCTATGCTCTTACATTTGGAGATTTGTTCAGAGGTGATGGTGCCACCAGCATAAGAAGAGCTGCTGACAAAGATTCACTGATATTTATTGTGTGGATGTCAACCTTCCCTGTGTCAATTGTTGTTAGACATCATATTGAGACACAGTCACACAGCCAGCAAACAAGGAATACACAATATTCAAAGAGCATTTCAAATATTATACAGAATGTAAAGTAAAATTTGGTAAATGCACATAAAATTAAAGCAGCGGCGAAAGGCATTCTTAATAAATAATATTTTAATTTCAATATATTTTACTTATGAAATAATTTCTTTACGATATCACAATCCACGCATTTATTTTTTGAGACAGAAAAATGTTTTAAGCTTTGTATGTCATTTAAAATTTTTGCTAATCTCATACAAATGAGGATAAAGGATTTGTATACAATTACAGGAATGTTTTGTCAGATTCTCAAGATTATGCAAACAGTGCACCCTGAAAGGTGGATTGAGTCAGTGATAGCAACCTCTGGATTTCTCTGTGCTATGGGATACATTCAAACTTCAAAGCCATGATCAATTCCATGCTAGATTGATGGCTTTGTATTCCTCAGATATGTCATGCCTATATGACCACTGAGACAACTTTCATGTTTAATAATGCCTTTTGCAAAAACTCATTAATTACCAATACAAATCTGTTCACTGCAGATCTCTTTTATTTTTATTCAATTTCCTAAATTAATCTGAAGATAGACCCAAAATACTGGTGTAACTCAACAGGACAGGCAGCATCTCTGGATAGAAGGAATGGGTGACGCTTCAGGTCAAGACCCTTCTTCAGACGATCCAGTCCCTTCAGAGTTATTCCAGCATTTTGTGTCTATCTTCAGTGTAAACCAGCATCTGCAATTCCTTCCTAAATTAATTGTTTCCTCACAGTTAGATTAATTGCAATATTAAACATGCATTCATTGAACAATATCCTCAGGAAGATAAGTACAAATATGTAAATGGCTACAACTGAACAATTTGTGTTTTATAACTGAAAGAAGAGCTCTTTATAGAACTAGAAGAAATACATATTTTGCAAAGATTTGCCAGATAATTGAAAAATCATTATCTGCAAGTTGATGCCATTGAGTTGTACGTCCCACCTTATTTGAACTGTTGCATCAAATAGCAATGGATAGAATCAGACAGAAATACCTTGGTCAATGCTGCCTCCAAATCTCAAGTAAGAATCATCAGCCAAGTGTCTTATGCTTATGCGTATATTTCATCACCCAGAGTAAGAGAGAAATGAAACAGAATGTTACTACAGTCTACCCTCGTTATTATGGATCTCTTATCATCAGTCTGAAGAAGGGTCTCGACCCGAAACGTCACCCATTCCTTCTCTCCAGAGATGCTGCCTGTCCTGCTGAGTTACTCCAGCATTTTGTGTCTACTTTCTCTTGTAACAGATTTTGGTTATAGCGGACAAAATAGCGGAAGGCCGAGGATCCACAAACCCGTCTTCACCGATGGGACGGTGGTGGAGAGACTAAAAAAATTCAAATTTCTGGGAGTGCACATCTCCAAAGATCTGTCCTGGACCTAGTACATTGATACAATCATAAAGGAAGTCCATCAATGCCTCAACTTCCTTAGAAGAGTGATGAGATTTGGTATGTCGAACAATGCTCTCTTGATCTTCTACAGAAGTACAGTAGAGAGCACATTGTCTGGTTGCATCACAACCTGGTTCAGCAAGTTGACGCACAAAAACAACAAAAATTGCAAAATCGTGGTGAACACTGCCCGGTCCATCATTGGTACTGTCCTCCCCCTCATCGAAAGGCTCTACAGGAGTCACCAGGTCAAAAAGGCAGCCAGCATCATCAAACCAGCCACCCACACCACACTGGCCACACTCTAATTTCACTCCTGCCATCGGGAAGAAGGTATAGGAGCCTGAAAACAATAACGTAGAGGTTCAGGAACAGCTACTTCCCCACAACCATCAGGCTATTAGACACTTCAACCTCCAAATAGGCTCCTATGTTGTTTATCTACAAAAGGTAAATGAAATGTTAACTTTAAAAAAATGTATTTACAATGTTTAAAATATTATGGATTTTGTCTCCTTTCCTCTTTATAGTGTGTGTGGTTTAGTGGTTTGGCTGTTTGTCAAATACTGTACATATTTACCCCTCCCCCCCTTACTTACTTGGTTATAGTGGATAATCGGCAATAAAGGCCCATTATAATAAGAGTTGTCGACCTAATGAATCATGAAAACTATGTAATTGTGGTTCTTTCACTCCCAATTGACAGTTCCAATTTAGACGTTATACTTCCACAGGATTCGCACAAGATGGATATTTGTGTAGCCCAGCACCTATAAAGGTCCAATTGGGTGAAGTCTTGGAATCTAGTACCTTGCAGAGCACTACTGGAATCAGCACTAAAAGGAGCCTTTATAATCTTAAACAGAGATAGGATGTGTTGCTGGCTGTGCTGCTGAATACGATACCTGGCGTGAACTCCTGCCCTTCCCTGTTGCTGCATCAGAAAACTAGGTGCTGGGAAGCTGGTGCAAATCCCTGCCTTCCCTGTTGTTGCATGTTGCTGTTCTGGGAAACCTGGTGGGACTCCGTCAATGAATCACCCAATTGCTTCGTGCTTCTTTCTAGTTACCTTATCTAATTCCATCAGGATCTTGATCTCAGATTTTCTCTCACTCCAGAATCTTTCTTGGTAGGGGAGAGACCATGGTCAAAATGGCGGATCCCCCAGGACGAGGTTATCCCATTGCAGTTCGGGTGTGCTGACACCTGCGAGATACTCAACTGCAAAATTGGTGGTAGTGGAGGACTGCGCTTGCATTAATAAAAAGGGGTGGCACAGTGGTGCGGCAGTAGAGTTGCTGTCTTACAGCGCCAGGAACTGGGTTCAATCCTGACTATGGGTGCTGTCAGTATGGAGTTTGTACGTTCTCCCTGTGACGTCGTGGGTTTTTACTGGGTGCTCCAGTTCCCTCCCACACTCCAAAGACATACAAGTTTGTAGGTTAATTAGCATCAGTAATATAGTAAATTGTCCCTAGTGTGTGGGATAGTGCGAGTGTACAGTGTGATCTCTAGTCCGCATGGACTTATCATATCATATCATATACATACAGCCGGAAACAGGCCTTTTCGGCCCTCCAAGTCCGTGCCGCCCAGCGATCCCCGTACATTAACACTATCCTACACCCACTAGGGACAATTTTTACATTTACCCAGCCAATTAACCTACATACCTGTACGTCTTTTCTGCACACCTCCTGGACCTTGAATATCCTTCAAAACATTATGGAGAACATAAATGGATGCAATGCTAAAGTTATGGACTAACCAGTGTATTATAAAAGTTTGACTTAACCCCTCGCTGCTTCTCCACTTTATCGCTCTAACCAAAATTGTAAATGCTTCAGTTACTGCTCTCTCAAAGTGCCCTATCATTGTCAAATATTTATGCAAATGTGCAGCAAAGTAGCTGTGTTTATATGCACCTTTGAGAATTGTGCCATTTAGTAAGCATTGACTCGTCTCATTTTTTCACCAATTTGTATTACTTCACACTTGTCTGCACTAAATTTCATCTGTCACTTGTCTGGGCATTCTGCCAGCTTATCTGTACCTTATGGTAGTCTATTTACTATCAGCCTAATGTCTACCCACACCTCCAAGCTTGGTGATGCTGGCACATCTTTGAAATTTCACCCCACATATCCACATTCAAGCTATTAATATATATCCCAAAGGCACCAAACGCTCCAAGCACTGACCCCAGAGTAACGCTAGTGCATTCTATCTTCCTGTCAGAACAACCATGTAATATGAAGGATGTGTAGGAAGGAACAGCAGATGTTGGTTTAAACCGAAGATAGATACAAAAAGTTGAAGTAACTCAGCGGGACAGGCAGCATCTCTGGAGAAAAGGACTAGGTGATGTTTCGGGTTGAGACCCTTCTTCAGACTGAAATGTCACCTATTCCTTTTTTCCAGGGATGCAGTCTGACCCGTTGAGTTACTCCAGCTTTTTGTGTCAACCATGTAATATGACAATTTTTTTCCTGTCCTTAGATTCTTTAAAACATTTTTTACTGCCAATCCAGCATGCGCCTCATTTCTGTTAAACAGCTTTTTATGTAAGACTTTGCAAAATGCCTTCTGAAAATCTATCCACGTGGTTTCCAATGTATTCCAAGAACAATCTCCCTGGCAGATCAAAAAGCAAGTTTGGGGAATTACAAGGATTACTCCTCCTCCTCCTGTTTCTTGTGTTCTTATTGCATAGACTGAGGGTGAGCAGAGGATAACCCGAACGTTAAGGATTAGGAAGGAGCAGCAGATGCAACAAGGAATTTTACCGAGCATTTCCTCCAATAGAATGAATTGAGGAATTACTCAACTGGACATGTACCCAAAGTTTTAGACAATAGACAATAGACAATAGGTGCTGGAGGAGGCCATTCGGCTCTTCGAGCCAGCACCGCCATTCAATGTGAGCATGGCTGATCATTCTCAATCAGTACCCCATTCCTACCTTCTCCCCATACCCCCTGACTCCGCTATCCTTAAGAGCTCTATCTAACTCTCTCTTGAATGCCTTCAGAGAATTGGTCTCCACTGCCTTCTGAGGCAGAGAATTCCACAGATTCACAACTCTCTGACTGAAAAAGTTTTTCCTCGTCTCCGTTCTAAATGGCTTACCCCTTATTCTTAAACTGTGGCCCCTTGTTCTGGACTCCCCCAACATTGGGAACATGTTTCCTGCCTCTAACGTGTCCAACCCCTTAATAATCTTATACGTTTCGATAAGATCCCCTCTCTTCCTTCTAAATTCCAGTGTATACGAGCCTAGTCGCTCCAGTCTTTCAACATACGACAGTCCCGCCATTCCGGGAATTAACCTAGTAAACCTACGCTGCACGCCCTCAATATTCCCTTTTAATTTTGATTTTTAAATTTGATTCTAACGTATTCAAGCAAGATTCACTAAGAACCAAAGTGGACATTGACCTTCTTCAATCTATTCTACAAACATTTAAACCAGAAAACGTTTGTTTCATTAAGTGCCTGGAAACAACCGTTTGTTTCCTTGCATATGGAAGGAGAACTTGGCCAAATTGGGCACCAGAAATCCAAGGGTACTTAGGTCTTCTGAGGTTTTCTAACAAACTAGGAAGTGGTCACCAAAGGAAAAGTTAATTCTAGTATTCTAGATGAATCAGGAGGACAAACAATTCCCTCCAACACCACATCACTCACAGTTCTTTGTCAAAATTCTGGCTCCAATTGATGGCACCCATTTCAGTTAAGAAATCCAAGAAATTCTGATCCTAAAAATATTCTATGCATAACTTTTAGTCATCGTAGTCAGTATAATGAGACAACCATGTTTTTAATTTCCATATTATGACTATAATCGTCTTAATGAAAGATTATGCAAAGATGGCTATCAAGTCAACACTTCTGTCATATATTCAAGCTCAGTGTATTCATGTAAATTAAACTGGGGTCCTGGAAGTACCTAACCAGCTTTATTGCTTGTTCTCTTCTTTAAATAAGCAGCAGTTTGACAGCTCATCTCAGTAATCGATAAGCCCTTCACAGCTACAGGAATTCTCTGGTCCCAGCACTCTGCAAGGATCTAAGTAGTCTTCTTTTGCTGATTATAAACAGCAAAAGGTAATAAGCTCAAAGGCAGTCAAGTCAAGTCAATTTTATTTGTATAGCACATTTAAAAATGCTGGAGTAACTCAGTGGGACAGGCAGCATCTCTGGAGAGAAAGAATGGGTGACGTTTCACAGAGTGCTGGAGTGACTCAGCGGGGGGATAGGCAGCATCTCTGGAGAGAAGGAATGGGTGACATTTCGGGTCGAGACCCTACTTCAGAAGAAGGGTCTCGACCCAAAACGTTACCCATTCCTTCTCTCCAAAGATGCTGCCTGTTCCGCTGGGTCACTCTAGCTTTTTGTGTCTATCTTTGGTTTAGACCAGCACCTGCAGTTCCTTCCTACACCTGTTAAGGCCCAGTTGACACCAACATCCTTGTGGTTTTTCACTCAACATACTTGTGGTCTCTCATACAATAGGTTCAGTGTCTGGATATGGGTGGCTAGATAAACTTATGCATATCTGTAATTTGCTCTTCTCCCCATAATACACACCACACACATATAAAAGCAGACTTCCTTCATATCTTGCAACACAATTAACTGACAAGCATTAAGGCCATTGCCTGCTTTTATGTTTGCAGGAGTATTGTAAGCCTGATTTACAAAAAGGTAGTATTTAGACCTTTAATCTCCATTTTAAAGCAAATCATCACTGAACCAGCTTAAATTGGTTTTTTTCACATGAAAGCAAACAACAAGCACTCAGGCATATTAAACACAATATGAGAGACTTGCCAAAGCATTTCCTTTAAGGCTTTATAAAAATTGTACTAATAATGTGCATGTAAAATGGTGCTTTAATTCAGTTAGATTTATTTGCATTTTAAAGAAATACTGCACTTGTCCCTCTGACCGCAACTATAAGGTTCAAATTTAAAATTCTATCTGCAGCAACTTTTAATCTGACATCCATTATTGCCCACTTTTCCATTAACCCAGAAATTGCTTGCTATTTCTTTTCTCCTTGTCATTAATGTTGATTCTTAACAACTAAAATGACTCTGTTTGATCAATCTCTGCTTTGCCCCAATGGAATTTAATTCGTTGAAATTTTCAAGAATTGAAAGTAATTTAAAAAAAAAGAAATGTGACATTTCTAAACTCGTGCTCAGAAAGCTATTTTGCATGGATCACACTCACAATCTAATTTTGTTAACTATCTCACATATCTAAAATGCAAGAATCAAGTGTGAATGTACCTCCAATCTCCTGTTAATCGTAGAGGGTCAACGGTTTTGGGACAACATGTCTATGTGATCGGTGGTTAAAACTCATGTTCAACAATATCACTGTTACATTCTCCGATGTAAGGAAACCTCCATCATTCCAGTCGCCAGAATAATAAAGTGAGCTGACCCAATGACTACTGTCCAATAGCTCTAACATCAACCAGAGTGAAATGCTCTGAAAGATTGTTAATGGCCCACATCTGCACCACTTTTCCAGATAATCTAAATCCATTGCAATTTGAGTAGCGAAAAAATAGATCTACAGAGGACGCTATCTCTCCTGCACTATATTCAGCTCTGGATCACCTTGACAATAAAAACACCTAAGTTGTTTCGCTCAACACCTGTGCTCAGTCCGCATTAACCAATCTGATCTCCCGGTGGCCGAGCACTTCAACTCCCCCTCCCATTCCCAGTCTGACCTTTCTGTCATGGGCCTTCTCCAGTACCATAGTGAGGCCCACCGGAAATTGGAGGAACAGCACCTCATATTTCACCTGGGCAGCTTGCAGCCCGGCGGTATGAACATTGACTTCTCCAACTTTAGATCGGTCCTCGGTCCCTCTCTTCCCCATCCCCTTCCCAGATCTCCCACTGTCTTCCTGTCTCCACCTATATCCTTCCTTTGTCCCGCCCCCCCTGACATCAGTCTGAAGAAGGGTCTCGACCCGAAACATCACCCATTCCTTCTGTCCCGAGATGCTGCCTGACCTGCT
Source organism: Rhinoraja longicauda (assembly GCF_053455715.1). Lineage (NCBI taxonomy): Eukaryota > Metazoa > Chordata > Chondrichthyes > Rajiformes > Arhynchobatidae > Rhinoraja > Rhinoraja longicauda. The sequence continues at coordinate 59,216,914 of NC_135959.1, forward strand.
GAGTTACTCCAGCATTTTGTGAATAAATACCTTCGATTTGTACCAGCACCTGCAGTTATTTTCTTACACTAAGTTGTTTGCTTAGTTGTCACCTTCTCCTAGCTACATTTTATCTCTGTTTGTTTTGTTGTTACATTCCCCTAGCTTAAATGAACAATGATCTATTCTACATTTTCCATCTCCATCCCCTTTGTCTCATTTTCACACCTGACACTTCCCGATCTCTGTATCTCCCCTGACTCAGTCTGAAGAAGGGTCTCAACCCAAAATGTCACCCATTCCTTCCATCCAGGGATGCTGCCTGTCCTGCTGAGTTACTCCAGCATTTTGTGTCTATCTTTAGTTTAAACCAGCATCTGCCGTTCCTTCCTACAACAATAACAACACCTATGTCAGGATGCCATTAATTGACTACAGCTCAGTGTTGAACACCATAATACTCATAAACTCATCTCTACATTATGGACCATGACATTGGGGCCTCCATCTGCAACTGGCTTTGTGACTTCTAGATTGGCAAACCTCAGTCAGTTAGAATTGATCATAACATTTCTTCTACCCTGACCTACAACACTGGTGCTCCAATGCCTACTTGATCTTAAAGTTTGTTGATGGCATCACCATGGTCGGCCAGATCTACAACAATGATGAGAAGAAGTACAGGAAAGAGATCAAGAACCCGGTCAAGAACGCGAATCATGGTATCAGGACGCTAAACTAGCTCTTAACTTAGCAACAGGAAAGAGTCGTCTTTTGACCAATAGAAGCATGGGAGTTCTGAATATTTCCTTGATCACCGTCTGCTTTGATCTGCCATTTTCATCACCTATTCCGTCTCTCCAGAGATACTGCCTGTCCCAGCATTTTGTGTCTATTTTCAAGCTTCTGAGGAGATGGGCGACAGCTTCAAGTTCTTAGGCATTTGCATCACCAGCAATGTAACCCAGGACACTTCCTTAAGGGAGGCTGTTTTTCTGCCTGTGCCAGCGACTTTTCTTTCCTGTCAGCTCGACAAAGAAGCGTCTGTTTTCGCCCAGAGTCTTCACCGGGTTGGTTAGATGCAGGTTGTGTGTCAAATTATGTACTTTGTGTAACAGTCGGTGATGGTTTACTGTATCATAAGTGGCTGAAAGGTCTACAAAAACAGCGCCTGTGGTAACACCTCCCTGAAAACCATCCTTTATGTGTTGGATGAGATTGAGAAGCTGACCTGTGCAGGGCTTCCCAGGCCGGACCCTGCCTGCTCCTTTATTAGGGATGGCTCTATCACCTGGCTGAGGCGAGTCAAGATGAGACGCTCAAACAGCTTGTGGGTGTGGCAAAGAAGTGATATTGGCCCTGTAGCTCTTTGTTGCTGAAGGATCTTTGCCTTTTTGTAGAAACATGATAAGGGGGGGGGGGGGAGGGGGGGGGTAAGAAGTTGTTCCTGAGTCTGGCGGTGCACACTTTCATGCTTCTACACCTTCTGCCAGATGGGGGCAGGGAGAAGAATGAATGACCGGGATGGGGTTAGACTTTGATTATGTGTAGGAAGGAACTGGTTTATACCGAAGATAGACCCAAAATGCTGAAGCAACCCAACGGGTCGGGCAGCATATCTGGAGAAAAGGAACAGATGATGTTTCAGGTAGGATAAGAAAATAACTGCAGATGCTGGTACAAATCGATTTATTCACAAAATGCTGGAGTAACTCAGCAGGTCAGGCAGCATCTCGGGAGAGAAGGAATGGGTGACGTTTCGGGTCGAGACCCTTCTTCAGACTGATGTCGGGGGTGGGACAAAGGAAGGATATAGGTGGAGACAGGAAGATAGAGGGAGATCTGGGAAGGAGGAGGGGAAGGGAGGGACAGAGGAGCTATCTGAAGTTGGAGAAGTCGACGTTCATACCACCGGGCCGCAAACTGCCCAGGCGAAATATGAGGTGCTGCTCCTCCAATTTCCGGCGGGCCTCACTATGGCACTGGAGGAGGCCCATGACAGAGAGGTCAGACTGGGAATGGGAGGGGGAGTTAAAGTGCTGGGCCACCGGGAGATCAGTTGCGTTAATGCGGACCGAGCGCAGGTGTTCAGCGAAGCGATCGCCGAGCCTGCGCTTGGTTTCGCCGATATAGAAGGAACCCTTCTTCACACCGAGTCAGATTTCAGACTGAATCTTAAGAAGGGTCCCGACCCGAAACATCACCTGTTCCTTTTCTCCAGATACGCTGCCTGACCTACAGAGTTGCTCCAGCATTTTGAGTCTATCTCCAAACTTTGATTATTTTGGCTGTTTTTCCAAGGCAGATTGATGGGTTGATGTTGTCAATGGTGGGACATCTAGCCTGTGTGATGGACTCGGCTACATCCACAACTCTGCAATTCCTTGCATTCCTGGGCAGAGCTATTCCCAAGCCAAGCTGTGATGCAACACAACAGTATGCTTTCTATGGGGCACCTGTAGAAATTTGTAAGAATCATGGAAGACATGCCAAATATCCTCTCCTCAGGAAGTAAAGGCATGATGTACCTTGTTGGCTGCAGCATCAATGCATTACAATCATGCACCATTCTATTGTTTTACACTGGTCATTATATTTATTGTTGTATTTATCATTACTGTATATATATTGTTGTATTTATCATTACCATTTACTCTGTGAGCTTCATGTGAACTAGGAATTTCATTGCAACCTGGTGTATATGGCTAAACTAATCTAATATTAGTGCGCAGTAATTTGAAGTGATTGCTGGTTTATATCTAATGGTATAATGTGAAATATGGCTCTCAAAGTTACGTTAGTTGGAGATGCAAGGAACTGCAGATGCTGGTTTACAAAAAAAGACACAAAGTGCTGGAGCAACTCAGCGGGTCAGGCAGCACCAGAGATGCTGCCTAACTCGCTGAGTTACTCCAGCATTTTGTGTCTTTTTTTTTAGTTAGTTGGAACTCTAAGTACCCACAAAATATTGGCACACATGAAAGGAAGCAATTGGATTAAAAACATTAGCACGTGTTATTTTCTATGAGAACTGAGTTGCAAAACTGATGGCTGTGATTTTCTAAGGTGCATGAAGCATAATGTGGCTTTGAATGATACACAGTGCAGCTGTGCATGAATGACACTTGGCATCGAATAGTGATGGCAATCAGCATTCATTGCAAGTTTGAGACTACTGTTACAACAGAGCTCAGATAAATATATGAAAATAACCTGGAAAATCAATGGAAAACAAGGAAGGAAATAGTCTCACTTAAGCACATTTGTTTGCAAGTCTGCTGCAGAAGACAACAATGTGTTCTCGTCCATTACAATGATGGAAGAGGGTCTATTGCATTTTATTAGTGAGGTCTTTTTATGGGTTGGTTTACTTTAGAGATTCAGCGTTGAAACAGGCCCTTCGGCCCACCGAGACTGGGCTAACCAGTGATCACCCGTACAGTAGTTATATCCTAAACACTAGGGACAATTGACAAAAGCCAATTAACCTATAAACCTGTATTACTTTGGAATGTGGGAGGAAACCGGAGCACCCAGAGAAAACCCACGTGGTCATAGGGAGAACGCAGGCCCATCACCGCCCCCCATTGGTTAAGAGGTGGTGGGTAGAGGCATGTGGGAATGAAAGTGATGTTTGATTTGATTCACAAAATGCTGGAGTAACTCAGCAGGTCAGGCAGCATCTCAGGAGAGAAGGAATGGGTGGCGTTTCGGGTCGAGACCCTTCTTCAGACTGATGATTTGATTACTCTGATCTTCTCTATGATCATCATATTGTCCAGTTTGGAATTTTAAAACTTGGTGCCGTTTCTCAAGATGATCCTGACCTTTTGCACATCTTTCTATTCAAAGCCATGACCACAATCATCAGTGAGAATGCTGCTTAATGAGCTCCAGCCACAGCAGGATACCAAGCAAGAAGATTCGCGCTTCACATGCATTCTGCAAGACTTTCAGGGTGGTTATGATGCTTTGGTAAGGATCTGGATCTAATCGAATTCACCCATCACCACAACAGATGAACAGTGGATGTGATCTCTCTGGCTCTCCACTCTGCACTGGACCACTTGGACAACAAGAACACATACATCAGGCTGTTATTCTATGACTACAGCTTGGAATTCAACACCATCACCCACTCTAAATGTACCTTCGAACTCAGGGCACTGCTTCTCTGCTCATCCCTATGCAATTTCATCCTCAATTTCCTCATCAGCAGACCTCAATCAGTATGAACAGGCAATAACACGTCCTCCTTGCTGACCTGGGGCACCTCAAGGCTGCGTGTTCAGTTCCCCGCTCCTCTCCTTCTTTACACATGACTGGATAGCCAAACACAGTTACAACTCCATCTTTAAATTTGCTGACAATACCACTGATGCTGTTTGAATAACAGTTAACAATGAGTTGGAATTACAGGGGAAGATCAACAACATGATTGAATGGTGCCAGAATAACAATCCTGGTCTTAATGTTAGCAAGATCAAGCAGCTGGTTGTTGATTTCGAGTAGGGAGAGACTCTACTTCCTCAGCAATATTAGGTGGTTCAATACATGGTCAAATCCTCTATCAAACTTCTATAGATGTATAGTAGAGAACATACAGACTGGTTGCATCATTGTCTGCTTTGCTAACTTGGACTCCAAGAATAAAGGAGGCTGCAGAAAGTGGTGTACATTGCTTTATCCTTCATGGGTATTGACTCCCTCCCCCCCCCCCCCCCCCCCCCCAGCTTACAATCTACAAGAAGCACTGCCTCAAGAAGGTAGCTAATATCATCAAACCTGACTACACTCTTATCTCACTGCTCCCATCAAGAAAAAGTTAGAGGAACCTGAGAACCATTACCTTCAGGTTCAAGAACAACTTCTTCCCATCAGCCATCAAGGGTCTTGAACCACTCTTCATAACCCAAACTGCAACCCTACCTCACCCGCAACTGCTATGGTTTTTTATAGAGCGTAGTTGGAACTGCAGATGCTGGTTTACTCCGAAGATAGACACTAAATGCTGGAGTGACTCAGCGGGTCAGCCAGCATCTCTGGAGAAAAAGCTTTCATTTGTTTTTTTCATACCTTTCCTTCATTTGTTCTTTGCACCTTTTCATACCTCTAGTTTCCCTCTCCCCTGACTCTCAGTCTGAAGAAGGGTCTCGACCCAAGACGTCACCTATTCCTTTTCCTCAGAGATGCTGCCTGACCCGACGAGAGTCACTCCAGCATTTTGTGTCTATCTCTGATGTAAACCAGCATCTTCCTACACAAATGAATACAAGGATTCAAATGTGACTTCCATTGAAGAGAGGTTTTCTTTAAATAAACATCCCTGTGGTCTGCTGGCTCAGTTGCACAAAGCAGTTCTATTGTATTGGAAAGAAATATATTTTGTCTCACGATTATGCCTGACATTGTACATTATACATTAGGTCATACATCTATGGTTTTTTATAGGTTGCACTACAATAGACAATAGACAATAGGTGCAGGAGTAGGCCATTCAGCCCTTCGAGCCAGCACCGCCATTCAATGCTTTGGCTTGCACTATAATGGTCTGGTTATCAAATATTACACAAAATAAAATGTTTTTAGCATATTTATTTGTTTTTTGTTGCATTAATGTGCCTCTAAAGCTGTGGTACGTAAGTGAGAATCTATGCTATTAGCTAGTATAGTCAATTAGAGATATTATATTTTGTTGTAGTAAAGATGGTTTCTTTTGTTGTTTTAGCTAATATAAAATGGATGCTTATTTTAGTGGAAAGCAGTAAGATGGATGCTTGTGGCAGAAATGTTATCCTTGGGAACAGAATGTGTTTGTCCCTTTACGAGTGATAAGGAGTGTACAGAAGAGATGGGCTATTGTCCTCTCCCACTCTGTCTGACTGCGAGTACTGTGTATTGAAACAGTAAAGCAAGGTCATGCAGCTGCGAGATTGCTCGTCTATAGAGATAAGAAAGTTTATTTCTTATTAGCAACTCCTTATTTGGGTGCGTGTGAAAGTAGGAAAAGTTTGAATCCACGCTAGGTAAATTGATGCGTTTCTCTAAATACATGTGACTTATATTAATGGTTTGGTTTTTGAGCATGTGACCTGTATCAATGATTTTGTCTTCTCTGTAACCATGGAAATTGTATTAGATGTGTAATTGGTCATTGTATTAGATGTGTAATTGGTCCTTGATTTCTTTTTGTCACACCTCTCTTTTTCTGTATAAAAATGTAAACAATGGTGGAGAAGTTGTTCTTCCCCTCCCCTGAGTTGAGATCTCTTCAGACACTAGTGTTGTGTCTGGAGATCTTCTCGGGAAGAACCCCATGGTGGAATAAATCTGATGTGCTAATCCAGTATCACGTGTGATTATTCAGACTGAAGGTAAAGAATTTGATTTAACATTTGGTGGCAGCGGTGGGATTTCAAAAGACAATTACCACGAGTTCGCGGCCAAGGAGCTGAGAAGTCTCGGAGGCAGAGAGAGGAATTGGGCCCCCCATGCAAGTGGTTTGTTTTACTGCATCGGTTTCCTCTGATCTGTCGTCTGATGATGAATTGGCCATTCGCTAACTCTTGTGTGATATCTTGACGAAATCAGGTCAGTCTGGTGAATACTGGAAGCGGCAGATATTTTGGTCAGTGATTGGTATCACTGGGAGTCGACTATAATTAAATGATATCGATATCAATACCACTGGGTCAGGTTTCAGTCCTGAGAGAGTGGGGCACAGGTCAGGTTTCAGTCCTGAAAGTGCGGACGTTGTTCAGGTTTCAGTCCTGAAAGCGTGGGTTACAGTCGCTGTAAGATTGGGTCCGATTGTGTGTATGAAAGTGTTGTGAGGTGTGTGAACTTGTGTGAAGTGTTGTGGGGGGTATTAAGATGTGTGACGTTTGGAATGCGACTGTGTAATTTGTGTCATTTGCAACGCACTGTGTTGAATTATCAGTCAGCAAGATGGGTAATCGTTTGGATACTACAACTGAATCAAACAGTGCTTTGCAAATCTTATGTGAACTGTATCCTGACAAATCGGAGCAATTCAGACAATTGTCGGGGGAGTTAAACAAGAAATTAGGGGATGACTTTTGGCCATTAGAAGGAATAAAGGCTCTGGATGATGTTAAGAAGGTTCAGGAGATAATTTGGAAGAGTAATAGGGGTACTCTGGCAAAGGAACTTATTACCCTGTGGAAACAGTATTGTCAAGAATTAAGGGAAGCTTCAGTGTTGACAAGTTGGCAGGATAATGCTTTGAAATTGGGAATAGGAATTACAGGAGGGGGAGTGGCTAAATCAGCCGGAGTGTTAAAGAAGGAATGTGCTCATGAGAAACGTTTGAGACAGAAGTCTGGTAAGACCCTGATGGGGTCTGGGGATATGGATGTAAGGGATTACGTAGTCCAATGGCTGGCTTTCCCCGAACGAAGGAAGACTGTTTGTTTCCTGATTTGGATGAATGGAATCACAGAATTGCCTGAAGTCCCTAAATCCCCCATATGTTGTCAGGATGGCAAACTGGAGTCAGCAGCTTTGAGCATTCTGCTCAGCCAGCTGAACTAGTTGTCCTAATACAACAGAGCAGATTTCCGTTATGAAATGATCTGCCCACACAACAGGTCAAACACCGGTGGATGTAGGGACCGTTTAGGAAGCTAGAGAGGCGTCCCGGGGACAGCGGGTGGTTGTGCCTAAAATGATGGGCCAGACTAAAAGCTCAAATAAAAGCAAGTCTCCCTTGGAAAGGAATGCCAACCATCCAAGACGTCATTAAATCACAGGAGGACGCTCCTGACTGGGATAAGGTACTGTGGAAACAGCTCGGGTGTACAGTTGATTGTGAATCTAAACTGTGGATCACCCCTGCTGGACAGGCTTGTATGTCAGATGATTTAGCAATGTGGGTTATTGAATATATACACTTTGCAACTCATTGTGGTGGTAAAGCAACCAGTGATATGCTCCTAGCCACATGCTGGCATTCACGGTTACAATCTCTGGCTCAAGGTATTAGCAATCGTTGCCTGATTTGTCAGCAACATAATCCTGGAAAGGGTGTACCTTATGAGATGGGTAAAACACCATTGTCCGTGGATCCCTTTGAGACCCTCCAGATGGACTACAGTGAGCTGGAGAGATGTCAGTGTTATAAATATGTATTAGTTATTGTAGATGAGTTTAGTAAATGGATTGAGGCTCACCTGACAAAGGATAACAAAGCCTCTACTGTCGTGAAGTGTTAAATGAGATTATTCCCAGGTATGGAATTCCAAGCCGATTAAGTTCAGACAACGGCTCTTATTTCATGGGTCAAATAAACTACGAATTCTGTACCCAGATGGGCATCCAGTAATAGTTGCATTGTGCCTACAGACCTCAGACTGCCGGACTAGTTGAAAGGGTTAATCAGACCTTAAAAGTAAATTGGCCAACTACAGGGTGAAATGGGAATTACATGGGTCAAATTACTTCACGTAGCCCTGTTCCAGATACGTGCTACCCCGGCTGGGGAAGCACGGCTGAGTCCTGCTGAAATTATATCCAACAATCTGACCTGGACCTTGAAGGGAGTAAAAGTGCACTATCAGATCCTTTGTGTCTGGACTCCTGAAAAAGGTTCCTGGGAACACAGTGGTCACATAGAAGCCAATAAGCCAGTAAGAAAGTTTTATGAATTGGAGACTTTAAATTGAGACCCGTCCCAGGGAAGATGGGGTCTGTAGAAATACTTTATAAATTGGTCAGTATAAAGTTAACCGAGTTTCCCTCCTGGAGGGGAAGGGGGGATATGTGTTACTTAGACCCTGGAAAACGTACATATTACACACAGTTATCAGCTTGTAACCAAGAGATTAGGAGACAAAGGATGGTCAGCGTGGGGGAAGCATGGAATGTAAAAGCCGAAGGCAAAGCAAGTTTATTTATATGGCACATTCCAGCAACAAGGCAATTTAAAGTGTTTTACATAAAACATTAAAGAGCAGGAAGCTGAAATAGAATAAGACAGGTATAAAATACCAGAATAAAGGTTACAGTGCAATGTTAGAATTAATAATTATTTGATTTAATAAGAGGCAGCGTCAAACAGAAGTCTTCAGCCTCGATTTAAAGGAACTGAGTGTTGCAGCGAACCTGCAGTTTTCTGGGAGTTTGTTTCATATATGTGGTGCATAAAAAATTAAATGCAGCTTCTCCAGGTTTATTTCTGACTCTGGGACAGAGAGCAGATCTGTCCCAGAAGGCCTGGGAGGTCTGGATGGTTTATAGTGTAGCAGAAGATCAGAAATGTATTTTGGCCCTAAACCATTCAGTGCTTTATGAATCAACAGTAGTATTTTGAAATTAATTATTTGATAGATTGGATGTGAGTGTGAGACCTCAGAACTGGAATGATGTGATTCACTTTCTTGGCCTAAGTGAAACTTGAGTGGCTGCTTCTGAAACCGCTGCAGCTATCCTGCTGAGCCATGTCCTTTAACCTTTGAGATATTCTTAAGGTGATAATAGACTGACTGAAGTCAGTAAGCAGGCGGAGTAGGTGCTATGAGAGAGAGAGAGAGAGAGAGAGAGAGAGAGAGAGAGAGAGAGAGAGAGAGAGAGATAGGCAAGAAATGGAAGAAATAGATTGAGGAATGGAAATATGAAGAAAGAGGTGTGGGAGGAGTTTCAGCATATTGGATGGATAATCTAAGTTGTAGAGGTATAGAGTTACATACGAAGGAAGGCATATTGAAAGGTTGGGATGTATTATTGGCAGAGTGCCAATGGCATGATGATCAGGAGGAAAAATGCAGTTGGCCAACAGGATTGTAAACAATTGGTAATGCAAAAATGGAAACCTAAGCGAAATAACCCCGAGGTCTCCTTGTCTGGCATGGCGACCCTGTTTATAGAAGAGGAGGATGAGGTGTAAATTGGGAAAGTCGGGAATGGTGTAGAACACCTCCCCCATATGCCCCTAGCTACCTGTCCCCAAGAGCAGGAACTGCCCCACTAAGATCCCATCGGGGGGGGCATCGGCACCCCCACAGGGAAGGGCATCCCCAGAGGAAGATGATACCGATAGCGACCGGGAAACTGAAAAGGAGGATGAAAGGAGGGGAAGGGCTGAGGCAGAAGAGGAAGGAGCAGCAGTAATTGAATTCATCAGTGAGAGAGTGCAACGAAGAGCAAAGGAAACGCGAGGCTGAGAACCAGCAGGAAATTAAAAAGACTAAAAAGATAATGCTACTGAGAGCAATGCCAAACCCATTAGCAGGACAGAATGGGGCGCAGGCTGTGATGCATGTATACACCCCATGGAAGTTGCAGGAAATGATGAAAATTTCTAGGAATGGTCCAGACTGTGTTTGGATTTGTGAATTGTATAAGATCAACATTAACCATGTATGAAACAGTCGCAAGAGATGTGTTCACCCTAACGTCCGCTATCCTGAATCCAACCGAGGGGGTACGATGGAGAACCCTTTGGGAACCATACCAGCCCGACCACCCCTAGACGGATGAGGGTTTTTTCTGGGCTTGGTGAATTTCTGCCGGAGTGGATCCCCAACGTGGCAGTGTACACTAAATTACTGTCACCCTTGCCTCCGCCAAGGCACCGCAGCAATTCACTCTCTCACCCCAACAAGAAGAAGCATGCCGCAATCTAAAACAGTGCTAGTCACTGCACCAGACATTGGATGTTCCTTATAAGATTGCCCATTTTCAGCTTTATGTGATCAACCTATTGCAAGCCCCAGCCCTCCCAACACAACTGGCCATTATCAAGTGCAATGCCCATCCGGGTGGCCGCGACTAAAATTGCCAGGGAAATGCCCTTTGCTGACATCACTGCCCGCACCGTAGCTTGCGAATCCTGCACTATGGTCCCCACAGAACCAAAGATTCTAATGGGCAGAACGGCCTTGCCAGACATGGGTGATGTAGGGTTAATGCAGGGGGATGCCTCTGCTGGGCAACGTGATCTTGGAAATGAGAGGATTGTGCCATTGACTCCTTGACTGGGCTCTGGCTTACCCCTCTTGGGCAAATTTGTGTACCTGATGTTTTTCTGCCCGTTCCTTTCAACTATGTACACTTCCTTACGCATGCTAGTAAGGAGGGTATGGTCAGGATGGCAAAGGAAACCTGGTGGCATCTGGAAATTCACCAGGAGGCGTTAAAACAAGCCTCAGATTTTGAAATTTGCAGATGAAATAATCCCGGAAAGGCAAAGGGAATGACACTCATATTGGACTGACCATCCGTCACTGAAAGGAAGTATGCAGGTACAGCAGGTAGTGAAGAAAGCCAATGGAATGTTGGCCATCATAACAAAAGGAGTTGAGTATAGGAGCAAAGAGGTCCTTCTGCAGTTGGAGAACTGCACCTGGAGTGAGACCACACCTGGAGTATTGTGTGCAGTTTTGGTCTCCGAATTTGAGGAAGGATATTCTTGCTATTGAGCGCGTGCAGCGTAGGTTTACGAGGTTAATTCCCGGAATGGCGGGACTGTGGTATGTTGAAAGACTGGAGCGACTGGGCTGGTATACGCTGGAATTTAGAAGAATGAGAGGGGATCTTATTGAAACATAGGATTATTAAGGGATTGAACACGTTAGAGGCAGGAACGGGGTACTGATTTTGAATGATCAGCCATGATCACATTGAATGGCGGTGCTGGCTCGAAGGGCCGAGTGGCCTACTCCTGCACCTATTGTCTATTGACCCTTTGAGTGTATATAAGTAGATCTTATAGAGTTGTCAGGGGCACATTATGATTAAGTGTGTGTAAGTTATTCTGACCCACACGCCCTCAGCGATGAATTAATTATTTATGCACAGCAATTAACCCCTGCTTTACCAGTCCTGCATTCCCAGGTACAAGAGGCACCAAAGCCACTACCAGTTACATAAGGGGACGAGTCCATAATACCAGGAGACTACGTGCTGAAATCTCTCCTCGGAGTACACGAGGTTAACGTATAATGAAAATGCCCCTGGTGATCATCTGTCTTAAAGCCTTGCAGATTCCAGGTATGATGGAGGAAAGAAGTGCAGGCCGAACCAACCTAACCACGATCACCACCTGTGCCAAGGAGATGTACTCTAATGCAATGATGATAACCCGGAGGGATTTGGAAAATGGAACATCAGCCGACTGAAGGCCTGTATTGGACTTTTGAGGCATCTTCACTTTTCGTGACTGTTGAAGGACTGTCATCATAAAATGTTACCTTGTTATTGGACTAAATGTAAAATTTGATGATGTATGTCGAAGTGCGGTAGGTTGGATTCTCACAGAACTATGTCTGGTCTCTCCACTACAGAGATGTAAACATGATCTCAAGTTTCTCGGAGAAGTCCCAAGAGGTAACTTATTTCTCCGAGATCACTCAGCTATGTACTCCCCACAGTCAGTTGTTTGCTACCCACCCATAACCTCAGTACAGGCATTATTCAGCATGACCAGAATGGGACCCCCTAAAGTACCTTATATGTGATAATTGGAGGGAGAAAGCAAAAATAAAGGCGTCTAAACCCACCTTATTTATGAACCCTTTACTGCCCCGCCTGCTATTGGTCTTCCGTTACCAAAGGATAATTCACATTCACAGGACGTATGTTTGGTCGCGGATATCGCCAAACCGTGCAAATTCACACCCAACTTTTACCCAGATGATGAAAGAAAGAGGTGGCAGAGATGCACAATGGTTCTCTGAGCAGTTTAGGGACTTGATAGAGGGAGGTGAGTTAAACATGTATTCGATATGTCATGGCACTTTGTTTTTAACGTATTCAAACCTTTTCTTTTTCTTTAATGGTACAGCCACTAATGTCCTGAATCCACCAGTCCTGAGGTGGCAATAAGAACCCTGATTCCTATGACAATAACCTGTCCCTCCCAGTGGGTGTCTCGTCAAAGGTTGGTGACTAAAGCTGTTTCAAAAGAATTTTGTTCAAAGTGGAAAGATCCCACATCTCTAGGAACACATGGGAGCTCTGTGGGATAGGGATGGGCGAGCTTCTTTAGTCTAGGCTTCACTGGAGGTTATTTGGCTGCCAATAATCGCAATTACCTCATTTGTGGTCTCACTATCTTGGGTAATGCAACCACGGGGGCCCTCGACATGATTACCCAGGGACTTACTGAACTTAGGCTCTTTACTATGCAGAACAGATATGCCCTAGATTATTTGTTGGCTCTGGAAGGATGTGTCTGTGCTATAGTAAAAGATAGTTGTATGATGGGAGTTAGGGATCAGACAGAGAATATTACTAGTTTTATTACAAAGATAAGAGAGTAAATGGATAACATGAAGGAGTCGAATAGTTGGGGTGATTAGGATTTTGGGGGCTGGTCGGACAAGTTGATTAATATAGCATTGCATATGGGAATTTTAATTGTTTGTATTTTTGTCAGGTTGGCTATTCTGAAATGCGTATTGAGAAGAATGGAGATGGTGTTAGAGTGTATTGGTACTTCAAGAATGTTAGTGGTAAGACAAACTGAATTATATGATAAGGAGGCTGAGGATGTTGATAGTGTGAAGGAAGAGTTTTGAACGACTAGGAAGATAATTAGATTAGGAGGTAAGAGTGAAGGGGAAGATGAAGTGGTTTTGAGGATGAGCAACATAATAGAATAGGTGTAATAGGATATGCGCCCTTTGGAGGGCTATACCAGAAGAATGATGCATGTGTGGAGTTTTGAAACTAAAAGGGTTAAGGTGATGTAGGCAAGAAGGAGTTCATGTAAGAGATATTGTAGCAGGGAGCAGTTTTCTGGTGTCAGGGGTCATTGTTTAGAAGTGTTAATGGTGGTCCAGTATTGATGTAGTTTCCTTTTTAGTTTGATTAGAAGTTGAAGTTGATTTGATTAGAAGTTTGAAGTTTGAAGTTCGATTTGATTAGAAGTTGAAGTTTGAAGTTTGATTTGATTAGAAGTTGAAGTTTGAAGTTTGATTTGATTAGAAGTTGAAGTTTGATTTGATTAGAAGTTGAAGTTCGATTTGATTAGAAGTTGAAGTTGATTTGATTAGAAGTTTGAAGTTTGATTTGATTAGAAGTTGAAGTTTGATTTGATTAGAAGTTGAAGTTTGAAGTTTGATTTGATTAGAAGTTGAAGTTTGATTTGATTAGAAGTTGAAGTTCGATTTGATTAGAAGTTGAAGTTGATTTGATTAGAAGTTTGAAGTTTGATTTGATTAGAAGTTGAAGTTTGAAGTTTGATTTGATTAGAAGTTGAAGTTCGATTTGATTAGAAGTTGAAGTTTGAAGTTTGATTTGATTAGAAGTTGAAGTTCGATTTGATTAGAAGTTGAAGTTCGATTTGATTAGAAGTTGAAGTTGATTTGATTAGAAGTTTGATTTGATTAGAAGTTGAAGTTTGAAGTTTGATTTGATTAGAAGTTGAAGTTTGAAGTTTGATTTGATTAGAAGGTTTCTTTTGTTGTTTTAGCTAATATAAAATGGATGCTTATTTTAGTGGAAAGCAGTAAGATGGATGCTTGTGGCAGAAATGTTATCCTTGGGAACAGAATGTGTTTGTCCCTTTACGAGTGATAAGGAGTGTACAGAAGAGATGGGCTATTGTCCTCTCCCACTCTGTCTGACTGCGAGTACTGTGTATTGAAACAGTAAAGCAAGGTCATGCAGCTGCGAGATTGCTCGTCTATAGAGATAAGAAAGTTTATTTCTTATTAGCAACTCCTTATTTGGGTGCGTGTGAAAGTAGGAAAAGTTTGAATCCACGCTAGGTAAATTGATGCGTTTCTCTAAATACATGTGACTTATATTAATGGTTTGGTTTTTGAGCATGTGACCTGTATCAATGATTTTGTCTTCTCTGTAACCATGGAAATTGTATTAGATGTGTAATTGGTCCTTGATTTCTTTTTGTCACACCTCTCTTTTTCTGTATAAAAATGTAAACAATGGTGGAGAAGTTGTTCTTCCCCTCCCCTGAGTTGAGATCTCTTCAGACACTAGTGTTGTGTCTGGAGATCTTCTCGGGAAGAACCCCATGGTGGAATAAATCTGATGTGCTAATCCAGTATCACGTGTGATTATTCAGACTGAAGGTAAAGAATTTGATTTAACATTTGGTGGCAGCGGTGGGATTTCAAAAGACAATTACCACGAGTTCGCAGCCAAGGAGCTGAGAAGTCTGGTTATCAAATATTACACAAAATAAAATGTTTTTAGCATATTTATTTGTTTTTTGTTGCATTAATGTGCCTCTAAAGCTGTGGTAAGTAAGTATTTCATTATTTGGTGTGTTGGACAATTAAACACTCTTGACTCTTGAGATCAGATGTTGTTGTGATTAATGTGTTCAACTGCACAACAATTGGTGCATCGGCAGGCCTGCGGGGTAGCTTGGAAGTGTTCAACAGTAACTTTGCAAAGAGCTTCACAGAGACCTTACAAATAATTCATAGCACATGGAAATGGTGGAAGTTCCACTGGCAACTTGTGGACTCAATCATGATGTACCTTCTTATGGACATAAGCTTCTGCCTCAACATGACTAGAGACCATTCAAATTCTATGGCGTCATTCAGCTTGCTGAATACAAGCTTAGACTTGAAGCCAACATGTATCTAGGTGGTGCGGCACTGTGGCACACCAGTAGAATCGCTGTCTTACAGCACCAGAGACCCTTGTTCGATCCTGACTACGGTTGCTGCCTGTACGGAATTTGTACGATCTCCCCTTAACCTGCGTGGGTTTTCTCCGGGTGCTCCGGTTTCCTCCCACACCTCAAAGACATACAGGTTTGAAGGTTAATTGGCTTGGTATAATTGTATATTGTCTCTAGTGTGTGTAGGATAGCTTTAGTGTGTGGAGATTGCTGGTCAGTGTGGACTCGGTGGGTCGAAAGGCCTGTTTCTTCCCTGTATCTCTAAACTAAACTAAACCATACGTCACTCGCTGTTGAAATCAAGTCAAGACTAAAGCCCCTGTCCCACTTAGGCGATTTTTTAGGTGATTGCCAGCGACTGTCATAGTCGTAGGTAGCAGGTCGCCGAAACACCGGTGACTGGACCCCCCCCCCCGACGTTAATGTCCACGACAAGCTACAACAACCTACCACCTAGTCAATGTCGAGCTACGGCAATCTACCGACAACCGGCGACCCAATCGTCGCGACTTAGGACGTCCACCTACGCCAACCTACGACAACTGAAGTCAACCTACGTCTACCCGCGAAAAGCTACGACCAGCTACGACCCTGTCGGCAACACTGAAGACAATTCACGTCATTTTCGCGGTTTGGACGCTGGTACAATAGACAATAGACAATAGGTGCAGGAGTAGGCCATTCAACCCTTTGAGCCAGCAGCGCCATTCAATGCGATCATGGCTGATCACTCTCAATCAGTACCCCATTCCTGCCTTCTCCCCATACCCCCTCACTCCGCTATCCTTAAGAGTTCTATCCAGCTCTCTCTTGAAAGCATCCAACGAACTGGCCTCCACTGCCTTCTGAGGCAGAGAATTCCACACCTTCACCACTCTCTGACTGAAAAAGTTCTTCCTCATCTCCATTCTAAATGGCCTACCCCTTATTCTTAAACTGTGGCCCCTTGTTCTGGACTCCCCCAACATTGAGAACATGTTTCCTGCCTCTAATGTGTCCAATCCCCTAATTATCTTATATGTTTCAATAAGATCCCCCCTCATCCTTCTAAATTCCAGTGTATACAAGCCTAATTGCTCCAGCCTTTCAACATACGACAGTCCCGCCATTCCGGGAATTAACCTAGTGAACCTACGCTGCACGCCCTCAATAGCAAGAATATCCTTCCTCAAATTTGGAGACCAAAACTGCACACAGTACTCCAGGTGCGGTCTCACCAGGGCCCGGTACAACTGTAGAAGGACCTCTTTGCTCCTATACTCAACTCCTCTTGTTATGAAGGTACCTGTCGCCGGTTGACGTAGGTTGACGTAGGTAGTTGCCAATGGAATTGCACCTACGTCAGCACTGGCGACAACCTACGTCACCTGGCAACAACCTGGCGACAACCTATGACAGCACCTACGTCAGGAGATGTCAAGCTACGATCATTGGCGTCAAACCCACAGTCGCTGAAATTTTTTTAACATTTCAAAATCCAGTGGCGACCAGAAAAACGCTACGACTCTTTGGAGACGACTCACGACCATACAGGCGACACCCCGGCGACCATGTGGCGACAGCCTAGTCGCCTGTAGTCACCTAAAAAATCACCTAAGTGGGACAGGGGCTTAAGAGTAGCATGTTTCATTGTATTAGTAAGTGGGTGGAAAATCTCCTACTGCCCATCATCAAAGATATTGGAAGGACACTACTGTCCATGTCTTCCTCCTCTTAATTATTATATTGAACCGTTATCAGTTCTCTCCCTATTCTGTGCTCCTTAACCAGGCATGTTCACCATACTGATGCACTGTTCACTGTGGCGGTAACTGTTGGGAAGGCATATTCAATTCATAAATATTCAAATGGGCAGCAATGAAGAAGCGCACAGAAAGAGGATGGGTGAATTAGCAAGGTACAAGAATACTTGCAGTGATGTATTGGGACAGGCTTGACAAGGCAGAGTGAAACGGTGATTGGCTTTGGTAAAATTGTAAATTGTCCCTGGTATGTGTAGGATAATGCTAGTGTGACGGGATCGCTGGTCAGCACGGAATCTGAAGAAGGGTCTCGACCCGAAACGTCACCCATTCCTTCTCTCTAGAGATGCTGCCTGTCCCGCTGAGTTACTCCAGCATTTTGTGTCCACCTGTCGGGCTGACAGGACTGTTTCCATAATGTATCTCTAAACTAAACTACTGTAGGTGCCTCTAGTCAGAGGGGGTTGGAAGTGTTGCACAACTACTTGCTCTAGACTATTAGGATTGCTGTGATGATGCTCTGGAAACGTGCTGTGTTTCAATTTGATGAGAATCTGCTATTGTAATTCACTTCTATAACACTTCCCAGCATTAGCACTGCACATAACACAACCATAAATACTATTTAAGTAGCATCATCAAGGTAGCAAAATCATCCCAAGATCTTCTTCAGCCATCTTATCAAACACATTCTGACAAAGCTACAAGGTCGAGCTTTGGAGAGTAAGTTTCTCGGTTGAAGAAGAAACGGAGGGCTTTAAGGCCTTCCTGGTGGGGGATAAAGAGCTTTGTATAGGTTTCATGGAATAATAACAAAAGAGAAGCAGAAAGGCAGCTTGGGAGCTCAGCTACTGCATTCTCAGGAGCCAGTGATGGAGTGATTAATTTATGGGATGCATCTGTCAGCATTTCATTACTCCAGGGCTGCAATATCTGGACAGATTTCATGGCTAATAACTAGTGACTGTGCATATCTTTTAATATTGTCAATAGCAGCCAATCACTTCCAACACTGGTTATTTTTGATTGAATTGATTGATTGATTGAAAGATACAGCATGGAAACAGGCCCTTCAGCCCACCAAATCCATACCAACCATTGATCAAACTAGTTCTATGTTAATCTACTTTCGCATCCACTCCTTACTCACTAGGTGCAATTTACAGAGGCCGATTAACCTACAAACCCATGTGTCTTTGGGAGGAAACCGGACTGCCCAGAGGAAACCCATGTGGTCACAGGGAGAGCAGGAAAAATCGACACAGACAGCACCTGAGGTCAGGATCGAACCTGAGTCTCTCATGCTGTCTACCAGCTGCATCACTGTTGAAGAAAAAAGAAATGAAGGTGTTGAGAAATGACTGTTCAAAGCATATAAAAATTGATCATTGCTCCTTGATTTTGCACTCATGAAGAAAGTCTTTTGGGAGCACTGCCAAGATGAATTTATTTCTGACTGAACATGACATTATGGAATCTTATCGCTCAGATGGAGATCGTTTTGCTCATTGTGCATGTGCTGGTTCTTTGAAAGAGATTATCAATTGGTACCATTCCCATACATGTCTTTTTGTGAATGTTTATCAAAATTCCCTGATTACTGAATTTATTTCCACCATCATTTTGAGCAGAGCATTTATTTCCATCATCTTTTCAAGCAGAACAAAAAACTCACTTCATAAAAGAAAATGTCTCTGCTTCTATTCCCAATTGCTCTGTATTTGTGTTCGCTGATAATCAACCATCTGAGCAGTGGAAATATTTTTTTGTTCTCTGCATTACCCACTCTCTCTGCCCTACCACTCCAGCCCACCACCACAGCCATCATTTTGGTTTAGATTTAGATTTATTATTGTCAGTGTACTAAGATACAGTGAAAAGCTTTGTGCTTTCTTGCAAGTCTTCTCGTTACCTTAGAAGCTCCAAAATGCTTTAAAAATACAATTTAATATTTTTGGAACATCCTCACTGCTATGACATTAATACCCAGAAGGCATATTTCACACTGCCAGATCTAAGAGCAAATAAATAATAACCAGATAATCTATTTTAGTAATGTTGCCTTAGGGAAAACTATTGGGCAGGGAACCATGAAAAACTATCCTCTATCAATTCTTCCCTTAACTCTCTCTGCTCTACAGAGAACAATCCCATCTTTGCCAGTTTATTCCACATAACAGAAAAATGTCATCCTTGGTATCATTCCTGGAAATATCTTCAGGACCTTTTCCAATGAATTACATGGGTTCACCACATGCCTCTGATTTTGTATTATCACAAATTATAAAGCTGAAGATTCAGTGTGTTTTACCAACTTGATCAACTTGTTGTCCCAGTGGGATGAAGATGAATATGAAACTGATGACAACATTGTGCTCTTTGTCACATTGTTATGGATGGTGAGGTATTTGAAGCACTTGATGAGTTGTTTACTGAGCAGGAGTCGGACGAACAAGGTGCAACTTTTAAGCTCTTCTCGAGTACAATGAAGAAAAATGTCATCAACTGCAAAAACAAACAAACAAGTCTTTGAAAAATACATGCTTTCCAAGTGTTAACTGCATTACATACACACATGGTCATTACAAAGCCATTGAGTTGCAAGTGTGGAAACAAGCCCAAGCACTTCAGTCTATTCTGACTACCATGTTAGCTTTACTAATCCCACTTGCCAGCATTAATTCCATATTTCTCTATGCTTTGTTCACTCAGGTTTCTGTCAGATGCCTCCTAATTATTGATATTGTTCCTGCCTCCACCGACTCCTCTGGCAGCTAATTCCAGATACCAACTACGTTACGTGTGAAAAATGTATCCCTCCTCCATCTCACCATGTCCTCTTGACTTAGACATCCCAACCATGGAAAACATACACTAGCTCTCTGCATTATCTATGCGTCTCGTAATTTTAGATACTTATATCACGTTAATTCTCAGCCTCCTGTGCTCCAGGGAAAATAGACTCAGGCTTTCAAATCTCTCTTTATAACTGGAGCCTTCCTATCTAGGCAACATCTTTGTGAATCTTTTCAGCACCTTCTCTAGTTTAAAGACGTCTCTCTGGTAATTACTGCTTTGAAAGCTCTTCTGCAGTATATTGAAGAAAAATGTCATGCATTGCAAAAAGTGCAACCTAACTCCAAGTGCAGCCTAACCAATGCTTTGTGCAACTTGGCCTCCTATCACAGCTCTTGTACTCAGTGTCATGACCAATGAAGACCAGTATACCAAACGCTATTTTCAGGGGACAAAGCACTTGAACCCCAAGGTCCTATGTTCTGCCACAATCCCCCAAGAGACTGCCATTCACTGTGTATATTCTGCATGGTTTAACTTCCTCAGAAGCATCACTTCACTTCAGTTCAGTATTCGTTTGCATCTGCCATTTCCTTGGCTACTTTCTCAGTTGAGCTATATCCTGTTGTGACCTGACACTGCTTTCTTCCCTGGCTATATGACCAATTTTGGTATCATCTGCAAACTTACTAATCATGCCACCTACATTCTCATCCCAATCATTAATATAAATGACAAACAATTGGTGACCCAGCACTGATCCTTACGGCACACCACTGGCCACAGGTCTAGAAGGGACCCAACCCGAAAGGCCATCCGGGTGGATGCGGCTGGTCTCACTGAGTTACTCCAACATTTTTTATCTATCTCCAAAATGAAAAACAGCCTTCTGTCTCCTACCACCAATCCAATTTTGTATGCAATTGGCTAGTTCAACCATAGTCCCATGGGTCCTAATCTTCCTGACCATTTGAATTTTCCATTGTTCTTTCCTGGCAGCTACCAGTAACCATGATATCACACATCCTAGTTTCAGTGACATTAAAATATTTGAAGGCACCGTTGGTGTGTTTGCTAAATTTATTTATGACACAGATAGGTAGGAAGGTAAGTTGTGATGAGGGCACAAGGAGACTACAAGGGGATATAAATTAGTTAAGTGAAAGTGCAAATATCTAGCAAATGAAGTCTATTGAAAGAAAATGTATATTGTGGTGCAGCGGTAGAATTGCTGCCTTACAGAGCTTTCAGCGCCAGAGACCCGGGTTCGATCCTGACTACGGATGCTTGTCTGTATGGAGTTTGTACATTCTCCTCGTGACCGCGTGAGTTTTCTCTGAGATCTTCGGTTTCCTCCCACACTCTAAAGACGTACAGGTTTGTAGGTTGATGGGCATTATATAAATGTAAATTTTCCTTAGTGTGTGTAGGAAAGTGTTTAACTGAAGGGATTGGCGGTGGGCCAAAAGGCCTGTTTCGGCGCTGTATCTCTAAACTAAACTAAACCAAAATGTGAAATTGTTAATTTTGATAGGAAAAATAAAATAGAAGTATATTATTTAAATGGTGAGAGGTTGCAGAACTCTGAAGTCCAGAGAGATCTGGGTAACATCGGTACATGATTTGCAAAAGATAGACAGCCCTTGCTGTAAGTAATTGGCCAAGCTATCAGAGAGTAATCATTTATTATGATTAGATTAGAATTGCATCAAATACAAAAGTAGGGAGGTTACTTCAGTCATCAGTGAGACTACACCTAGAGTATTATGTACAACGTAGGTTCCTTTACTTAAGAAAATATGTTAATGCATTGGAAGCAGTTCAGAGAAGGTTCAGAGACAATTATTCATCTGAATTTTGACTTTCACTTTCTGCATCTAAACTGGCATAAATTCATATCCCCATAATATCTGCTTTTCTCCACTCAATGACAAGGAGATGAACTCCCCTCTTCTTAAATGTAGGGTTATTATGTTGATCACATTATGCTGCAAGCTACGATATATCTCACATCAATCAGTACCTCCTGCAATGAGCTGGAGACCAGGAAGTTCAAGCTAATGACAACCTTCACTTCCACAGACAAGGTAATCCAGGAATACACAGTGCACTTAATTTAGAGACAAGCAGAGGAAGAATTGATACAGAAGCCAGAGCAGAATCTTCCTGTGTTTGTTAGTTTGATGATTAGCTTCAGTGATGGACAGAAGTTCTGCATGGACTCCAGAGTTTAATTAAACTGGTTGATCTATCTGGCCCAAAGCTGATGCTTAAGGGATATACTCCTCGTTATTCTTTTCCAATGGTAAAATAGAAACTAGGCAGTGAGCCAGTTCTCTTGGCTGCAAGCCAGGTTTTCACTTTGCTTTTGAGCTGGATAATGGAAGAGTAATTTTTTTACATTTGGATTTGGCTCTTGTTCATGTTCAGTCACAGATTGTTTTCTTATTCCTATTTATCACAGCAAATGGATTGTGCACAAGGACGCAGGTTTCATGACTCCCTATAAAGATTTTGTCAATTTCCATTTTATTCCTGTAAATATCCATTTTATTTTTGAGGAGAAACAATGGTTCTGGGTTATTCCTAAGTCACTAAAGTAGGGCTTAAACCACCTGTAAAATAACATGTTAAATCTGGTGAAATGCAAACGTTGGTGTTTTGTTACTCCTTTGAAATAAGAACTATGAGTGGTGATGAGAAATGACTTTGCTCAGAAACTTACCTTACAGTATGGTTCTTGACTTCAACTCCACAGCTTGACTGATAGATGCCATCCGTGTTGATGTGTAGAGTCCCAACCTAGTTTCTACCACCATCATCCTATCCTCCAAATTTCTGTAGAATTGACCTGCCTTTTTTAGTCCTGGTTCTACCACTTTAACCCTCTCCACCACCCTACATATCTCCAGCATTAGTTTCTCTTTTCACTCCTGCACCATCATCTCCCTGTAATCCCAAGGATTTATCATTGGCAATGTGTTTTCTTCATTTACAGATCCAATGATTCAATGATACTTTATTGTTGCATGTATCTCAGTACAGTGAGATGCTTTGTTCTGCATACAAAAGCATGTAGCAGACCTCAGCTAGGCAGTCCACGTGTCGCTACATTTTGGTGCCGCCAAAGTTACAAAAGTACAAAGTTACAAAGTTATCCTTGGTACCATTATGCAAAGGTACCATCTTAGATCATCTTCCAAAGTAAGCTAACTACATCCATCCCTATCTTTCCACCACTTCCTTCGATATCTTCACTACCTCTGTCCTATCAAATAATGTTTCTTGCATCAACTCTGATCAGGTAAAAACTTCCTTTGGTTAAACCTTGGGAAAATTGTACTTAGCTTTTAGTTATATCTCATGAACTTTACAGCCTCATTGTTAGCTTCAACTCATTCCTGGTCACTATCCATAGTTGCATCAGACTGCATCCATTCACATCTTTTCTGATTACCAAATCATGATTCCACATACTAACAATCACCTATAAAATCAGTGACGGTTTACCTCCATTCCAAAATTCCCACTGCAAATGTGCATTTGTATTCATTCTTTCACCATTTCAACATTGTCCTCAAAATGCTGGTGTCCTTCTGAGACTTAGTATCTTTAATGACTATTGATTGTTATACACCCATTGGTTCAACTTGGTGGCAACCCCGGTGTACAGCGGTAGAGTTGCTGCCTTCCAACGGCAGAGACCCGGGTTCCATCCTGACCCGTGGGTGATGTCTGCACACAGTTTGTGCCTTCTCTCCGTGACCTGCGTGGGTTTTCTCCGGGTGCTCTGGTTTCCTCCCACACTCCAAAGACAGGTTTGTAGGTTAATTGGCTTCTGCAAAATTTCAGATTGTCCCTACCATGTAGGATTGTGCTAGTGGACGGGGTGATCGCTGGTCAGTGTGGACTCAGTGGGCTGAAGGGCCTATTTCCACACTGTATCTCCAAACTAAAACTAAATGAAAACTTTAAAGTTGTCATTGTGTTTAACTTTCCCTAACACTTTCCTCCTTGTCTTTGTGATCTGTGATCTCCTTCAACTCCACAACTCCTTACGTTTCTTTGGCTCCATCATCTTGAATATCCTTATCCACTTTTTACCACACACTCCACCTCCTTTGTTCCCTTCTCTGGAATTTTCTCATTGCTGTTTCCTCCCTTCAGAAATTCCTATGAGCCAATTTTAGTGATTCTTCATAATATGTTATCATTTGGGTCAAATGTTTTCCTTTTGCCACTGCAAAATACCTTGTGATATTTATCTACACAAACGGCACTTTATAAACGTAGATGATTTGACATACACTTTAAAGGTTAAGTTTGTTCCGTTCTCCAAAGATGCTAGTCAGTCAGAGTATTCAAACATTTACGTGTCTTAATTACAGATGTCAAGCAACTCCAAGTTTTGCTTTTGTATGTAGAAGTTGCACTTGTTGCGAAATGAGCATTGTAATCATTAACCAATTCTAAGCACGACCTATGACAAAAAAAGCTGTCCTTAATATGGCACCATTAAATTACACTTGCCAGCAATAACAGATAATTGCCCATCCAATTTGAATGAGTTTACTTTGACTTCTATTTAAACAGGGGGCATTGGCCATTTAAGAGGTTAGATAACTGCTGCATCAAAATAACAGGGAGATGAATGTGTTGTGCACGCATCCGCTATTATCAGCAAGTTGAGCATTTAAAATGGCTAAAGCAGCTTGTTATAAATTTACATATTACTGTGCCTGCATCGGGGCTGTTCATGGGGTCTTAGCCGTGGATGGATACGATATTGAGACAGCTTTGTTATTGTGCATGTAAGTGTACAACTGCTGGGATAAGTATAGGTTTGTGCTGTAGAGCATTTCTGTTTGTTAGCATTGACTGCTTGGGTCAGATTTGGTGAACTCTGTAAAGTTAGAATAAGTTCTTAATACTGTTTTTACAATTGAAGATTCAACTACAAACTTTCAGGATAGTTTTTATTGATTTATTAGTTTAGTCAACTCTTCCAACCTGAAGGAGATGCAACCCGAGAGTCTTGGTTGTTTGCCCATTTCCCTCCATAGATGCTGCTTAACCTGCTGAGTACCTCCAGTAGTTTGTTATTTTCA
Organism: Rhinoraja longicauda; assembly: GCF_053455715.1. Classification (NCBI taxonomy): domain Eukaryota; kingdom Metazoa; phylum Chordata; class Chondrichthyes; order Rajiformes; family Arhynchobatidae; genus Rhinoraja; species Rhinoraja longicauda. The sequence goes on from NC_135959.1 coordinate 59,242,158, forward strand.
CAAGATTCCAGCACCTGCAGCCTTTTGTGTCTCATTCTATAAAATGGGGCAGATTTCCATTCCTCCAAAGGGGCTGATTTAAGCTCTTGAGCCAAGTTGTTTGTTTTTGCTTTGCCAAGGGTGCAGTTATGCACTGCAATCCCAGCCTAGGGACATTGGAATGGTTGAATGAAGGACACAGTGGAGACAGGCTTGCAGAATGGCTTCACTAGCAGGCGAGGCTCTGCCTGAAGACTTAATATAGGCGGCTGGGGCTATGGCAAGAGAATGGGATTGAAAGGGAAAGATAGATCAGCCGTGATTGAATTGCAGAGTAGACCTGATGGGCTGAATGGCCTAATTCTGCTCCTATAACTTGTAAATTTATAAAGACTGGAAGTTTGTGATGTTGAGTGTGATTCCATGAGGGATATTCTCCAGTGCAGAAGAGGACAGCCACAGCTGGGATGTAGTAGGGCAGAAGTTGTTGCCCTCAGCTTGGGTCCAACCAGCAATGGAAACCAGGACATCAGTGGCTCAATGAGTTGCTCCAGCACCTTGTGTAATTGTCCATCAGTGGGTATATCTAGGTAAGTCTAAGTATAAATATTGGCATCCATGTCTAAAATCTGTCCCGATTCAATGGTATGAACATTGAATTCTGCAATTTTAGGTAACTTTAAGTACTATTGCTGAATCATTTTATCACACCCATGGCCATGTAAACTAAACCAAATCTAAAACTAAAGTGCTACTAATTGGGTTCATTAAAATCTTCCTATTTCTAAGGAGATACAAATAAGGATATTGCATAGAAAGAGTTGAAATCATGGGCCATGCTTTCTTTTGTGCGACATTCTGAGTTGTGGTGATCAGTTGATGGTGCAGGTTAAATCTTTGTAGAAAATCACAATATCAGGAATTTGGATTCTATAAGCCTTTGTCAGATTTTTGGTGTTTGAATTTGTTAAATCAAATCTTAATGGATTGATTCATTAAAGTATTTCAATAAACAGAATGAACTGACAGAGCATTGCACTTCTTTTCCTGGTTAATTTTGTCATTTGAGAAATGGAGAGAAAAAGGCAAAGACTGGGTCTCATTAGAAGGCATTACATACTGGAGTAACTCAGCCGGTCAGGCAGCATCTCGTGAGAACATAGTTAGGTGATGTTCTAGGTCAGGACCCTTCTGACTGATTATAAGGGGGGTAAAGAAATATGGAAGAGAGGAGGGGCGGGACAAAGCCTGAGGTAATAGATTGATACAAGTGGGTTTTTTGTTTGATAAGCAGACGGTTGAACAAAGGCAAGAGAGGAAAAAGGTGTGAGACGTAAGTATTGAAGAGTTGTGAATTGTGAAGCAAGAGGAATGTAAGTGGAAGGGGAGGAAAGAAATAGGTAGGAGTCCAGATGGGGCACAGGGGAAGGGGGGGGGGGTGAGAGAGAGTGGAAGAGGGGGAGGAGTTGGCTGCGCCTAACGGCTGCGGCTCTCTGGCAGTCTGTTGTCTTTTTTTCTTTTTTTTTGTTTGTGTCGGTGTTGGGATGGTTTTTGTTTCTGTTTTTGGCTGTGTATGTGTGGTGGGGGTGTGTGGTGGGGGTGTGGGGTGGGGTGGGGCGGGGGGAAACCTTTATTTTATTAGGTCTCTTCCCCGGGGCGCGGCTCGGCTGCGGGCCTTAACATTGCCGGCGCAGCTCGGCTGCGGGACGTTTCAGTGCCCGGTGCGGCTCGGCTGCGGGCCTTAACATTGCCGGCGCAGCTCGGCTGCGGGACGTTTCAGTGCCCGGTGCGGCTCGGCTGCGGGCCTTAACATTGCCGGCGCAGCTCAGCTGCGGGACGTTTCAGTGCCCGGTGCGGCTCGGCTGCGGGCCTTAACATTGCCGGCGCAGCTCGGCCGCGGGACGTTTCAGTGCCCGGTGCGGCTCGGCCGCTGGACTTAACATCGCCCGGTGCGGCCGCGGGACGTTTCAGTGCCCGGTGCGGCTCGGCCGCGGGACGTTTCAGTGCCCGGTGCGGCTCGGCCGCTGGACTTAACATCGCCCGGTGTGGCCGCGGGACGTTTCAGTGCCCGGTGTGGCCGCGGGACGTTTCAGTGCCCGGTGCGGCTCGGCCGCGGGACGTTTCAATGCCCGGTGCGGCTTGGCCGCTGGACTTAACATCGCCCGGTGTGGCCGCGGGACGTTTCAGTGCCCGGCGCGGCTTGGCTGCTGGACTTAACATCGTCAGCGCTGTTCGGCCGCGGGACGTTTCAGTGCCCGGTGCGGCTCGGCCGTTGGACTTAACATCGCCCGGTGTGGCCGCGGGACGTTTCGGTGCCCGGGGCGGCTCGGCCGGGGGGCCTTCCATCCCCTTGCGGGGGCTGTGCGTGTCGTTTGCCTCGGTAGGGGTCGAGCTGCCTGTCCGTGGGTGCGGGGGGAAGAGAGGGGAAGTTTTGTTGCCTCCATCACAGTGAGGGGGTGTTTGGAGTCACTGTGATGGATGTTTGTGTTGGGGTCGGGTGTCCTGTGTTCTTTTCTTTTTGCTGTATTTTGTGTGACTGCTGAAATTTTGCTCGGTGTTGTGCCGAGTGACAATAAAGTGTTGTTATGTTATGTTATGTTATGTTTAGGGGGAAAGAAAGGAGAGGGGAAGGAGGGTTAAGTAGTTAACTAAAATTGGAGAATTCAATGTTCGTACCATTGAATTGTAAGCTACCCAAAAGGAATACGAGGTGTTGTTGCTCCAGTTGCATGTAGCCACTCTTTGGTGACGGATATGGCCCTGGACAGAAAGGTCAGGAAGCTGAGTTAAAATTGTTAACAACCGGGAGATCCAGTGGGCTTTGGCGCACTGAGCATGTGTTCAACAAAACGGTTGCCGGGTCTACACTTAGTCTCGCCAATGTACAGGAAGCCACATCGGGGTCAACGGATGCTTCAGGTGAGATAGATGAGGTGCACATGCTCTGCCTCATGGAAGGGCTGTTGGGGGTCAATGGATAGAGCTGTGGAAGTGCATATATGGATAGGTGTTACATCTCCTGTGGTTGCAGTACCTGGGGATGATGTGGCTAGGGTGGGAAGGGATCAGTGAACCAAGGAGTTGTGGAGTGTGCAGTCTCTGACCAAGGTGGAAAGGACTGGAGATGAGATGAGATGATATGATTAGTGGTGGGATCACGCTTGAGGTGACAGGATTGTCGGAGGATGATGCGTTGTTTGCGGATCTCATTAGCCTGGAGGAAAAAGTTGGCTCTAACCATCATAGAGAGTCCCAATGGGGCAATTAAATATATTGGGAAAGGAGTGGAAGCTCAATGGCCTGGGGTCATAGAAATAACAGGAACTCTTCCTTGAAAAATTAATGAATTTATATTGATTTTCAAAGCAATTTTGCCTTCAGGGAGACACCATGGTTTAGGTAGGACTTATGTATGTGGGGCAATGTAAAGGCAACATTTTATTTACAGCTGGGTAGACAATCCTATTGAAGTAATGGAGTGAAGCAGCATAGAGCGCTGGGGAAATGCCAAAGCAATACACAGTGGGTGGACTGTTTGCAGAAGTTTTTTGATAGTGAGGATAGTTGTTAGGAGGAGCTGCATTTGATCGAACGATAGGAAAGGTATAGAAGTAAAGTGGGACACTCTGCAGGATTGTCACTACCCAGGCAATAGTTTAGTTTAGATAGAGGGTGGGAATGGGCGATCCCCGCACACTAACACTATCCTACACACGAGGGACAATTAAAAATATTACTGAAGCCAATTAACCTACAACCCTGTACATCTTTGGAGTGTGGGAGGAGACTGGAGCACCTGGAGAAAACCCATGCAGGTCCTGGGAGAACGTACAAACTCCATACAGGCAGCACCTGTAGTCAAGATCGAACCTGGGTCTCTGGAGCTGTAAGGCAGCAACTCTACTGCTGCACCACCGTGCCGATGAAGGGGGAGTCTTTCTTTCTGAGGAAGATCAAATATTCTCCATTCCCCCTTAAGGCCAATTTGTCGTAACACTTTCAATGAAGGTTAGTGTGCTGAAGTTAATTTTTCACGTCTCAATCTTGAAATGTTATAATGGGCGTGTTGATGCTGGAAGTTAATCCATTAGTGAGGTTGACTTCACCACACCAGTATGACTGAAACAGCTGCCTGAATGCAGACTAAAAGTGTACACTTTAACTACTGTCACTTATCATCGTCATCTGTTCAATTACCAGTGAAGCTACACACAGGCAGGAGATGAGAAACTAATCACCAACCTGCACTGCTTGTTTAAGTTGTTCATCTTGCATAAGCGCCAAACTAATGGATATCTACTGCAACACTATTTACAATTCCCTCTTTTACCAAAGCATTACATAACATACATTTTTAGGAGATTTCAATATTTTTTGGAAGAAGTCAAATTGCCTCGTTTATGAGCGGCGTAGTGTCGCAGCTGGTAGAGTTGCTGCCTCAGTGTCAGAAACCCGGTTTCGATCGGAGTTGCCTGTGTGGATTTTGCACATTCACCCTGTAACTACATGGGTTTCCTCCGAGCTCTGGTTTCATCCCATATCCCAAAGACGTGCATGTGTGCAGGTTAAATGGCTTCTGAAAATTTGCCCCTAGTGTGTAGGAAGCAGGATAATAGCGAATAAGTGTGAAGGAGTGATCAATGGCCGATGTGGAATCTCCTGTTCCCATGCTGTATCTCTAAACTAAACTACTGTGCAGGAGAACTGGTGAAGTCGGAGCCAGTTGCTAGTATTAGTGTTGTAGGGTGACAGAACGCAGACAATATTAATAATGTGGATACTTGATGTGTAGTCCAATTGTTCTATATGTATTATAGTTTTCAAACAACTGAGAGTGGTAGATGAAACAGTGGCACGTTGGTTAATCTACTTTCACAACCTATGTGCCAGTTGCCATCTTCTTTCACATTTCCCATGGATGCAGCCTGGCAGCTTCTCGCCAAAGTGTCAGCAAAGCAAACTGCTGGAGTCATTAAGCCAACCTGAGGACCTTTTCTGTCACATGTACCACTCGGCTCTGAGGCTGGTTCAGTGCAGATTTTTCAAACTAATCTTTCCCCAACCGTTTTGACTCCAAACAGACCAGAGCTATTAACAATATCCATGTACAAGAAGGTATAGTGCCAATAAAGCAACAAATCAACAATAAATCAATAGTAAATCAGCAATAAAGCAACAAATAAAGCAACAAAGATCACTCTTCTGTGATCCTCACCATTAAAAGAATGCCAGAGTAAGTACAAAATTAAATTTATAGAATCAGATGGTGAAATAGACAATAGGTGCAGGAGTAGTCCATTCGTCCCTTTGAGCCAGTACCACCATTCAACGTGACCATGGCTGATCATCCACAATCAGTACCCCCTCTCCTGCCCTCTCCCCATACCTCCTGACTCCGCTATCATTCTCTATCTAACTCTCTCTTGAAAGCATCCAGATAATTGGCCTCCACTTCCTTCTGAGGCAGAGAATTCCACAGATTTACAAATCTCTGACTGAAAAAGTTTTTCCTCGCCTCCGTTCTAAATGGCCTACCCCTTATTCTTAAACTGTGGCCCCTGGTTCTGGATTCCTCCAACATTGGGAACATGTTTCCTGCCTCGAGTGTGTCCAATCCCTTAATAATCTTATGTTTCAATACGATCCCCTCTCATCCTTCTAAATTCCAGTGTATACAAATGTTTGTTTCTCTTTATATAGACTGCAGTTTGCCCTTGATAATAGTCCATTTGGATAAAGTCTCATATGAGTCATTGAACAATCTTTCTCCAACAGTTGATGATTAACTTAGATGTTTATTATCATTTTAAAAAATTGTGTTTTATGGTAACTGTTATAATAGCTTCAAGATCTTTTCATCTCATTACATTGCTCTCAATTTATTGTGACAGTTATATTTATGAATTAGATTAGAATCTTAACAAGGGAATGATTATATCAGATCGTTCTGCAGCAGGATCAATGAATGAATCCATGATCCCTGGTGTGTTCAGCCCATGTACTCTCCGAGGTCCTGAATCCTAAAAGTGTCTATGTGGGCTGTTTGAGCTGCTTTCTTATTGTTATTTGTTCTTGTGGCAGAACCAACTTGTGAAACCTCAGGAAGGAATAAGCAATGTAGAAGGTGGTAATTATAAAAGGAAGATGAGATGAAAAATTCCGGTGTCACTTGTCAAAATTAAATAATTAATTACAGGAAAAGGTGGTGTCATTCCTGAAAAGGAGAAACACAATCCCTCAAAGTGCTGATGTCCGCAAAGCTAACAGCAGAGGTTGACGATGGAGGAGATGATGGCAGGTGGGTAGCAACCGCTGAGGATGTTTGTTTCTGCATTTGTTATTGAAGTGCTCAGCTGGTGTGCTACTGAGGCTATTAGCATCCTTTGAATATTAATATGCAGTGCATAAGTTCTTTTTGAAAATGAATCTTTGAACATACACCATCGATGGTACTGAAGTGGGCGGTATTGTAGATAGCGAAGATGGTTCTCAAAAGTTGCAGCAGGATCTTGATCAGCTGGGCAAGTGGGCTGAGGAATGTTTAGAGTTGTACTGCAGATGAATGCGAGGATGTTGCATTTTGGGAAGTCAAACCAGGACCTACCCAGTGAATGGCAGAGCCCCGGGGAGTGTCGTAATGTAGAGGGATCTACGAGTGCAGGTACATAACGCTGCAGCGAGACTCCTGACGGGTACCCGTAAAAGGGACCACATCACCCCGATTCTGGCCTCTCTCCACTGGCTCCCTGTACGGTACAGAATCAACTTCAAGCTCCTCCTATTCACGTATAAGGCCCTAAATGGACATTCCCCCCCCTACATCAAAAATCTTCTAACCCCCCTCTCTAACTCCAGGTCCCTCAGGTCGGCCGACTTGGGGCTACTCACTATCCCGCGGTCTAGGCTTAAGCTCAGGGGTGACCGCGCTTTTGTGGTTGCAGCTCCTAGACTGTGGAACAGCATCCCTCTCCCCATCAGAACTTCCCCCTCCATCGACTCCTTTAAGTCTAGGCTCAAAACCTATTTCTACTCCCTAGCGTTTGAGGCTCATTGAGGAGGCGCTGTGAACTGTTTGCGTGCTACTGTATGTTTCTTTTTTTTTCTCCTTGGTACCTAATCAGATGTACAGCACTTTGGTCAACGTGGGTTGTTTTTAAATGTGCTATACAAATAAAATTGACTTGACTTGACTTGACTTAGTTGCAGGTCACGACGGGTCACATTCTCCTTTATTGTAAGGAGATTGGAAAATGAACAGGTCATGCGACTGGTCGTCAGCGATGTGGTCAATCTCATGAGGATTTTATTTTTCTGCACAACACTCTGGCACGATATTGGGTTTGAGAGAAGTAGAATACAGATTCACCACAATGGTCGTAGACAAACTGGAGGCTGCCAGAGTAAGGCTGTGCAAACTGGAGGAACACCTTGTATTTCACTTTAGCTTACAACCCAGCAGTATGAAATTTAAATTCTCCAAATTCAAGTAATGTCACCCCCACACCCCTTCCTTTCCCCTGCCACACCCTGGTATGCACATGTTTCTCCCACCCACCACCCAGTCACCTTGGTCCTCTCTCCTTCCCACGCCCGTTTCCAATCCCCAAGCCCCCGTTGTCCTTTTATCACTCATTTTCCCCTCCCCGTCCTCTTTCATTCATATCCCACCATCTGGATTCATATCCCACCCTCCATTCATATCCTACTTCTTCTCTTTTCATCTGACGTCCTTTTATACCCTTTTCAACTCTAGCCTTTGTCACTTCCTCAATATCTGCCAATCTCCCCCCTCCCCCAACACCTGTGTCCACTATCACTTTCCAGGCTTTGTCCTGCCCCCACTTCTCATTTCCAATTTTCTCCTCCCAACACCAACCAGTCTGAAGAAGGGTCCCAACGTTGTCTGTTCATTCCCTCCACAGTTGCTGCCTGACCCACTGAGTTCTTCCAGCATGCTGTGTTTTGCTCAAGATTCCAGCATCCTTATGTCTACAATGCAGACTCACCAGAATGCAAACTAGGTTTAAAAGATTAAATTCTATGGTCAAGGTGCATGCATTTAGCTTATATTCCCTTGAGTTTAGATTGGGGCATTCTCATCAAAGGGATATGCAGGGAAGAAACTTGCCCTGCACAAAACAGAACAATCTTTAAACAGAGTTAGCTCAACTAGATTCAAATCAGGAAGCATTTTTAAACACAAACCACAGTAGCAATCTAGTCCTCTCTCTTTTAAAAAGTTGTAGATGCTAAGTGATTTTAAAGTTTCGATAGTGATATCAATAGATATTTGTTAAGTGGAATTGAAGCATTTTCAATTTATGAAATAAATATACGTGAGATCAGGTTCAAGTAGATGAATGGAATAACTCTAGTCCTGTCTTCCCCACCTGGCTTAGTGCTTGACTTTGCAAGAAGAGAAAATATGGAAAACAGTGTGATTATTTTACTCTAAATAATTTCAATGACAATTGAGAAAAATAATACGTACTAATATATTGTAAGTCAGATAACATTGTTACATACAATGCTTATTTTTAGTTTATTTAAATAAATTAAGGTCACCTACAAACCTGTCTTACCAGATAAAATTTGGAACATGTATTTGATACTTTAACGTGCTAATAGTAACTCAAATCAAACAATATTTAATATTCAAATTGATATTCTCATAATTTAAAAGGTCCTAGTTTTATGGAACAGAAATAGTTTTTTTTTGTGAAAACTTGGAGAATAGCTTTTAAGAGCATTTAATCTATTTTCCAGATAAATTAGATTAATTTGAAGATTTAAAAAAATAAAACAAAAAATCGTCTGTTTAAAGGAACAAAATGTAAGGATATCAATGTTAATCTCAAATAGGTAAAACAGTAACAGATTGTGCACATAATTTTTTCTCCGTACTAGTTAATGTATGAATTGGATAGGCAAGGTATCTCAAACAAATGAAATTAAACCCACAGAGCAAAAGATATCAACAAGTTTAATAATGTTATTAATTTGTAGCTGAGGTAATAAACAGCAAGCTGATAATTTAACTGCAGATAGTTAACTCTGCAATTAACTTGAGCCTAGAAATAAGGTTGACAAAAATATAGGTTGGACAGTGTTATTTAATGTGTATATGGCCATTTCCATATCGTATTCAAATGGTATTAATCTTTTTTACTGTTGAACAAAGTCCTAATTTCTATCTGAGCCACATTAATGAAAATGTTGATTCTGATAAATAATGATGCAAAATCAAACGATCCTAATTGGAACCAGTCTTGGCAGACTGGCATATATAGTTTTATTTATCTTTGATATGGAGAATAACCCCATTCTCTGCAGTCAGAAGGACTGCCTACGCACCATATCCCTGTTGTCAAATGAAATGACAGATGTGCCTAAGATGGTTATTTTCTTTGAACAGAGAGACAGTGAGCTAGCAGTGCTGTCGTGTTCAAGATGCCCAGTTCAAGATATAATTACTGTACTGCATTGCTACGACAGCCAAAGTGACAAGGGAAGATTGGGTATTATTCTAGTGTTTATTCGTCCGAGGCATTGGATATGAATCGGCACAATGAAATTCTTACTTGCTGCATCTTTGCAGGCACATGTAAAGAACATGTCTGATAAAAATCTGGAGTGCTTAGATATTCTGGCATTATACATGATGATGGCCCCTCTTTGTCACTCCCAAATAGCACAAAGTAGATTTACTGTGTTGTACACCACTCAGCGCTCCCTGGATATTTGTGTGCACACTGATTTACACAGATATGCAAACAATAATGGATAAGAAAAGCCCCTTTGGTTCCATATTGATTTGTAGAAGGCACTGCCTCAAAAAGGCAACCAGCACCATCAAGAACCCACACCACCCTGGCCACAGTCTCGTTTCACATCTGCCCTCAGGAAGAAGGTATAGGAGTCTAAAATACCATGACCTCCATGTTCAGGAGTGGCTTCTACCCAACAACCATCAGGCTATTGAACACTACAAACATCAACTATACTTCAAACCACAAACGGTCTTGGTTGCACTAGGGACTTGGGGCTTTTTTCAGAATTCAGAATCAGAATTACCTTTATTTGTCATCCAAAAAACAGGTCTTTTGGACGAGATTTCGTCACCCACAGTCCAACAATAGAGCAATAAACTGTATGTATTTGCACTGTATTGTTTTTATTTATTTAACTTTTATTTGTTTATTATGTTATCGATTGATTACAGTGTTTACAGACCTGTTATGCTGCTGCAGGTAAGAATTTCATTGTTCTGTTTCGGTACATATGAAAATTAAACACTCTCTTGACTTAAATTGTCACCACAACTAATATTGTGCATTAAAAGATTCATGCTCTCCCATGACAGCTAATCTTTTGATGGTCCTGCTCATCCTTCATGATTAACTGATGTATGCAAAATTAAACCCTCAGCTGAGGTATACAGCAACTCATCTTTGACAAAGCAATCATATAGTCTGCAGAAATGGTGAGATTAATAACCATAACACAGCATTACAGTTAATCTTGTTTAGTATTCCTGTCCCATAAGTTAATGTTAGGCTAGAAATTAATGTCAACTTTAAATTAATGCCCGTGATATGAAAGATTGATTGGCCAGTAATTTTGTGACTTATTTGTTCCACTGAAACAAGCCAATTGTTATGAACACATGGCAATGGAACACCATTCAATGTATTGTGTGTTGGTATCAGAACATTTCACTGTCACATCACCCAATGGCTTGTACTTTTCTGTTTTGTAGACATCTGTCATTGCCTTATTTAGTTATAATACTTATTGGTTCTCCATGGCCATGTTTATATCCACTTGTATTTGCTAACTGGCCTGATTATAGCTGCCTTCTGTATGTCCCTGTTCTTCTGTACTCTGTTCAGCTGCTAAAACTGAGATGAGCTACTTGTTGAATGCACAGTGGCCATTTGATTAAGCAATTGAACAGCAATTTGCCGTGGAAAGGATGAGTATGATTTGTTCCTTTTCATAATAATATGAATAGTATGGAAAGCACTTCAGTCCACCTAGTCCACACCAAACATTCATCATTTGTTCACACCAGATCAATGCTATCCAAATTTTGCAAGCACTCCTCACACACTTGGGCCAATTTAGAGGCCAATTAACCTGCAAACCTGCACATCTTTGGGATGTGGAAGGAAACTGAAGCACCTGGAGGAAATTCACTTGGTCACAGGGAAAATATGCAGACTCCACACAGACAGCACCCACAGTCAGGATCAAACTCAGAGGCACCCATAAGTAGAGTGAACAGAGAATCTCAGAATTGTCAGACATCTTCGAACGTGAATAGTGATATCATAAGGCTCAAATTAGCTATGGGGAAAGAAAGGAAAATGTAGAATAAAAATGCATACTAGCCAAAGGAGGAAGATTCCAGGTAAAGGCAAATTTCAGAGATAGAATACTTTAGTCCAATGGTGAATCATAGAGTGATACAGTATGGAAACAGGCCCTTTGGCCCAATTTGCCCACACCGGCCAACATGTTCCAGCTACACTAGTCCCACCTGCCCATGGTTGGTCCATATCCATCTCAACTTTTCCTATCCATATACCTGTCTAATTGTTTCTTAAATGTTGGGATAGTCCCTGCCTCAACCACCTCCCTTTGTGTGAAAAAGTTACCCCTTTAATTTTTAAAGATGGGAAGAAAAAGAGAATAGAAACAAATTCTAAAACTCTGAATGATGAAAGAGTTAGCAAGTAAAATGTCAGAAAAGGTGGGGCATTTGATTAAACCAACTCGATAATACAAGAGATAATCTGGTTGAATGCAAAATATGAAGAGAACAAAAAAGCAAAGCAAATAAGTCACAAAAATGAGCACTTTGCCCTGGTGTTTACATGGAAAGGGATTTGCCTGAGCAACTTGGACCAAGGAAGTTAATGAGAGACTGACTGAAATAGAGTTAAGTAAAAGAGGCTGCCAATTTTTTAAGCGCAATCTGTCAGGAGCAGATTAAAAGAAGTAAGCATAGAACTTGAAGAGTTACTGACCAAGGTTGAGTCCATTAAATGCATGATTACAAAACTTACATTGGTGTTAGAGAAAGGGGATATGGATAAACCAGCTCATTATAGGCCAGGAAGATTACTCGTGAAATAAAACTGTTTGGTCCCATGATAAATGCTATTATAATATGGTGACTGTGCATTTGTGGGTGGTGCAAAATAATTTCACTCTGGTGTGCATACGTGACAATAAAGAACCATTGAGCCATTGAGATTCACTTCAATGATGGGGAAGCTTCGGTAGATTTAACTTCTTATGTTTGACTAACCTGGTTGAGGTTTTTTGATGGAGTAAAACATAAGGTGGTCATGTGCAATGCCACTTGTGCAAGGTCTCTCTCTCATCAATGTGCCAGCATTTAGTGCCAATCTCGAACTACCCCTGAAAGATCTCTTGCAGTTATATTAAGGTGTAGCTTGACTGACCAGATAAATTAACCACATTTTATATACCGGCATTCATCAAGGAACCAAAGGGGTTTTGTTTCAAGGAATGAGAAAAATTCTGATGCTTCTGTGTAATTTCTCACAGGAAGTTTCTCAGACAGGGGAATATTTAACAAACTGGTTTGCAGCTTTGCTAATTATTCATGCAGCAGGGGAAAGGAAAGAAAGACACACGAGATGCCGATACCTGGAGCAAACAAACTGCTGGAGGAAGTCAGGGTGTCCAACAGTTCATTGGGTTGTGGGGAAATAAATTGTTGCCCTGACTTGTGTTGTTCCAGCAGTTTATTTTTTTTGCTGCAGGGGAAAGAAAAGACCTAACTCTATACATTATCTCACATGATGAAAATCTAGTAAAAAATCTAGTAAAAAATCTAGTAAGAAAAGGAAATTGAGGGACTTGGGTATAATAGAAAATATGAAAACACCATATTTTGGTGTTGCAGTTGAGGAAGGCAGCATGATTAAATACTCATTAAAGTCAACGTATAATCACTATTGATCTACCCATTCACTGAACTGCAGTTCTATTAAATCTTAATATAGCTAGGAGTTACTATCTGGGCAAATGTGTTGAGCATGTTTATTAGTAATCTATGATTGCTGCATGCTCATAGGTTAATATGAGTCATTATACTGTAATTGTACTCTCGGTCCTTTTAGATGTTCCCTAGTAACATTCCTGATAATATTTTTACTTGTATTTTTTACAGTGAATGAAACACATCAGAAATTATTGTCTTGAGGCTTCTAAGGAAAGCAAATTAGATTTGTGAACAGACAAGGTAGAATAACCTTTGCCTGTCTTACAATGTTATGAAACATAGAACAGGACAGCACTGGATCAGGCCCTTCAGCCCACAATGTCTGTGCTGAACATGACACCCAAGATCAACTTGGGTTGCTGTGGATTGGAGGATAGCAAATGTTATCCCACTTTTTAAGAAAGGAGGGAGAGAGAAAACGGGTAATTATAGACCAGTTAGTCTGACATCAGTGGTGGGGAAGATGCTGGAGTCAATTATAAAAGACGAAATTGCTGAGCATTTGGATAGCAGTAACAGGATCATTCTGAGTCAGCATGGATTTACGAAGGGGAAATCATGCTTGACAAATCTACTGGAATTTTTTGAGGATGTAGCTAGGAAAATTGACAGGGGAGAGTCAGTGGATGTGGTGTACCTCGACTTTCAGAAAGCCTTCGACAAGGTCCCACATAAGAGATTAGTGGGCAAAATTAGAGCACATGGTATTGGGGGTAGGGTACTGACATTGATAGAAAATTGGTTGACAGACAGAAAGCAAAGAGTGGGGATAAATGGGTCTCTTTCGGAATGGCAGGCAGTGACCAGTGGGGTACCATAAGAATTATAAGAAAATAACTGCAGATGCTGGTACAAATCGATTTATTCACAAAATGCTGGAGTAACTCAGCAGGTCAGGCAGCATCTCGGGAGAGAAGGAATGGGTGACGTTTCGGGTCGAGACCCTTCTTCAGACTGATGTCGGGGGTGGGACAAAGGAAGGATATAGGTGGAGACAGGAAGATAGAGGGAGCTCTGGGAAGGAGGAGGGGAAGGGAGGGACAGAGGAGCTATCTGAAGTTGGAGAAGTCGACGTTCATACCACCGGGCTGCAAACTGCCCAGGCGAAATATGAGGTGCTGCTCCTCCAATTTCCGGCGGGCCTCACTATGGCACTGGAGGAGGCCCATGACAGAGAGGTCAGACTGGGAATGGGAGGGGGAGTTAAAGTGCTGGGCCACCGGGAGATCAGTTGCGTTAATGCGGACCGAGCGCAGGTGTTCAGCGAAGCGATCGCCGAGCCTGCGCTTGGTTTCGCCGATATAGATAAGTTGACATCTAGAGCAGCGGATGCAATAGATGAGGTTGGAGGAGGTGCAGGTGAACCTCTGTCTCACCTGGAAAGAATGTTTGGGTCCTTTGATGGAGTTGAGGGGGGAGGTAAAGGGACAGGTGTTGCATCTCGTGCGGTTGCAAGGGAAAGTGCCCGGGGTTAGGGTGGTTTGGGTAGGAAGGGACGAGTGGACCAGGGAGTTGCGGAGGGAACGGTCTCTGCGGAACGCAGAGAGAGGAGGGGATGGGAAGATATGGCCAGTGGTGGGGTCCTGTTGTAGGTGACGGAAATGTTGGTGGATGATATGTTGGATCCGCTGGCTGGTGGGGTGGAAGGTGAGAACGAGGGGGATCCTGTCCTTGTTGCGAGTGGGGGAATGGGGAGCAAGGCGGAGCTGCGGGATGTAGAAGAGACCCTAGTGAGAGCCTCATCTATAATGGAGGAGGGGAAGCCCCGTTTTCTGAAAAACGAAAAACCAGTGGGGTACCGCAAGGTTCGGTGCTGGGACCCCAGCTATTTACGATATACATTAATGACTTCGATGAAGGGATTAAAAGTACCATTAGCAAATTTGCAGATGATACTAAGCTGGGGGGTAGTGTGAATTGTGAGGAAGATGCAATTAGGCTGCAGGGTGACTTGGACAGGTTGTGTGAGTGGGCGGATACATGGCAGATGTAGTTTAATGTAGATAAGTGTGAGGTTATTCACTTTGGAAGTAAGAATAGAAAGGCAGATTATTATCTGAATGGTGTCAAGTTAGGAAGAGGGGATGTTCAACGAGATCTGGGTGTCCTAGTGCATCAGAAACTGAAAGGAAGCATGCAGGTACAGCAGGCAGTGAAGAAAGCCAATGGAATGTTGGCCTTCATAACAAGAGGAGTTGAGTATAGGAGCAAAGAGGTCCTTCTACAGTTGTACCGGGCTCTGGTGAGACCGCACCTGGAGTACTGTGTGCAGTTTTGGTCTCCAAATTTGAGGAAGGATATTCTTGCTATTGAGGGCGTGCAGCGTAGGTTCACTAGGTTAATTCCCGGAATGGCGGGACTGTCGTATGTTGAAAGGCTGGAGCAATTAGGCTTGTATACACTGGAATTTAGAAGAATGAGGGGGATCTTATTGAAACATATAAGATAATTAGGGGATTGGACACATTAGAGGCAGGAAACATGTTCCCAATGTTGGGGGAGTCCAGAACAAGGGGCCACAGTTTAAGAATAAGGGGTAGGCCATTTAGAATGGAGATGAGGAAGAACTTTTTCAGTCAGAGAGTGGTGAAGATGTGGAATTCTCTGCCTCAGAAGGCAGTGGAGGCCAGTTCGTTGGATGCTTTCAAGAGAGAGTTGGATAGAGCTCTTAAGGATAGCGGAGTGAGGGGGTATGGGGAGAAGGCAGGAACGGGGTACTGATTGAGAGTGATCAGCCATGATCGCATTGAATGGCGGTGCTGGCTCGAAGGGCTGAATGGCCTACTCCTGCACCTATTGTCTATTGTCTATAACTCTAATCTGCCTGCACATAATCCATATTGCTCCATTCCCTGCACATTCATATGCCTGTCCAAAAATCTTTTAAATGCCACTATCATATCTGCCTCAACCACAATGTGTTCTATGCACTCACCATCCTCTGTTTAAAAATAAACTTGCCCCACACATCTCCTTTAAACTTTGCCCCTCGCATCGTAAAGCTATACCCTCTAGTATTTGATTTTTCCATCCTGGGGGAAAAGGTTCTGATTGTCTATCCTATCTATGCCTCTCACAGTGTTAGTCAGGTCTCCCAATTACCAACATTCCAGAGAAACCAATTCAAGTCTGTTCAACCACTCCCTGTAGCTAATAACCCTTAATCCAGGCCTCATTCTGGGTAACCTCCTCTGCATCCTTCTAAAGCCTTTACATTCTCCCTGCAATGGGGCACCCATAACTTGCAGTACTCCAAATGCAGCCTAGCCAGTCCTATAAAGTTGCATTATGACTTTCTGACTCGTACTCAATGCCCTGACCTATGAAAGCAAGCATACTATATACCTCCTTTGCCACTCTGTCTACTTGCATTGACACTTTCAGGGAATTATGGACTACTATCCCTCTGTACATCAATGTTGTTAAGGGTCATGCCATTAATTGTATATTTTCCCCATACATTTGACCTCCCAAAGTGCAACACCTCACACTTGCTCGGATTAAACTCCATCTGCCATTTCTGTGACTGATCTATAACTCATTATATAAATTTGCCAGTTTTCCTCAGTCTGCCACCCCAGGAATCTTGGTGTGATCTGCAAATTTACTAATCAACCCGTCTTTGTTTATGTCCTCGTCATTTATATATATCACAAACAGCAGTGGCCCTGGCACTGATCCCTGTGGAACTCCACTGGTCAAAGCCCTCCTGCCTAAATATTGTGCTTCTACCCCAACACTCTGTCTTCTAACAGTCAGCCAGTTCTGAATCCATATGACCAAGTTACTGTTAACCCCGTGCATCTTAATCTTCTGGATCATCCTACCATGGTGGACTTAATCAAATGCCTTACTAAAATCCATGTAGACAACATTCACTGCCATCTAAAGCCATTCTGACTGTCCCCAATTAACCCATGGCTCTAAATGGGAGTAAATTCTATCTCGAAGAGTCCTCTCCCATAGTTTCCCTACTACTGATGTGAGGATAACCAGCCTATAATTCCCTGGATTCTTGCTACTTTCCTTCTTAAATAAAGGAAAAACATTAGTTACTCTCCAGTTTCCTGAGACCTCGCCTATAGCTCGCAAAGACACAAAGATCACCAAGATTCCTGTAATCTCCTCAATAACCTGGTCTAGATCCCATCAGGTCCTGGGGATTTATCCACATTAATGCTCTTCAAGAGCCCCAACACCCCTTCCTCCTTAATCTCAAATTGTCCTTGCATATTAGTATTCTGCACGCTGATCTCACCGCCCTCCATATCATCCCCTTTGGTGAAAACAGATGCAAAGTATTCATTTAGCACCTCGCCTACTCCAGGTACAAGTTCCCTCCTTTATCCATGAGTGGTCCATCCTTCTCCCTGGTTTCCTTTTGATTTCTAATGTTGGTACAAAAAGCTTTGGGATTTTCCTTAATCCGAATCGCCAAACCCATTTTGTGGCCTCTTTTGGCCCTTCTAATACCAGCTTGAGTTCTTTCCTCATTTCTTTATATTCCTCAAAAGCCCTGTCTGATTCCATCATTTTAAATCTTGCATGTGCTTCCTTTATCATTTTAACCATAACTACAAATTCTTTAAGATAGACTCTTTTGTCATCAACCTCTTCGGTCACCAAGGTTCCCTTACTTTGCCCAACTTATCCATGCTCCTTACCAAACATACAAATCTGAATTTTGATGAACTGGCGTTTAAATGATTCCTTGACAGATGTGGACTTACTCAATAACAACTGCTTCCAATGTACGTTCCCGAGCCTCTGCCAAATAACGTTGCAGTTTGTCATACTCCAATTTAGTATCTTCCCACAAAGTCTGGCCTTCTCCCTATTCAAAACAATCTTAAAACTTATGCAGCTGTGATCATTATCCCCAAAATGATCGTTAATTGCAACTCCAGTCACCTGGCCAGGATCATTTCTCAACACAAGGTCCAGCATGTTCCCTTGTAGGATTGAACTATCCACATACTGTTTCAAGAAACACTCTTGGATACACCTCACAAATTCTGCCCTGTCTAAGCCTTTGGCACTGAGCAAGTCCCAGCCAATATTGGGGAAGTTAACATCATTCACTAAGACAGCCATGTTGTTTTGGCATCTTTTGGAAATTTGACTACTTATCTGTTTCTCCATCTTGCTATTGGCGGGCCAATAGTACAATACCATTAGAGTGCTCAATACATCTCAATACATACTGTGCTGCTTTTTATGGCATATTTTAATTGCTTAGACCTGGTGCAGAATTTACATAATTTTGCATAAGCTTAGAAATCTAATGGAGGGGGAGGGGAGAGGTAGTGAATAGACAGACTGTTAGAATGAATGGACAGATGGAAGGTGAGATACAATGCAAATAAAATACAATGAACCTTTTTGAATGAGTAGAGAGATTTTTTACAAAGGTACAATTACAAAGAAGTGCAGGACCAGAGAACTGGGTGTTCTTGTGCATAAATAATTGAAAATGGCAGCACCGCAGACTAACAAAGCAACAATATAGCAATTGAAAACCAATGAATTATCAGTGGAGGATGAGGAAACAAAAATATCAGGGTCAGCTTAATTATGTATCTCTACATGAACATTAATTCAGCTCAAATGGCAATACGTGTCCAAGCCCAGATAGCACATTATTAAAAGCTTTGATGAGATGTTCTAGAGCAAGGATAGAGTGGTTTAACATATGAGGTATTATAGTTATGTGGAGAGAATGTAAAATCTAGCATTCTTCTCTTTTGCTTGGAGAAGACTAAGTTGGGTGGAATCGGGTGGCGGGGGTGA
The DNA here is from genome assembly GCF_053455715.1 of Rhinoraja longicauda. Lineage (NCBI taxonomy): Eukaryota > Metazoa > Chordata > Chondrichthyes > Rajiformes > Arhynchobatidae > Rhinoraja > Rhinoraja longicauda. Next base: position 59,260,966 of record NC_135959.1, read on the forward strand.
AAATAACCCCAGGGAGCACAGTGGAGAACACATCCCTGTCCTCTTCAAGGGAGCTACTGTAGAGCTGGTCAACAGCTGAAAGTTCCTTGGCGTCCATATCTGCAGTAACCAAACTTGGTCTCTTCACAATGATTCAGTGATCAATAAAGCCAGAGAATTTTGCATGTTCATAAGGATTCTCTCAAATTTCTACATATGTGCCAGATATTAGTATTTTGATGGGATGCATCTCAGCCTCACATGGCAAATGCATAGGTTTTAAGGGGAAGCACTGTTTATAGAATAAATGGTTAGGCATTGTCAGGTGTGATTGAAATGGGAGTGAAACTAGAATCATTGGAAACATTCAAAAGGGAATTGGCCAACTATTTGATCTAGAAAAAAACAATATGAGCATGGTCCAAATATTCTTGGATTCATTTACTCTCCAAAAATATGACCGTTCTTTGAGGAAGGAAGGAGCAGTAAGAAAAAAAAATACAATCACATCAAAATAATGAAACAGAAGGAAAAAAAATTGATGGAGCAGTTAGTCTGAGCTTTTGACTGTCCAATCAATTTACACTTATGCACATTCCTCTCCAGGGATGCAGTTTGCTGCATTTATTGACTTTGAATGTTTGTTTCCACTTGAATTGATTTATTATTAAAATAATGTGCCTGATTTCCACATTTTTACAAAGCAATTGTTTTCAGCTCAAATAAGGTACTTGCTCTTTCTCACTGCTTTTCATCAATTTTCTGCAGTAAACAATTCATTTGCATATTTCTTGTTGAATCAATACTTTTTGAAGACACATCAACTGCAGATTAACATTTAATCAAAATCACAAATTCAAATAAAATATCTCCTTGAAGCCCAATTCCAGTCAGATGGTGGTAGACTTCCCGGACTGCAGAAATAATTTAAGTAAACACAACAGTTTATTCTAGTTTATCATCGCAGAAAGGTTATTCAGCACCCAGGCAGTTTCAGATCTAACGACAAATCATCACTGTAGTATTCGTTCAATTTCCTACCTGTGAGATCGTCAGTTGGCCAAGAACCTTGGGGGCAAGCCTGGCAGGTGTATTCATCAAACACAAACTCGTTTTCCTTACACAACGTGCATGTCCAGCAGCAGCTCACTTCTCCTTTGCGAATCACCTACACAGAGCAATTAGAAACACAGAAAATGGTAAGAGATAATTGCAAGGTGTCCTTTTTATTTGTGTTAACCAAACACACCAGTGAGACTACACGGAGTTTGGATGTGTAAGAAAATAACTGCAGATGCTGATACAAATCAAAGGTATTTATTTCACAAAATGCTGGAGTAACTCAGCAGGTCAGGCAGTATCTCAGGCTTCTCTCCTGAGATGCTGCCTGACCTGCTGAGTTACTCCAGCATTTTGTGAAATAAATACCTTCGGAGTTTGGATGTTGCTGGCATCCTTTCAGAAGCACTAGCGTCTACTGTCGCAAGGACTTTTCAAAACCTACATTTGCAAGGTTTACATGCAGTTGTATTGTATATAACAAAGAAATGTCTGTTTTTTTAATATTGAGTTTTGCACATCATCAGGTCAGCCGCTCTGACACAGAGTGAACACATCATGACTGAGTCCAAGTACAGGTTTACAAACTAAATATTTAAGTAATGTGGTAGGAAAAAAAAAAGTCATATTCCATACTTACTGTATGCCTGCCAGGGCCCTGAAATTAAATGTTTTGAATGTCCCTGACTTTCAAAAAGATTAAAAAACATTTTTTTTTAAACTGCCAAAAATGTATTATATTGTTTAAAAACTGCATCACTATCTAAGTGATGGTGAAAAAGTGAAAACTAACACCCAATATGTTGACTGTATCTCCTTCCAAAGATGCTGCCTGACCTGAATTTTTTTCAGAATTTTCTGTTTTTGTTTCTGAAAAAATTACTTACTATTCTTCCAAAAGCCATTTTCAAATCCTGCGTGCCAGGTTTAATCTGATGCATGATACAGGAGGCACAGTGGTGCCGCCAGTAGAGCCATTGCCTCATAGTACCAGAGACCCAAGTTTAATCATGATCCTTTATGCTGTCCATGTAGTGTTTGCACATTCTCCATGTGACAATGTGGGCTTTTTAGCAGTTGCTCTGGTTTCCTCCCACACATCCCAAAGGCATGTAGTTTGGTCGGCTAATGTCTTTAGTATGGAGGTGACTGGTAGTATTAGGTGGGAGTTGATGAGAATGTTGGGAGGAAAAACAATGGGATTAATGTAGGAAGCCTGCAGAGGTTATCCTGGTGAAATCCATGGGGAAACCATCGCTGCAGTATTGGACATCAGGCAGTGAGAGTGTCATTCGGAATCTAGGACTTTTGCAGGTATGTGTAATCTAAGAGAAATGCTGGTGGTCGGCTGGAAGATCTGAACCATAAAGTCATGTCACAGAGTCATACGGAATGGAAATGGGCCCTTCTGCCCAAATTGTCCATGCCGACCAAGATGCTCCATCCAAGCTAGTTCCTATTTGCCTGCACCTGGCCCATATCCCTCCAAAGCTTTCCTTTCCATCTAACTGTCCAAATGTCTTGTAAATCTTGTTGTTGTACCTGCCTCAAATACTTCATTGAGCAATTCATCCATATTCCCACCAGCTACTGTGCGCAAAAGTTTCCCATTAGGTTCCATTAAATTTCTCATCTTAAATTTATGCCCTTTTGTTGATTTCATTACCCTGAGAAAAAGTCTCTGTGCATTCACCCTGTCTATTCCCCTCATGATTTTATACACCTCTATAAGATCACCCCTCAGTCTCCTGCGCTCCAAGGAATAAGATCCTAACTTGCCCAACCTCTGCCAACAAGACCTGGCAGCATCCTCAGAAATCTTTTCTGTATTCTTTCCAACACAATGGCATCTTTCTTATGGTAGCTTGACCTAAACTGAACACTATACTCCAAAAGCAATCTCGCCAATGTGTAGTAAAACTGTTAGATATTGTCCCAACTTCTATAACCAGATCCCTTGACTGATGAAGGCCAGCGTGCCAAAAACTTTTCTTCATCATCCTATCTACCTGCAAGGCCACTTTCAGGAAATTATGCACTTACCCTCCTAGATCCCTCCACCCCACAACACACCCCAGGACCCTTCCATTCACTGTGAATATCCTGCCCTTGGTTTGACTTCCCAATATCTTGCACTTATTTGAACTAAACCTTATTTACCATACCACGGCCCATTTGCCAAGCTGATCATTGTCCTGCTGTAATTCTTGATAACCTTCTTCACTGTCCACAATACTGCTATTTCAATCACCTGCAAACTTTCTAATCATGCTTGTACATTCTCATCCAACTCATTGATATAGATGGCAAACAACAATGGGCCCAGCACCGATTCCTGTGGCACACCACTAGTCATAGGCATCCAGTCCACAAAACAATTCTCCACCACCAACAAAGGTAGACACAAAATGCTGGAGTAACTTAGTGGGTCAGGCAGCATCTCTGGAGAAAAGGAATAGGTGACATTTCGGGTCGAGACCCTTCTTCTGACTGCAGTCTGGGGAAGGGTCTCGACCTGAAACGTCACCTATTCCTTTTCTCCAGAGATGCTGCCTGAGCCGCTGAGTTACTCCAGCATTTTGTGTATATCTTCGGTGTAAACCAGCATCTGCAGTTCCTTCCTACCCTTCCACCATTACCCTCTGTTCGGTACCATTAAGTCAATTCTGTATCCAATTAGCTAGATCTCTCTGGATACCATGCGATGTAACCTTCCAGAGCAGTCAACCATGCAGAACCTTATCCAAGGGTTTGCTGGTCCAAATAAATGATGCCTATGGTTTTGCACACATCAACCTCTTTGGTTACAGACATTATGTTTTTTGCCTGTCATAAGGTATCTGAAGTTATATGCAAAAATGAACACCATTGCCAGTAAACAACTGATGTTAGAGAAATTCTATGACAATGTATAAATTTTAAATGATTTTTTTTTTAAATCCATGTTTTATTATGGATGTTGTTGCTGGAGGGAGAGGTAATGATAAAGAATCTGCTTTGTCTGCAGCAGAAACCAGAACATTAAATATTCCTGTATTGTGAAGAATTTACAATTCCGCCCCAGTGGGAGAATTCTGGCTGAAGAGCAGTTTTTAATTTTCTATTATAAATGGATGTTCTGATCTAAATTATGAAAAAGAAGCATTTCAATTTTATGTTCTCTGGAGTCCCAAAGCAATACATAAAAATGAATTACTTTTGAGGTAGTCACAAATATTCCATGCCAGAAAACCCAGCAGCCAATTTTCATGCAGTTAAACCTCCTAAGTAACAGATTTGTTTTTGATATTATTAGTGAGGTAGAAATGTTGATTAATACATGGATGGACGATTTTCACTTTGTAAAAGGCTTTGTGATCCTTTCCACTCACTGCCTTGGCAAAATGGACCTTAGTTTAAACTCTGGTCCTTCAATACTGGCTTCACACATAAGGATGTCATTAAGCTGGGAAGAGTGCAGGGAAGATTTAGGGGGATGTTGCCAGGATTTGAGGGCCTGAGCTACAAGGAAGGATTGGGCAGTGCAGGTCTTTAATCCTTGAAATGCAGGAGGCTGAGGAGTGATCTTATAGAGGTGTATAAAAATAATGAAGGTGATAGACAGGGTGAAGGCACAGATTATTTTACCCATGGTAGTCGGAATCAAGAACCAGAGGACATGGGGTTAAAGTGAGAGGGGACAGATTTAATAGGAACCTGAGGGGTAACCTTTTCCACACAGAGGGAGGTGGGTGTATGAAACAAGCTGCCAGAGGAGGTGGTTGAGACAGGTATTATAACAGCACTTAAAAGACACTTGGACAGGTACATGGATAGGAAAGGTTTAGTGGGATATGGACCAAACACATCAAATGGGACCAGCTTAAAAGGGGCATCTTAACTGTCATGAACAAGTTGGGCTGAAGGGCCTTTTATTGTACTGTATGACATCACGACTCTATGACTTCCATCTCACAGGTTCCAATATGCATGACAATACCATAATAAAAAACAATCTTGACTGCATTCCAACCTCGTGCTAAGAATGAAACCCGTGGTCATTAGACTCTGAGGAAAACATATCATGACCAAATCAAGCTGACACAGTTTGCTGAATGAATGCAAACTCATTAGTGCAGCAGTCCTTCCTCTCTGCAGGCCTGAACTTGCATAGAGCACATGAGTATAAAACGGGGACCATAAAGGAGTGCAACTAAAAGTCAGTTGAATGGAATACTTAAAAGGCAATTTCAGACAGCTCCGTAAAATTCTGCAAGGCTTAGGGTTGAAATGCAGCAGAACATAGTGTGGCCTTTGGAAAAGCTAAAGAGGGAGTGGACAATGAAGTGACAGGCAACAATTCAGGGTGATTGGAGTTGTGCATTCCATGGAATAACGGCTAGCATGGCTTATTTGTAAAAGCAAATTGAAGAAGGCAGGATAAAGAAATCCATGATTCAGGTACGTGTCAGCAACCTTCTGTTTGATGACTGTGGAAAGTAAAATGTTTTTGTGCAGAGATTGTTAACGAGAAAATGTAAAATGGAACACAAAATGCTGGAGTATCTCTGCAGATTAGGCAGCATCCAGGGAGAACATGATAGCTGTTGTTTTGGGTCATGACACTTCTTCAGACTGATTCAATTAGACTGAAGAAGGGTTTTGACCCGAATCGTCACCTATAATAATAATAATAATAATCCATTTATTTTATATAGCGCCTTATCACATGCTCAAAGCGCTTTACAAAAACAATTAACAAACAGACAAACTATCCTGACGGAAAAGCGGCGAATACACAACGCCAGCGTCCTCACATCAGGGTCCGGCAGTAGACATTAAAAAGCACAAGACACACAGATATAATTTTTTACACAAAACAGCCATCACAGTGATTGGTCTAGGCACACCCTCACTGTGATGGAAGGCAAAGTCTTATCTCCTCCTCATTCTTCTCACGTGGTGCCACGAGGTGATCGAGGCTCCCAACTTTTTGAAGCCCCCACCGGGCGATGGAAAGTCCCAGGGCCGAGCCGAGCCGAGCAGGCCGATGAAAGTCTTGAGCCCCCACCGGGCGATGGAAAGTCCCAGGGCCGAGCCGAGCAGGCCGATGAAAGTCTTGAGCCCCCACCGGGCGATGGAAAGTGCTGCGGCCGAGCCACGCAGGGCGATGAAGGGCCTGCGGGCGGGTCGATCGTACCTCGCGCTCCGGTGCGGTCGAAGCTGCTACGGCTGGAGCTCCCAAAAGCCGGTCGCCAGCCAGGGACCTGCGAACTCCCGATGTTGCGGTCTGCAGGGCCCACGGCCGAAGCCTCCGAGATGGTAAGTCCAGGCCCTGCGACCGGAGTCTTCAAGGTCGATCCCAGCTGGAGGCCGCCGACTCCACGATGTTAGGCCGTAGCGCGAACGGAGATACGACACGGTACAGGTCGCATCTCCGTTGAGGAGGAGATTTGAAAAAAGGTTTCCCCCAACCCCCCCACCACCCCCCTACATACACAGAATTAAAATAAAACAAAACGTACATTTAGCAACGACAATGACAAAAAACCAAAAAAAAACAGAGAGACTGCCGGTGAGCCGCAGCTGCAGAACACAGCCACGCCCCCAATAATACCATGATCTCCAGAGATGCTGCCTGACCCACTGAGTTTCTCCTGCATTTTTTGGGGTAAACCAGCATCTGTAATTCCTTGTTTCTAGGAAAAATAGGAAATGTTGGTTGTATTTAATCAGATCAGATAGTATCTGAGAAACAAATCTCAGGTTGATGATCTTTCATCAAAATTGGAAATGAGAGAAAACAGGTACGTTTCACGTTGCAGCGAGTGTGAGAGATGAACTGATGAGAGAGATTGTCCATGTAGTTTTGTTTAGTTTAGAGAAACAGCACAGACACCGACCTTTTGGGCCTCCAAGTCTGCGTCGACCAGTGATACCTGTACATTAACACTATCCAACCCACACAAGGGACAATTTACAATTTTACCAAGCCAATTAGCTTACAAACCTGTATGTTTTTGGAGTATGGGAGGAAACCGGAGCACCTGGAGAAAACCCATGCAGTTCAAGGGGAGAACGTACAAATTCCATATGGACAAGCACCCATAGTCAGGAACAAACCCGGGTCTCTGGCGCTATAGGGCAGCAACTCTACCATTAGGCCACTGTGTTGCTCCCCACTCAAGTGTATGGGTGATGGTAAAATGTGATGTAGTTCATGGGAATTGGGGAGAATACAATGGGTGAGGGTCAGGGCAGACTCAGTGGGCCAAAGGGTCTGTTTCTGTGCTGTCTGATTCTAAGGCTCTAATCCCAGCCTCGCAGGCCCTGAGCCGGCCTATCAGTGAGTTTTGATAGTGCTTTTGACTTCAACACCTACATGTCACAGCTTTCATAACAAGCACATCACCCACACACTGTGAGAAAGTCACAAACACAGTGACCTCTCTCTTACAGGATAATGTGTCACATCACAGGCACAACCAGCAGCCAGCTGGCAAACAGGCAGGCATTGCTCCACTCATGGAGGAGACAGTCTTTGAGATGATTGAAAGGCAGTCAGGTAGTCAGCAGTGGCCCAAAGAATACTGAAGATGATGGTATCCTCATATTTATTCCTCTTCCCTACATTCTAGAAAGCAGCGTAGGAAGGAACTGCAGATGCTGAAAAATACCAAAGATAGACACAAAGTGCAAGAGCAACTCAACGGGTCAGGCAGCATCTCTGGAGAGAAGAAACAGGTGATGTTTTGGGTCAGAATCTTTCTTCAGACTGAAAGTAGAAGAGGGGAGGGGTACTGAAGGTAGGAAAAGTCAAGAACAAATAAGTGCCGGCAACAGAAACCTTTTCCTATGCTGGCACTGATTTGTTCTGGCCTACTCCTACCTCCAGCTCCCCCTCTCTACTTTCAGTCTGAAGAAGGGTTCCGACCCAAAACGCTCCAGTATTTTGTGTCTATCTTCCAAAAAAACAATGATCAGAATAGCTTAGTTTAGAGATACAGTGTGGAAACTGGCCCTTCTGCCTATGCCGACCAATGATCACCAGTACACCAGTTCTATCTTACATACTAGCGACGATTTACAGAAGTCAGCATGGCTTTGCTATGTGGGAGGACCAGGGAGCACCTGGGGAAAACCCACGTGACACAGGGGGAACGTACAAACTCCATGCAGACAGCGCCAATAGTCCGGATCGAACCCGGGTCTCTGGTGCTGCAAGGCAGCAACTCTACCACTGTGCTGCTGCCCCTGTTGTAATTACTGTTTAGTAAATGTGCACATTGGCAAGTTGTTTGTCTTTGACCATTGCTTTAAACTTGGCCCATCTGTACTCGGACAAGAGCTGGTCAAATGTTGAGGATGTGCTCTCGGCGGATATGGAACTTGTCGCGGGCTGCCTTAAGACCTGGAGACTAAAACTGAGTATGGCAAAAACCACCACAACAGCCTTTCACCTGAACAACAAGGAAGCTCAACGCCAGCTAACCGTCACCCTCAATGGGTCACCCGTACCCTACAACCCATTTCCTACATACCTCGGGGTGAAACTAGATCGGCAGCTGACCTATAAGCAACACCTTGAAGCTCTCCGTGCTAAAGTCTCGGCATAGAACAACCTCCTGCGTTGCTTGGCCGGATCGTCATGGGGCGCCAGGACATCTACTCTTCGAACCAGTGCTCTTGCACTCGTGTACAACGCCACTGAGTAGGCCGCCCCAACATGGTGCCGCAGCGCTCATACAAGCAAGCTGGGCGCCACCCTCAACGACACCATGCGGATCATCACTGGCTGCCTACGTCCTACTCCGACGGATCTCCTGCCGGTGCTCACAGGTATCGCACCCACCAAGCTTCGCAGAGTTTTTTCACTCATAGGCTGGTGTGCAAGGCCCCATCGGACGCCAAACATCCTTTGCACCACCTCGCCCAGGATTCACAGCAACTGGGACCTCAACGCCTGTCATCTCGTCACCCTTTCTCCCGTCATGCAGCGACCCTCTGTGGCTCCGGTTTCAACATACTAGGAGCATGGAGAACCAGCTGGGAACAGACAACGCGACCTCTTCAATTCACTGTCATACCGAACATCACAGCCCCACCCGGCTCGGACATGCCCCGCAACGAGTAGGTCCCCTGAACCGGCTCCGCACAGGTGTCGGCCGGTTCAACGCCAACGTGCATCGTTGGGGGTTGCGTCCATCAGCAGCCTGCGTGTGTGGAGCAGACCAGCAAACAGCGCAGCACGGCATTTTCGACTGCTCTGTCCTCCGTCCCCCTGGAGGAGGGGTAGACCTCACGGCCCTCGACAACAGCACATTGCACTGGCTACAGCGCCTGGAGGGCATTACATAACTTCCACTGCCTCAAACGCAAGAAGAAGAAGCTTTAAATGGAAGAGTGCAGTATAATATATTTTCGACATGGAAGAGGATGTTTGCTCTGTTTCTATATATGTTTTCATAATGTGAATGTAGGAGATGAGAAGGATGTGGCGTACCCACTTTTCATGAATACAATATTGCTGGGACAATCTGGAATGTTTCGTCAGTATAAGCAGATTGAAAGCTCAACACGTGAGTAGTTTAAATACACTGCTTTGTAAATAAACCTCAAGCTCTCTGAATATGTTATCCCTCATTTAATTGTGAATCACAATAACATCACATGCTGACATTTTTCATTATCTTCCTCAGTGAAACATCTCCAACATGCTTTTGTAGCTTTTCCAATTTGGTGACTAGTGGGACGTACTAAGCAACAATGCACTTGCATGTAGATTGTCAAACTGGAAGCAAATTAATACCAGCGTATATTCAGAACGATTGATTTTTTTTCTCCCTGGCTGATAGCATGAGTCCTGGGCATCAGCAGGGCTTGGAGAGCAAGTTAGAGAAGAAAGGGAAAAAGATCCAGGTTTTTGGTCCAAACAAGAACCAAAAATGCAGGATATTATATTGGATTAAAAAACAGACAGATTACTAAAATTTAAATTAACTAAGATTTAAATTAACCGTCGAATCACAAAGGTAATCTCATCGTGACGTCAGTCACATAGAAATTAAAAATTTTGTTAAAATAGTAGAAATTTGAACAAGGTACTCAAAGAATATTGGGGATAGACAAAAAATGCTGGAGTAACTCAGCGGGTTAGACAGCATCTCTGGAGAAAAGGAAAAGGTGACATTACAGGTCGAGGCTCTTTTTCAGAAAGGTGGGATTTCATTCCAAAGGTATTGGCTTCTGTATTGGAAAAAAAAAGATTTCTCGAGCTGCATCAAATCAGATAGTGACCTGGTGAATCAAAAGGTTGTGGCCCAAGGTCTATCTTTACACTAAATGGCAGATGGTGGCAGTTAAGTATTGTGCAAGGGTTGGGAATGTCAAATGCTGCAGGTCAGAGAAAATGTAAAATGTTTAGACATTAAAAAAATTATATTTATATAATATTAATATTATATTTACAATATATTTATGCAGAAGAATAGGTAATGGTTCTGGGTAATAATGTAGATGATGAAAAAAAGAATGTGATAGGAAGAAAAAAACAAAGAAATACAGATTATTTAACCAGCCATTTGGAAATGCTAGGATTTTTAATTGAAGCAGTAACAGGACATTTAGAAAATTATTGGATGATGACACAAAAATTGCTTAATGAAAGGAAGATTGATTTTGACTTATTCTGCCTTTGAGGATATTATGAGCTGGCCAGATAAAGTGGAAATATGATCAAGGCAGGCAAAATGAAAGTATAGCAAAATGATAGGCTGTTTATCTGAATGCAAAAGCATCCAGAATCGGGAAGATGAATGGCACAAATAGAATTAAATGGAAATGATCTAAAGGTCATTACTGAGACATGTTTGCAGACGTACCAGGCTAGGATTGGCAGAATCAGAAAGTCTAATAATAAAGGATGCAGTTGGGACTTTAATAAGAAAGGCTCTTGGTTTAGACAATCAGGACGTAGAATCAATTTAGATGCAGATAAGAAATGAAATGAGTAAGATAACATTGATGGGAATAACTTGCAGTGGTTTCAAAAGCAGCTATACTGGAAGACAGAGTATCCATCAAGCATAATAATGGGAATTTTAATTTTCATAACGGCTGGGCAAATCAGATTGGAACAGGTCGTCTTGAGACAGACTTCTTTGAATGCATTCAAGATAGTTTCCTCGAATGGCAAGCTATTTTACATCAGGACATGTTTAAGCAGAAAAGATGAATTAGTAATCTCAGTAAAGAATCCTCTGAGGAATAGTACTCATGAGTTTAAATAAAGGGCATTACACTGTTATAAAAGGCAAGTAGGCTGAAGTAGATTGGGAAATTGGATTAAAAATCATAAAGGTAACAGACATTTCAAGAGATATTTCATTGCACGTTCCATTGAGAAATCAGGGGTCCATGGGATTAATGAACTGTCAATAGGTAACCAAAGAAGATAAGGAGGGTATTATATTGAAAGATATGGCTTATAAAATTGTGCATTGCATTTATATACCTGAAGATTCAGAGAGGAAAGGAAAGAAATTCTTCAAGGAAAAAATAAAAAGTAACTACAACCTTGCAAGGAATATATAAAAAAACGAATTTTAGCAGTTCTATAAATAGGTAAAATCAGCTAGCCAAAGTAAGCATTGGTTTCTTTATATTAATTCAGCAGAATTGAATATGGGGACTATGGAAATGACAATATTCGTTAAACAGCCAGCATCATCAATGACCCACACCACCCTGGCCATCCATACTCTCATTTCACTCCTGACATTAGGAAGAAGGTACAGGAGTCTGAAAACCATAACCTCCAGGTTCAGGAACAGCTTCTTCCCAACAACCATCAGGCTCTGAGCTCTGCAAATGCCAACTGAACTACGAACTACAAACTGCCTTAGTTGCACTAGGGACTTTGGACTTTGTTTGCACAAAATAGTGTGTTTTTTAAATTGGTTGAACATTTTCTATTTATATTGTTATCTTTGAGTACTGTGTCAGGACTTTGGTGGCGTCAGATGAGCAGTATATTCTGGAATGAATAGTTATTCAAATTAATACTGCAATATAATTTTAATTTACATTTATTTAAATAATACTCGGTAGAATCATGTGTTCCAGTGAACCTGGTAGGTTTAGATGAATTACAAGGGAGTGCAGGGAAATAGGGGCCTACTGAGTTGAAAGAGAAAGCAAGAACTGCTGTCCTGGTGAGCTGGAAGGAAGTGCGTGAAACTAGGTGCCGGTGAGTCAGATGTGGGGGTGGGAACCGGGGCCCCAGTGAGTGGAAAGGAGCCGTTGGACCCCCAGTGAGTGGAAAGGACAGTGAGTCATAAAGGAGCATAGCATGAGCCAGATGTCAAACCATTAGGATTTCCAAACATAGACACAAAATGCTGGAGTAACTCAGCAGGGCAGGCAGCAGAAGAGAAGGAATGGGCAGTGTTTATCACTCGTTTCCTTTTCACCCAAAACTCAGTCTGTAGAAGGGCCTCGACCCGGAATGTCACCCATTCCTTCTCTCCAGAGATGCTGCCTGTCCCGCTGAGTTAGTCCAGCATATTGTGTCTATCTTCAGTTTAAACCAGCATCTGCAGTTCTTTCCTACAGGATGTCCAAATAGTCGGATAGCAGAACATCAAAGTTTCCCTGTCATCAGTGAGGATGTATTAGATCCTATGGGATTAAAGGCTAACAACTCACCAGCACCTGATGGCCAACAACTTAGTGCTCTTGAAAATGTTGGTAAAAGCATGTGTTATTCAAGGGGTTTACGTGCTTGAAAAGCAATGCATAATTCACAAATGCATAATTTAAACATTCATGACAATGCTGTCAGTAATAAATTTCAGCTTGTTATTCTAGCTGTGGTATTAAAGGAACAAGCGCATATCAAACACATGTAAAACAATAGAAAACAATAAGATCTTTGGCAAATGATAACTAGTGGAGTGCCTCAGAGATCAACGCCAGGACCTTGACTATCTACATTATACATTTTATGACTTAGAAGAAGGCACCAATTGTATTGTATCTAAGTTTGAGGTTGATATGAAAAATTGTACGAGGACATAGGAAATCTGTAAAAGGAAAACGTAGAAAGGTTAAATGAGTAGACAAAAGGAGTATGAGTAGAAAGCTAGAGGATGAGATGGAGAAATGGGAGGCTTTTCACTTCTGTTGGATGGCAGATTATTATTTAAATGGTGTGAGACTATTTTGGTTGAGTATTCAATCATCAGGGAGTCCTCATACAAGAAACACAAAACGTTATCAGGACCCTGAGCTTTTCCACATTTCAGTTGAGAGATGACAGAAGAAGGAAAAGGGTGCTGACAGGTGCCCATCAGCGCCTGGAGCTTTCCAAAGATTAGTGGATTCCTGTTTGACAGAACAAGTATGGTTCTTCTCCGCGTCTTTGGAGTGGCCATTGGCCAGGAACTGGTAGGCGATGGAGTTGGCCGTGACAGGGCAATGCTTTGGGCGGGTACTTCGACCGGTGAGGCGATTGAAGGTCTTCCACGCCACCCTACTGGAGTGTGTGAAGTCGATTCCTTGGACTGTCTCTTCCCACCGCTCTCTGCGCTTCTTGTCAAGGCAGTTTGTCGGTTCCGCAGCCTTGGAGGCAGCCTCTATCGCCAGGGTCAGTGTACAGGAATGCGTCGTAGCATGCGTCACACTGCGGTCCTAAATGCCTGGCCTGGCTCCGTGAGTTTTACTCCTCTTGCCTCATTAGTCAGTCCATTCCGAAGATCTGGCGGAAAGCCACCGTCATTGCGCTACCAAAACCAAACAAGCCTGCGGACGACCCAAGGAACTATCGGCCCATCTCACTCCTCTGTGTCCCATACAAGCTCCTCGAATGGCTAGGCTCGATCCAATCGTTGACCCTCAACTACCCGCTGAACAAGCCGGATTTCGGCGTGGATGCTGCACCACCCACCAAATAGTCAAGCTGACCAATGACATCAAAGACAGTTTCGAAAAGGGTCACAAGGCAGGCATCACACTGGTGGACCTCACCGCCACTTATGATACTGTGTGGCACCAGATCTTGAAGCTCCTCCGAACCATCCCTGACCGTCATTTAGTGCGGTTCCTTGCCAACATCCTTGCCAACCGCAGTTTTGTACTCAAGACCAGCGACGGACAATCTAGCCGACTGCGACGCCTAAGAAACGGAGTCCCCCAAGGCTCGGTACTGGCCCCCATGCTCTTCAATCTCTATATCAACGATCTCGCGCAGTGTCATGCAGTGACCCTCTGTGGCTCCGGTTTCAACATACTAGGAGCATGGAGAACCAGCTGGGAACAGACTTCGCGACCTCCTCAATTCACTGTCGCACCGAACACCACAGCCCCACCCGGCTCGGTCATGCCCCGCAACGAGTGGGTCGCCCTGAACCGGCTCCGCACAGGGGTCAGCCGGTTCAATGCCAACATGCATTGTTGGGGGTTGCGTCTATCAGCAGCCTGCATGTGTGTAGCAGACCAGCAAACAGTGCAGCACGTCATTTTCGACTGCACTGTCCTCCGTCCCCCTTGTGGAGGGTTAGACCTCACAGCCCTTGACAACAGCACATTGCACTGGCTACAGCGCCTGGAGGGCGTTACATAATTTCTGGTGCCTGAAACGCAAGAAGAAGAAACACAAAATGTCAGCAAGTAGATACAGCAAGTAATAAAAAGGGACATGGAGCTTTGGCCCTTATTGCCAGGGGGATGGAATAGAAATGTAAGGAAGTCTTGCCGCAACTAAATACGCCATTGGTGAATCTGCCCCTGGGGAACAGTATGCAGGTTTAAGAGGAAAACACAATGTTGAAGTAACTCAACGGGCCAGGCAGCATCTATGCAAGGAATGGATAGGTGCCGTTTCGGGGCAGGAACCTTCTTCAGACCCGAAGAATCTCATCTACTCGAGATCTGAGAGTCTAGGACAAGAGGGCACAAACTCAGAATAAAAGAATGCACCTTTCAGAATGGAGATGAAGAGGAATTCATTTAGCCAGAGGGTGGTGAATCTGTGAAATTTACTGCCACAGATGGTAGAGGAGGCCAAGTCATTGGGTATTTTTAAAGCAGAGATTGATAGGTTCTTGAATCGTAAGAGCATCAAAGGTTTAAGGGAGAAGGCAGGAGAATGAGCTTGAGATGGAAAAATACATCATACATGATTGTATGGCAGAGCAGACTCTATGGGCCGAATGGCCTAATTCTGGTTCTATGTCCTATGATCCTTTGGCCTACTCATGAGAGGAAAGATATGGTTGCCTCATTGGCAGTATGTAAAGGTTTACTTGACTTAATCTTCAGACGAGGGAAATTCTGAAGAGGAAAGACTGTAATTATGCTTCTATTCTAAGTTCCACCAGGCATTCACCTGATGCAGTGGTCGGTTAATGCTGATCTTATCCTGAGGCAGTTTTGGGCATAAACATTTATTGTTAGAATGAAATAGACTCGCCCTGTAATTTATCTTTTCTCTCTTTGGTTGAATATTTTTTGCCTTGGTTTTAAATGAAATATCATTGCATGCTTTATCATAACAATATTCTTCTTATCGTGTCCACATCGTAGCAATGACTGAACAGGAGACTACCGTCTGGCATAACAAAGAGATGCAACTTCATGATGCATCCTTTCAAGCCTAACATTGTTTATTCTTAAGATTGACAAGTTCACGGCTGTTGGACACATCCATGACTGGAAGGCAATCTGTAGCAAAAGCAGATTAGTCGAGAATAAAGCTCACAACTGAATTATCAGCTTCAAAACATCAGAAGACGCATAAAACCACAACGGCTTGAGGGTTTCATAACTTCACTAATGACAGCTTACTGACAGCACCAACATAGAGACAGGGTGGAGTGAGCTATTGAGGCTAGACAATTTGCAAATATTATTTATATCTTTCTAGTTGATCAGTCTTCCTTAAGGCTTCTTGATGTTTCACTACTACATCACCAGGTTTTTACACATAATCTTTGAACAATGCTTACGTGGAACCATGAGCAACAAATAGCATGCAATCCAGTCTGTATGCAGGTTATGCTACTGAAATTAGCAAAGCCTTCCTGGTCATAGAGTCATACAGCTCGGAAACAGGCCTTTCGGCCCAACATGCCCATGCAGACCAAGATGCCCCATCTACGCTATTCCCATCTGCCTGCATTTGTCCCATATCCCTCTAAACCTTTCCTATCCATGTACCTTTCCAAATTAATTTTAAATGTTGTTATAGTACTCGCCTCAACTACCTCCTTTCATATACTCGTTCCATGTACCCAACACCCTTCAGGTTCCTATTATTCTTTTCAACCTTTTCATTTTAAACCTATGTCTGCTGGTTCTTGATTCCCCTACTCTAGGTAAAAGACTCTATGCATTCATTGCATCTATTCCCCTCATGACCTTATAAACCTCTATAACATTACTCCTCATCCTCCCATGCTCCAAGGAATAGAGTCCGAACCTGTCCAATCTATTGCTATGGCTCAGGCCAACTGCTGGCAACATCCTCCTAATCTTCTCTGCACTCTCTCCAGCTTAACAACATCCTTCCTATAGAACGGTGATTAAAGCTCAACACAATACTCCAAATACGACCTCACTAATGTATTGTACATAACATCCCAACGTCTATACTTAATACCCTGACTGATGAAGGCCAATATACTCTTTATACAACTGTGTTTAAAAGCTAACCAACAACAGTCAAACTGAACTAGGAAAGCCTAAGACAGACACAGAAAGCTGGAATAGTTCAGCGGGTCAGGCAGCATCTCTGGAGAGAAGGAATGGGCGACGTTTTGGGTCGATACCCTTCTTCAGAGACATACAGTAGATGAGGCTGGATGAGGTGCAAGTGAACCTCGGCCTCACCTGAAAGGACTGTCGGGGTCTCTGGACAGAGAGGAGGTATAGGGACAGGTGCTGCATTTCCTGAGGTTTCAGGGCAAGGAACCTGGGGAGAGGGCAGTTTGGGTGGGAATGGATTAGTTAACCAGGGAGTTGCAAAGGGAACTGTCTTTGCGGAATGCAGAAAGGTGTGGGGATAGGAACATGTGGCTAGTGGTGGGATCCCGTTGGAGGTGGTAAAACTGTCAGAGGATTATGTGCTTAGACGAAGGGATTAAAAGTACCATTAGCAAATTTGCAGATGATACTAAGCTGGGGGGTAGTGTGAATTGTGAGGAAGATGCAATAAGGCTACAGGGTGACTTGGACAGGTTGTGTGAGTGGGCGGATACATGGCAGATGCAGTTTAATGTAGATAAGTGTGAGGTTATTCACTTTGGAAATAAGAATAGAAAGGCAGATTATTATCTGAATGGTGTCAAGTTAGGAGGAGGGGGAGTTCAACGAGATCTGGGTGTCCTAGTGCATCAGTCAATGAAAGGAAGCATGCAGGTACAGCAGGCAGTGAAGAAAGCCAATGGAATGTTGGCCTTCATAACAAGAGGAGTTGAGTATAGGAGCAAAGAGGTCCTTCTACAGTTGTACCGGGCCCTGGTGAGACCGCACCTGGAGTACTGTGTGCAGTTTTGGTCTCCAAATTTGATGAAGGATATTCTTGCTATGGAGGGCGTGCAGCGTAGGTTCACTAGGTTAATTCCCGGAATGGCGGGACTGTCGTATGTTGAAAGGCTGGAGCGATTGGGCTTGTATACACTGGAATTTAGAAGGATGAGGGGGGATCTTATTGAAACATATAAGATAATTAGGGGATTGGACACATTAGAGGCAGGAAACATGTTCCCAATGTTGGGGGAGTCCAGAACAAGGGGCCACAGTTTAAGAATAAGGGGTAGGCCATTTAGAACGGAGATGAGGAAGAACTTTTTCAGTCAGAGTGGTGAAGATGTGGAATTTTCTGCCTCAGAAGGCAGTGGAGGCCAGTTCGTTGGATGCTTTCAAGAGAGCTGGATAGAGCTCTTAAGGATAGCGGAGTGAGGGGGTATGGGGAGAAGGCAGGAACGGGGTACTGATTGAGAGTGATCAGCCATGATCGCATTGAATGGCGGTGCTGGCTCGAAGGGCTGAATGGCCTACTCCTGCACCTATTGTCTATTGTCTATTGTCTATTGTCTATTGTATGCAACAGCTGATGGGTGGAAAGGTGAGGACTGGGGGGATTCTGTCCCTGTGAAAGATGAGGACTAGGAGGAAAGCCTATCCATCTGCCTTCTTTGAACAAGGATTTAATAATTAATTTGATATTTAATTTGATAGCTACAATGCTCTGGTCCTCTGGCATCACTCTTATAATTAAGGAGAAATGTCAGACTCCAGCCGTGTCTCTGCAATGTCTTCTCTCATTCAGCAACTGATTACCTATTTATTCCCTACAACTTACTCACTCACTCATGTACGGCTCTGCCAGAACTCGGCCAGTTCTCTGTCAACAGATGCCCTTTCTTTCTGTGTTTATCTATTTTATATTATGCAGAATTACGACAACATCTTCACTTATCACAGCTTTGGCAGCATCAATAAAAAAACTGGTGCCAGAGTGTGGTGACATTTTGCAAGCAGCAGAACAAGTCAAGATCAAATGTGGCTATTTTGAAATTCATAGGGTTTAACAAAAAAAGCAGAATAAATCAGCATTGTAACAGGCTACAAGATTATTTAAATGGGTTATTGCTATCGTGTGCTCACTATTACAGGTATTAATTTATTGATTATTTGATTATTGTATATGAGCTTTGTGTATTGCATTTATAGGTCTGTTATATGCTGCTGCCAGTAAGAATTTCAATCTGAAGAAGGGACTTGACCCGAAACGTTATCAATTCCTTCTCTCCTGAGATGCTGCCTGTCCCACTGAGTTACTCCAGCTTTTTGTGTCTATCTAGAATTTCAATCTTCTGTTCTTGGTGTATATGATAATTAAACACTCTTGACTTTCTTGTCCTCACTGGTAAACACTGGTGCAAGGTAGTCAGTTAGTAGCTTCCGTGTGCTTTCTGTTATTGGTATTGATTTGTTATTGTCTTGTGCACTCAGATATAGTACACATGACAATAATAAACCAAAACCAGTACTCATTGGAATTGATAGCGAAGTCCGAATAGACCTCTAATTTACTCCCTCTATCTTTGCTAACTCTTAAGATTTCCTTGAACATTACATATTGATCTAATCTTTGATATTTTCTTTCTCAACCTATCTACTTTTTTAATTCTCTATACTTTTTACACGGAGGTTGATTCTCCCTTGTATAAACAAGCAGATATTTCCGATGTCATCTCATCCATTTGCAATCCAGGGATCTGTGCATCATCCTTATGTAAATACACTCAGACTGAATCTGAACCATCCCCTTTAAAAGGCCAAGCATTGCTGCCTAATAATTACCAGTGTCTTGTTTTCCAATTTAACCTGGATTTCTCTTTCCTTATTTTGCTGTAGTTAGGCATCTCCCAGTTCAGTATATTTGTTCCAGTTTGTCTTTCACCCCATCTCAGAGTCTGAAGAAATGTCTCGACCCGAAACTTCACCCATTCCTTATGTCCAGAGATCCTGTCAGTCCAGCTGAGTTACTCCAGTATTTATTGTTCATCTTCTCCAAAACTTAGTCTGACCTTACAACATGATCCAGTCTGAAGAAGGGTCTCGACACAAAACATCACTCATTCCTTCTCTCCAGAGATGCTGCCTGTCCCGCTGAGTTACTCCAGCATGTTGTGTCTGTCTTCTCCAAATCTTAGCCAAACCTTACAGCATGATCTTCCAATAAAGTCACTTAGTCTGGACTCTTTTCTTGATGTACTTCATTCCTCATTGTCAACAGTGGCGTCTTCCCTATTGGCCAGCAACTTTAAAAAGTTTCTCCCCTCTCTGGTTTACACAATCCATTCCCCATTCAATGTGGGAGTGATACAGATAATGTAGCAAAATGTGTAATTGTTACTAAATGCCAATCAATGCCCTAGATCAGACATATCCAAAGTCCGGCCCGAGGGCCAATCGCAGCCCGAGGTCAGATTTTATACGGCCCGCAGCTTCCATCTTAAAATGTATTATTTATGTCCCGCCAGCACTGTCTAACAGAATGAATAAATCATACAGGTTCAAAATGAAATTCCTCTTTTCACATCATGGTGGCAGCCCCACTCTGTAACTCTGTCTGGCAGTGTGAACCATGCTGTGACCCCTTGCTGCCAATTTATGCCATGGCTACTGTAAATAAAAAGAGGAAAGTTTGTACTGAGGGCCGCCGCTTCCAGTGAAAGATGGAAATTGCAGTATTTTTTCACTGAAAACCGAAACAATTGTGTTTGCCTAATTTGTCAAGAGACTGTTGCCGTATTTAAGGAATTCAATGTAAAGATGCACTACGAAACAAAACATGCGAATGCATACGACAGGCTAACAGGAAGTGATCGTGCTGAAAAAGTAAATCAACTCCATGCTGCCTTGACCTCACAACAGCGGTTCTTCTCGAGGGCCCTTGAGTCAAATGAAAACATCACCAAAGCAAGCTACGAAGTGGCCACGTTAATCGCTAAACATGGCAAACCGTTTACGGAGGGTGAGTTTATTAAAGACTGTGTCATGCAAATGGTGGAGAACATTTGTCCCGAGAAGAAGCAAGAATTTGCTAATGTTTGCTTGGCTCGTAACTCTGTGGCACGGAGAATTGAAGACATATCATCAGATATTAAGAGACAATTGGGTGACAGGGGGATGAAATTCGAGTTTTTTTCATTAGCCTGTGATGAAAGCACAGATTTATCTGACACCGCTCAGTTACTGATTTTTTTGAGAGGAGTTGACGATTATATGAACGTAGAAGAGCTGCTTGACATTCAAAGCCTTAAAGGCCAAATGAGAGGAACGGATTTATTTGCTTCTGCTTGTTCAGCTGTTGATGACATCAAACTACCATAGAGTAAAGTTAGTGGGATTATTACCGATGGCGCGCCTGCTATGGCTGGTGAACGAAGTGGATTATCCACACTGATCGGTACAAAGTTAGTGAAGAAGGAGGCAATGCTATTAAACTCCACTGTATAATTCACCAGCAGGTTCTCTGCGCGAAACATTTGAAATTTGATCATGTTATGAAACCGGTGGTAAAGACAATTAACTTAATTCGCTCTAAAGCCCTAAACCACCACCAGTTTCAACAGTTCATGCTCGACATCCAGGCGGAATACGGAGATGTATTATATCACAACGATGTGAGGTGGCTGAGTCGAGGGTCCGCACTGCAGCGATTTTTCTCTCTCCGATGGGAAATTGGACAATTTTTGACTCAAAAGGGACAATCGATGCAAGAACTTGCAGATACTACATGGCTGGCAGATTTGGCTTTTGGTTGACATAACAAAGCATCTGAATGCGCTGAACGTTAGCCTCCAATGTCAAGACACAGTGGTGAGTCAGCTATATACACACATTAAGGCCTTTGGAACCAAGCTGCAACTTTTCCAAAGACACCTGTCACAGACAGAGCCCTGCACCGCACATTTTCCAGCTTTGCGTGAGATCATGAACAGTTTTACGCAGGACAATATCTGTGCGCAAACAAAGAGGTATGCAACAGCCATTGCATCTCTTACAATGGAGTTTAGCGAACGCTTTCGGGATTTTGAAGCTATCGAAAAGGACATGTTGCTCTTCTCTTCCCCCTTCTCCGTCGGCCCTGATGATGCTCCGTCCGCAACAGCTGCAGCTGGAGCTCATTGAGCTGCAGTGTGACAATGAGTGTCGCAGTCGAAACCAGCAGCTTTCTCTTGTGAACTTTTACCGGCAGCTGGATAAAGGCCGGTTTCCAGAAATGCGAACATTTGCAAAGAAAATGCTGAGCTTGTTCGGCTCCACATATTTGTGTGAGCCGACATTTTCAATTATGAACTTCAACAAGAACCGCTTCAGGTCAAGACTCAGTGACTCCCACCTGCGTGATATTTTACGCATCTCAACCACTGCTTTCAAACCAGACCTGGCCCACATACTGAAGTCAAGATCTCAGTATCACCCTTCTCATTAATGTCAGTGCCTGTTTCTTGGCCATCTGAAATGAATAAATTCTAGTTTCTGAGTATTTTGTGTCATTGCAAATAAAATAGTTATATAACTGGATTTGTATGTAACTTTTATGGTTCAAAAAGTCTCGAGAGGGGCCATTGGCCCTTGGGTAATTTCACATTATCAAATCTGGCCCTCTTTGAAAAAAGTTTGGACACCACTGCCCTAGACTGATGAACTGGAGACATACATTTAAATCCTAGCTTAGCAGCTGGGAAATTTAATTTAATTTAATTGGATAATTTTGAAATTTAAAAATAAACAGTTTTCTGTTTCAATTTCATGATACACAGATTGTTCTAAAACATTTCCTGGGTAACAAATGTCTTTTCTGTTGATGGAGCAAACCCATCAACCTTACCCAATCTAGACAATACAGGCTACACTCGTTATTATGGACCTCTTTATAACAGATTTCGGGTTACAGCGGACAAAGTCTGTTGGAACTGAAGCATCCATTTGTATCAGGAACAAAGGACTGAGTTATATTGAGGAAAGAACTGGATGTTGGATTCAAACCGAAGATAGACACAAAAAGCTGGAGTAACTCAACGGGACAGGCAGCATCTTTGGAGAGAAGGAAGGGGTGACGTTTCGGGTCGAGACCCTTCTTCAGACTGAATAAGTTGTTTTGCGGTGTAGTAGGTGGTTGGTTCAAATCTTGTCTCAGTCTGTGATTACTGCCACTTAGTGACAGAGCATTGTTTACAGTGTTTACTCACTGTTCCTGAAACTGTCAGCCCTGCTCCTTTAGTTGAACCATCTCCCCCTGATGACATTACTGCTGCTGACCGTATCCCTCCCTATTCACAGCCAGTGGAACATCCTAGTTCAACTGACTCAGAGTAAAAAGTTACTGCATCTAAGATCACACACACACAACAATGTCATTTATCATCTACAAAAGATAAATTACAGGATATTAACTTTTAAAATTTATTTGCAATGTTTAAAGTATTATGCATGTTGTGTCCTTGCCTTTTTATTGTCTGAAGAAGGGTCCCGACTCAAAACATAACCTATCCATTTTCTCCAAAGATGTGGCCTAAACCAGTGAGTTACTCACACAATTTGTGTCTATCTTTGGTATAAACCAGGGTCTGCAGCTCCTTTTTATTACTGTGTACTGTGTGTCTTGTTTAGTGTATGCTTATTTGCTGTTTTACCAAAACTATACATATTTACCCCCCCCCCCCCACTGTTCAGTTATAGTGGACAATCTGCAATATTGGACACCTCCCACCCGCTTCCTCATGGTCCGTTATAACAAGTATTATCTGCCAGAGACCTGCCTTAGATCCTGACCTTGGATCATGCCTGTGTGGAGTTTGCACCTTCGCCCTTTGATTGCTTGAGTATCCTCTAAGTGCTATGGTTTCTTCCCACATCCAGAAGACGTGTGGGTTTGTAGATTAATTGACCTCTTTAAAATTGCCCCTAATGTGCAGGTAGTGGGTGAGGACGTGGGATAACAGAACTTGTATATCTTGATTAGTGTATGTTCATTGGCTGTTTTTCCAATACTGTACATATTTACACCCCCTTACTCAGTTATAGCAGACAATCAGCGATAATGGACACCATTCCCCCCACTGTGGTCTGATATAACGAGTATTATCTGTATTTGACTTCAGACCTCAGCAATATGGCTAAATCTTAACAACACTTGGAATTGGCCCAGCAAACCACTTACATCAAGGACAATTGGAGATGGACATTAAATACTGTGGTACCAATGGCCCATGAATGAATTAAAAATTAATTCCAGTGCAAGAATATTGTAGTTCATATAGCTTTCATATTTTTCACTTAAAGGTCACCCCTCTGTGTTTCTCACCATTTGGTAGCTTATAAAATACAAGTAATGTAAAAACTCTTTCACTGTATCTGAACTGTAACCAAATAAATTCTATAATTGATCCATCTTTAAAACCATGATATTCTCCTCTAAACTAAGTTCTTATCCTTCCTCCTTGCTTTTCTTTGCTGAATTCCCCTCAGCCAGATATTATAAAACAGAATGTGTTTTGTTCTGAATGGTAGTTTGCTGTTTATCATTGAATCCAGCAGTGGGTTTAGACATGCTGAGCTGAGGGGGTGGATACAGTTCAGATGTGGACCCTCAGTTTAATGCCAGCCAATGTTCAGTGTCCAAGCAAGAAATGTATTCATCCAAATAGTCACTGACCTTCATTAAAAAGAAAAGTTTAACTAAATGTTTTTGGTTAATTTTCTTATTTCACTGTAATGTTTATATTTTTTATTACTTTTTGGTTGCGTCATGTATTTTTCATGAGGGTGGCACAGCTGGTAGAACTGCTGCCCCACAGTGCTGGAGACCTGCCTTAGGTCCTGACCTTGGATGCTGTCTGTGTGGAGTTTGCACATTCTCCCTTTGATTGCTTGTGTCTCCTCTAAGTGCTATGGTTTCCTCCCACATCCGAAAGACGTGTGGGTTTGTAGGTTAATTGGCCTCTGTAAAATTGCCCCTAATGTGCAGGTGGTGGGTGAAGAAGTGGGAATAACAGAACTTGTGTGAATGGTTGGCATGGACTCAGTGAGCTAAGGGCATGTTTTCATGTTGTATCTCTAAACTAAACTAAAGGACTATTGAACTATTGAAATGCCCGTGGCATTCCAAGTCTGGTCTGACAAGATTTTTGTAAAATTTTAACATTTCTGCTCCTTATATTTCTGATACCATAACTACCATAAAGTGAGTTAACAGCTGGGTACTCTCTGGTGTGTGTGCGTGGTCATGGATGAAATATTAGATACTACCCTAAATGACCTTTTATGCTTTATTAATGTTATCTCCTGCATTGGTGCAACTCCCTTTCCTCCCCCTCCACTCCCCCCACTTCCCTCCCCCTTCCCCCCCACTCCATCCCCCTCAACCCCCTTATCCTCCCTAAATATATAAATAAAAATTATATATTTTTAATTAAAAGAATATTTTTCACTTTTCATATTATTTTAATCCATTTTGATTCTCCGAATATCCATGCACTGTCCAATACTGTGAGGTGAAGCTAGAGGCAGGGTCTCAGATCTTAGTTTTAATTTGTAGCTCACTCTATCGCAGAAGGGCCATGGAGTGATGTATTTCAGTGCAGCACATTCAATTTAGCCACAGTAGGTTGATGCCACCTCGTGATTCACGGGAATCCAGCCTATTGACCATTGAACCATTCCCATTCGAAAACCCACTTCCTCACCCACCACCTGCACATTAGGGGCAATTTTACAGAGGCCAATTAACCTACAAACCCACACGTTTTTCGGATGTGGGAGGAAACCATAGCACTTAGAGGAGACACAAGCAATTTCTGGCTGAAGTTCACCAATCTCAAAAACTGCACTGTGTATTGCCACATATTTCATCCAAAACTAACAGATCCTTTCATATTTCCTACATTGCCTGATTTTATTTTATTTTTAACCACCTCTCCTGCTTAATATACTATTTTAATGTATTCTTACTTCTACACAGACCACCCAGAACCATTCTCAATGTCACTGGTTGACCAAACCTAAGACCCAGTTGACTTTGTACCTATCTCTCTGCACCCCCCCCCCCCCCCCCCCGTCTGTCCATTCCTTCTCCTAGCTACACAATTCACACCTTGTCAATCCGCTGTTTCACAATTGGTAACTCCCTAATCCTTTTGTCTCACAACTTGTGTGTGTTCATCTCTAGCCTTTATCCAACCATCTGCCTATGAAGCCTACCTTTGTCTACTTATGACCTGTCCCTTCTAGTTTTTCTTTCCCTCAACCCCTGCAAGCAGTATGAAGAAGGGTCCCGACCCATAAGGTCATCTATCCATGTTCTCCAGGGATGCTGACTGACCCGCTGAGTTACTCCAGCTTTTTGTGTCTTTTAATGAGGTTAATGATTTAGCTCTGCTCTGGTGCAGTACACTTTCCCAGAGTAGGACCTTGCATACACTGATATGTTGCACTCCCAACCTTTTATCCCAAATCTCCCAGGCACTGAAGCCCTTCAATCCTGTAAACATATCCTTCAGACACATATTAATGTGCTGTATGCTTCTTTTTATATTCTCACCAGCCTGTGACATCAGTATTAATCCAGAGTGTATTCCTAGTATCTTGTTTTCTAGCTTCCTCAAAGCTCCAAGAACTCTTACCGCAAGCTTTCAACCCACAATTATGCCACTCATGATGATAGTGTCATAGAGTGATGTAGTCATACAGCACGGAAACAGACTCTTGGACCCAACCCATCCATGCTGACTAAGATGCCCCATCTATGCTGGTCCCATTTGCCTGCGTTTGGCCCATATTCCTCTAAACCTTTCCTATCCATGTACCTGTCCAAATGACTTTTAAATGCTGCTATAGCACCTGCCTCAACTACCTCATGTGGCAGCTCTTTCCCTGTGCTCACCATCCTCTGAGTAAAAAGGAATATGGAATCATGAATTCTAGCTCGTCCCGTTCTTCTCAAATACACTTCTGCAGTATGACGAGCAACATATCATATGGGGTGGGACCGGACTGCTGGTCAATCAAATCCCTAATGCAGCTACATTCTGTTGCACTTCTTCTGCTGAGTTTTGCCCTATGGTACGTGGCAGTCAACTGTACATCTTCATGGTGTGGTCGCCCTTGTGGATTTCATTGCTAATGTAGAGTGCTGCATTCCCTGTGGATGCTCCATGCTACTCCTTAAATGATCCCCCTCTTGTTATTCAGAATTTCATCTGGAGGTACAGAAGTGTGAAAATGCAAACCTCCAGATTCAGGGACAGTTTCTTCCCAGCTATTATCAAGCAACTGAACCATCCTACCACCAACTGGAGAGCGGTCCACACCTACCATCAACTTCGGAGATGCTTGGACTATCTATAATCAGACTTTACTGGACTATATCTTGTACTAAATGTTATTCCCTTTATCCTGTATCTGTACACTGCGGACAGCTTGATTGTAATCATGTATAGCCTCTCCACTGACTGGATGGCATGCACAAAAAAAGCTTTTCACTGTACCTTGGTATATGTGACAGTAGTAATCTAAACTAAACTAAACTAAACCAAGATGGACACAAAATGCTGGAGTAAAATGCGGGACAGGCAGCATCTCTGGAGAGAAGGAATGGGTGACATTTCGGGTCGTCCATTCCTTCTCTCGAGAGATGCTGCCTGTCCCGCTGAGTTACTCCAACATTTTGTGTCTATCTTTGGTTTAAACCAGCATTTGCAGTTCCTTCCTAAACTAAACCATGGATTGGCCACATTTGGGAATCCATGATTCAGGAAGGGTTCAAATGCCCATATAATGGTGCCCTGTAAGTTTTGAAACTTTAATACATGATTTCAAGCATCTTTAGGCACTTCCTCCAACAAGGGGACATAGCTTCAGAATTGAGGGACAAAAGTTTAGGGGTAACATGAGGGGTAACTTCTTTACTCAGAGGGTGGTGGCTGTATGGAATGGGCTTCCGGTGGAAGTGGTGGAGGCAGGCTCGATTTCATTATTTAAGAGTAAATTGGATAGGTATATGGATAAGAGGGGATTAGAGGGTTATGGTCTGAGTGCAGGTAGATGAGACTAGGTCAGAGAGAGTGGTCGGCGTGGACTGGTAGGGCCGAACGGGCCTGTTTCCGTGCTGTAGTTGTTATATGGTTATATGGTTATATGGGACACAGGAAATATCTTGTCAGTTCCTCACTATGCTGGAAATAGAGAGAATGGATCATTGCTGTACCTCGAACCTAATTAGAAACTGTGGAAAAAAATAAACTCAATGGATGGAAGTTGATTAAGTATATAATTACTTTAAATTGAATCTAAACTACTTAATGAACTGAATGATACTGTTATATTTCAAACTGCTCTTAAAAGTGAATTAGCCACGACTAATTATTTACTCAGGCTGATGAAGAACTATTGTGATAAGGTGGTTAAACCGAACAGTTCCTGAAAATAGAAGCTGGGACTGTAATAGTTTATTATGGTTGCTGATTGGAACAAAGGCAGCACATCAGTTTAAACTGTCTAGGTAGACTGAGGAAGGTTCTCGACCCGAAACGTCACCGATTCCTTCTCTCCAGAGATGTTGCCTGTCCCGCTGAGTTACTCCAGTATTTTGTGTAAGAAAATAACTGCAGATGCTGGTACAAATCGAAAGTATTTATTTCACAAAATGCTGGAGTAACTCAGCAGGTCAGGCAGCATCTCAGGAGAGAAGGAATGGGTGACATTTCGGGTCGAGACCCTTCTTCAGACTCACGTTTCGAATCGAGGCCCTTCTTCAGACCGTTCTCCAATATTTTGTGTCTACCTTCAATTTAAACCAGCATCTGTAGTTCTTTCCTGCAGTTTAAATTGTCTATTCATTATCATGATTCCAATATCCAGTTAATGTTAAACATGCTGTTGCATGCATCAGCAGAGCTTTGGTGCTGCAGTTAGGCTGCTGTTTCAGACCTCGAGCAACCTGAGTTTGATTCTGCCCTCTGTGACAGTCTGGGTGACAATCTTCTCTGTGACTGTCTGGGTTTTCTTCAGGTGCTCGGATTTCCTCCATATCCCAAAGAGTTTTGGCAGGGAATGGGATTACTCTCAGAGGTGGCATTGATTCTGTGGGCCAAATGACCCCCTTCTACGTCATAAAGATATATGATAATGTCAACTGAGGACCAATATGATGTGAAGGCATCACCACTCAAAGTGGGTTTGTGATGCTTAATCCACACAGGTGCATTTGAATTAAATTTATTTATTTGTCATTCAAAAATAGGTTTGAATGAAATTTAGTTATCATGCAGTCACAACCAACAAAAACACATACCTACATAATTCAACACAAACATCCATCACAGTGATTCTCCTCCAGGCACCTCGTCACTGTGATGGAAGGTACGAAGAAAGTCTTATCTCTTTCTTGCTTCTTCACCCGCGGTCAGGCAATCAAAACTACTGCGTCGAGGCGATCAAGGCTCCCGACTCTGAAGCCTCCGCCGGGCGATGGAAGATCCCGCGGCCAATTTTAAGCCGCGCCGGACGATGAAATGTCCTGCAACGGGCCGACCCAAGCCCCACGATTCTGGGTGGATGAAAATGCTGTTGCTGGAGCCCCCAAATATCGGTCGCCAACCAGGGACCTGCAAGCTCCCGATGTCACAGTCCACAGGGCCCGCGGCCAAAGCCTCCGAAGTCCGGTCACAGCCGCAGGCGCAGCGCCACCACAGCCTCTGAAGTCAGCCAGCTCTGCGATTGTAAGTCCACGGGCTCAGCGACCGGAGCCCTTGAGGTCGATTCCAGTTGGAGGCCGCCAGCTCCCTGATGCTAGGCCACAACGCGAACGGAGATACGGCCCGAAAAAAGGTCGCATCTCCGTTGAAGAAAGAGATAAGAAAAAAACTTTCCCCCCACCCCACAACATAATACACAACTGAAAGTAAACTATAACATACATTTAATATTAGAAATAAGTCAAAAAAGAAAAAGACAAACGGACTGCAGGCGAGCCGCAGCTGCTAGGGCTGTGCCGCCACTGCACGTACTGGCATTAATGCAGAATCATAGACAATAGACAATAGGTGCAAAAGGAGGCCATTCAGCCCTTCGAGCCAGCACCACCATTCAATGTGATCATGGCTGATCACTCTCAATCAGTACCCCGTTCCTGCCTTCTCCCCATACCCCCTGACTCCGCTATCCTTAAGAGCTCTATCCAGCTCTCTCTTGAGTAATACAGCATGGAAATGGGTCCTTTGGCCCAGCACGTCCATGCCGACCAAACCGCCCCATCTAAGCTAGTCCCTTTTGCCTGCATTTGGCCCATATCACTCTAAACATTTCCTATCCATGTACTTGTTCAAGCGTCTTTTAAATGCTTTTATAGTACCTGCCTCACCTACTTCCTCCAGCATTAAGAGCATTTCAGCCACGGAACAAAATAACGTTAGTTTAGTTTAGTTCAGAGTTCATTCATTTAGTTTTAGTTCATTGTGCAATATGTGGGAACGCAGGGCTCCAGCTTTCATGATCTTGAACTGGATGCCTCAATGGTTGAGGTGCATGTAGAAGACATGAAATATACAGTAGACCGAGAAATCCTGTGGACAAGTGTTCACCGGGCAGTGGGTGCAGAAAATCGGGAAGGTCACTGTCATAATTCAATTGCTGAGGACCTGGATACTAAGCTGCAAGGAGTTCAGTAACCTCACATTAATGGTCAATGTCAGTGACTGTACCTTCAAATGCCGCGCCATTAGCCTCTAATGTTAATAAAACACCATCATCACCAACCAAAAATCCCTATTAATCTAAACGTTTACCTGAAATTCATATCTTCCATAAATTTAACGGAGTTATTACTGCTGCCAGTCCCGTACTCACATCACACTTTGTGCAAACTGATACCGAGTTACATCATCGGCATATATATTCAACCTTGTTTTGACACATCTCCCACTATCTTGTAGATTAAGTGGCACATAAACAGGGCTGTAAACAGAAGTGGTGCAGACAAACTAGTCTTACTGACCCCGACAAACAGATGATGGAAACTGTCATTAGGATGACCACAGCAGGGGCCGAGACTTCCTAACTGCAGACTGTGTGAATGAAGATCGCTTAATTTTTATATGAAACCTCCAAGCCCAGGGCTGCTTCATGGCCGGCTTCCAAGACCACCTGAAGATATCTCCAAAGAAAGATATCTCAAAATACAACCATTATATGTTCCAAAGATAGAGACAAAATGCTGGAGTAACTCAGCAGGACAAGCAGCATCTCTGGAGAGAAGGAATGTGTGACATAGAAACACAGAAACATAGAAAATAGGTGCAGGAGCAGGCCATTCGGCCCTTCGAGCCTGCACCGCCATTCAATATGATCATGGCTGATCATCCAACTCAGTATCCCATACCTGCCTTCTCTCCATACCCCCTGATCCCTTTAGCCACAAGGGCCACATCTAACTCCCTCTTAAATATAGCCAATGAACTGGCCTCAACTACCTTCTGTGGCAGAGAATTCCACAGATTCACCACTCTCTGTGTGAAAAAAAACTTTCTCATCTCGTTTAGGGTTGAGACCCTTCTTCAGTCTGAAACGTCACCCAATCCTTCTCTCCAGAGATGCTGCCTGTCCGGCTGAGTTATTTCAGCATTTTGTGTCTATCTTTGATTTAAACCAGCATCTGCAGTTCCTTCCTACACATTCTATGTTTCATGTCCATTAAGGGTTTCTTACCATGATTTAGTTCTTAATATTTTCTCGCTTTTCAGCCTCATCCACTTATTCAAGGTATTGATAAATATTCATCAATTTAGCCAACATTCTTGGATAGTTAAAATTCTGTGAATTAAATATATTAAGAACCTTTGCTAGAATACTTTGAACTACAAAAGCCAATAAAGTTAGGACTCAGCAGTAGCAAATTAATTTCTGTATCAGTGAGGCTTTGCTGGGTGAGTGGAACCCAGTATTACTTTCAGTTTGATTGATGTTTTCAATTATAGAATAATATACAATATTATTGACCTAAGGCATCAGAAAGTGAAGGAATACAATTCATAATTCTGCTTGTTTCAGAAATGTTAAATGTTGCTTGAAGTGCGATAAGATATTAAACATTAGCCTTTGTAAACCCCAGAGCATATCTTCTTAGATAGTTGGCCGATTTTTGTTAAATAGAATTTAGATCACTATCCATGAAGGAAAAAACAACCATACATTAGAGTAGTATTCCTAGATCTGTTAAGGACTGGCTGAGTGACTACAAAGTAAAAGTGCCACGCTTGTGGGGAGAATACAAAATGGGATTAATGTCGGATTAGTGCGAATGGTTGGTTAATGGTCAGTGTGGACTGTGTGACAAAGGGCCTATTTCTAGAGTTGCCGATTATTTACAAGGGTAGAAAGGAAAATCTGCCTGAATACATTGACATACGTTTTGACCAGGTGAAAGATTTGGTCATGCTGTCCCGTAAAATATTTTGCATAGAAGTGAAAATAAGATTTCCCATCAATGGCTATCACCACGCTGTATAATTATTTGTGATCAATTTGAGATTGGAACAAGTCATTACCCAGCAGCGTAAACTTGCTCAGGATTGCCAAGAAATCAACTGTTTGACTGATTCCCTCTTGCCTCATTTTTAATTGCCTTCAGTTTAGTTTAGTTTAGTTTAGAAATACAGTGCGGAAACATGCCCTTTGCCCCACCGAGTCCATACTGACCAGCGATCCCCGCACACTAACACTATCCTATACACACTAGGAACAAATTACAATTATACCAAGCCAATTAACCTACAAACTTGTACATCTTTGAAGTGGTTGGTTGCGGTTTCAAGAGTCAACCGTCAAGTGTCACGTGTCAAGAGTGTTTAGTTGTCATATGCACTGGCAAGAGGGCAATTAAATTCTTACTGCAGCTTATTAGGCATATTAACGTAAAAACACAATAAATAAATCTAACAATCCAAGTTTGGCTCCTCATAGTTAATACCCTGAAGTCTAGAAAATGGGATGAAAATTGATCCTCTGCAATGCAAAATTAAATATTATGCGCTATACACATGAGGAATAAGCCCACTCACCTTTATTTCAGCTTTTGCACAAGGGTCACTGCAGACTGATCGGACAAGAAGTTCTTTATTGATCCAAATTTTAACGTCATCCATTTTTAGTTCCCCGTTGTCCCAGCTTCCGATGTTCATATAGTCAAAATGGTCTTTCCTCAGCTTTTTAAAATTCATGATTTCATACCTAAATGCAAGAAAATAATGTTAGACAATCACACAGGATCCTAAAAATATGAAAGAAAATGAAGGTACTGGAATGAATGTAACTTTAGGATGGTACTTGAGCTGAAAGTACTGCAGGATGAACTTCAAAAAATACATTGATGTTGAGGACAAGGCAGGCAAAATTGCAGATAAATAATATTCACTTTTTATTCATTCCTTTTATAATTTTATTAATTCTTTTTATTAATTTATTAATTCAGAGCCATGGCGGCATAATGGTTATATTGCTGGTCTAGCAGCACTGCACCAATGGGGAAATTTAAATTCAAGAAATTAAATAAACATACTCTTGGTGACAATAACCGTGAAATTACGGAAGTGTTGAAAAATCCCAATTGGTTCTCTAATATGCTTCAAAATTGGAAATATGCTGTCCTGAACAGTCTGGTGTTTGTGTGACTCCAGGTCCACCAAGGTGGTTGACACAAGTGGCTTGTATCTGGGGCCAATTTGGTTGGACAATATCTGCTGGCATTGACACCAGTGTCAAATAAATTTAATGATGTCAATTAAATTATGTTAAGAACAATCAGCACTGATTTGTGAAAGGCATACCATGTATGACTCCTTGAAATTTTCAATGAGAGGTAAACAGAGAAGCTTGATGAAGGAATGCAGTAGATGTTGTCTGCATGGATGCTAAGGAGACTTTTGATAGTGCACCAAATACAAAGTCCAGTTAACTAAACTGAGACCCATGGAATAAGAGGGTTAGAGTCAGCTTGTATAAATAATTATCTTAAGCATAGAAAAGGTGAGTCATCACTTTCAGGTGGATGGGAGAGTCGCATTACTGCTATTTACTACATATTTAATTTAATTTACAAACTTGAAGATTACCTATTGAAGTTCAAAGTGAAATGTTAGTGTTTGCTCAAAATATCAAAACACGAGGATACTAATCTGCTGCTGTGAAAAGATAGATCAACAGAATGGACAGAGCAGGGGCAGGTGGAATTCAATGCAGAGAAGTGTGAGGTGATGCACTTTGAGTGAAAGTATATGATTAGACCATATAGATTTTAATGCACTATTCTCATGAGTAAGCAAGAAAAGAGGGTCTTGGGGACATTCATGTGCATGGATCTTTGAAAGTGATTGGACATATTGAGAGAGTATTTAGTCGAGAATATGGGATCTTGGGCTTCATAAACAGAGGCGGTATTGGGTACCTAAACATAGAGGTTGTATTGATCTTTTATAAAGCTCTGGATATGCCACATCTGCAGTATTGAAGAAGCGTCCCAACCTGAAATGTGTGACGGAAGAAGAGTCCGACAAAATATTACCTATTCATTCACTCCACAAATGCTGCCTCACCCGCCAAATTACTCTAACACTTTGAGCTTTGCTCATGATTCCAGCATCTGCCATTCCTTGCTTCTTTAAAGCACCGTATCAGGTTTGATCATCACATAAAAGGTAGAATTTAAAAGTCCATGAGGTGCAGAAGAAATTTCTCACAATGGTTCCAGTGGTGAATGGTTTTGGCTACATGTTTAGGTTTGAGAAGACAAAGTTGTTCCTCATGGAGCAAAGTAAAATGAGGGGAGATACAATAAAAATATACAAGACTATGGCAGGTTTAGATGAGGTAGGTAAAAAACCCCAATCTATTCCAATGAGATAGTAGCACAACGACCACTGAGTCACAGGTTCAAGGCTTTGGGCAAGAGAAATAAGGTAAAATGAGGAAGATATATTTTACACAGTGAGTTCCAAAGACGTACAGGTATGTAGGTTAATTGGCTGGGTAAATGTAAAAATTGTCCCTAGTGGGTGTAGGATAGTGTTAATGTACGGGGATCGCTGAGCGGCACGGACTTGGTGGGCCGAAAAGGCCTGTTTCCGGCTGTATATATATGATATGATATGATGATATGATAGTGATAGTCTGGATAACCAAAATATTTACTTAGCATTTAAATACCAAATAAATCCACATGCTTTAGTAATCAGTATTTCAAACTATATTTTCACACAACATTTCAATGTACACTTCAGCCTTTGAGAGTTAGGAGACTTTAGAAATAATGAAAATATGCAGGGGTTCAATAATGATGGCTTAAACAAAACCAAGAGCACCTGTACCAAACAGAAAAACTGAAGATAATGAGAGAATAAACTAACAATTACAAAAGTCTATGAAATTAAGGAGGTACATGATGACGAATGCAGTGGTTTATGTCAATGTTATGCAGTTTGGCTATATTTTTCTCTTACCCAGGCTGACAAATTTCAATCTTTCTTCAATTTGATAAATGGTAGTAAGATCCTTGCGCACCAACAATGTCCAATAATCACAAATAGTCCATGTGAATGGAAAGTTTTTATAGTTAGATAATAACATACCGTCCTGGTGAATCTCCATTCTCATCAAAAGAGATGATATCTCCAGATGCTCCAGTAAAGTTGATTTTCATGAGGAATTCCAGTAGTATTCTCCCATCAACTGGCTTCATTGCCTCACACAGCCCATTGACTCCTGGACACAGGCTTTGCTGCATGTTGTGTAGCGCATGGGCCATGGAATAAATTGCATTTATCACAAATCCCATTTTGGTGTCTTGAACATATTGCTCATGTAATGATTCTGTTCCTGGTGTCAAAGAGAATACAAAAAGATTAATTTTACATATTGGACTTACAACTAATTAATCATGAAACCACAGATCACCGTAAAGTTATTAAATGGCATTTTGAGCGTAAAAGCAACAGGAGCTTAAGTATAATTCCTTTGGATGTTATCTATTCTCATATTATCATTAGGTTAGAGTCATGTGTTCCGACTGTTATTGTATTCCCAAGTGATACATAATCACAATATCCACTCCACTGACATATTTCTTTAGGGTACTGATTATGATCTCCTTTCCTTCAATATTGTCTTAATTAAGACTTCGCAAATGCTTTGCATCATAATAAATCAGTATTTCAGTTTATAATGCCACTGTTGTATTAAATGCCCAGAACCACGCCAAAGGCTTGTCCTCGGTTTAAAAAGGCTTCATTTTCCTTTCCATTTCTTATCCATTTTTTTGCTTGCATCTTTTGAAGTACTCTGAGAAAACTCTGTAAATATAGATGAATTAAAAATGGTATTTTATGTCTACTTTACTGATGTTAGAATCTGACAATGAATGCTTCATTCAAGACGTGAAAGTGCTTTAAAAGTATGTATGTATATACATATATACTTTTAAAGCACTTTCACGTCTTTAATGAAACATTGTTAGATTCTAACATCAGAAAATAAATAAATATATATATATATTGTGGGGATTCAGTGTAACTTGGATCTACAGGTATTGGCTCAATAGGGCAGATTTTTAAAATATCTATTTTATGTCAATTCAAAACTTACTTGATTAGTGAATATCAGTGGTAAATATATAAAGTGAAATTGGAATTTTGCAGAGAGGTAGTCTCAGACAGAGTGAACCTTAACTTTTTCAATCAGCTTTGGAAAATGACCTCCATGTGCAAGTATCCTCCACTTAGATTTGCCTTTGAAAGCTGTTTGGAGCAGCAAGGACTGCTGTGTTAAACTGAGAGCATTATTGATGTATTAGCAGTTTTCCCTACACTCAGCTTGTGACAAAAGAAATATTTGATCTGATAGTAGATTATTTTTAGTGCACTGTCAATAGTTCAAATGGAGAAAAGCTGTCTCTTATTTATGTTAAGTCAATTGCGAGATGTGGGTGTCATTGGCAAGTCGAACATTTATTACTCATCCCTCATTACCCTTGAACGGAATGACTTGCCAGGCCTTTGCAGAGAGCAGATGAGTATCAACCACAAGCCAGACCAGAAAAGTTCAGATTTCCTTCCCTGGAGCGCATTAGGGAGCCAAATATTATCTTTATGTCATCTAGTTGTTTAATTATCATCACTGCTGATTACAGAATTTTCATTCCATATTTATTTATGTAATTGAATTCAATCTCATCGATTCAGAACAATAATTGAGGTTGAAGTGACGGGGATGGGGAGTAAGAACGGCTATGTGTGAGTCGTTAAGGAGGTTGGAATTAGTTCCAAGCTGATGGAAGTCCCCTGTAAATAACAGTAGAACAGTCACAAGGATTAAATGTGTAGGAAAGAACAGCAGATGCTGGTTTAAATCGAAGATAGACACAAAATGCTGGAGTAACTCAGCAGAACAGGCAGCATCTCTGGAGAGAAGGAATGTGTGAAGTTTTGAGTCGAGACCCTTCTTCAGACCCTTCTTATGCAAGCCAGCCTCTACATGTGTGGCCCAAACTCACTGAAAAGATGCTCAACATGTGTCGCATGTCAATGGACACCACTGTCTCCACGTTCTTAGTACTTAAGTCTATCAGATGTAAAGAAGGTCTGGAAACAACTACAGACCTTGTGCAATTTGCTATCTATATACTACTAAAACTCTTGTTTGTTTGTTTGTTTGTTTTGTGTGTTCCTGAACTACAGTCAAAACGGTACACGATAGCACGACAATTTTAGGCCCACCTTACTCACCATCGTCCCTTTGGTGCTAATGGAAGAAGTTTCATTGAAATCGGTGTTGTATTTTTAAAGTTATTCACATTTTAAAGTTTAAATCTATCTCCTAGGGAGTGGGGAGGGAGGGAGGGAGGGAGGGGGGTGGAGGGAGGAGGGGGGGAGGAGGGAGGAAAAGGGGGGTTGAGGGGGATGGTGTGGGGGGAGGGGAGGAGAGGAGGGGAGGGGGGTGGGGAGGAGGGGAGGAGGGGAGGAGGGGGGAGGGAGGGCAGGGAGGAGGGGGGAGGGGGTGAGGGGGAGGGGAGGGGAGGGGAGGGGAGGGGAGGGGAGGGGAGGGGAGGGGAGGGGAGGGGAGGGGAGGGGAGGGGAGGGGAGGGGAGGGGAGGGGAGGGGAGGGGAGGGGAGGGGAGGGGAGGGGAGGGGAGGGGAGGGGAGGGGAGGGGAGGGGAGGGGAGGGGAGGGGAGGGGAGGGAGGGGAGGGGAGGGGAGGGGAGGGGAGGGGGGGAGGGATGGGGAAGGAGGGGGAGGGAGGGGTGATAAGGGGGGTTGAGGGGGATGGAGTGGGTGAGGGGAAGGGGGGAGGAAGGGAAGGGGAGGGGTGGGGGAGGGGTGGAGGGAGGGAAGGGGAAGGGAGGAGGGGGGAGGGAAGGAGGGGGAGGGGCCGGGGGAGGAGAGGGTGCTGCACCAATGCAGGAGAGGTTTGGGCCCAACGGGTCCACTTGTTCCACTTGTTCACTATTTCCCCTCGGCAGCAGATTTTAACTTGAAATGAACTGGATAGCAATCAGAATACTGCTGTGTTTGCTCATCCACATTTTGCATTCACCTTGCTGGTACTTGCACTCTCTATATTCCAATGCATAATAATAACATATTTTCATTGCTGTGGAAATACTTTAAAAGAAAATTGCATCAATGTCAATGTCAATGATCATTCGATCATTTGTGCTTAGCATTGACAATGTTTCTACTCATACACCGTGAAGTGATCCAGAAAGATTTATAAAGTATGAGTAATACAATTATTTGGAAGTTTTCTTTCTACTGATGCAATGGTAAGTGTTCTGTGCTTTGCCATCCCTTTCAAAAGGTTTGGTTGCTCCATGCAGAAAGTCATAGATTCATACAGCATGGAAACAGGTCCTTCAGCCTAACTCATTGATGCCAAACAAGATGGCCCCTCTTAGCTAATTTAATTTGCCCCCATTTTAACCCTCTAAACCTTTCCTATCCATGTACTTGTCCAAATGTATTTTAAATGTAGTTAATGCATTTTCCTCAATAGCTTCCTCTGGCAATTCATTCCATATGCCTACCAAATTCTGTGTGAAAAAGTTGTCCCTCAGGTTCCTATTAAATTTTTCCCCTCTCACCTTAAACTCTAGACATACAGTGTGGAACCAGGCCCTTCAGCCAACCGAGTCCACGCAGACCAGCAATCACCCCGTACACTAGCACTATCCTACACACTAGGGACAATTTACAATTTGCAGAAGCCAATTAACCTTCAAACATGTAAGTCTATGGAGTACGGGAGGAAACCAAATCACCCAGAGAAAACCAAAAGATCACAGGGAAAATGTACAAAGTCCGTACAGACAGCACCCATAGTCGGGACTGAACCCGGGTCTCTGGTACTGTAAGGCTCTCTCTGGCACCATAAAGCAAATATAAACCTATGCCCTATGGTTCCTGATTCCCCACGCTAGAAAAA
This sequence comes from Rhinoraja longicauda, assembly GCF_053455715.1. NCBI lineage: Eukaryota > Metazoa > Chordata > Chondrichthyes > Rajiformes > Arhynchobatidae > Rhinoraja > Rhinoraja longicauda. Next base: position 59,300,023 of record NC_135959.1, read on the forward strand.
AGACCCTGTGCTTTCACCCTATCTATGCCCCTTATGATTTTAAACAGCTCTATAATATTACCCCTCAGCATACACTCCAAAGAATAAAGTTCTCGTCTGCCCATCTTTACCTTTAGCGCAGGTGCTCAAGTCCTGGCAACGAGTTCGTAAATGGTTTTTTTGCACTCTTTCCAGCTTAATGACATCCTTCCGATGTCAAGGTGATTAAACTGAACACGATACTCCAAGAGCGACCTCATAGCTGACTTGTACAACTGGAATTCAACATCCCAACACCGACACTCAATTCCCTGACTGGTGAAGACCAGTGTGTTAAAAGCCCCATTGTGCCAGAAGACCCCACTGAGGTCAGGCAAGCGCACAATGGGACACGACCTACAGCCGCAAGGAGCAGCAGAGCGGCGGTGGAGGACACTGTGAGCAAATTTGAGCCCCATATCTGAGAAAGGGTGTGCTGTCTCTGGAGAGGGTCCAGGGGAGGTTTACAAGAATGATTCCAGGAATGATCGGGTTAGCACATGATGAGCCTTTGACAGCACTGGGCCTCTACTCACTGGAGTTTAGAAGGTTGAGGGGGGACCTCATTGATACTTACAGAATAATGAAAGGCATAGATAGAACGGATGTGGAAAGGATGTTTCCACTGGTTGGAGAGTCTAGGACCAGAGGTCATAGCCTCATGATTAAAGGGCGCTCTTTTAGAAAGGAGGAACTTCTTTAGTCAGAGGGTAGTTAATCTGTGTAACTCATTGTCAAAGAGGGCTGTGGAGGCAAAGTCAGTGGATATTTTTAAGGCAGAGGTAGACAAATTCTTAATTAGAACGGGTGTCAAGGCTTATGGGGAGAAGGCAGGAAAATTGGATTAGAAGGCAGAGATCAGCCATGATTGAATGGCATATAAAATTCTTAAGGGGTTGGAGAGGCTAGATGCGGGAAGATTGTTCCCGATGTTGGGGGAGTCCAGAACCAGGGGTCACAGCTTAAGGATAAGGGGGAAGTCTTTTAGGACCGAGATGAGAAAACATTTCTTCACACAGAGAGTGGTGAGTCTGTGGAATTCTCTGCCACAGAAGGTAGTTGAGGCCAGTTCATTGGCTATATTTAAGAGGGAGTTAGATGTGGCCCTTTTTGCTAAAGGGATCAGGGGGTATGGAGAGAAGGCAGGTACAGGCTACTGAGCTGGATGATCAGCCATGATCATATTGAATGGCGGTGCAGGCTCGAAGGGCCGAATGGCCTACTCCTGCACCTATTTTCTATGTTTCTATGTTTCTATAGACTAGATGGGCCGAATGGACTAATTCTACTCCTAAAACTTGTGAACGTGAAACTGACAGCATTGGCACACCAGGCCGAACCCGACAACTCTAATCCAGGACAATGGGCTCCTCAGGTTAAGTTACAACACTACATCTATAAGAATTTTGAAACTTGAAGGGTTCAAAATGGCACCAGAAACGTGGCAAAACGTGTGTACTGTCTCAGTGTAACCGACTATGCTCACACTTGTACCGAAGTTTGATTGTGCTCATGTATAGAAATATTTTTACTGAATCGTTTGCAAACAGGGAATTACACTGTTAGCAATAAAGCATTATTAACGATTGACCACTAAAATTAAAATTGTAGGTTTGCTGAGTTACATTGAAATTACGAATTCAAAAATAATAGTGCATGTATTAGAAATAAGTAAGAAAAAATGGTTAAAGCGCTCATGCATAGTGTGATTTGATGAAAATTTGGGCAATACTCAGTCAATATTTTAGGAATTATACATTACACACTATAGTTTAGTATCTCTAAACCAAACTAAAAATAAACAGCCATTCTGTACCTCAGATGCCAGGGAAATTACCAGCCCCAAAGTGACCCAAGCCATTTTATCTTCAAAAGCCCTTTAAAAATGTAACTGAGGGGAAAAGCACCTATTTGTCCCGCTCATTAAAATTAGATTGCATTAGGAACACAGGAACCTGGCCTCAACATCCCCTGTGGTCTCAGTGGTACTCACTGAACAAATGGAAAACTGTCCTTTGTTTTAATAACAAAGCCGCCAGAATAGCTGCTTTCAGCATTGCACACACTCAACAACCCAAAATATGTCGATTAAGAATTTACATTTTCAAACCATTGTCTGACGAAGATTGATTCTCCTTAGAACATAGAATAGTATAGCCTTTGGCACACAATGTATGTGCCAAACAAGGGAACAAGGCCTTTGGCCCACAATGTAAGTGCCAAACAAGGGAACAAGGCCTTTGGCCCACAATGTAAGTGCCAAACAAGGGAACAAGGCCTTTGGCCCACAATGTAAGTGCCAAACAAGGGAACAAGGCCTTTGGCCCACAATGTAAGTGCCAAACAAGGGAACAAGGCCTTTGGCCCACAATGTAAGTGCCAAACAAGGGAACAAGGCCTTTGGCCCACAATGTAAGTGCCAAACAAGGGAACAAGGCCTTTGGCCCACAATGTAAGTGCCAAACATGATGCCAAGTAAAACAAATCTCCTCTGCCTGCACGTGATCCCTAGCCCTGCATATCATGCATGTGCCCAAACGAAAGTCTTTTAAATGCCGCAACCTTGTCTACCTTCAGCACGTTCCAGGCACCTGTCACTTTCTGTGCAAATAACTTGCCCTGGACATCTCCTTTAAATTTTGCCCCTCTCACTTTAAAGCTATTCCCTCTATTCTTTGAATTTTCCCCATGTGATAAAGGTGCCGACTGTGTCTGTCTGTGTCTGATATACTTCTATCAGGTCTCCCCTCAGCCCCCGACGCTCCAGAGAAAACAATCCATGTTTGTCCAACCTCTCCTTGTAGATAATACCCTCTAATCCAGATAAATCTCTTCTGCACCCTCTCCAAAGCTTCCTCATCATTCCTGTAAAGGGGTAACCAGAACTTGGACGGCACAGTGATGCAGTGGTAGAGTTGCTGCCTCATAACACCATTGACACGGGTTCAATCCTGACCTCGGGTGCTGTCCTTATGTCGTTTTGTATGTTCTCTCTGTGACCACGAGGGTTTCCTCCAAATACATTAAAGATGTAATAGCAGTGCATTTGGAAAGCAGTGACAGGATCGGTCAAAATGAGCATGGATTTATGAAGGGGAAATCATTCCTGACTAATTGTCCGGAATTTTTTGAGGATGTAACAAGTAGAATGGATAAGGTAGAGCCAGTGGATGTGGTGTATCTGGACTTTCAAAAAGCCTTTGACAAGGTCCCACGCAAGGGATTAGTGTGCAAAATTAGAGCACATAGTAATGGGGTAGGGTATTGACATGGATAGAGCTGGTTGGCAGACAGGAAGCATAGAGTAGGAATTAACGGGTCCTTTTCAGAATGGCAGGCAGTGACTAGTGACTTCCTGACCTCTTGAGTTCCATCAGCAGCTCTTCTTTGTTTCATAGCTGTATAGTGTTTTTGGACCAGATGAAGCCTTTGTTTACACTAGTTATTATATTCTACTATAATATTATATTGTATTATATTATATTGCCATTGATATATGTATGTGTTTGGGTGGATTGGCTTTTCATTTCTCATGAAGGCTTCATTCTAATTGAAGCTGTTTCTAATCCATCAATGTCAAGACATATCTTTTCCCAATCAGTGGAACCCCTGGTTCCATGGCGATCCAAGAATTATGACTGTTTGAATTCTATTTTCTAATTCCAAGGAATTGCTCCCTGCTGACAGATCGTTTAGTGCTCAGAGCAATTGAAAGGAATTCAGATTTGAGATTTGTCTAAAGACCAATGCATTAATTAACATTCTACATGAATATATTTCTCTCAATCACAAAGAAAGAAATCCTTTGGCAATAAATATTAAGGAGATCATTTTTTAATCATTAGAACTCTTGAAATGAGAGCCCTTCATAGACCACTGTTAATCTTAATGGGAGTAACTTCATGTCGCATTTTTCTTGGGTACGTAAAGGATTTGACAACTTGGCATAGAATGGGAAAAGGACACAAAGTGCTGGAGTAACCCAGCAAGTCAGGCAGCATCCCTGGAGAACATGGATAGGTGACGTTTCAGTTCACGACCCTTCTTCAGACATGGATGGGGATTGGTAAGCCAAGGTACACATGGGACCTCAGATGATCTCATGTTTCTGGAGATGTGGGCAGTGACCAGTTGACAGGGAAGCCTCCATTATCACAATGGCATCAAGTGTCTTGCTTCCATCATCACAGGTCATAAAGTTAGTCACAATGAGGAAAGGTTAGGATTACAACATAAAACAGATTGTAAATAGAAGCAAAGGGAATGATTTTAGCAAAGTCCATGCTGGAAGACATTTAAAGCCCGATAAGTCCTTTAAAGGGTAGTTTGGTGGAATGGTATTATAAACAAAGCTAGTGATCTCCATTGTTCTGAGTGAGAGATTAACTGGACACAAGACAATGGGGGGCTTAGAATGAAGAGCCCCCATACCATGTGCTGAAGAGATATATATTTCCTCCTGTTCAACTTGGTTCTTCATGCACTCCACCCAACCACCACCTTCCGAGTATGCCCCTATCTCACTCAATAATTTTTAACCCAACATGAGGCTGGCTAGTAAGCAGGTCCGCGATACAGCAACCCACACCTCATGCACAGTTGCTTCTCACAGCCTGCCAACAACACGCAGCTGAGGTTCAGTACCATCTGTAACTGGATATGTTTACATCCATCTTTATTGGGGAGCCAATGATATCACAAAAATTGCAATGCTGGACAACCAAAATAAAAAAGAACATTTTGGAAACACTTAGTTAGTCAGGCAACATTTGTGTAAAACAGAGTTAACATTTCAGGTCATTCTGCCGAAAGGCTCTTGACCTGAAACATTAATTCTGTTTCTCTTCTCACGGACGCTGCCTGGCCTGCTGAGTGTTTACAGCATTTCATGTTTTTAGTTTTGGGGATTCATTTGGCTAGAGTAAAAAATACATCAAAACATCTGAGCAATTCACCCTGTAGCGGCAACTTAGTCCTTCCCAATAAAGTCCTTAATCTTACCGTTGATGAAGGAGGGGAGCGGTGGTTCTTTACACAAATAACAACAGAGAGATCTTCACGACGTTGCAGTTAGTTAGTCGTTTATTGAAGCAAAAATACTAAACAAATTAGTATATCCCCCATCGTTAACTTGTTTGTTTGACTTGTTTGTTTGGTAAGAACTTAGTGTCTCACCGTCAGTCCTTCATATCCTGTTACTGGCTTGCTAAAACCCTATTATCTTAGCAAGCTCCAAGTTACTTGTATGGTCCACCAAATCTCTTTGTTCAGCAGACTCCTTGTTGTTACTTGTGTGGCCTGCTGTACCTCATGTCAGCAGGTTCCTGGTGTCACTGAAGCATTACATCAATGCTGGGCAAATTATACTCATAAGTCTGACCCCTCCCATGGCTCCTCCCAGTCCATATACGTAAGACTAGTATTACCTCACGACAATCCCCTGGTGTCCAAAAATAATACAGCAGGATACAAAGAATATAATAATATGCTAAGATAGCTAATAAACACATAATGGCTCCTACACACCCTCTTTAAACTGATCTTAAATCATAAAATATCAACCAGTAAAATAAAATTTAAAAATGTATTGCAAATGCTGGAAATCCAGAATAATAACAGAATATATTGGAAATATATTTGCTTTCTCTAATGTCTTGTGAACACTGGATGCAGTATTGAGCAATTGTTTTGTTGGGCATCTGAATTCAGTCCACTGAGATGACCCCGCGCTTCTTATTTCTGCCACTTTAACTCTCCATCTCTCTCCCACTCCAATCTGTTGCCTCTGGCCTTCTGCCCTGTTACAAAGTGACTCAAAACAAGCATGAAGTGTATAGCCTCATCGTCTGCTTAAGACTTTGCAGCTTTTTTGTCTCAATATTGAATTTTACATTTCAGGTACAGGTACTTGATTTTTCGGTCGTGTGATATTGGGTCAGCTTGTTTGATTTTTGTTTTCTTTTTTTTTCTTTTTTCCTTATGGGAGTGAACTACTCCTGCCTTCTTGTGTCTGTGCCCTTTTATATATGTTCTCATTCTAACTCCTTCCATTCATTCATTGGCCAGCTAACCTTGTATATAGTTTATCCCCACTGTCACCCTTTTATCCTATCAGAGACCCCACTCCTTCCCCTTCGCCTCATATCTTAACACGTTTCCTTTGCCTCCTTCCCAGTTCTGAACAGCCTTCATCTTCCCATAGATTCAGTCTGACCTGCTGAGTATTCACAGCACTTTCTTTTGTTATTTGATATAAATGTATATCCCCACCACACACTCTACACTGACAAACTGCATCACTGAAATAAAATCTTGGCTTCAATCAAACTTCCTCAAACTCAATTGCAACAAATCTGAAATCATCATCATTGGTCCAAAAACGCTCACCAAATCCACCCAAAACTTCATCCTCAACATTGATGGTCTCCCAGTTTCCACCTCACCTCACATCCGGAATCTTGGAATCATCCTTGATCAAACCCTCTCCTTCGACAAACACATCAAACACATCACAAAGACAGCCTTCTTCCACCTCAAAAACATTGCCCGTCTCCGTCCATCCCTCTCCTCCACGGCTGCAGAAACCCTCATCCACGCCTTCATCACCTCCCGTCTGGACTACTGCAACAGCCTCCTCTATGGCGCACCCTCAAAAATCATCAATAAACTTCAATACATTCAAAACTCCGCTGCCCGTCTACTCACACACACCTCGATCCGTGACCATATCACCCCCGTCCTTTATAAACTCCACTGGCTCCCCATCCCCCAGAGAATCCAGTACAAAATCCTCCTCATAACATACAAAGCCCTCCATAACCTGGCCCCATCCTACCTGACCGACCTCCTCCACAGGCACACTCCCACCTGCACCCTCCGCTCTGCCGCTGCCAATCTCCTATCCCCCCACATCCGGACCAAACTCAGATCCTGGGGGGACAGGGCTTTCTCCATCGCTGCTCCCACCCTATGGAACTCACTACCCCAAACCGTTAGAGACTCCTCCACACTCACCACATTCAAAACATCACTGAAGTCTCACCTGTTCAGTACTGCCTTCAACCACTGAAGGTCACCTCACCTTCTGTCTCCTTTCTCTGTTCATTTATTTATTTACTTATTTATCTATTTATTCATTTCCCTATGTTCTCAAAATCTCTGTAAAGCGTCTTTGAGTATATGAAAAGCACTATATAAATAAAATGCATTATTATTATTATTATTATAAAATCTCACCTGATAGGAGATAAAGATATTTCCACAGGATATACAAGAGAGATATTTAATTAATTTTCATTAAACAATACGTAACGAAATATTTTGGGCAGGTGACAATACAGGGCACATAAGGTCTATTTTAATTCATTTTTATTTACAAAAATATTCTGTCATAAATTCCAACCAACCGGGACACTATTGCAATAGAAACGGGTGAAGAGAATCTTGCAACAGCCAGGCTGTTCCTTACCATTACAGGTCTTGTTGTATTCAGAATTTTCTTGCTGTTGGTTTTTCAGCCTGCATTGAAATCTGTGTTGCCAAAACTCAATGAACCAGGGATTGTTAAAGTGGCTCTCTGGCCGCAGCTCAAGGTAGTAATCATCGAACCAGGCCACATCAGGTGATTGGAGTTTGATTGTTATACCTCCGGCAGCTTCTCGCTGGTAGCCATCTACCACATCATACCTATCCGCCCAGCCATCACTGTGATACACAAGAAAAAAGTCAGTGTTAAAAGGGCATCCCGATGTCCATTCAGAAAGATGCAACAATAAATATATGGCCTTTATTTACCAATATGCAGGTGGCAGTAAGCCTACGACTTTTGTAATTACATATAGAACAATCTAGGATGTGCAGTACGGAAGCAGTCCTTCAGCAATAGCTGGTCCACGATTGTGCTTACATTTCACATCAACCTCCTCCCATCTGGTCAGCATTCATATTTATCTATCTTAAATGTATCTCTGCCAATCATGACAAATACTCCTCAACAATTACTACTTATAAAAGCAAGTTTCATATTTTGTACATTCAATGGGTAAAGAGATTATTTCTGGATCTTCTCGAAGAGTTATTCTGTCATTCTCATAGTTATTATAGTTTTGCCCTTCTGACAACTGGAGATATCTTCACTATGTTTACCCTATAAACCTGTTCTTAACTTTAAAAACCTCTGTCAAGTCAAACCTCAGCTGATGTGGATTCAGTTTACAATTCAATTACTTTCCTTGGATAAAAAACCATGAAACATTATTTGAATTTTAATGGGAAAAAGAAGTGTGAGTGCAGGATCTTGATTCAAAACAGGAGATGCTGAATATGTACTGGTCATGTCATGTGATAGGAGTAGAATTAGGCCATTCGGCCCATCAAGTCCACTCCACCATTCAATCATGGCTGATCTATCTCTCCATCCTAACCCCATTCTCTTGCCTTCTCCCCATGACAGCCAGTCATTTTTCATCAATTGTGATGAAGGAACCTTCTGAAATTTACCCACTGGATTCTCAATGTCTTGTCACAGAATTCTTATTTCAATTGGAATATACTTGTCTGATGTCATACACTTGTCATCTACAAATATACTTATCTTTTGGTGTCATACAGTAAAGAAACAGGACCTTTGGCCTACGTTGTCCAAACTGAATGTACTTGTCCCCTTTATCAGTACTTTATCACATGTCTGTGATTCAAGTGTTCATTAAGATACTTCATAAATGCTATGAGAATAACACCATTACCCACTCAGGCAGTGAGATCATGATTCCAACCACCCTCTGGGTGAGAAAAAATCCTTCTCAGATCCTATAGTTCCTTCAAATAAAAGTCTGGCATTTAACATGTGAATGAATAAAGATTATGATATATGTAGATATAGTGTATGTAGAAATTAAGTTGAGAAATAGCCCAGAGGTTCTTCAGCACCATAGAGTATATCAACCCTTTGTTTTGCTGGGCAGCAATGAATGCTCTGCTGGGTCTCCTGTCACTTGAGATTCAACATGTTGGAAGCTGCTGGCTCTTCACCACAACATTTCCTTTGTGCATTGTGACTTTGAGCTAGTTGACATTATTGCTGCTGAGCGCACAGAGGGAAATAGTAGATAAGTCTGGAAGATGTGTAGGCAGGAACTGCAGATGCTGGTTTATACCGAAGATGGACACAAAGTGCTGGAGTAACTCATCGGGTCAGGCAGCATCTCTGGAGAAAAGGAATAGATGATGTTTCAGGTCGGAAAACTTCTTCAGGCTGAAGAAAGGTTCCGACCTGAAACAGTCTTCAGACTGTCTTCAGACTAGTCGGAAAACTTCTTCAGACTGAAGAAGTTTCCCAACCCAAAATGGCACTTATTCCTTTTCTCCAGAGATGCTACCTGACCCGCTGAGTTACTCCAGCACTTTGTGTCTATCTTAGGTCTGGAAGATATGTGGCTACCAGGGGCCCAATTGTCGGATTGGGAAATGGGTACGGTGAATGATCAACACTGTGAATCAGTGTCTGGGAGGGTGATCAAGGCCATGAATCTGGACCTTTGAGTGAAGAGGGGTCTGGAATTGGAGACTGTGGAGATCACTATAGAGGACTGGGACATGGAACTAGGCTTGTGGTCAGCTTGGAACCTGGTTGAGACCTTTATCAGAAGACTGGGGCCCGGGGGTCAAAGGATTGAAGCCTGGAGTCAGCGTACCAGAGCATCAGAGCTTGGGAATTGGGCTTGCCTTGAAGGATTAGGGCTCAGAAAGGGGCTTGAGCTTGTTGGAGGGTAGTGGTATGAGTAAAAGTGGTGTTGAGGAATGTGAATAACATTAAAATGAGTCTATCTCAGTAGGGTTTCCAGTACTGTGCTGGAACCGACTTATTGAAGTCCCTTTACATTAAGAGACCACAGAGATGGCAACGGGGAAGGTTGTTCTGAGAATGCCCAACAACAGGTTACTTCAGAACTAATTTTGCCGATAAAGCTGTAAAGGAGCATTGCAGGAGCAGTGATACTATATGCATGTCCAAAATGGACGCATCAGCACGAGCTACGTTCAATCTTCCTACTCATAGTGCAGAAGAAACAGCATTTCACATCCTCACTTCTAGATCTCTGACAAGATATTTTGAAATAAAAATTCTTGATAACTGAAATTTAAAAAATCCATATATAGTCTTCTTCCTTACAATGAAACTCATCACAAAATGGACAGTAGACCACATCTATGGGCCAGGGGATAAGTGATCTTGTAATGTGTGGTGCCCATTCAGGCTGAGCAGGATTATTGCAACAGCAGGTCATGCCTCGGGTTGTGTGAATATGGCAGAACAGGAGACAGAGATCCAGTGCTGCTGGACTGTTTTCCTCAGTGCAATTTTCCTGAACTAACTACTTCAAGTTTAGCACCATCATGCTCTAGTTTAATTAGAATAACTCATAATTTATTGTGTACTGATATGCTCCGATATTACCTCTAATGTTTCTTTGGAGCTGTGGCAAGTAAGACTTTCATTGTTCCGGTTCACATCCAGTTCATCTGACAAATAAACACTTTCATTTGTGACGTGACATCACTCTTATTTCCATGTTCCTTTGAACCATTTTAAAAAGCGTCACACCAGATGTCAACCTTGTCCAAAAACCATGCTGCCCTCTGGTGAATTCATCAGTTTTGTATTAATTGCATCCATTTGTGGACTTAACAGGTTCTAAGCAATAAGCTTTTTTAAAAAAAAAATACAAATAATAGGCACACATTAAGAACTATTGAATTGTAAATTGTTTTAAAGTACAATGATGCTGAATTAATGCACCACAAAATGAATAGGAAATGGTCTCATAAAATCCATAAAATTAATTTTCAAGTCATTTAAATTCTAATTAGTGGATTGGCATTGTGATTTAAAATAAACTCCATATTCAGTTGTAACAAACAAAGTTAACCAGTTTGCTTCCTGGATATAGCAAAGATATTTTAAACTATTGGCCTAGAAATGATGTATGGGGAGGAACTGCAGATGCTGGTTTAAACTGAAGATAGACACAAAAAGCTGGAGTAACTCAACGGTTCTGACATTATAAATATGCATGCTAAAGTCCCTAGGTGTAAGTATCACCACTAATTTGTCCTGATACACACATCAGGATATGGCCAAGAAAGCACACCAACTTCCTTGGAAGTCTAAATCAATTTGGCATATATCCAATGAGTCTTACCAATTTCTACTGATGAAGCTTATTCTACCGGGAAGCATCACAGTTTGGTATGGCAACTGCTTTGCTCAAGACCACAAGAAATTGCAGTTTTGAATACAGCTTCCCCAACATTGACTCAATTTAAGCTTCACACTTCACATAATCAAAGGACCACCTCTTGCATTACCATTGACTATTTATTTATGGTCTTTTTAGTTTAGTTTAGTTTAATTTGGACATGCTGCATGGAAACAGGCCCCCACATGTGTGTGTGTGTATGTGTGTGTGTGCTCGTGTGCCTGAGTGTGTGTCTTGGGAATAAAGGGGAATAGAAAAATTGTCATTGACTGATAAAATTACTTAGTGCTATAAATCTCTCATAATCAGGACGATAAAGCAAAATGACAGTGGTTATTATCAGTTAGTCAGCAAATATGACCTTGGTCTGAAACCAAGACCTTGCAGTTATATAACAAGCAGTGACATTATCTAATAGCTTATTCTCTCTTATTATTCATCAGACATTTATTATTAAACATTTATTGCCTGGTTTTTCAATTTGATCTGCATTTTAACACTGAATCAATTATTCATTCAAGCTCCAGCATTTCATATTCTGTTTGTAAAAAGTGGGTAATACTACTTGGGATGGGTATCTCGGCATCAGGCATAAAATAGCTTAATCTAATTTCCATTTTTGTTTTTATCTCTCCATGAGGCAATAAATCATTTTGCAGCCTGAGTTCCTGCAGGCCTTCGCTGTTAGTTAAGTAATCAGATGTCAGGGTGCTAACTTTACAACTTAGATTCACAGCAGGGAAGGTGGGAACCAGTCAAATGGAAGTTGCAGTTAGAGCATTAACACAATGTCTCTGAGCCTGCGTTCTGTGGCATAAACAGAATATCTATCACATCAGTTGAACGGTCTCAGAACTGAACTAATAACAGTTTCTTTTTCAACAGATGTTGCCTGCCCAGTGTATTTGCCTAACTTTTGAATTGAACAATGCCCAAATTTCTTCTGTCTAACTTTCAGAATATCGGGATGTAAATTTTTAAGGCAGCATATTTTCTCTTCTTGCTATCCACCAGTTCCTTCGGTAATAGTTTCCTATTCATAGCCACCATACCAAAATGCTCTTCATATTCCATTCATTGTATAGTTGAGATTCTTCATGCAAAATATTCAGTTAGTGTGCCCATCACTTCCTCAGTTTCTGCAAGATCATTTTTCCTATCGCCAATTGATACTGTTTTCTCCACATATCATGATTGCGTTTATAAATATTTTATTCCTCTCCCAACCATATTACCTGCTAGTCACCCTTTGTGACCTTGAATCCTACACTTAATTATTGGTATTGTCCCTCATGATTTCTGTTACCCTCTGGGCCTGGTTTGATGCTCAATCTTACCACTGGAGATGCACATCTCCAGAGACAGAGGGGAGCAAAAGCTGACCCTCCGTACCCGGAATGTTCCCTACAAAATGGGGCATGGATCCCAGAGATGAGGTGATGTCCAACTAAGATCCATGACTTCGGGACGGGTTGACTGATCTTTTAGTTGTGTCAAAGGCAAATGTTTTTATTATGTCTCTGTTAAGCAGAGATATTTAAAAGTAGTTTAAATAAATCTTCATATATTTAAAAAATATTATTAAATAACTTAATTACATAATGTAATGAAAACCATACAATGATGTATTCACTTCAGCTTCACTTCACAATGGGAATTGTATTACAAATTGTCATAAATGTAGACTTTCAAATAAATCATACTAAGATTCATCTGCAACAATGTTGATAAAAATCCAGAAAAGTGATACAACACTCTTCTTATGACATGTTAAATCATTCAAGAGATGCCAGAGTAACGACCATCATCATTTAGAAAGCAAGTGAGTAAAATATTATCGTTATTTCCAACTAGCCTTATGTTATAAAAGAGTTACCCTAAGATTTGGGGCCTGTTTTGGGGCTCATTTTTGAGCTAGATTTTGGCCAGTGGAGATGCACTGTAGGTTTATAGACACAAAATGGTGGAGTAACTCAGCGGGAAAGACAACATCTTTGGAGAGACGGAATGGGTGACGTTTCGGGTCGAGACCCTTTTTCAGACTGGTGTCAGGGGAGAGGGAGATACATGGATAAGGACTGTAAGGTGTAGAAACAGGACAAAGCGAATGGAGATCAAGGAAAATGTGGAATAGATCATTGTTAGCTGGGAGAAGGTAATAACAAAGCAAACAGAGATAAAATGTAGTCGGAGACAGTAAGACTGGTCGGAGAACTGGGAAGGGGGAGTGATGGAGAGAGAGGGAAAGCAAGGGTTACTTGAAGTTAGAGAAGGCGGCACGGTAGCGCAGCGGTAGAGTTGCTGCTTTACAGCGAATGCAGCGCCGGAGACTCAGGTTCGATCCTGACTACGGGTGCTGCACTGTAAGGAGTTTGTACGTTCTCCCCGTGACCTGCGTGGGTTTACTCCGAGATCTTCGGTTTCCTCCCACACTCCAAAGACGTACAGGTATGTAGGTTAATTGGCTGGGTAAATGTAAAAAATTGTCCCTAGTGGGTGTAGGATAGTGTTAATGTACGGGGATCACTGGGCGGCACGGACTTGGAGGGCCGAAAAGGCCTGTTTCCGGCTGTATATATGTGATATGATAAGTCAATGTTCATACCGCTGGGGTGTAAGCTGCCCAAGCAAAATATAAGGTACTGTTCCTCCAATCTGTGCTGGGCCTCACTCTGACTGGAGGAGGTCCAGGACAGAAAGGTCAGTTTGTTAATGGCAGGGGGACTTAATATGTTTAGCAACTGGGAGATCAGGTAGGTTTCAGCAGACTGAGTGGAAGTGTTCAGCGATACGATCGCCAAGCCTGCGCTTGGTCTCACCGATATATAGAAGTCCACACCTGGAACAGCGGATACGATAGATGAGGTTGGAGGAGATGCAAGTGAACCTCTGCCTCACCTGAAAAGATTGCCGGGATCCTTGGACGGAGTCGAGGGTGGAGGTAAAGGGACAGGTGGTGCATCTCCTGCGGTTGCAGGGGAAAGTACCTGGGGAAGAGGTGGTTTGGGCGCGAAGGGATGAGTTGACCAGTGAGTTGCGGAGAACGGTCTCTGCGGAAAGCGGAAATGGGTGGAGATGGGAAGATGTGGCTAGTGGTGGGATCCCATTGGAGGTGGCGGAAATGTCAATTATGTGCTGTATGCGACTGCTGATGGGGTGGAAGGTGAGGACTAGGGGGATTCTGTCCATGTTGCAACTGAGGGGAGGGGGAGCAAGAGCGGAGCTGCGGGATATCGAGGAGACCCTAGTGAGGGCCTCATCTCTGATGGGAGAGGGGAACCCCCGTTCACTAAAGAATGAGTACATGTCTGATGTCTTGGTATGCAGCACCTCATCTTGGGCACAGATTACAGGAAGCAGGGTGGGAAGAAGTGTGGTCTAGATAGCTGTGGGAGTCAGTGGGTTTAGAATGGATGTCAGTTTGTTTTCTGGTACATCTTATGGTGATTTGCATAATGACATTCACATCAAAAGGTGTGCTAGGCGCAATGTTATGAAGCAATATCATCATTCATATTATTATATGCAGCTGTTCATATTGAGGCATACACACGTTGTTTCGACTCATGGGAAGTTTCTTGAATGAACATGACCATGAGTGCTGTCTGTACAGAGTTTGTACGTTCTCCCTGTGACCGCGTGCGTTTTCTCCCGGTGCTCCGGATTTCTCCCACACTCCAAAGACGTACAGGTTTGAAGGTTAATTGGCTTCGGAAACTGTCCTTAGTGTGTGTAGGTCAGTGTGCTGGGTGATCTCTGGTCGGCGTGGACTTGGTGGACCGAAGGGCCTGTTTCCACGTTGTATCTCTAAAGTCTAAGGTCTAAAGTTGAGCGCAGCAAGATTGCAAAGACTATGAAAATACATTGTGTCTTGAATTTGAAGATTTCTGACCCAAAATATCACATATCCATGTTCTACGGAAATGCTGCCGGATCTGCTGATCAGGTGCATTGTGTCTTTTTGGTCACTTAGAGTCACAGTTAAAGTCACAACCAATATGGAGGGAGGTAATGAGGACCCAGTCCTGCGTTGATATCATAAGTGCCCGACCTGTGGAGGATGAAGTTGAGCAGGAGTTCTGCAGCAAAGGACTCAGATGAAGACTTCAGTGGGTCAAGTAAAGAGAGAGGCTGAAGCATATGCACAATAAAATGCTTGATCCATGAGGACGTTTGCCAGAAAACCTGAGCCCAGTGGTAAGGAGCTAGAGGAACCCAATCTAACAGACAGCTTGGAACTCACACCTCCCAGCCCAAACCATGCACAACCATGGTTGTGCTCTCAGCCTTCCTTACACAACAGTGGTCATCACCGAGCATACAAGGGCTGCACCGGAAGCTCAACTGGAGTCATCTGAGAGCAGTTCTCTGCAGTCCAAGATCGTGCATCAAAGATGCGGATAACAGTGCACAAAAGGGATTCCAGAGTTTCACACATGAGCAGCAATCCATCCTCCTGTGGATAACGAGTGCTGCTAAGACATCCCCTTAGGAGGAACTATGTGGAGCTGCCACAGAAGTTGTTAGTCTGCGAACAGCTTTGCCACATGGAACAGCTGGTGCAGACTTTCTTCAACATTTTAAAGGGAAAGGTAGATGCGAGTTTGAGATACAAGAAGACGGTGGGATATTGACTGAGCGCAAAACAATAAGATTGTTTTTAGATTGCTATAACGGAGGCTCAGTGGGCTAAGCACTGCATCTCATCTGTAGTTGTGCTATCTGAATTAGAGAAGCTTGAATTTATTTATACAAATTTCACGCTGTTAATGAAAGATCTTACCAGCGCTTGCAAACAATCAAAAATAATAGAAGAAAAGTACCTTATAAAGTTCTGTGTTTATTCCAAAATCATCTATCGTCAAATCAAGTTGCAAATTGACTGCTGAAACCTTCATTATATGTCACAAAAATCCAACATTCCTTTTGATCTGTCATTTGTTGTTTCAATATATTGTAACGTTCTTTACTCTGTGGGGTTATTCTGGCTAAGGAGTGTAATATTCTCTGACTTCTGGCGAGACTGCTATTAAATTGTTCACTTAAGAGGTGAATGGAAACAATTACAGATTCTGATTATTTTCTGTGCTCCCGAGGATCTGCCCATCAACTCCACATGATGCTCCTTCTCCGAGATCAAGAACTTGCTGAGATGGATCCGCTGTGCACATCAGGAAGCTTTGTACAACGAACCACGGTGGAAAACAGCAGGAAGAACAGGCAAGAAATTGGCAACGATGGATGAAACCGAATAAGCTAAAAGAGTGACAGAGGCATGTAGCGAACAACCCCGCTGGGTAAAAAGTAATAAGGAAAAGTACAGAGATTTGACAGAGTTGTGAAAGCAGGAGGGTGTAATCTGTGGAGCAGCTAAGAAGCACTGCGTCAGTGGTGGCACATAGAGCGCACACACAGCACACGTAAAGAATTGGTCTCGGGATAGTTAGGTTCTGTTCATTCTCGCCGGAGTTAATCGCCCAGAAATTACAATTGAATAGACAATAGACAATAGAAAATAGGTGCAGGAGAAGGCCATTCGGCCCTTCGAGCCAGCACCGCCATTCAATGTGATCATGGCTGATCATTCCCAATCAGTACCCCGTTCCTGCCTTCTCCCCATACCCCCTGACTCCGCTATCCTTAAGAGCTCTATCTAGCTCTCTCTTGAATGTATTCAGAGAATTGGCCTCCACTGCCCTCTGAGGCAATTGGAATACATCGCCCCCATTTTTCAAGCATACTGCGGTTCCAAAGAAATTGGCAGAAAATTTACCAAAGTCACAATGCAAATGAATAAATGGGAGGTATTGCTAATCGACACTGGCATTGGATGATGGACTTCCTTATTCTTTTCTCTTTTTGAAACCTGTATGAGATTACTGCTCCACTGGCCAACACGGCATGAATTCAGGGAAACCATCCCCACCATCCTGACAAACTGCAACAAAAGGTAAATATCTTAACTGAATATGGAGCCAAGCTCCGTACTAGAGAATCACCCCTGCCAACTTCCTCGTCGCATCCCAATACTGTGGATCACCCCTGACAACTTCCCCATCGCATCCCAATACTGCACTGGCTTCAAGACTCCCTTTTACGTTCAAAGTGTGCAATGAAAAAAAAAAGGAATAGACAAGTAATGGGTGAAAGAGAAAGAAGAAACAGAACTTGGACAGAAGCAAAATATGTTATGGGAGAAGGTGGAAATGAAACAAAACTAATGGCACACAAACCACCATCAGAAATACTTCCCTGATGTTACTGAATAGAATGGGGGTAGGGGGAGGGGGGGGGGATTAAAGAAGGGAGGAAAGTTGAATTGAGAGTAATGGAACAGGTTGATTGTTGGGGGATGGTGAAAGTGATGAGATGTGCAGAAGAAGGGTCTCGACTCGAAACGTCGCCCATTCCTTCTCTCCAGAGAAGCTGCCTGTCCCGCTGAGTTACTCCAGCATTTTGTGTCTATCTTCGGTGACAGAGATGAAGGTTGTTGAAGCAGAAGCAAATGGAGGAGATATGAAAACAGGAGAGGTTGTTCCCTTTATGGCCATCTTGTCGTCATCTTCAAGATGTGCAGCATCTTTGCAGTATTACTACCCATCTGCAGTTTTACTCTACTGGAAAATTAAACGGGCTTATTCGTCATCATCTTCAAGGATGCAAGTATCAGGTTGAATTATTTGATAGCAATTTGTATACAAGATAGAATAAAATTCACGCGTAGAAATGAACTGCAGATGTTGGTTTACACCGAAGATAGACCCAAAATGCTGGAGTAACTCAAAGGGTCAGGCAGCACCTCTGGAAAAAAGGACAGGTGACGTTTCAGGTCGAGACCCTTCTTCAGACCGAGGTAATAAATAAATGAGGTAATGAATAAAATTAATTTTCTATTTGTTGAACATAGCCACAATGCTAAATAATCGTTTATGTGATTATTCATAGAATAATCCAGAACAAGGGGCCACAGTTTAAGAATAAGGGGTAGGCCATTTAGAACTGAGATGAGGAAAAACCTTTTCAGTCAGAGAGTTGTGAATCTGTGGAATTCTCTGCCTCAGAAGGCGGTGGAGGCCAATTTTCTGAATGCATTCAAGAGAGAACTAGATAGAGCTCTTAAGGATAGCGGAGTCAGGGGGTATGGGGAGAAGGCAGGAAAGGGGTACTGATTGAGAATGATCAGCCATGATCACATTGAATGGCGGTGCTGGCTCGAAGGGCCGAATGGCCTCCTCCTGCACCTATTGTCTATTGTCTATTGTCATACAATTTGCATCCAGATAGGCCATGCAGTCCGTTTTACAGGTGGATTAGTCAAAACGAGTTCAGCCAAGTGGAATGTGATCATCTCAAGGATGCAGAGCTAAAGAATGCTTTTATATCTACTCAGCTGCTCTGTAACCAGATACCTGGAGGAAGATTGTTGGACCACCTGGGAATATTTAAACATATTTAGTGGCATACGGCCAAGAGTCCTGTCAGGTTTTTGCTTCAATTGAGAATGTTTCTGGTATTTCTCTGCCGGTGAGTGAAGTGTTGTGTATGCAGACCAACCTGCAAGAGTGTATAATGATTAAATGCAGGGTTGCTACTATCTCAGCAGCTACGTTGAATGTTACATCTTGTCGCAGCGCCAGGGGACAAACAGTTTGAAATCCTTTCTTTCCATCACCCCTGCAGTCCCATGAACCTCACTTAACAATGAGTGTCAACCATTCCACACAGGTCAATGAAATTAATGTCAAGCTCAAAACCAAACCTGTAATTAATTTGAACAGAAATTCTGACAGACATTAGCTACAAACTGCGCATTATATGGATGATTCAGTCCAAAATGTACCTTGCACATTATCCAGTGAGTGATTCAAAGTACTGTTTTTTAGGAATAAGTCCATTTAATTTTCCAGTAGAGTACAACTGAAGGTGGGTAGTAATACTGGAAAGATGCTGCACATCTTGACTTGTTCAAATTAATGTTCAACATAATTGCATTGTAATCCTGCTGAATCTTTAACAGGCTTTCAGCAGAGCAAGTCGATTCATAGGAGCGCAAAATTAAAATCTGAAATACTAAAATGAAAATTTAGGGCTTTCTGTAAATTACATTTATATGCTTTTCTAAGAATAAATACTGGCTGTCACTACCGTCTTCAAATATTTTTCTGGCAGCGGAGGGATCTGAGTTTAATTGGAAAGATATAAATGATGTTTGTGTAATTCGAGAATTGAGCCTTTAGATGGCATAAGGATCTATTAACAGAAGCATCCGATATATTTGACAAAGGCCCTTACATAACAGTTCCAGTGAAATTGACTGACACAAAATGCTGGAATAATTCAAAGGGTCAGGCAGCATCTCTGGAGAAAATAGATGACGTGTTGGGTAACATCAAGTAACTCTTGCATTTCCTCTCTCTTTCCATCCCTCCCCCAACCTAGTCGTCAGGCTAGTTTCACTTTTCTGAAGAAGGATCTCGACTTGAAACGTCATTTATTCATTTTCTCCAGAGTTGCTGTCTGACCTGCTGAGTTACTCCAGCATTTTTTGTGAGATTGACATTCTGTAATAATGTAAAATTTTATCCTATGTTGTGGTTCTACCTTAAAATATTTCTATTTCTTTGCAATTAGACTTGGTGCCGCTACTGAAAAGAAATGCATTTTTGAAATTAACAAAGTCCACCTGACATCAGTCTGAAGAAGGATCTCGACCTGAAACGTCACCCATTCCTTCTCTCCTGAGATGCTGCCTGACCTGCTGAGTTACTCCAGCATTTTGTGAAATAAATACCTTCGATTTGTACCAGCATCTGCAGTTATTTTCTTACATTTTAGCTCAGCGTAGGAGCACTTGTTCAAAGAAATTAAGTGTACTGAAATTAGTTTCTGTCGGGTCAGTGGAAAACAGACTCTATATTTTACTGTTCTGAATGTTTCACTGGTAATGCTGGGCAATTATTCCAAACCTTGGCTTGCTGTGATCTCAAAGCTCAAAGCTTGGGTTTTTCCAATGATGGAGGCCCTTGCTAGAAATGTAAAAAGAAATGCGTGAAAAATAACCGCAAAAGATACAAATGAAACATTGGCATGATTTCTCCACTTGGGGGAGAAAATAAACTTTGCCTGCTTTGCTTTCTTTTTATAACAAACTAGACCAAGTGGACCCGTTGGGTCCAAACCTCTCCTGCATTGGTGCAGCACCCTCTTCTCCCTCCCTCCCCTCTCCCCCTCCCCCTCCCCTCTCCCCCTCCCACCCTCCTCCCCCTCCCCCTCCCACCCTCCTCCCCTCCCCCTTGCTCCCCCTCCTCTCCTCCCCCCTGCTCCCCCCCTCAGCCCTCTCCACCCACCCTCCCTCCTCCCCTCACCCCTCCCCTCACCCTCTCCACCCACCCTCCCCCTCCTCTCCCCCCTCCACCCCATCCCCTTCAACCCCCCTTATCCTCCCCCCTCCCTCCCTCCTCCCCCTCCCTCCCTCCCTCCCTCCCCCCCCCACACCCCTCCCTCCCCCTTCCCTCCCTAGGAGATAGATTTAAACTTTAAAATGTGAATAACTAAAAACATAACACCGATTTCAATTAAACTTCTTCCATTAGCACCAAAGGGACGACGGTGAGTAAGGTGCGCCTAAAATTGGCGCGCTATCGTGTACCGTTTTGGCTGTAATTCAGGAACAAACAAACAAGTTTTAGTATATAGATAGTGTCTCATTGCAACTTGAAGAATTTGTTCTTTATGTAACAATCGCAAATACATTTTGGACAACATTTAAGTTTGATCATTTTTATTTTAAACTTTGGGAATCAATATTCTTGAAACCACAAGAAAAAGATTATGATTATTATGATTATGATTATTATTATTATTATTATTATTATTATTATTATTATTATTATTATTATTATTATTATTATTATTATTATTATTATTATTATTATTATTATTATTATTATTGTTGTTGTTGTTATTGTTATTGTTATTATTATTATTAATATTATTATTATTATTGTTATTATTATTATTATTATGTGACAATGAACCATGTGGAAACACTGGGAGGTAGGGAGTACAATTGAAGCAGAGAGTAAAATTGGCAGTGTAATAAGTTCTTCAAATTTAATGGGAGCTCATGGATCTGACAAGCAATCAACTTAGTGTAGTTTATTGTCACGTGTACCAAGGTACAGTGAAAAGCTCTTGTCACCTGCTATCCAGTCAGCATAAAGACAATACATGATTACAATTCAGCCATTTACAGTGTATAGATACATGATAAGGGATTCCTTCTTTCCAGATATGCTGCCTGCCCCGCTGAGTTACTCCAGCATTTTGTGACTACCTTCGATTTAAACAAGCATCTGCAGTTTTTCCTACACATGATAAGGGAATAACGTTTAGTGCAAGGCAAAGCCAGCAAAGTCCGATCAAGGATAGTCAGAGGGTCACCAAAGAGGTAGATTATAATTAAACTGCTTCTTGTTATGACCTTTCAACTTTGAAATGGAGGGAGGCAGGTCTGGAAAATCAGCAGACACCCAAATGACACTGACTCCATTTGATACTGTATGAACCATACCTGTAGCTCTTTGCAAATGCTTCCATGTGATTGTCAGCATCAGGACAATTGTGCCATCTGTTGCAGCAATACCTGCAGTGAATTTCTAACATGGGCTTGACTCTGCTAATAGTTATCTTTCAGAAAGCCTTTGACAAGGTTCCACATAGGAGATTAGTGGGCAAAATCAGAGCACATGGTATTGGAGGTAGGGTACTGACATGGATAGAAAATTGGTTGACAGACAGAAAGCAAAGAGTGGGGATAAATGGGTCCCTTTCACAATGGCAGGCAGTAACTAGTGGAGTACCGCAAGGCTCGGTGCTGGGACCGCAGCTATTTACAATATACATTAATGACTTGGATGAAGGGATTAAAAGTACCATTAGCAAATTTGCAGATGATACAAAGCTGGGTGGTAGTGTGAACTGTGAGGAAGATGCTATCAGGTTGCAGGGTGACTTGGACAGGTTGTGTGAGTGGGCGGATGCATGGCAGATGCAGTTTAATGTGGATAAGTGTGAGGTTATCCACTTTGGTGGTAAGAATAGGAAGGCAGAGTATTATCTGAATGGTGTCAAGTTAGGAACAGGGGACGTACAACGAGATCTGGGTGTCCTAGTGCATCAGTCACTGAAAGGAAGCATGCAGGTACAGCAGGCAGTGAAGAAAGCCAATGGAATGTTGGCCTTCATAACAAGAGGAGTTGAGTATAGGAGCAAAGAGGTCCATCTGCAGGTGTTCAGGGCCCTAGTGAGACCGCACCTGGAATACTGTGTGCAGTTTTGGTCTCCAAATTTGAGGAAGGATATTCTTGCTATTGAGGTCGTGCAGTGTAGGTTTACTAGGTTAATTCCCGGAATGACGGGACTTTCATATGTTGAAAGACTGGAACGACTAGGCTTGTATACACTGGAATTTAGAAGGATGAGAGGAAATCTTATCGAAACATATAGGATTATTAAGGGGTTGGACACGTTAGAGGCAGGAAACATGTTCCCAATGTTGGGGGAGTCCAGAACAAGGGACCACAGTTTAAGAATAAGGGGTAGGCCATTTAGAACTGAGATGAGGAAAAAAAATTTCAGTCAGAGAGTTGTGAATCTGTGGAATTCTCTGCCTCAGAAGGCAGTGGAGGCCAATTCTCTGAATGCATTCTAGAGAGAGCTGGATAGAGCTCTTAAGGATAGCGGAGTCAGGGGGTATGGGGAGAAGGCAGGAACGGGGTACTGATTAAGAATAATCAGCCATGATTACTTTGAATGGCGGTGCTGGCTCGAAGGGCCGAATGGCCTCCTCCTGCACCTATTGTCTATTGTCTATTGTCTATTGTCTATTGTCTTAATCAATACCATACTCCCTATTTAGTTCACTTTAAGATTCTTCTGTGACGTTACACGCTCACCATCCTTGAATCAAGTAAGTGAGTGAAAAATTGGTTGACAGTAACAGGAGCGGCACATTTCTCCTCAGAATTTGCATTTGAGTCATCACATTTGAGTGCATGCAGCATTTTGCCAACAGATTTCTGCCTCAAATGTTCATCACTGCTTACATATCACATTAACTGCTTTCGCTACACAGTTCATAGTTGTGATTGGGCATGGCAGGTTTTAAAGAGAGGTGCTGGATGCTGTATATTGTTGTCTTATTCGAGGAGTGTTTGACATGTCAGGGCCTTTTCTTGCTGGGCTTAGAAGGATGAGGGGGGATCTCATTGAAACCGACTGGATAACGAAAGGCCTGGATAGAACAGACGTAGAAAGGATGTTTCCAGTAATTGGAGAGTATAGAACCAGAGGGTACAGCATCAGAATAAAAGGATGTTCATTCAGAATGGAGATGGGTAAAAATCTCTTTAGCCAGAGGGTGGTGAATCTGGCACATTGACATAGCATCGAACATACAATATCATTTAATTACTGTTTTCTGTTCATTGCTTGTTCATTTAGGAATGATCTGCATTAATGCAATTTAGTTCTCTAATCTGTATCCATTCTGCAGATTGGGTCATGTAGCAATGGTATCTTTTTAGAATCATACAGCACATATGTAGGCCCTTTGGTCCATGGTAACCACGCCAATCTACATTAATCCCCTTTTTGTCCTCCCACACCCTATTCAGTTCTTCCCTTGCTCTAAACCTCCTGCTACCCATCTCCTCTCGGGCCAACTTACAATGGTCAAATAACTTACCAACCAGCATCTCTTTGGGATGAGAGAGGAAACAGGTGCACCCATATAGTCACAGGAAGAACATGTAAACTCCACACAGATAGCACCATGAGTCAGAATCGAACCCAGGTGGCTGGAGCTGCGAAGCAGAATCACAACCCACTGTGCCTCTGTCATCCATTCCGTTACCCAGCATTTGGCTTTTAGTTCATCTTCCATTCTTAATCTGAATTACTACTCTTAAAACTGCTACCTTGTTGGCACTTAGCTGAGCACAATTTAAAACAGTAATAAAATATAGATGAAGTTGTTGCCAGAGCAATTTGCCTCAGACCATTTGTTCTGTCTGATTTGGTTTGATTGGGTCTATTCAGAACAACACACACAAAAAATTAGTCAAGCACGAAAAATGTGTTCTGTAAAATGTTATTTCTGTGTCAGGGTGAGTAATTGTACATTATGCCTTGTTCCTATTTATTTCTATTAAGACTGAGACACAGTCTCACACTATATGGAGTAATTTGCAAACCATTCTTCCCAGCAAAATCTGAGAGCACAGGCTAATTTTAATTCTATACTTGTTGATATAAATACCAGTTTTACTTCATTGTCGTAGCGAAGCAACTGTATTGGTTCAAGTTAAACCCCGTTGAAGTACTACAATCGTTACACAATAAAAACATACAATTTTAACTTTTTATGGTTACGTAATTTTGAAAAGCCGTAGGAAAGAAAGTTTGCAGATGTTTAAAAACAGACTAGCTTTTACTGCTAAATAATTAAGTTGAAGGCATCAATTGATTTTGACAAATTATACAGGCAAAATTACAGGGTAAAATATTTTTAACAAGCACCACCTGTAATACTGCACTATATTTCTCATCTGAACAGTTTCAAAATCTCTAATCTGTTTGCCTAATTAAAATGGTCTCTTACCATTAGTAACAGATAGCTTTGTGTTCTTGTAAGAAGTGTTAGTACAATGTACTACAAACTAGGATTCTCTGATAAATGCTCTAGCACTTTCCACTTTTACTTCAGATTTCTGGAATTCACAGTGCTTTTCTTTTAAAGTGTTACGTCATCAATATAACATCAAGGAAAAAAAAGATGAGAATGGACAAATGAGTAGATTAGATTAGTTTATTGTCATATACACCAGGCTGCAATAAAATGTCTTGTTCATGCAAGAGGTAGCAGAGTGGTGGACTCAGCCCGGTCCATCATAGGCACTGCTCTAACTCCCCCACCTCCCCTCCCAGCCTCCCTTCATCAACAGCATGTACACGTGGCACTGCCTCAAGAAGGCAGCATCTATTATCAAGAATCAACGCCATCTGGGCCAGTTCGGTTCAGTTTAGTTTATTGTCACATGTACCAAGCGAGAGGTACAGTGAAAAGCTTTTGTTGTGTGCTGACGAGCCAGTGGAAAGACAATACATGATTACAATCGAGCCATTCACACTGTACAAATACATGATAGGGGAAAACGTCTAGTGCAAGATAAAGCTGGTAGAATCCGATCAAAGAAAGTTTGAGGGTCACCAATGAGGTAGATAGTAGTTCAGGACTGCTCTCTAATTGCGGTCAGATGGTTCAGTTGTCCGACAACAGCTGGGAAGAAACTGTTCCTGAATCTGGAGGTGTGCGTTTTCACACATCTGTACCTTTTGCCCAATGGGAGAGGGGAGAAGAGGGAGTGGCCAGATTATGTTGATTATGTTGCACGCCATGCCGAGGAAGCGTGAGGTGTAAATGCCTTCTTCTCAGTGCTGTCATCAGGCAGAAGGTACAGATGCATGAAGTCCCATACTAACAGGTTCAGGAACAGCTACTTTCCCACAACAATCAGTTCCTTGAACCAAACTGCACAACTCTAATTGTGATTTTGCACTTTTGCCTTATTTTTTTGTGCAGTCTTCTTTCTTTTAGAAATCTTTATTGTACCTGTGCCTCCCCGTACAGTGTACTACAAAGCATGCCAGAACAATGTATATTCTACAAGTGGAGGAACTTGGATAGGTTATCCTAGAAGGAGATAGTTATAGCAGAGAAGAATTTAGGGTTGTGCTCCTAGGGATGGAGCATCAATCTATGACAGCTGATATCTTTTGTGATAGTAGATGACAGAACTGTTTGTTGAATGGAAGAATTGGGGATATGAATAAGTTGGGAGGAGGATAGGTGGGTGTCACAGACATCTTGAGGTACAGGTGAAGACGTGGATTGCCGCGGCAAGGGAAAAGAACACAAGGTAAAGGGATCCCATGAGAGGTTCCAAACACCAAGTATCACAGCTAATTATTCTGTTTCCAAAAGCATCATTTATATTAAGGACCCAAAGCAATTTTGTACCATTGTCAGAAAATAGTGACATTTTAATTATTGCTCATCGTATGACTTAGTGTTTAGAATTCCAATCCAGAAAGAAAATTGAAAAAAATTTTTTTTTGAAGAGAACTATACTATGATGAGCTCAACTATGAAGAGCGTTTGACAACACTGGGCTTGTACTCGCTGGAGTTTAGAAGAATGAGGGGGGACCTCATTGAAACTTACCGAACAGTGAAAGGCTTGGATATGGAGAAGGAATTTCTTTAGTCACAGGGTGGTGAATCTGTGGGATTCTTTACCACAGAAGGTTGTGGAGGCCGTCAATGGATATTTTTAAGGCAAAGACAGATAGATTATTGATTAGTACGGGTGTCAGGGGTTATGCGGAGAAGGCAGGAGAATGGGGTTAGGAGTAAACTTGATGGGCTGAATGTCCTAATTCTGCTCCTATCACTTATGATCTTATGACATGACCCTATACAACATGGACATATCCACACTATATTTTATTAAACATATAACAATGATGCATGCACTATTGAAAACTAAACAATATCAAAGACAAATGTTTGTAAGCTTATAACTTCTAGTCAAATCTGTTTAAAAAAACATTTGAGCTTTAGTTTTAAACTCTCCATCGTACACAGCAAGGATGAAGCTTAAGAACTGAAACTACGTTTGTTATTACAATTATTAGACGGGTCTCCACAGAAACCAGAGCAGAAAAAAATGACTGCTGTAGATAAGCAGTCTTTGATTAAATTCAATAAACTAAATATATTTTTATATTCAACGAATTTGAATGTCACAATTATACGCAGGGAATAGCAAAATTGGGCACAGCAAGGTCGATTTGTAAAAAATATAAAGGGACAGAAATTGGAATATAAGTAGATAACTCTAATTGAAAATCTTGCACAATTATACACATGATTGGATGAGTGGCAATTAATGTGTTGAGAATTTTAAGATTTCATGATGATCAGTATTATGCCACATATTCATACACAGCAATTATAGTTTGGCCAATAGTCCAAAAGTGCTTCGAAGATAGACACAAAATGTTGGAGTAACTCAACAGGACAGGCAGCATCTCTGGAGAGAAGGAATGGGTGATGTTTCAGGTCAAGACCCTTCTTCAGTCTCAGATCGAAACGTTACCCAGAGATGCTGCCTGTCTCGTTGAGTTACTCCAGCATTTTGTGTCTATCTTCTGTATAAACCAGCATCTGTAGTTCCTTCCTACGCATTCCAAAAGTGCTTATATCTCCTCTAGTTTGCATCACGACTTCCAAAGGTTTGACTGCAACATTAACAACAGAACACACTACCAGATGAGCTGACAGTGGGAAAAGTAGAAAATATTCATGACCATGTGTTTTTGTCATCGAGTTCCAGGTCATGTAATTGTGCAGCTCATACAACAGCACATAAGAAACACAATTCATTTGCAAAAAATATTACTTCTGTACAAGTAATTACTGCAACTGAATGCCATGTCTTATCATATTGAATAATATGAATGTTAATGTTAATCACATTGAATAATATGAATGTAATGCATTTTACCATGCTAAACAATGGTAAAAATTAGGATTCAACTTTTCAAATGACTAAGTAAATCAGGCTGTGAAGTCAGTCATGATACCTTTTAACAAATTATGTTAAAAAATCATAATTTTGTCTTTAATTTGTAATTACTGTATCTTTCTTACTCTAGGACCATAATGTTACCATTTTTTTTGTCCTTAATTTGCAACTATTGTATCTTTCATATACCAGGACCACATATTATTCCATGGTCAAGAGAGAAGATTCTGAACTCTCAATCGAATGTTCTTTTAAGACAGGGCATGAGGAGATGATTGAGAGCACACATTGGCAAATTAGTATTCCTATTTTTTCCTGACTCTACCACATCCTGTTCACTGACAATGTGATGAAGGATGGTGGAGCATTGAAATCCCTAATGCTGATAAATTGAATCAAAAACATTTTGTTCAATTTTGAAGACATCCTGATCATCAGAATTTGTAGCAAAGGAACACCATCATGTGCATTGGCAGTTAACACCTCTCCTGAATGATTTTTAATGAGATTTCACATTTGAGGAATTATAAACAATGAGCGGCACAGGTGGTAGAGCTGCTGCCTACCAGCGCCAGAGACCCGGGTTTAACCCCGCCCTCGGGTACAGTCTCTGTGGAGTTTGCACTTCATCCTGTGACCGCATGGATTTCCTCTGGTGCCCTGATATCTTCCCACATCTCAAAGATGTGCTCGTTTGTAGTTTAATTCTACTTTGTAAAAATTGCCCCTAATGTGGTGGGATAACATAGAACTAGTAGGAATGGGTGATCGATAGTCAGCATGGACTGGGTAGGCCAAAGGGCTTGTTTCCATGCTGAATCCTTGAACTAAACTAAACTAAACTAAACTAAACTTGAGACATAAGAATGCAAGGAAACAGGAGTAGGAGTAGGCCATAGCTGTTCCTGCCATTCCATATGATCACGATGATCTGCCCAGTTGTGTGAGGCATCCTCTGTGACATTTTCACATAGACCTCAATTTATCAACCGTTTGAAAATCTGTCTACCACCTTTTAAAATTATTTTGGTTGTATAGCCTCCACAACCCTCTGGAGAATTCCAGAGATTACCAACTCAAATAAATTTCCAAGCACCTTGATTTTAAAATATGCGTCTTGTCTTGTCTTGTCACTCAGTCCCCTCTGTGGAGCCTCTTCCACTAGTGCAAACTGTGCACTGGTGGCATCTCCACGTCTACCTTGTCATGTGTCAATAGACAATAGACAATAGACAATAGACAATAGGTGCAGGAGTAGGCCATTCGGCCCTTCGAGCCAGCACAGCCATTCAATGTGATCATGGCTGATCATTCTCAATCAGTACCCCGTTCCTGCTTTCTCCCCATACCCCCTCACTCCGCTATCCTTAAGAGCTCTATCCAGCTCTCTCTTGAATGTATTCAGAGAATTGGCCTCCACTGCCCTCTGAGGCAGAGAATTCCACTGAGGCAGAGTGTCCTTAGGATTTTATACAGACTGTTCTGGATTACCAACACCTATAAGCTCCCATGATATTATTATATTCAAAGGTTTGAAGCACATACAAATTTGATGTGTTCATACAAACAGATGAACTAGTTTCCTCTCTTTTCACTTTTTGTGAATATTCTTTCTTAAGTGGTTTTGATGCCATTCATTACAATATAGAACATTGAACATTGAACAAAGAACAGTACAGCAAAGGAACGGGCCCTTCGGCCCACAATGTTTGTGCCGTACATGATGCCTGGTAAAACTGATCTCATCTGCCTGTACATGATCCATTTGAATGAATAAATGAATGAATGAATATAACTTTATTGTCATTCAAAACTATACAGATGAGTGCATATTTGAACGAAATTCCGTTGCAACTGGCTTCCATGTAACACCAAATAATAAAAATTGATTAAAGAAAAATAAATAAATAAGTAACTCGCACATAAAATAATGGCGGCGGATCATTGTGAATTCAAGAGTCTGATGGCTCGGGGGAAGAAGCTATTGCAGAACCTGTTCTGCTCCATATGCTGCAGTACCTTTGACCAGAGGGCAGCAGGGGTGAACAGTCCATGATGGAGATGGGTGGGCTCTTTAATGATATTTTTGGCCTTGGCCAAGCAGCGTTTGTGTGCAATGTCCTGGATGGAAGAAAGTCAAGTCCCATTGATTTTCTCAGCCGTCCTCACCACTCTCTGCACGGAATTCCAGTCTGAGGCTTTGCAGTCCCCAGACCAGACAGAGATGCAGTTGGTCAGTATGGTGTCTATGGTGCCTCTGTAGAAAGTGGTGAGGATGGGATGGGGGAGGTGTGCTCTTCTCATCCGGCGCAGAAAGTGCAAACGCTGCTGGGCTCTCTTGACTAGAGATGCAGTGTTTAGGGACCAGATCAGGCTGTCTGTGATCTTCACCCTCAGGAACTTAGTGCTACTGACTACCAACACCGCGGTGTCACTGATGTGGAGTGGTGTGTGCCTGCGCCGTTTTCTCTCCTGAAGTCAACAATGATCCCCTTTGTTCTTGCGACATTCTGGACCAGATTACTCGTGTTGCACCAGTCCACCAGTTGTTTCACCTCCTCCCTGTAAGCCAGTTCATTGTCGTCCTGGATAAGGCCCACCACTGTTGTGTCATCCGCATACTTCATGGTGTGGTTTGTACTGAACCTGGCACAACAGTCGTGGGTCATCAGGGTAAACAGCAGTGGACTCAAGACACAGCCCTGAGGGGAACCGGTGCTCAGAGAGATGATGTTGGAGATGTTGTTTCCAACCCGCACAGGCTGGGGTCTGTCAGTGAGGAAGTCCAGTAGCCAGGTTACACAAGGGGGG